>NC_090930.1:1082723585-1083348585 GCF_040938575.1 Ambystoma mexicanum
CAAATGAGCTAAAACTGTGTAGAGAAACAGATCTACACCTCATCTCTAGTGCCTGCCCCCTCACCTGCGTCATTTTGGAAGAAGAAGAAAGCACTGTGTGTGACACCAGGTACCATCCCAATACCGCACTGAAAATATGAAAGACGTTATGCACTAAGACAACTGTATCGAATGTACCCTCACACTGATGAGCTGGAAGGATGTCTGCATACACCACTGAACATAGAAGAGCTATAAGAGAAATCAATCCCGAGTTAAGTGACATCATGACGTGAAGGTACTAGGACGCATTGAAACGATATACAAATATTTAGAGAATGAAGATGTGACTGAAGTAACAAGAGAAACATGTGTGCAAATGCAAAGAAATCATTTACATTAAGAAGATACGCACGAAGAGAATCAGCAAATGTATATACAAAGAAACACAAGGTAGATGAGTCATATAGAAGTTGCTGCAGGAGAAAATATATCACGGCTAGAGTGGCCATGATGGAAAATGTATGTAGATTTCATATAATAGTAAGCTAAAAAGACAAAAGGAGAGAGAGCAAGACCGCAGAGCTGACAGGCTCTGGAAAACAGCTTTGTGCAAAGAACGAAACATTTATGTTTGGCTTGGGATCAAGGATGCTACATCAAGATGCAATTGCAAGACACAAGGTTAGTCAAAGAAAATAAACTATATATGCATGACATATTTCTCTTAGATTAAGTAAAGGAGAAAACATTTGCAAGTGCCAAGTATTGAACAATTAAAGATGCAGAAAGCAATTGCAAGACAGAACAACCAAGACTCCAGAGGCCAAGAGGAGTAATAGCACCCAGCTTATTTGAATTAAATAGCACTAAATAAAAGGTCAAAATGGACAAAATCATGGTCTACAGGAAACTGAGGGATTCTTATTCATCCTCTGACAAACTGGCCTGTCGCCTGCTTCAAAGGCAGTACTGACTCTCTGTCCGCACCAAGAAGAGAGTCCATATTCAAGCCCATGTCTCTGCGGCATCTAACAATGAGGCCAAACTCTTTAAAATCTGCAAGGAGATGGTGAATCCTGCTGCAGTCTCTACCCGTCCTCTTGCCTCCCAGGCTCTTTGAAATGCCCTTACCTCTCACTTTATCTCTAAAACCCAGGACATCCTGTCCACCCTCTCCTTCCCTTCCCCTCCTCTTCCCTCTCCATCTCTGCTTGCTGACCTTCCTTCAGCTACCCCCCACCCTATTTCTCATCCTTTCCTCTTTCCTCCAATGATGAGGTCGCTAGACAAGTCCGATCAATGAAAACCTCATCAAAACAGGTTCATCCCTGTTCTTCTAAAACCATCAAGGACCACATCGACACCCTTACCCTGGCCTTTGCCAATTTTTTCAACCTCTCCTTTGCCCCAGAATCCAACCCCTCCCCTTTGAAGCACTCCCTCGTGCATCCTCTTCTCAAGAAACCCACAGCTGATCCTTCTTGTCCGGCTAACTATTGCTCAATTTTCATGACTCCTTTTTTGGGTAAACTCCTGGAAAAGCAGGCCTTCTCTCAGCTTAACCTTCATTCTGATTCTGTTGGCGTGCTCCATGACCACCAATCTGGCTTCAGAGCTGCCAGAAGCATGGAAACTGCTCTCCTGAACATTCGTGAAGATCTGCTCTCCAACCGTGACTCTAACATTCCCTCTGTCCTCATTCTACTTGATTTCTCCTCTACCTTCGACACGGTCATCCATACCACCCTGCTCAACCATCTCCGCGATAACCTGGGTATCACTGATCAGGTTCTGGCCCGGGTGACCTCTTTCCCCTCTGATCGACCCTCCCAGGTCCAACTTGGTTCCTTCCTATCATCTATCTCCCTCTCTACCTGTGGTGTTCCCCAGGGGTCTAACCTCTTGCCCTGGCTTTTCAACCAATACCTGCCAACTCTCGCCCACTGCATTCCCATTTTCTGCTTAAATTTCTATTGCTACGCTGACGACAGTCTACTCATTTTCAGGCTGCCCTCAACCACCTCCTCTCCTTCTCTCATCTCTGATTGCCTAATTGCCATTCAAGATTGGCCTGCCGCCAACAATCTTTGTCTAAACGCCAACAAGACTGAGATCCTCCTAGACGGTACACCTTCACCATCATTTACCCTCACTGTTTGGCCGGCCTCCCTTGGTCCTCCTCCTACCCCTACCTGCGAGGTTAAAAAGCTCTGGCTCATCTTCAAACACACACTTCCATTCTCCGTCCACATCTCTGACGTCTCTAAAAAGTCAAACTTCGTACTGCACCTTCTCAGAGGTACTCTGCCTTTCCACTCCTTCCCCCAGAAGCTCATTGTCTCTCAAGCTCTGCTTCTCTGTAGGTTGGGCTACTGTAACATCCTCTTTCTAAATCTACCTGCCTCCACTCTCCACCCTTTACAACTAATCCAGAACAAGACTGCAAGAATTGTCCTTGTCCTCAAGCCCTGAATCGTCTCGCTCCAGCTCTGAATTCTATTCATTGGCTCCCAGTGGATACTAGGATTACATGTAAAACCCTCTGCATTGTCCACATAGCTTTCTGGGTCCAAAATACCTTCAACTATCCCGCTGTAAATAACTCCCCTCTCGAGCTCTTCACATCTCTACCTCTATTGCTCTCAGGGTCAGTCATTTTTCAAGGAAATTAGCTGGAGGTAGATCTCTGTCTTCAGCTGGGGCCTCCCTTTGGAACAGCCTCCCTTCCACTCTGAAACTTGAGGAGAACCATCTCTGGTTCCGGAAGCACCTCAAGACTTTCCTCTTTGCCTCTGCCTTTGCCCCCCTTCTCCCCTGCTGCTCTGTTTCTCTCTTGGCATTGTGCACCTGGCCACACTCTGTCCTCCGGGCCCAGGTACCTGCTCACCCTGCCACCCGCCTGCACTACCTCTCGGCCACCCCTTGCACTGGGGTCTGTATCTGTACCCATACAGTCCCCCACCCGCTTTTCTTCTGCTCTTATCAGACATACCCTCTCTGCTAAACCCAGCACTTGCCACTTGCTGGCTGCACTACCACTGTGTATTGTCTTCATTTATTTATTTTATTTATTATTATTTATCTGTTTCTCCTCTGTTCCGCACTTTCTACTTCTCCCCTCTTCCATGCAATTTTACCCTTTTCCCTTTCCCATGCACTTGCGTGTTCTCAATGTCACTGGGCCTAGCGTAGGATTGTTGTTTTTGTTCTCCCCTGTTCCCCACCGTTTCCTTGTCGCACTCTGGAACACTTATGTATGAGTGTGATATAAAAAACATATCAATATCAATATCTCCTCACATGGGGTGCAAGACTCGAAAACAAGACCTTTTCATCAAGCTCCAACTGAAGATAGTGATGTATCTATAATCCCTTATAAGTCCCAAGAAAGAGAAGAGTCAGCAAGGTCAACTATAGAGAAGAAACCTTGGTTTAGTGCCCAACTAATGTGAAATGGTAGGCTAATTGACCAAGCGGGCAGTGGTCTAATGTTGTTCCCCGCATCTGGATTTTGTTTTGCTTACGTGCTGCTAATGAGCTGAATGTCCATGGTTGGGAGAGAATGGCAACAAATCATGAGGTCCTATGTAGCAGTGTACCATGCATTGTGCCAGAAGCCAATCCGTTGCTATTTTTCTGCTATTAATCTGTATTATACGTAGTAAGCAGTAGTTCAATGTGTGCCTACTAGAAAGAGAGCAGACAATTATGTTACAAACATCTAAATAAAGTATAGATATATATGTTCCCGTAACCGATTGTTAGGAAAGATTTCGTAATTGTAGGTAATTTTTCTTCCATGTGGCAACCCCTAAACTTTTTGCTGTTGTTTTTCACCTTGTTCTTGACTTTGCCAGAGAAGTGCAGCCTTCTGCCGCACTCCTCTGGGCTTTCGCTCCATTCTTACGGGGAAACTGACATGCCCTTAAAACAGTCAGTACCGGGAAACGCTGTTTTCCGTAGTTTCTTTTTATAATGTTGCGGCTTTCGTGCAACATGACACAAGAGGGCACTGTAAGCTAAGTTACTGCTCTCTTGGGTCTCCTGCCTTCTACAGGCCCTAGATACTCTTTTTGGATTGTAACTGATCGGTGCAAGTGATTCACGGACGGGAATGGTGGCAGCGATCGTTTCTTATGTTTTGAGCTCCTTTTGGCGTTTTAAGCGCGTTTCTCGCGCTTAGCCCAAAATGGTGGCCTGGCTCCCAAAATGGCCAGACCACGAGGCTCCTTTGTACTGTCCACTGACTGTCTTGCTCCCTTAACCTTCCCCAGGTCGAGCCGACCCGGGGCCTTCCTTATTTGGGCATGTACTTTCCCGCGAAACACGGATGCTTTCGCGGGCTTCTACATGCCTGGTGTGTGCCTCCAGGATGTGGGCTGGGATGTCTGGTCCCAATACACATCCTGGGTGCCAGAGAGTCTAGGGTGGTGTGAATGCCTGGGACCACCGTGGTCCGTGATAGGTCCACGTATGGTGTGAGTGTTGATGAGCGGATCTCCCATTGGGTCCCCTCCGTTTTGGCGCAAAGGGAACCGTGGATAAGAGGGGGCTGGAAACACCACTACCATGTCGATCTCCTGAGTTCTCACGAACAAAGGAATACAGGAGCCAAGTATCCTGCAACCAAGAGGCTGAACCGAGGAATCGCTGGTGACCCGCTGAAGGACTGCTCCTCTGCACTGCTGTCGCCTTGTGAAACCCTTTTTACCTTTGATCGAACCAGAAGGCCTGTACTGGTACTTCGACCCTTGGAATAGCGGGGACAGCTATTCTCGGCATCTTCACCATCTCCTGCTAGTAAGCCTTCGGAAGCGTCTCTGGGCCATCCAGCAGACTGACCAGCCTACACAGGAGTCTTGCTCTGTAACCGCCGCCAGGTTGTGTAGTATTCCGAGTCCTTGTCACTTCACACGATTCGTACACTTGGCATTCCCAGGTCTGAAGTGAGTAGTGTACATTTGGCTCAGATACACACGGCCGCTCCGTTGCCCTGCTGTGGTAACAAACTGAGCGGGTTCACTTCGTTTGGGACGTCTTTTACTCAACTCTGCTGCTGCAGACTCAACACGGCGATGAGACGTCCCCTGCTCTCCTGAACCTGCCAGCGACTGAAACTGACGCGGAGAAGCCTGGGTCTGCTTGCATCGGGGACCGGTGAGTAGCATAGCTAGGAACTGGTCGCCCTCCTGCAGGAGCCCATAGCTTTTCCCCGCGGTGTAAAAACAGCACGCCTTTCCGTACTCGCGCTCTGCTTCTGCCCACAGTGGAGGCTGCGCTTGAGTCGCGGAACTCTGTTCTTCTTCATTTGTGCACTAAACTGAACTGCCTGATTTCCCTCGAAGAGACTCCCCTTTTGCCCGTTGGCACCAGCGTGTGCAGGTACTTTTGAGCACAAGGCTCCACTCTTCGTAGGGCTCGGACTTCCTTTTAGTTAGGTGCCTCTGAAGGCGGACTGGGTCTAAGCATTATTTCGCACTGCCTGTTTTCCTTCCCTTTTAGGTGGACTACACATTTCATGCATCTAACGCTTGAGACTTGTTTGTATTTGTATATATATTGTATTGGTATGGTATGTGTTGGTTTACTAGAGTCGTATTGCGATTTCTCGCTACGGTCATTGTTTTAAAGGCCTTGGAATAAATGTGTATATATATTTAATATAACACCTGTTTGGAGTAGTTTGTAAGTGTCCTTGCTTTGTGTGCTCATTGCGGGCTTTCAGTCACCCTCACCCCTCTTGAGACCTAGGGCCTCATTACGACCCAGGCGGTAAGTTACCGCCTGGGCCGTGACTTTACCACCATGGCGTAAACTACGTTTACGCCATGGTGGTTGGCGGACTTACCGCCCCATTCCGAGGTTGGCGGGGGCGGTAAGTCCCCAATCCCCATTTACCCTTCCCCATTCCCATTTTTGCCCCATAGGGCATAATGGGAGTGGGGAAGGCGTTAATTACGCCACCGTAAATTACGGTGGCGTAATTAACTCCATGGTCCCTTAGCGCCATGGATTTTAACACCTGCTAAAAGCAGGTGTTAAAAGCGCCATGGCGCTAAGGGACCTCGTAATTGGCAGTAAGGGGTCGGCGCAGCTAACGCTGGCGTAAACCCCTTACCGCCAGGGTCGTAATGAGGCCCCTAGTCTTGACCGCCGCAATCGCTACCCTGATTGGTCTAGCTTGTCCAGAGGTTACCCTGTTCCAAGTAATTAGGTTGGCCTTCTGAACTTCTGCGCCACCAGGACAGAGTTCAGAAATCCGTCTTAACAAATTGGTGTACAGCGGTGGGATACGACTGAAGGTATCCAGTATTGCGCACAAACTAAGGCATTTCAAGTTATTCCTACCAGGACACGTAGTGAATTGTTATAGTATAACTTTAAAAAGGCCATAGTCCTATCTAACAGTATGGAAACAAATACCTTGTTAACTTTAAATGCTTCCAAATCAGAAACATTGAAAAAGATGTGTGCGGAGAGAGTTGTTTCCTCTCAAGGCACGTAATTGGATATGATCCAAAGAATCGTGGCCTGGCAAGAAGCGCAGCTTGACGCTATAACTTCTGAGGACAGTGCGGAAGGAGGTGGGGCTGCTCTCACTGGTAGAACCGACGGTTCTGCCGCTGCACTGATCCACCACGACCACAACGACAGGGAGGATGAGATGTCTAATGTTTCCTCTGCCAGTGCTGATGGGGAGGCTATGCTTGAATTCAAGAAGCAAGAGCTGCGGTTTAGGCAGAAGGAGCTTGAATTCACCATAGCCAAACTAAAAATCGAACAGGCAGAAAAACAGAAAGACAGGGATCACCAGTTGGAACTGGCCAAGCTTCAGGTTGCAAACATGGGTCTGGGGCCGCCTCTCATCCACGGTTTCCGAAAGATCTGCTCAGTGTGTATGAAGAAAGGAATGACATTATGGACTGGCTGAATGCGTTTGAGTATGCATGTGAAGTTCAACAAGTTGACAATGCGGATAAGATTGCCTGGTTACTCAGCAGACTGCCCCATTCTGGCTGTAGTGCCATTAAGGAAATGTTGAAGGCTGAACGAGCTGATTTCGCAATGTTAAAGCAAACTCTCATTTTAAAGTTTGGAAAGACTCCGGCCCAATATTTGAAACGATTCAGAGAGTATAAGAAAAAAGAAGGTGGTACTTGGGTATCTTATGTCGCCGAATCCTTGAAAAACTTAACTGGCTGGGTCGAGGGTTATAAGGTTTCTACCTTTGAAGGCATGATAAATCTTGTCATGCTGGAACACATTTTTGCATCTTCTTCCCCGGAGCTTAAGCAGCATTTGGCCGATTCGAAGGAGATCGATCCTAAGAAGCTGGCTATTGCAGCAGACTTATGGGTGTCACATTGAGTGTCCCATAAGGACAAAACTCATCCTGGTAAGCAGGAGGAAGGGAAAAAGTCCAAAGATAAGGAGGGTGGAGAATCTGATAAATCTTCTTCTCAAAAGGGCCACAAAAAGAAAAATAAGGGTAAGACACAAGAGAACTCACAGGGTAGTGGAGGTCAGCCTCCGAAACAGAACTCTGGTTACAATAAGCCTCCCTATGTAAACAGACCCAATGGATCTTGTTTTGCTTGTGGAGCAACTGACCACGTGAAGGGGGATCCCCGGTGTAAGGTTAGACCTTTGGGGGTCCACTCCGCTAATCTGGCCTTCTCCTCCTATGAGGAATAAGAGATTACAGGAGCATCCTTCTCCTCAGACTCATTTCCCAGCGGGACAGAAGCTGAGGTAGTTTTAGTTTCCCTGGGTTCCTGGGAGCCTAAAGTCGCAGAGGCTTATGCTAGGATTCCAGATAATACCAAGCACTACTTTAAAGACAGTGTGCTGATCAATCGAGTAGATACTCCAGCTCTTAGGGGTAGTGGGTGCAGTCGAACTGTAGTGGATTCTACCTTGGTAGACTCAGAGGAAGTTGCCAGAGCTACTCTGATGTCCACTAAGTTGGCTGACGGCCCACTCCGTATGTTCCCAGTAATACCTGTAAATCTTACTTTAAACAGTACAAGCCGTACAAGACTGGCCTACCCCCACTACAAAAACCCAACTGAGAGCCTTCTTAGGACTCACAGGGTATTACCGAAACTTCGTGGCAGACTATGGCACCATAGCTGCCCCTCTGACTGCCCTCACCACTCCGAAGAAACCCAAGAAGGTAACTTGGACCGACAAGTGTGAGAAGGCCTTCGATGGCTTAAAAGACTCCTTGTGCCAGGCCCCTGTCCTCAGGGCCCCTGATTATCAAAGACCTTTTATCGTGCCGACGGACGCCTCTGACACTGGGATAGGAGCTGTACTATCACAAGTAGATGAGAAGGGTAAGGAACACCCTATTGGTTTTATTAGTCGTCAGCTTAAGGACAGAGAGCTCAGATGGTCCACGGTAGAGAAAGAATGTTTCTCTGTTGTGTGGGCCCTAAGGAAGCTGAGGCCCTACCTCTATGGGACCCACTTCACTGTGCAAACTGACCATAAGCCCTTAAAGTGGCTAATGAACATGAAGGGGGTGAATCCAAAGTTGCTTAGGTGGTCCATAAGTCTACAAGGCTTCGACTTCACTATTGAGCATAGGCCAGGTGTCCAACATAGCAATGCTGATGGGTTGTCCAGAATGTTTAACCGACCTGAACAAGAGACTCATCCAGGGGTGGATAAGTTCCCCCTGTCCATAGTCTGGGAAGGGCGAGTGTTAGGAAAGATTTCGTAATTGTAGGTCATTTTCCTTCCATGTGGCAACCCCTAAACTTTTTGCTGTTGTTTTTCACCTTGTTCTTGACTTTGCCAGAGAAGTGCAGCCTTCTGCCGCACTCCTCTGGGCTTTCGCTCCATTCTTACGGGGAAACTGACATGCCCTTAAGACAGTCAGTACCGGGAAACGCTGTTTTCCGTAGTTTCTTTTTATCATGTTGCGGCTTTCGTGCAACATGACACAAGAGGGCACTGTAAGCTAAGTTACTGCTCTCTTGGGTCTCCTGCCTTCTACAGGCCCTAGATACTCTTTTTGGATTGTAACTGATCGGTGCAAGTGATTCACGGATGCGAATGGTGGCAGCGATCGTTTCTTGTGTTTTGAGCTCCTTTTGGCGTTTTAAGCGCGTTTCTCGCGCTTAGCCCAAAATGGTGGCCTGGCTCCCAAAATGGCCAGACCACGAGGCTCCTTTGTCCTGTCCGCTGACCGTCTTGCTCCCTTCACCTTCCCCAGGTCGAGCCGACCCGGGGCCTTCCTTATTTGAGCATGTACTTTCCCGCGAAACACGGATGCTTTCGCGGGCTTCTACATGCCTGGTGTGTCTCTCGAGGATGTGGGCTGTGATGTCTGGTCCCAATACACATCCTGGGTGCCAGAGAGTCTAGGGTGGTGTGAATGCCTGGGACCACCGTGGTCCGTGATAGGTCCACGTATGGTGTGAGTGTTGATGAGCGGATCTCCCATTGGGTCCCCTCCGTTTTGGCGCAAAGGGAACCGTGGATAAGAGGGGGCTGGAAACACCACTACCATGTCGATCTCCTGAGTTCTCATGAACAAAGGAATACAGGAGCCAAGTATCCTGCAACCAAGAGGCTGAACCGAGGAATCGCTGGTGACCCGCTGAGGGACTGCTCCTCTGCACTGCTGTCGCCTTGTGAAACCCTTTTTACCTTTGATCGAACCAGAAGGCCTGTACTGGTACTTCGACCCTTGGAATAGCGGGGACAGCTATTCTCGGCATCTTCACCATCTCCTGCTAGTAAGCCTTCGGAAGCGTCTCTGGGCCATCCAGCAGACTGACCAGCCTACACAGGAGTCTTGCTCTGTAACCGCCGCCAGGTTGTGTAGTATTCCGAGTCCTTGTCACTCTCACACGATTCGTACACTTGGCGTTCCCAGGTCTGAAGTGAGTAGTGTACATTTGGCTCAGATACATACGGCCGCTCCGTTGCCCTGCTGTGGTAACAAGCTGAGCGGGTTCACTTCGTTTTACTCAACTCTGCTGCTGCAGACTCAACACGACGACGAGACGTCCCCTGCTCTCCTGAACCTGCCAGCGACTGAAACTGACGCGGAGAAGCCTGGGTCTGCTTGCATCGGAGACCGGTGAGTAGCATAGCTAGGAACTGGTTGCCCTCCTGCAGGATCCCATAGCTTTTCCCCGCTGTGTCAAAAGAGCATGCCTTTCCATACTCGCGCTCTGCTTCTGCCCACAGTGGAGGCTGCGCTTGAGTCGCGGAACTCTGTTCTTCTTCATTTGTGCACTAAACTGAACTGCCTGATTTCCCTCGAAGAGACTCCCCTTTTGCCCGTTGGCACCAGCGTGTGCAGGTACTTTTGAGCACAAGGCTCCACTCTTCGTAGGGCTCAGACTTCCTTTTAGTTAGGCGCCTCTGAAGGCGGACTGGGTCTAAGCATTATTTTGCACTGCCTGTTTTCCTTCCCTTTTAGGTGGACTACACATTTCGTGCATCTAACGCTTGAGACTTGTTTGTATTTGTATATACATTGTATTGGTATGGTATGTGTTGGTTTACTAGAGTTGTATTGCAATTTCTCGCTATGGTCATTGTTTTAAAGGCCTTGGACTAAATGTGTATATATTTTTAATATAACACCTGTTTGGAGTAGTTTGTAAGTGTCCTTGCTTTGTGTGCTCATTGCGGGCTTTCAGTCACCCTCACCCCTCCTGAGACCTAGTCTTGACCGCCGCGATCGCTACCCTGATTGGTCTGGCTTGTGCAGAGGTTACCCTGTTCCAAGTAATTAGGTTGGCCTTCTGAACTTCTGCGCCACCAGGACAGAGTTCAGAAATCCGTCTTAACACCGATCCCTCCTTTTAATAGGTTGTTCTGTTTTCCATGTAGAATGACATCATAGCGGATGTACATCTAGGTATAAAGCCTTTGTATGGTCGAAGTGTCGAAGAGAGTGAGTGAGCTGCAATCTGTTTGTTCACCAGGTTTCCCTACTTTATTTGATCTGATAATAAAGTAGTATTTTGCCATATTCTTTGAGTCTGTCCAGTTATTTGGGTTGGAGATCGTTTATTGATATTTTTATCTGGCACTTGGAACACTTCAGGTGCGACTGCACATTTTGGTAGCAGTGCGGATGGTTCTGATTCAGTCTCCTGGACCCAGATCCAGACATTCAGATTTTTTACGTCTTCCACCATTAGCCAGATGATTGCATGGTTTCTTGTGGAGAATACAGAAAAGAAACACGTGTGAAAAGAGTTGTTTTACAGGTGCCCCACGAACAGAAGGTGAAGTGGTTGATTGGGGAAGTGTCGATACCCAGGAGCTCGAGCTGAGCAGCAGATTTAAGTAGAGCATTGGAAGTGGCAAATAAATGGGAGGGATTGTGGTATAAGTGAAAATATATATAGTAATGGGATTTAGTTTAAAGAAAGAGATTGATACCTCAATTCCTTGTTCGAATGGGGCAGAAGGCCTTGCGTTAAACTCCAAGTGGGGTATTTTGAGGGAATACTGAGGCAAGGCCAAAATGCAGAATGTTTGCCAAACTCCTCAATGGGGTAAATCTGAGATGAGATACATTTACTAAAGACAGTAAAGGAAGGCAATCACAGAAAAGAAAAAGAAAACATTTGTTTGGGGTTATGAATATGTCAGTGTAAAACTTGTATTGTATTTAAACTAGAAGGCTTAAAACGATAGCAATAATCTAGCTGGTTACCGGACTCTATAATCCAGTGATTGATGTCAATGAAAGCAGGATAAAAGTTGAGAAAAAATAAGAAATAAAGAAGATTCTTAAAGTGTTAATAATAGAACAGCAGGACAGTAAGAATCGATAGGACTATAAAAAAGCAAAAACCATTGCTTTTAAAATTGGTTAAAAAATTGTGTTTTGGTAATGGGCGGCAATTGATGGTGCTTGCCGGAATTGATTATTTTGGTGTATTCAATTAAAGTAATGAAAGAATAAAAGGTCTGGTAAGCATTGACAGTCAAAAAAAATGGATCATCATGGGCGATACACCCCTGCTACACCTGTGTAAGAAACTACCGCGATACACACTCAAGATTAGGAAGTGCCATTCTGAATGGGTAAAAGGCACGGCTGATAAAATGTATTTGTCATGGCCTCAAGAAGGTTCATTATCAAGAACCGTATTACAACACATGACAACATACTTACATGCTGCATATACAGGGAAGAAGTTATACAAAAGCTTAGCCATTTTAGAGTTATGGAAAATGTATCAGAGCGAGAAGGAAGATGCGCCCAAAAAGGAGTTGATGCTTAATCAGCCTTCAGGGGAGGACAAACCGTCATTGGCTGCTATTTCTCCTTCTGAAAAGAAGAGTACAGATATTGAGGAACCGGATGCTATCCTTTACAGGAGTTAAAGGCAGTCGCAGGGTCAGTTAATCTGATATATGAGCCAAAAGTAGTTAATATTTCAGGAACAGATTAGTCACTCCAGTAGTTGAAGTGTACGAAAACACGTAGTGGAACTATATTCCCTGCTGTCCTGCCCCCACTCCCTACAAACACCATCCCATGTGTAATCGAAACTCCCAAAGAAACACACCTGCTATTTAAGGGAATGTTCAGTACCGTGCACGGAAGTGAACATTTCAACTTCTTCATAAAATTTTATTATAAAACGAAACCATTTCGGAACGGTTTCTTCTTAAAATAAAAGTATAGAAACAGTAAAACCTTTTTAAAAAAGTAGAGGAACACCACTTCCAACCTCTCTGCTTTTCCTAAAATAAGCTCAACATCTCAAAACTGGTGCTTGGTAAATGTCCTTGTGCCAATGTGATACCTGCGTGCACAACAACATAAGTGTTGATTTATTGGGTCTTCTGCACCACTCATCACATCTGCTGTATCACACACTGCATCTCTAAAAGCCAGACTGCAGCCCTGCTGCCTCGGACTGGTGGTCCTCATATGTATGACAATGTGTCACCTGATTTTTCAGACAGACACATGGCGTGCAATGCAAGGAAACACACACACTACTCTATACATTATACAGAGGTTTCCAGTATCTAATTGCATGCTCCAGAAGCAAACGTTTCAATGTCTCCTGCCTCCTCTTCCCTTTTCACAGAATGGCCCACTCTTTATTCTCCATTACTCTTTGCCTGCCTTCTCCGATGCCACCCACGTTTATCTCTGTACACAACATTCCAAATAACACAGTACATATTTTCACTATGTGCAGTATCATGAACATGGTGAGGGTGTAGTTTGAGCTCCTGAAGCAACAACATTTGAAACATCAGTGTTGTGGTTACTACCTTATATCAATGCTTCCACTGAATACCTGTATTCACTGGGAAACATATTTTTTTAATTGAAAAATAATGAATACTGTTGCTTTGAAAAATACTAGACGGTGATGCATAACCTCTATAATGTTCTATAGGACACAAAGGCCCTCATTACGACCCTGGCGGAAATCGAAAAACGATGGCGGAAATGCAATACCGCCATCGAATAGCGCTCGGTGCGACTATGACCCGTCACCGCAAAGTACGATGCCATTAGCGACACCGTAGTGAACGCCAACGCTAACTGCACCAAGCACGCGCGCGCGCGCCATGCCAAACCGCAAACACCACCATGGTGCAACGGTACGCCAATTCCGACCCTAGCGGACATGTACCTAACGCCATCAGGCATGGCGGAATGGACCATACCGCCATGGCGAGAAGTACGGCATCGCGAATCAACCGTAAACGGCCCCACTGAGTGCCTGTACACCGCTCCCTGCCCACAAAGTACAACTCCCCGTAGGTGCAATGAAGCCACAATGCAACCATTGAAATGTACAAGTCACCCATGCATGCCAACGAACAAAAGAAACACAACAGGGGCCAATGGGAGCTGCAGGGCACAGATGGCACGAATACACAAGCCATCCCAATGGACATGACCACAGTCCCCCACCAAGAAACGCACGCAAACACAGGCACCTGTGACCAGCAATATACCGAAAACCACATCATCCAACCAGTCCACCTGGCTGACCGGCATCTGTTACACAAAACCCAATCCCCCGCCCCTGAGCATGACAACATTCAAACTGGCATATTGGCAGCCCCCATCCCTGACCTCACTGGGCTTCGTAGGCAAACGCGCACAGCACAGTACCACGCAACTAAACCCCGAAGCTGGAACCCAATGCAGATCTCCTCACAATACATCGCCCCCCAAATAGGCATATGCCACATCACTTGCAAAGAAAAACGCTACACGGGCCAAATCAGAATAGACATTTATGCACATCAAAATCACCAAGCACATACAGCCATCAGGCCATGAAATCCAAAACACCAACCACCATTGTGGGCTGCTACCGCAAGAAACGACCAGCCACTACCTGTGTGTCGCCCTGTTCCCCCATGGTACACAGAGCCACATTCACGTACGAAAAGGCAACATGGAAGCGCACACAACCGCAGGGCCGTCCCAATGGGGAGGCACTAGTCCAGCTGAAAGGCCGAAATGTTGCTCCGAGCCACCAGTACTGCGTAAGGGCATGTGGGCCATTGGCGATCGTCCCATAAGATCGTAATGCTGCTCCACTGATTAACACGAAGCAGCAGGTGTCGGGAGTAAAATCCATCTGCAGGAGTGGCATACAGATGGCAGTGGCAAAAGGGGAGGAGATACCTGTCAACAAAAAGAAAAGAAAAAGAACAGAATGGCCATCAGAACTACATAACAACAACTCACTTCAATGATCACACGAAATCCACAGCCATATGCATGCTAGCCCACTCCAAAGGAACATCACCACCCCAAAACCACCTGCGACTCACAACCATCTATATCGAGGTGCAAACACCATCACAAACGAGTGTCTGAGGGCGCCTCGAGACAGGGAGGGCTCAACAAGGCCAGATGGACGATGGTCCCACTATGGCAGCCCTGCATCACATAGCGTAGGGGAGGCGGATAGGTCCCAAGAAGCCCTGTACATGGCAAACTCTGTACCAAATCACCTGCCCATGCATCCATCCATCATTCCCTCATCCCGGGATCAAAATGCCTGAATAATTACTCACATGACATTAGAAACATCCATTGAGTCTGTGCGTTATGCAGCCTGCTAAATCCACAGTGCCCCAGCCCGTAATTCCAGTGTTGTGAAGTAACATGTATTTGGGAACGGACGGCCTCATCGCCCACGTAGCTATTGCACATCCCAAACTATTCATATCAATCATTGCTCCCTCGCCATGGGCCCTGTCTCAAGGACATAGAACAATAGAACGTTACATTTGCAGTCAGACCTGTGGGCATCTCCTCGCCGCTAGCTGGAAACCGAAAGCGCCGCCCTTCGAATTCCTCATTTGCAACATCACGTCGAAAAGGCATCTGTGGCCGTTTGAAATCACTAATTATCCCATCGAGTGCGGCTGTGTGTGAAAATGGCAACTGCCTTCACCCACGAATGGGACGCCCCGCCCGTCGTTGCAACTCGGTACAGTGATGCATGAGGGCCCACCGTTAACCGAGTACTACGTCCCACTGACCCCTCACAAGTCTGTTCGCGACTGCACAGATAGTACGTGAAACAATGGGACCACAGCAGAATGAACATATCAACCAATCTTACACGGCCATCGGGTACAAATACATGATTGCAATAGCAAGATGCCATTCCCCGAATTGCAGCGTTGTGCGCGGGACGTGCTCGGCCAAAGGGGAGAGCAGTTTGCACAGGTGGAATTAATCACCACAGGTGGAGGCCATACAGCCTGAAAACACATAAATTGCACAGCCAGTCCCCTCCCACAACCACACCGAAATGCTACCGGCAGGACTCGCGATGTTGGCCCTGGGGGACCTGATAGCACTGCAAGTGCTCCGACTCCAAGAAGTAGACGAACACCAACTACAACCAGCCGCACGGAGGAGACGCAGGAGGAGGAGGAGGCCAAGGCAGGGCCAGCAAGGCCCACCAGCACAGCCACTACCACCACGCAGGCAGCCCGCAATCCCACGCCTCCGAGCACATCCGTTCAACCTCACTGATGAGCAGATCCACACCCTCTACCGTCTGGACCGGGACACCATAGCCGCCATTGTGGACATGACACAGGCTGACCTTGTCAGCATGATAGACAGCCCAACCGCCATCCCACCCCTACTGAAGGTGGTGTCTGTACTCCACTTCCTGGCCACAGGCACCTACCAGCACACAGTCGGACAGTTGCATGGCATTTCTCAGCCACTGTTCTCACGGACACTATTGCTAGTGCTCGATGCCCTCCTGAAGCACGCAGACGACTACATCTCTCTACCACGCTCGGAGCTGGAAATAACCAACACAAAAGTGGGATTCCATGCACTTGCCGGCATACCGGGTTGCATTGGTGCCATCGACTGCACCCATGTTGAATTGGTCGTCCCACATGCCATGGAGGCCCAGTACCGCAACCGAAAACAATTTCATTCCCTGAATGTACAGATGGTGTGTGACTCCAACAGGATCATTACACATTGTTGTGCCCGATTCCCTGGATCAACCCATGATTCTATGGTCTTGAGGAACTCGACAATACCACGCTACATGGAACGACACGCAGGGAACAGATCCTGGCTACTCGGTGAGTCTCATTACATGCATGATGATGTGGGGTATGTGATTTGTCAATGACCTGCCAGGAAGGGGGGGGGGTGTGCGTACGTATCAATGGCATTCCACATCATACGTTTCTCGTCCACATACAGGTGATGCTGGATATCCACTGAAGAGATGGCTCCTCACACCAGTCCGGAACCCACGGGACCAGCATGAGGAGGACTACAACCATGCCCACTCACGTACCCGTGTAGTCATTGAACAGGCATTCGGCCTACTGAAGGGTCGTTTCCGCTGCCTCAGCAGGTCTGGCGGGGCACTCCTGTACCGCCATGAGAAGGTTGCAAAGATGGTGATGGCATGTGTCATGCTCCACAACATGTGCGTACGTAGAAATGTGCCCATGCCCCCTGACGCAGAACTGCAAGCACCTGAAGATGGTCATGATGAGGGTGGGGATGTGGCAGCACCTCATGGAGTCTGCGAGGCACCGGAGGGCCGTGACATTCGTCTGCATCTCATTGATGTATGCTTCTAGCACTCACGCCTGGTGGCTGATGCATGGACACGGGACTCGTGGCACTGCGTGTGTCTGGGACATGCACAATATGGACTGTACGCCTATGATGGCCTAGTACACAAAGATCAATGTCCACACTTCTCATTGGTTGATCGTGCACTTTTTATGGCATATGTGATATCATGTTGAACACCCTATCGACCCGCCACCCAAGTGAGCCCAACACACCCCCTCCACCCTCCTACCTCCCCCCCGAACACCAGTGTCCAAAGATGCTCATTGTCAGTGGGCTGTCGCTATTGCATGCCCCCTCTGCGGGTATCAGGGGCACCCCTGCCTGTGGAGCGCAGGTTCCTTCCAGATCTACGTTGGGGGCTGCCCTGGACGGAACTTGCAACGGATGATGTGTCTGCCTGCTCACGTCCATGCATGTCCCTAAGGGTTTGCGAGAGCTCAGTGAGCACACGGCGCACTGCGGCAAGTTCGGCACATACGTCTTTGGACGTCGCATGCAGTTCCCCCCTCAGGCTCTCGGTGCTACTCTCCATTTGGACTCTCAGGCTCTCGGTGCTACTCTCCATTTGGACTCTCAGGCTCTCGGTGCTACTCTCAATTTGTGCCCTTAGCGTCTCTGTACCTCTCTCCATTTCTGCCCTAAGTGTCTCTGTTGATGTTTCTATGTCTGCCTTGGTGCCCCCACATTCATCGGCATGGCCCTTGAGGAGTGTGGCCATTTGCTGCTGTTGGACGATTAACTTGTCGAGGGACTGTTGCCTCTGCTGGGCCATGGCCATTTGCGGTGGTGTCACAGAGGGGCTGTTGTCCTCATGTTGCCTTGCCACAGGGCTTGTGGGGGATGGCCAGTCGTCGTCTTGTGGGTGCCCCTGCGTGGTATCCTCATGTTGTACGGGAGGGGACAGACAGGGGGATTGGGACAGGTCATGGATGGATCTGACCTCGACATCCCCGTCTTCTGTGTCGGAGCATGCTGCCATCAATGGGGTGTCACCTATGGTGCTGCTGCCACCAGAGGCAGTGCCTTCTGTGGCATCCGTTGGGGGGACCTGTGGTGGTGGTGTTGTGGGCATGCTGGCTGCTGGGGTGCCTGTTGATGTTCCCTCCTCTGTGCTGCCACCTGATTTGTGCTGCTGCCGTGTCTTGATGCGTGCAGCTGAGGTGGAGGGTCTCTGGCCGTTGGTCTTGGCCCTCTTTGCAGGTGTGCTGGTAGCGGTGTCCTGTAGCTCGTCGTTTGGATCGGACCCTGTGGTGGAGTAAAGGAGGGCGAGGGTTATTGATGGGTCAATGGGAATTGGAATGGCATTGTATCACATGCATTGGGGTGGTGCCTGAGGGTGATTTGGGTCGGGGTCTTGGGGGTGGTTTCATTTGTGTGTGGAGTGAGGGTGCAGTTGTTTGGCAGCCTGCAGTTAGGGTGTGCCTGCTGCACGTGTAGTGCGTGTTTTAGGGGTTTTTAATTAATTATGTATTTATTGTGGGTTTTAACGTGCGCTATCAGGCCGATGTGTGTGGACGTTCTCCTGGACATGTGTTTCTGTTGCACTATGTGGACACATGGTACTTCACATGGATGGACTTTGTGGATTTGGCATTGTTTTATCTGGGCCACCTACCTGAATCTTCGGATGTCTGCACTCCTTTCTCCATCCCTCCGACTCCCTCTATGCTCTCCATTCCGATGGTGGAGGCACAGATTTCTTCCCAGGGGGTCAACTTGATGGGTGATTCAGGACCTCCCCCGGTGGCTGTGGCAATGTTGCGGTTGGCAGAGAGTATGCTGCGGACGCGTATCCGCAGGTCGTCCCATCGCTTGCGGCATTGCTGTGGGGTGCGGGGTGCGGTCCCCACCGCACTTACCCGCTGTGCCACCAGAGCCCATATGGCCTTCTTGTTTGCAAGTGCCGTCCTGGTCATTTGCGTGGAGAAGACGACGGCAGCATTCTCCTGGAGGGTCTCTGTTAGCACGGTGAGTTCCTCACGGGAGAAGTGGACCTGCCGCTTGCGGTCGCACGCTTTCTTCGGTGCTTTTCCCATTATTCTTGGTTTCGCTAGGGTGGTTGGCGGGTTGGGGTGTGTTTCGGGGTAGTGATTTTAGTGGTTGTGTGGTTTTAGTGTATTTATAGGTGTACGCCGGGATGTTTCCCGTTCCGGGCCCATGTTTTAGCTTCCGTTTCCGTATATTTCCGGCCACCGTACTTTCCGGTAGGCGCACACTGCGGTGACCGCTAAGAGGGGTGGCGGTATTGCACCTAGGGCGCCGTACGGCGGCGGTGTGGGCCGTTTCGGGGTCATTTCCGCCATCGCGGACTTTGCACTTCCGCCATGCCGTGGTGCTCGTGCCCGATGGGTCGGAATGGGCCGCACTTTGCTCCTTCGTGCAATGGCGGAAACGCTATTTACGCTGTGGCGCTCCGGTCAGTCGCTTTCCGCCAGGGTCGTAATGAGGGCCAAAGCATTGAGAGGTTATGTTTGTGTTTATAAGTAAGTAATTAATTTATTTATAAAGCACCAAGAACCCAGGGCATCAGGGCTCTAAAAACACATGCTTTGATAACAAAAGGAGAGGACAAATGAAGTGGGAGAAAACAAGAGGGAGTTATTCAAATACGATAGTTTTCAGTCATTAATGAAAGACCTGCTCAGATTCCTCCAGTCGTAGGGCCTGCAGAAGTGAGTTCCAGGCTTTGTTGGCAATGAAGGGAAAGGACCTGCCATTGCATGAGCATGGTTTGGTTGAGAGCATACTAGAAGATGTTGTTTACTAGATCTCAAGGTTCTCTGTGGGTGGCCGGTCTTGATTTTCTCCTTCAAATAGTTTGTGGCTTTGCCATAGACGCATTTGTGTGTCAATATGAGGGTCTCATATTGAATCCTTGAGCTTATTGGAAGCCAGTGGTGTTTCTTTCTCTGCTCTGCTGTCATGGCCACGGGCCCCAGAAGACAAAAACCACACCATCTAGTGACAAGGGCAATGGGTCACTTGACTCACTTATGTCCCTTTGGGACTGATAAACACAGGTGCCCTGGTTGGGCTCAGTCCTGGCACCCTTGGTGCCAGGCTCATATAGAGATGTGAGCAGGAACACTTTATTTCAGTGCAGGAGTGCTTTTATTTTACTTCAGTACACACTTAATTTCAGTGCTGGAGTGCTTTTATTTTACAAGAACTTTCCAGGTGCTGAAAGCCTTTATTCCAGAGAACATCCTCATGTGCTGACTCATCAGGCATGGCTCCCTAGGTCTGGTCTTTGGGTGCTGACTCATCCGGTGTAGCAGGGCATGGCAGGAGGCAGGCTAGAGCTACTGGGTGTGGCTGGAAACATGACTATATAAACCCACTGATCCCTCAAGCAAACGCCTCATGTTACTTTGCACCTCTGGCAACGTGACGCTCACTACCGCCTGGACCAGCTACTTACCTCATGATCATGCAACAACAGCATCCTTACCTGGACCCTGGCTTGCATCTCACGGCAATTCTCCATCTTCTTGGCAGATACAGAATCGACGCTGCAGCACCTGTGCTCTCTCTACCATAAAGCTCATGTCCTGAAACGAGAAAAGAAGACAAGGTTAGAACTCTCAAAAACACCCAAACCACGGTCGTGCCACATTTAAAACCCAACGCGCAACCTAAGGCACCATTAAAGGCTACTTACCAGCTGTCGGACCATTTCAGCTCCGCTTCTCCATGCCGCCGGCTCCGCTTCTTCTACCGCAGCTACCGCCGGCACCGCTACACCACCTGCAAGGGGAGAGAGCAGAGAAAAGAGACATTACATACAAAGGACAGTGAACAAACTTTACAATAAAATTACAACAGTCGGAAGACAAGCGGACAAGTGGAAACAAGGGAAACAACTACAAGAGAAGTGAACTAGTTCTAGCTGGCCTGGACTTCCACAACAAGGGACCAGTGAAGGAACTTGGTTCCCTTCAACAAGTACCCATGCCAGAAGCAGCAGGACAGAGAGCTCAGCATCATCATTTAGCAGGTGAGCCTTAAGAGTAGTGTAACCCCAGGGAAGCCACATCCAGGGAGAAGAGGTCTGGAGAAGGAGTCTATGGGATGTCTTGACCCACTTTTGTTCTGCCATGTAGCATCACTGTGTTCTGATGGTGCCAAAAATAGTAAAATGGCCGCAAAACACTTGTGCCTCTGAAAATTGCACTGTGCAAAGCACAAAAAAATGGCTGCCCAATCTACCATGCATGTTGTCAGTGGCGGAACAGAGATCTCACTCCTGAAATATGTCACTGGGCTCCACAACAAGTGAAAATGGATCAGAGAAGGAAAAGCAGTGCTTTGCTAAAGGAAATTCATTTTTTTTTCCTTAAATCACTTTTGTTTTGTGGCTGAAACTGCAGAATGCCGGTACAAAACACCCTCAAACATCTAAAATTCTTGCTGGGTGCTACAATTCACTTAGTTCAAGAAATAATTGTGAATGTGCAAGGTTCTGAAAAGCTGAAGGCATAAAAAGATTTTCACAGTAAAAGTTGCCTGCTGTGGATCTGTCAAAATCTGGGTGCGGTACCCTCGGCCGCCTGAATGACAGCTGTCAGAAGCCTGCATGATAAACTTTAAACCTGTATAAACTGAAATCAAATGTTTTAAATATAAGTGGCCTGTTACTGAGAGTAGTTTTACAAAGGTAGCGGGCGCCCCTCTCTCGCAAGAACAGACATGATAACCTGTTCAGTGGTTATTAACCACTTGAGAGTTCGCAGCGACTGCTTTTACTCACTGATATGCAAATGGATATTTCCCATCTGTGAAAGGCACAGTGAGTAAAAGCAGTGGCTGCGAACTCTCAAGTGGTTAATAACCACTGAACAGGTTATCATGTCTGTTCTTGCGAGAGAGGGGCGCCCGCTACCTTTGTAAAACTGTTACTGAGAGTAACCTATGTTGTAATTGTTTGAGCCCAGGGTTTAAAATCTGCAATAAGTGTTCTAGCTGCTCGTTTGAAATTACAAGTTTATTTTAAGCTAAGGAAAAATGCAACAAAATTAACATTTAAATTTAAGCCTGGCTAAAAGCTACCAAACTGGAATTACAGCTTTCCTCACAGAGGCAAGGCCTCTCCCTCCAGCTCCTCTCCAGCAGGAAATCACACCTAAGTGATGATTACAGGGTGGGGGAAGAATTTGGTCTGCAGTGGGGAAGGAGACAATGGACATTCTCCAGCTAAAGGAAATGCTAAGTGTGAAGGGTCGTAAATGGCCTCTGCCCAGGAGAAACAGGGAGGAGACTGCTTCTGAACTGCAGGGAGACAGAAGGAGGCAGAGACAAACAGCCATCTGTGGCTGAACATTCACAAAGAAGATTTTGTTTAAATACATATAACTTACTATGGGCCTCATTACGACCCAGGCGTTAAGGGTTAACGCCGTCGTTAACCCTTAACGCCTATTCTGATTTTAACGGCTGCTCTTAGCAACCGTTAAAATCCATGGCGCTAACCTGCCATGATGCTAATTACGCCACCGTAATTCACGGTGGCGTAATTAGCGCCTTCCCCACTCCCATCATGCCCTATGGGGCAAAAATGGGAATGGGGAAGGGAAAATGGGAAATGGGGATTTACCGCCCCACTCACCTTGGAATGGGGCGGTAAATCCGCCATCCACCATGGTGTAAACGTAGTTTACTCCATGGTGGTAAAGTTGGCGCAATTAGCGCCTGGGTCGTAATGACCCCCTATGTTATGTTATCTTATGTTAGCGGTACTTGTATAGCGCACCGTCACCAACGGAATTGGTCCCCAGGCGCTCTGGTGGATCTGTAAACAGCAAGGGTGGGTAGGGTTAGTCGGGAAGAGGGGAGAAGGAGAGTAGGAGATGTAGTGTGCTGTTGGCAACTTCAGCTCGTATACACCGAGTGCTGGGCTTTGGTGCTAGTATCAGATCGGGCAAAGGCCTCGAGTGCTGTGGGTGAAGTTTATGTGTTGTTGATGCGGTGTGGTAAAGTGTATGCAGATTGCTGGGAGAGAGATGGTTGTGTGGTTTTGTGTGGATTTAAGTATGCAGAAGATTGATGGTTGGGTTAGTGGGGTATGTGTCCTGATTCGGATACTTATGGTTCCATTACAGTTGTATACCTGTGGGTTGGGGTGTTGCTGGTTCCTCGTAAAATATAGAAATAACAGCATTGTTAATGTAATTTCTGGATGCACGGGTGAAAAGGCGCCAGAACTCTGTGATATGTTCTGGGAAGAAACAGCGGAAAATGTGATTACACAAAATGTATTTCTGATAGAATTATGAACATTGTATACACGTATGCCCATGTTTAGCACGCACATTTGTAGAAATGTGCTCCTAAATTGGACATTGTGTTCCGGATGAAAAGGGAAAAATTCTACGAAAAGCACGGGGCTTGGAGGAGTATCTGCTCCTAAAAAATATGTAATCTGTATATATGATTGTTATAGAGGTTGCACATATGGAAATAAGTATTGTACCAAAAGTAGATTTTGTGTTCAAGGAGCTAGGGTGGATTCTAAGCCTCATAAACCCACACCATAAAGGTGACAGACTGTTTTTCTCCTCCTATCAAGGCAGAGAGGAGACCCTGACTAATCCCTGTCAAAGGGGCGAGCTTAGACTAAACCAGCAAACACAACCCCTCTATCATAAGCATAAATAGTGACAGCTCAGCACTCAAAAAGACACACAGATTCACCCACTATCCCGTCGCTGGCGGAGCACCCTGCTTCAGAACTATCCATCTTACTTGCTCCAGACTCCAGAAACTTGGCAAAGCAGAAAGGCCCATTGCATAGCTGAACCATTTTCAGCTAGGCCTAAAATTTCCAGAATCAGAACCAACCCCAGAAACCTAAGGGGAGCTGTACTGCTTGCCTGCTGACAATAATTATCATCAGAACCAAAAGGGGCAGATCCAATCCAGTCCTGTGCCGTGCTGTGACCAAAGCCATTGTGGATCCAATCCAGTCCTGTGCCGTGCTGTGAACAGACCCAGTCCAATCCGATGTGCCCAGTTGTCTGTCCCAGAACCAGATTCCCTTCCCTGACCAGAAATCTTGACCGACCAGAATCCTGACGGTTCCGTTTAAAAACATATCTAGTGAGTATCTATAGATAGAACTGTGTCACATGCATATGTACTGTCCATAGCCAATCACTATCTTAAACCCAACCTATCTTGTCTACAGAACCTGATATTGTTAGGAGTATTTTTGAATTGTCAGAACTTTTCTTGCGCTGAGTTTCTCTTATTTGTTTTCTAAAATCATAACTCATTACTGTTGTGAGTAACTAAAGTGAATCCCAGAAAGGAATTTAGTATCCACCACGTGAAGGGTTCCCTGGCCAGGAACTGTGGAGATTTATGTGTGACATTCTCTTTTCCTATAGTCGTAATCCAGTGTAAGAAATCCCATTTGTCTTTTAAAAGTGCATTGCTGTTTCCCTTTCTTGCACATATCTCGGAAAACGACCTTCATTAAAATGGCCATAACTTCCTTAATTTTTGTGCTAGAAACGGAATTTCAACGTCTGCTTGTAGCTAACATCCACAGCTTTAATTTGTAATTCCATGCGGTTCTCCCATGATCGCGATTACCGTGCACTGTAAAGTTTGCTGCAAATTTCATTTTAGGGAAATTCTGACACGTGTAAAACAGCTTTTGATTGCTTCCGACCTTAATTTTAAGATTTCACATTGTTTCTTAGTATCAAATCATTGCTAGTCTTTGTGTGCAACTATCCAAAGTGGCTCCCATAAGAATTTAAACAATTTCAGCAATTTAAACCATATTTAGTGTTTTTACCCAATCCATTCTCAAGATAACTTTAAAACCATTCTGACCTCTTGCCAATCAATTCTGTTTTTCTCTTGTGTTGCTGGGGAAAATTGGGATTTATGTTAATGTTTGAATTCTGCCATTCCTGAATACCTGCTCTCTCTCTTCATATCTCTTTACATTGCCTGGTGGGGGCTGAGCGGTCTGCAGTGGGAACTAGTAACCACAATGCTATTTGATCTGAACACACAAAAAAGTATTATTTCTGTGCTGAATTTTTTTGCTCACTATTACTCCTTGTGTATTAAAGAGATTATTTAGTTGTACATCACCCCATTTGTGATCATTGTGTACCCATTAAAACATAGTTTGATTGAATTGTAAACACATAAATAAATATTTTAACTTTACAAGCCAGCCTGATTCCTGGTTCAGTGTGACCGGGGGGTTTCCAGGAGAAGGGCATGATATGAGTTGTACATCGTTCAGAATAAAAGAACTTTTAGACGCAAATAAATAAGGATTTCAGTTGTGCATTACACGCTAGGCGTTGACTTAGGTATGTGCCGGATTGAAATCACTTACAGGTCAGGGACCACAGGCTGCATACTCATACGACCCCCCCTTATATTCATGCAGGAACCACACTGATCATCACCGCAGTTCCCCACAAAGACACAGAGGGAGGAACAGACAAGAGGAGTTTCATCCATTGGAGGGCTGTGACCATGCCCCAACGCCTCCGCAGAGAGCAGGTGAGCGTAACATGTGCAACATGTTCACCACAGCTTATATTCTTTATGATATGAACCCCATCATTTTGGATTTTCTGAAGCTTGGCTATATTACCCTTAGATGTGCCTCCTAAGAGCGTGTTGCAATAATCTAGCCAGAATGGATGGTTGCTGTGCCTCCATTTTTTCAATTTTTCTCAGAAATAAAAGGCTTGATTTGTCTGAGCAGATTCAGAGGATAATTTGTAGTTTTCACTTGGTTGTTTACAGTTGAATCTGAAATCAGAGAGGAATCTAAATAATTCCTAAGGTTTTGACCTTGCTGAGTGTTGGTATGTGGTAGCCATAAATCTCAAAGTGGGCATATATACATCAGATCTAGTTTGGTGCTAGCTTGTTGAGGGCGAAGAGTAAAATCTCTGTTTTGGATTTATTTAAGCACATTTGATTAGATGCCATCCACTGTTTAATCGTGAGGAAAATGCTGCCTACTTTGATGGAGTCAGATTTGTGGTTCCCGTTCAGCGTGAGCAAATGTTGCGTGTCATCAGCATAGTTAGAACATACTATATTTGCAATATACAATTTATCACACAATGGCCTGATGTATATGTTGAAGAGAGCAGGGGATAAATTGGGTCCCCACGGGACCACATAACTGATAGCCACAGGGTCAGAGCTAACGCCACCCCGGTGCACATTGGAGACTCTTCCAGACAGGCATGAGAGAAACCAAGACAGAGACTAATGGGAACATCTGCCTTCATTTTGGAGTGTATAAAGCAGAATGTTCTGGTCAAGTAAATCAAACAATATGGATAAATCCAACAGCATCAGCAGACCACATTGATTTTTATCAGCCGCATCAAGCATGTTGTTTTGAAGGTCTAGCAGCGTGCTCTCTGCAGGAAGAGATAGGAGACAATTGGGATTAAGGCTGCATGGAGTTGCAGCCGTAACAGCATGAGTATTAGATGTGAAACAGTGATGCGTTTTATGTTGGTCACATGCATGTTGGTAGAGTTATGTTTGCCCTCTCAATGCTCTTCTAAGTATTTAAGGACAATTGACTCCCATGCTGCCTTCTGGGCTGCCAGGAGCAGGGATTTGCATTGGGTAGCCCGAGTGATAGGTAAAGACAGGAGCTAGTATGGACACGAGGGTGTGGGGGGCGCACGGGAGAACTTCTGGGAAGACACTGGGCACAAAAGCAAAAACACAAAATGCCAACAAATGCGTGTTAGGGATAGTACCTAAAGGTGTGCTGAAGACACAAAGTCAGAGGTCGTGCCATATTGAACATTGGTGAAGGAAGTTGTGATGCAACAGGGTGGAGTTAGCGAAGATATCGTCACTGATTTGCGGATCATTTTCTCCATTGATTGGTGCTGGCATTGGGTCGGATTTCCCTGGGATTCAAAAGTTGACTAAAATTGTTTTCCTGGATCTCAAATGTATTGAAATGAAAATCCCATGCGAGAGCCCTCCACGTTGCATTGGCAGTGATCATTTCAGTGTTGGATGTTTGTTTCGCTACTGCATGGAGACAAACGTCCAAGCCAAGCATCTGCATTTTAGATAATTAAAGTGTAACTAACATGAGATGGCTTCAGACACCGCAGTGAGTGAATGATTGGGAATTACTATGTTACCTGTGATGACTACAGACAGGTGATCTTCTCAGACCTTTTCTTTCAGTCTTGATAGTGTAATTAAACATGCAGATTCATTTGTTTAGTCTCACCTTGATTTGCATACTAGTAATTCCATGTATACATTAAAGATGGAAAATAAAGCTACATTCATACTGGTTTTGCTCTACATGTTAAAATATTGCACAAATCACATAATACAACAACTAGTTCATTTTTTACTAGCCTATCACTTGCCTGCAATGACTCCAACCTTTTCCAACCCCCATTTCTGCAACTCTTCCAGTAATCCCCTTCGACTCCTCTCTTCTGCATGGAATCACAGAGTTGTCCTTCCATTTTCTGCACTGACAGAGATGCTTCTTCCTTGAGCGTCTCTTACACTCAACACTGCCTTTCTCTCTGCAGAATAGCAAACCTGATTACTGTCATTAGATTGGCCAATGATGTGGGGAAGTGGAGTCTGGTAACGTACTGCTTACTCTCATCTACAACAGGCTGAGCACTATATGCTGGGAACATTGAAGATCGCTATGGCAGATAACACCATAACAGGTTTTATCCAGTGCTGTTGTAATGGTGAAATGCATCTGAAAACCTTTCTCATTTGGCTGTCCTGCAATATTTCCTTTCACTCAGCAGCACATAAAGAAAGGCACACATCATTCACACATAAGTACCGGAATTAGGTGAAACCTCATCCTTCAAGGGCCCATTAAGGGCAATAAGCAAGTGAGTTGGTGCCAAGAGCAAACGTGAAAAAGAAAATGACTGAAAAAAGCACCAACAATGGTTGTTTTCCTATAATCTGTAATTACAAGAAGTAGGTTCTTCAAACAAACCTCGGTCTGACCTTTGTTGCTTGGATCTGTGATGTGATGGCCGTCAAACTGTAAATCGACAAACTCACCTTTTAAGTGAATCACCCTCGACAGCTATGTTCATGCACCATGTGAGGGGGATTATCATTGAATGTTTAATGAATCGTGATAGCACAGCGACAGAAAAAACACAAACAGGGGCTATTCATTGTGATATCCCAGTTGCAAAGAAACGTTTGGCGCCATCTTAAGCCTGTTTAAAAGTCACACAGGATGCAGATGTTGAAACCTTTTATCGGACTAGCTGAAAATGCTATGCAGGAATAAAACAGTGCATTAGCCTTCAAAGTCCGACAGACTTTGTCATCAGTGAAATGATTGGTAAAGAAAGGCACACATGTACAGTTCATTGGCAAAGTGACAAAAGAACATTTTAAACCTTACAGGAGTGTATGCGTGGAATGCAGGACTGGAAAGGCTGCCTTAACTGAAACCCCATTTTCATGGCAAAAGAGTTCATACTGATAGTGAAGTGTGTGGTTCAGCCCATTTGGATACTGTAGCCCACTTTTTATGCGCATAAGTGGAGTTGTAGGGCAGCATGTTCTACCTGCTTTCCCTTCTTCTGTTTTGCAGCAGCATAGGCTAGATCTGGTTAAGAGCAGTTTCCTGTTTCACAATATATAAAGCCTGATGATAGTCGACATAAGGCCTGATTTAGTGAACCAAGCCCATAATATGCTAGGTTTATCAACCAGGGCTGTAAGTGATTTCAATCCGGCACACATCCAAGTCAACACCTAGCATGTAATGCACAACTGAAATCCTTATTTATTTTTGTCTAAAAGTTCTTTATTGTGAACGATATACCACTCATATCACGCCCCTCTCCTGGAAGCCCACAGTCAACTGAACCAGAAATCAGGCTGGTTTGCAAAGTTAAAATATTTATTTATGTGTTTACAATTTAATCACACTATGTTTTAATGTGTACACAATATTCACCATGGGGTGATATAACACAGAATAATCTCTTTAATACACAAGGAGTAACAGTGAGCAAAACAATTCAGCACAGAAATAATACTTTTGTGTGTGTGTTCAGATCAGATAGCACTGTGGTTATAGGATCCCTCTGCACACGCCTCAACCCCCCAATAGGCAATGCAAAGAGTTAGGAGGAGAGAGGAGGTATTCAGAAATGGTAAAATTCAAACAAAATGTCAACCCCCCTTTCCCCTAGCAAACCCAAGAGAAAAACGGAATTGACTATCAGCTGTCAGAATGGCTTTTAAAGTTATCTTAGAATGGGCTGGGTAAAAAGCCTAAATGTGGTCAAAATTGCTAAATTGCTATACATTTGTATGGGAGACGCTTTGGATAGTTGCACACAAACACAAGCAATGATTTAATACCAAGAAACAATTTGAAATCTTAAGATTCAAGTCGGAAGCAATCAAAAGCTATTTTACACGTGTCAGAATTTCCCAAAAATGAAATTCGAGGTAAACTTTTCACTGCGTGATAATCGCGATAACGGGAGAACCGTATGGATTTAGAATGCGGTTTTAGATGCGATTTAAAGTAGTGGATGTTATGGACATTTTATTCGAGGTCGTTTTTTCGAGATAGGCACAAGAATGGAAAACAGGAATGCACTTTTAAAATGACAAATGGGTTTCTTACACTGGAGGATGACTATGAACAAAACAAATACCACACAGGAACACAGCCACTTGATCAGGAAGACTGCCTGCAGAGGACTCGCCTTCTTCAGATGAGAAAAGATCAGCGCAGAAATAGTTTTAGCAATACTACAGGAGGAAATTAGGAGGGATTGGATAGAGAGTTTATACAATTCAAAATACTCCTAACAATACAGGTTCTAAACACAAGATAGGATTGGTTTAAGGTAGGGATTAACTAAGCAAGGTACATATGCTAGTGACACAGTTCTTTCTATAGATACTCACTAGATATGTTTTTAAACGGAACCGTCAGGATTCTGCTCTGTCAATTGGATCTGGTTCTAGGACAGACGGCTGGGCACATCAGATTGGTTCTGCAATCAGCAAGGCGCTCTGGTCACAGCACGGCAGAGGACTGGACTGGATCTGTAATGCACTCTGGTCACAGCACGGCACAGGACTGGATTGGATCTGCCCTTCTTGGTTCTGATGATAATTCTTTTAGCAGGCAAGCAGTACAGCGCAGCCCGGCTGTATTATGATGCTTCACCTTAGGTCTGTGGGGTTCTGGTTCTGGAATTTGACGCCGAGCTGAAGATGGTTCAGGTATGCAATGGGTCTCTGCTTTGCCAAGTTTCTGTAGTCTTTAGCAAGGAAGATGTAGAATTCAGCAGCAGGGTGCTCCGCCAGTATCGGGATAGTGAGTGAATCTGTCTGTCTTTTTGAGTGGTGAGCTGTCTCTATTTATGCTATGATAAAGGGGTGTGGGGCTGGTTTATCCTAAGCTCGCCCCTTTGACAGGTGATTGGGTCAGAGTCTCTTCTCTGCCTTGATAGGAGGAGAGAAACAGTGTGTCACCTTTATGGTGTGATTTTATGAGGCTGCGAATCCACCCCTAGCCCTTTGAACACACAATCTACTTTTGGCACCATAAATATTTACACATATGCAACCTCTATAACAATGACATATACAGATTACATATTTTATATAGCAGCTATCCCTCAAAACCCTGTAGCTGTGGGATCTTGTCTCGGCTTTTCACAGAATGTTGCCCTTTTCATCAGGAACACAATGGGCCTCATTACGACCCAGGCGTTGGACCATGCTGCTAATAGCACCATGGTCCATGCCAGTAACTTACCGACTCCGCCATGGCGGAATGGGGAATTACCACCCCATTCCGAGGTTGGCGGGGCGGTAATTCCCCATGCCGCCATGGCCCTTCCCCATTCCCATTTTTTCCCCATATGGCTCAATGGGAATGACCCCTAAGTACAGTGCCGCAAATTGCGGCACCGTACTTAGCACCAAGGTCCCTTTACGGGTTGGTTTTTTAACGCCTGCTAAAAGCAGGCGTTAAAGTGCCACCTGCAAAGGGACCTCGTAATCAGGCGTTAAGGGTTTAACGGCGCCGCCACCTTTTACGGCATCGTTAACCTCTTAACGCCTGGGTTGTAATGAGGGCCAATGTCCAATTCTTAAGCAAATTTCTACAAGTGTGCGTGTTTAACATGGGCATAAGTGTATAAAGTTTCATACTTCTAGCAGAAAAACATTTTGTGTAAAATCACTTTTCCTGCCATTTCTTCTAGAACATGTCACACAATTTTGCCGACTCTTGAAACGTGCTGCCAAAATTTAGATTCACAAATCTGTTATTTTCATATTTTTCACAATTTTAAACAGTAAATTATCCGTCATTTTAAAATGTGTTCTTTGTCCTTGTTAAGCAACAAATGGTTGTTTTAGCTCCACCCCTGGGTCTCTCCCTGGAAGCCCAGGAGCCATCCCCCATGTTTGCTCCTTGCAGAGGCCATTTATGACTGTCCTCACACCTCGCACTTCCTTAGCAGCAGCTGTTCATTGTTCCCTTTTGCCTCTGTTGACCAGGTTCTTTCCAAACCCTATAATTACTGGTTTGGTGTGATTTCCTGCTGGAGGGAAAGGCCTTCCTTCTGTGAGGAAACCTGATATTCCAGTTTGGTAGCTTTTAGTCAGGCTTCATTTAATTGTTAATTCTATCACATTGTCCTTTAGCTTAAAACAAACTTGTGATTTCAAAATAGCAGCTAGAATACTTATTTAAGATTTTAAACCATGGGATCATAACAATTACAACATAGGTTACTATCAGTAACAGGCCTCTTAGTTTGCAAACATTTGGTTTCACGTTATACATGTTTAAAGTTTAATCAGGCAGGCTCCTGACAGCTGTCATCTCAGCAGCCCTCTGCTGCACAGAGATTTCTGACATCCACAGACAGGCCACTTTTGCTATGGCAATCTATTTATGCTTTCAGCTTTTCAGGACCTTGTAAGTTCACAATGATTTCTTAGACTATGTGAATTGTAGCACCCAGCAAGAATTTTGGATGTTTGAAGGTGTTTTGTACTGGCATTCTGAAGTTTCAGCAACAAAGAAAAAAGGATTTAAAGCAAGATTTTAGGGTTTCATTTAGCAACACTACTTTTTCCATCTGTACTCCACTTTTTCTTGTTGTGGAGCCCAGTGACATATTCCAGGAGTGAGATCTCTGTTCACCCACTGACAACATGCGTGGTAGATTGGACAGCCATCTTTTTGTGCGCTGCAAAGCACGATTTTCTGGGGTTTTGGTGCGCACAAATGTTTTGCAGCAATTTTGATGTTTCTGGCACCATCATAACATAATGCTGCATCATAGCAGAGCAGAAGGGGGTTAAAACGTCCCACAGAGCCCCCCCTCATGACTTGAGTTTGACCACCCGTCAAGGGGAAGTCGGGAGATTGGGATGTTCTTTCTTTATTCGGTCCAGGTGGAGAAAGTCATCTGCTTCTCCCATCAATGCTGGATCGACATGCTCTCCTCGCCTGTTCTAGATGGGAGTATGGAACAATACTCTGGGCTCCTTCAGTCCTTTCTCCCGGTCCCTGAGTGGTCCTCCTTGGTAATTAGCAATCCTTGGTTCCAATGCATGAGACAGAACAGAGCATGGTTATGGACATTTCCCCACTACTACTCATGAAATACAATTTACAATATTCCCGCCTGTATTTACTAATGGTTTTAACAGTTGGTTTCTTCTAGGTATCCAGACTGTCCCCCTCTGGGTTTCCGGTTGGCTCTACTATTTGCCGCAAAGTATGCCTGGGATGCCAACTCTTTAGCTGGTTTATATGGACCCACTTGTCTCCCCCTTCTGCCAAACTGCCCTTGGAGATGCAGATTTTGTAGGCGACTGGTGAGATTCTGTCTACAATTTCAAAAGGACCCTGCCAAGTTGGGAGGAATTTTCACTGTTTGGATTGGTTCCTTTGGAAATTGTACACATAGACCTGGTCTCCTACTTGGTATTCTTTTTTTGATGTCTTAAGGTCATAGTGGGTCTTCATACTGTCTGCAGATCTTTCTAGATTCCGCTGAGCATAGGCAAAAGCACGTTAAAGGTGTTTTCTCAGATTCTCAACATACTCATGAGTTGTGGAGGCATTTATCAAGGTCTGCTAATGGATTCTGATGCTGAAGTAGCACCATCCTTTGTCCATTCATCAGCTCAAACAGAGACATTTTTGTTGCAGAAGAAGGGGTAGATCTGATGGCCATCAGGACAAGAGGTAATCGAATGTCCCAATTTGGCCCAGAATCTGCCACAAACTTTTTTAATATGCTCACAATAGTCTTGTTGTATCTCTCAACTCCACCACTAGAGGCTTTCGGGTAGGCAATGTGTAGTTTCCTTTTGACCCCAAGTATCTCCAACATCTTTGTCATCACTTCACTAGTGAAGTGGCTACCTTGGTCTGACTCAATCCTTTGGGGTAGTCCAAAACGTGAGAAGATGTGATTGATCATCAGGGCAGCTGCTGTTTCTGCCTTGCAATTTGGGGCCAGGAGATATTCCACCCTTTTAGTGAACACGCATGTTACGGCCAACACGTACTTGTTCCCCCTAGAGGAGCGAATCACGGGCCTGATAAAATCGAATTGGAAATCTGACCAAGGCAGTGTCATCCCCTTCTTTTGGAGGGGAGCACGGTGTGTGAGTGATGTTGGCTGAAATTGTGCACACACAAGACACCCCTTCAAATATTGGTCTGGGTCCTGCCCCATGTGTGGACAGTATACAACCTCTTGCAAGATTTCTAGTGTAATATGAAACCCCCGATGACCGGCTGTGGCCGCATCAGGGGCGTGACTTAGCATCAGGCTTCGGAATGAGGTAGGAACCACATACTGGTCAAGGCCAGCTATGGATCTCCTTACCAGCAAAAAATCTTGTATTCAGAACAGTTTTTGGACATTTCATCAACACTCTGAGGTCCTCTTTCCAATGTAATTGGTATTCATCAGGGGAAAGTTCTCAGGGTCCTCCCTGTGTCGATAAAACTTACCAATTATTGGATCACACTTTTGAGCAGTAATCAAATCAACATCTGGGGTCTCCTTACTCCATTGTGCAGTTGAGAGTTCATTGTGAGCATTTTGCTGGTTCCTAGTGATAGCAGTTACCTGGATTTCCCCCAACAGGGACTCAATCTCAAGTAGATCCCCTTGGATGGCTCCGGTTTTGGCCAGCTGATCAGCTAGATAATTTCCAGTTTTGTCTGGTCCCTCTACTTTAGAATGACCTTTGATCTTTTTCCAATAGATGGTCATCCCATTCAAGATCATCAACATTCTGTATTCATTTTCCGTGTTTCAATGGTTTGTTATTAGCACATAGCATGCCTCTGGTTTTCCAGTTTACCTGGTGCTCCACGAACCCGTTCCGTACATAATCTTAAACAGTGATTATGACCAGTTTGTGGAGGTGGTTTTGGACAGCAGTGAGGATGGCTTGATGCACAGCTATCTGCTCTGCAACTTGACTTCTTCGGGGACCGATTTTGTACCCAGCGGAGGGTTCTGGGGCATCATTCACCCATGCATTCCCTACGCCGGCCATAAGTTCCTTTTCCCCTTTGTTGTCAACATGGTAGGAGCACCCATCCACATAGACAGTGGGCATTCCCTCACACTGGTCTTCTTCATAGACTGTGTGTGGGGAATTAAGGTAGGCCTCCATGTTGTCCTTGATTTTAAGACTTTCGTCCTCGAGACAGTTTTCTCTGGCAAAATCATGCAAGTCAGCCAGACCTTGCGCAAGGGGACTCTTCTTGTTTTGGCCATATCTGACCTTCACAGGAAAGCCTTGCATTGTAGAATCCAGGAAGTAATAAGGAAATTACTCACATTTCCGGCCCGGATTCTGTCACTTTGAAGATATTACAAAGGTTGGTGGGGAGTCTCCACTATGATGTGTTCCCCCTGGATAAACTGTGGGTAATTCTTCAATGCCCACACCGTTGCCAGGAGTGCCTTCTCACAATCGGTGAATTTTTCCTCCACAGAGGATAAAGTCTTACTCGCATAGGAGATTACTTTATTGACCTTGTTGTGCTTTTGATATAGTACTGCAGTCAAGCATGTATTTGAGAACCCTGTCTCCAAGAAGAACTCCTTGTTTTTGACAGGGTAAGCTAGGCAAGGCGCTTGTGAGAGACTTCTTTTGAGTTGTTTTACTGCTTCAGCTTGTTCTGGGCCCCACTCCCACTTGATTCCTCCTTCAAAAAAGATGGATCAGGGGTCTTGTGATCTCTGCGTAATCCTCAATGAACTTTTTGCTGTAATTAGTTAGTCCAAGGAGGCTCCTTAGTTCCCGCAGAGTTGTGGGGTCTTTTATTTTCTGGAGGGCTTCTACTTTCTTTTCCTGGGGACAGAAACCCTGAGGAGTTATCTCATGCCCCAAAAAATTGACACAGGTCAAGCACAACTGTGCCTTTTGAAAAGAAAGTTTTGCTCTGGCAGCCCTCAACTGTGTCAGAACATAATGGATCTCCGCTATGTGTTCCTCACCATTGAGCTTTTGACTAGGACATCATCTACATAGGCCAAGTTACCCCTTTCACCCAAGTCGGACATGGCCTTGTGTAGAAAGATGTTAAATTCATTGCCAGAGTTGATGTATCCGAAGGGAGTCCAGGTCCACGTGTACTGCTGCCCCTGAAGGTAAAGGCCAGCTTGTATTGGTGGGGAAGGCAGTCCTTGTGAACTTGGAAGATCACCTCATCCCTCCTGAAGTCACAGGTCACATCTTCCTTACCATAAGGGCAGGAAGTGTACACCAGGAAATTCCCCCCACGCCGGGTGAAGATCCTGTCTGGTGTTGTGTCATCATCGCTATCACTGTCAAAACAGTCCGTGGGGGTTTGGTCCTAACAGTTTGTTACCTAAATCTATGGAAAAATGTCAGTCATCAACCACCATTCCAATAATGGTGCCTACGCTCAGGGTGATACTCTTTAGGTCACTGTTATCCACCTCTATTGGAATGGTTTGTGTTCTATGTTGACTAGTGGTGTTGGGTTTACCCCCAACCCTTGCTGTTGGAAATGAGCATTAAGATGAACATAGGCATCAGGAATTTTCATTTTCTGTCCTCTTTCAATTTTTACTTTAAGGGAGAATTGTCGGTCCATTCTGGGATGGTGACTTCCTCTCCAATCTGAATTTCAGCTGCCTATGGCAGCAGTTGAGCTGACCGAAATGCTTTCTCTGGGGCATCAAAGTCCATGGATTACCCACTAATCGGGACCAAGCTTTGAATTTTAATAGGTCCAAACTAATGGCAAACCGATTGAGAATGTCAATGCCTAAATAAAATGCAGCAGGGACATCTCACACGACCCAACAATTATGAACTATGCTCTTGTTGCCTATGGAAATTTTGAGCATACACCTGCTAGGCAGGAGATGTTTCGAATTGGGTGTTTCCAGGTCTATTTCCCATTTGTATAACAGTTTAAATGTGGGAATGGCTTGATCTTTTGGGAGTTTGCGGAACATGGCCTCGCTGATGAAGCTCTTACTGTTGTTTACACACACTCTGGCGAGAACAGGGTCCTTCCCCTCATTTAACTGAATAGGGATGCACAACTGCTCTCCAATTTTCTGAATATCAGCCAAGCTTTGAGCTGATTTCTCATCTTTTTGGACTGTAAGAATGGGATTTTCTGATTGTGAATTTGTATATAATTTCAGAGTGTTTCCTTGCAGTGTTGAATGCCACCTTAGACTGGAAGGAAGGTTGATTTTCATAAATATGGAGGACTCCCCATCAGCAGTTTGTTGTCCTACTGCAATTACTGTCACGTCTGGGATTTGGTTATTCTGGAAGTGGAATTCAATTTGGTCAGGTTTTTGTTCAACCATTTGGCATGTGCCATTTAAACTAACATGGTTGACACTCTGTTTCAATTTTATTGGTCGGTTAGTCTGCGTCCAGAGGACCCTCTTTACACAATCTATGAGGGGAGACAATCTATGCAGGATGTCATTCCCTAGTAAACATGGTGTGCCCTCTGAAGTCACAACTATGATCGGGTGTTTTGCCTTGTGTCACCCAATTTTAATGTCTAAATCCGGAGTCCCCTCGACAGGAATTTCCTTCCCGTCGAAGTTCTGAAGTTGTCCAGGAAGAGGGGTGAGAGGAATTTGGTATTTTTCCCCCCTTCCCAAATTCAGCTGATCAAAGGCCCTTTTTGACAGAAGGGTGGCTTGGGATCCAGTGTCCACCAGTGCCAAAATGGTACATTGCCCCTGTATTTGGACCAGGGCATACAATCTTCCCTCCTTTTCCTCAAGGGGGCAAAGATAATGCACATTTATGGCGAACTTGCGGGATAATTTCTTTGCTTTGGATACTGACAGAGGGGTGATTTGGGCAGGATTCTTTTTGGGATCTTGGGAACCTGTAAGAAAAAGGTGACAGCTATATATGGGGGAAGTTTTGGGTTCCCTTGGTTCTGATTCTGGGCTGCCCCCGACTTTTTGGAGGCAATCACCAGGATGGGTTTGAACCAGGGGATTTTTGTGCTGGTCATTTTGGGTACTGATGATGGACAGTTTTAACTCGGTCAACACATCTACTCAGTCTGAATTTGGATCCTTTGGGACCCATTTTTCTTTGGGAGGAGTTCCCCCATCTCTGAAGGAGAAAATTATTTTCCCAGAATCCTCTGAGGACCCCTCTTCTTCAAACTGGAAGATTTGCACCTCCTCCACAAAATAGGTCTTTTTATGCTCTTTATTTCTCCTATCCACCCTCTGCTCCTTGGGTTGCAGACTTTCGGGGCAGGAGGTTTTGGTTCCAGTTACTGGGTTTCCAGGGGCTTTCCACACGTGGGGAAGGAAGCTTCCTCTAAGGCTTTACACCCCCCTTCCCCTTTTGCCTCCTCCCTGAGAACTGGTGGGCTGTCGGGGTTCTTCCCCCGTCATTGTTCTGGAGCACCAGACCCTGGATTTGAGGAGTTCTGAGCTGCCATGCTCATCTGAGGGTTATGTTGAGCCCTCAGTATGCGACCCAGATCCTGTGCCATGTTCTGGACATGGCACTCTAATTGGGACACCCACTGTGGCTGGTACAGGGTCCTCGGGTCTACCCTGGGTTGATCACGGGAAGGGTAACTATCCCTTCTTGCATAATACCACTGGTTAGGATAGTTTGGGTACCCCTCCACCCTTGGACTCCCCTCTCCCGGATTGGGCTGTCTGGGCTCAGGAAAGTGGGGAAAGAAAGAAGGGTTGTTTTGAGGGTTGAAGTTTGGCGGGTACCGGGGAAAGAAATTTGGTCCGGCATTTGGGGGATTACTGCTCTCCTGCGGAAAGTGAGGAGGGAAGTTTCCTGGGTTTCCAGCTGTCTGGTTGGACCCCCCCTTGGGCTGGAGGAGTCCACACATAGCCCAGGATGGGTCTATTTCCCTTGTAGCGTGGGCTGATGTAGTCAAGGGAGTTAGGGGTCCCATTTGTGGGGTTACCTCCCTGGCTCCCTGTTTGGGATTGGCCCGAGGGCCTTCTGGGTTTGGGTTTGGTCAGATTCTGTGAAGGAACCTTTTAGGCCCCCCATCTCCAGATCTAAAACGGGGGCAACCTTCACCACCGCCACCTTAGCAGCATCAGGGGCGTTGGTTGGTTTGGGGCTTTTGATAATATTTTTACTTTCCAACGGCTTCTGTACTTCATAGATCCATGTTGCTTGTTCAATGACCCAGTCTAGTGATCCTTTCTCATGAAAGACCCTCACTAGCTGGGTCATAGTGTATTTCGGGAGAGCATGAAAGAAGGTGTTCACAAATTCCTTACTGTCAGTGCGCACACTTCTACTGATCTGCGCAAAGACGCGTTTCAATTCCTGAACAAATTCTTGTGGGGCCTGGTCTTCCCACATTGTAGGTTATAGGCTGCCTTGCGAGCCTCTTGAGGGTTGATATGAATGGAAACATGTTTCAGGATGGCAGCCCTATAGGTGGACCATCTGGTATGGTTCTGATCCTCCAGCCCTGCCAAGAAGCTGGAGTACTCAGGAGAAAACGTCCACTTTACATAATGAATACATCTTTTGCTGTCCTTCAGATGGAAAGTCTCCATCATCTGCTCAAATAATTCAAGGTGCTCCCAAACCAAATATTTGTCATTTTTGAGTTAGGGCGTGATGGCGCTCCTAATAGCTTTTATTTGTTTCAGGGGATCCTTAAGTAAAGCTCTCTTAACTTTGTTGGCCTTTTTGGTCGTGGTCACCCTGGTCCACTCATGCTCTGACTCAGAGGCACTGCTACCAGAGGTGGCTGTCTGATCTTCTAGACTCTCCCGGATTCTGCAAGCTTGGGAATGGCAGGCAAAATGTGGGGGTCTAGTCTCTTGGGCCTGTGGCGCTCAGACGAGTCTTCTGGCTCTTCCTTGCTCCCAGGATTGGTTGAGTACCCCCCCTACTGTCCTAGCTGGGAAGAGGTTTTTAGTATGCACTTGGGCATCGTCTCATGGAATTCCCCACCAAATTTCACTGTCTGATCTCTTGGTAAATTATATTTCTGATGATCCATTTCTCTGATTCTCCCCTCACTGGAATCTCCCTGATCAGAGAAGATGGCCCTAGCTCTTGGGAACCTCTACAGAGATGCCCGCCCATCTATTTCTGGGAGGTGCTGACCTATTAGCCCCATATTTCCCATTGGGTTGAAGTCTACCATCCCTGTGGCCCTGGGTTCATGTGAGCCAGTGGACATGGGAGTGGCAGAGTCCATGGAATTGAAGGGATTAAAGTGACTGGTGCCAAGGTTCTTGAAGTTATGCCCAGGGGTTTCCCTCTCCCATCTGACCTCATCTCTCTCAGCCCCTACTCCCTGATTGCATGCAATAATCTGACCCTTTTGTTCTTCTATTAAGGCCTTACTGGTCTCTATTAGTTGTTCCTGCATGGCTATCTGTATATGGAGCCTGTCATTTTTTTCACAGAGAGCCTCATTGTCTCTCTGTGCTTCCTGCCTGCTTTGGGAGTAATGGGCCAATTTATGGTGCAGGAGACTCACCTCCTGAGTCTGATCCTTATTGGCCTGATTATTCTCTGCCAGAGCATCCTCTACCCCTCTGGTATGCTCTAACAGCTTTTCGTAGTCCATTTTGGGTTTCACCCAGTCCCTGAAGGGCTAGGGGATTTTCTTCCACCTTGGTTTTTAAATGGCTGACTTCCTGGCCTAAGGCGCCCCTTTCCTGAATTAGAGTATCCCTCTGTGCAGCCAGGTTGTCCTTTGTTTTCTAATGGCACATCATTTCTGGCGCTCCTCATCAAAATCTGGTTGAGTGTGGAGATCCTTCACTATTCATTTATGATTGTCCTCCCCTACTTGGTCTATCTCGGCTTGTAAGATGTGGAGCTGTTCTGCACAGACCCTGTTTAAAGTTAATTGCTGTGCCAGTTTTTGTTGGCTCTGTTTTAAAGAGTCCAACCTTTCTTGACACTCTTTTTGCAGTGCCAGTAATTTGGTATCTTGCTCAACCTTCTCTTGCTGCAGGAGATCCAGATCTTCCTTTAATTGTATCAGGTACTGTGTGGTTTCTTTCTCTGATTCTTGGCTCTTTTGTAGCCTTTGCTCTGCAGAGTCCAAATCAGTTTGGGTTTTCTCTAGGGATTGTACTTGCCTCTTTGCCAGATCTAGGTTTTCGGCATATTTTTCCTGTATTACTCCAATGTGGATGTATAGGTAAGCTGCTATTTTTTAGTTTTGGGGCCATATACAATTCACTAAGTGTCTGGTGTAATGGACACTGGTCCTGCCATGTATCTAATTCTATGGCAGTGATTTGTTGTTTGATTATCTTCAGCCAGACATTCTCATACTGCTCTACAAATTCACCCCTGACAAACAACTTGTGCAGTAGGTGTTCCTTTGCCATATTGATTTCCACTAGGTTCGCCATTCCGGAAATATTAATTTCCTTTTGACTTATCTCAGGGTTATTTTACTTTTGCAAAACAGGCCCAACTCCTTTGAGTATTTCTATTGAAGGGTGTTTTTACAGTGTAGCACAGTATGGTAGCCCAACAGGGTGTATGTACCCCGCCAGTTAGCACGCTGTGTTAGACTGTCACAAGTGGTATGTCTAATTCAGGATCCCAGACGACACCCCAAGCTGTAAGTGATTTCAATCCGGCACACATCCAAGTCAACGCCTAGCATGTAACGCACAACTGAAATCCTTATTTATTTGTGTCTAAAAGTTCTTTATTCTGAACGATATACCACTCATATCATGGCCCTCTCCTGGAACCCCCGGTCACACTGAACCAGGAATCAGGCTGGTTTGTAAAGTTAAAATATTTATTTATGTGTTTACAATTTAATCACACTATGTTTTAATGGGTACACAATAATCACCAATGGGGTGATATAACACAGAATAATGTCTTTAATAGTGAGCAAAACAATTCAGCACAGAAGTAATACATTTGTATGTGTGTTCAGATCAGATAGCACTTTGGTTATACCTTCCCCCTGCACACCCCTCAACCCCCCAATAGGCAATGTAAAGAGTTGGGAGGAGTGAGCAGGTATTCAGAAATGGTAAAATTCAAACATAATATCAATCCCCATTTCCCCCAGCAAACCCAAGAGAAAAACGAAATTGACTATCAGCTGTTAGAATGGCTTTTAAATTTATCTTAGAATGGGCTGGGTAAAAACACTAAATATGGTCAAAATTGCGGAAATTGCTATTCTTATGGGAGCCGCTTTGGATAGTTGCACACAAACCCAAGCAATGATTCAATACCAAGAAACAACTTGATATCTTAAGATTCAAGTCAGAAGCAATCAAAAGCTATTTTACACGTGTCAGAATTTCCCAAAAACGAAATTCACAGCAAACTTTTCACTGTGAGATAATCATGATAACGGGAGAAACATATAGATTTAAAATGCACTTTTAGATGTGATTTAAAGCTGGGGATGTTAGCTATAAGCAGAAGTCCTTTCTAGCACAACAACTGAGGGAGATATGGACATTTTAGTGGAGGTCATCTTTTCGAGATAGGCGCAAGAATGGAAAACAGGAATGCACTTTTAAAATGACAAATGGTTTCTTACACTAGGGGATGACTATGAACAAAACGAATACCACACAGGAACACAGCCACTTGATCAGAATGACTGCCTGCAGAGGACACGCCTTCTTCAGATGAGAAAAGATCAGCACAGAGATAGTTTTAGCAATACTATTACAGGAGGAAGATAGGAGGGATTCAATAGAGAGTTTAGACAATTCAAAATACTCCTAACAATACAAGTTCTGAACACAACATAGGATGGGTTTAAGGTAGGGTTTAACTAAGCAAGGTACAAATGCTAGTGACACAGTTCTTTCTATAGATACTCACTAGATGTATTTTTTTAATCAGAACTGTCAGGATTCTGGTCCGTCAATTGGATCTGGTTCTCAGACAGACGGCTGGGCACATAGGATTGGTTCTGCAATCAGCAAGGCACTCTGGTCACAACACGGTACAGGACTGGACTGGATCTGCAATGCACTTTGGTCACAGCACGGCACAGGACTGGATTGGATCTGCCCTTCTTGGTTCTGATGATAATTTGTTTAGCAGACAAGTAGTACAGCACAGCCTGGCTGTACTATGATGCTTCCCCTTAGGTTTGTGGGGTTCTGGTTCTGAAATTTGAGGTCCAGCTGAAAATGGTTCAGCTATGCAATAGGTTTCTGCTTTGCCAAGTTTCTGGAGTCTGGAGCAAGGAAGATGTAGAGTTCAGCATCAGAGTGCTCCACCAGTATCGGGATAGTGAGTGAATCTGTCTGACTTTTTGAGTGGTGAGCTGTCTCTATTTATGCTATGATAAAGGGGTGTGTGGGCTGGTTTATCCTAAACTCGCCCCTTTGACAGGGGATTGGGTCAGAGTCTCCTCTCTGCCTTGATAGGAGGAGAGAAACAGTGTGTCACCTTTATCGTGTGATTTTATGAGGCTGAGAATCCACCCCTAGCCCCTTGAACACAAAATCTACTTTTGGCACCATACATATTTACACATGTGCAACCTGTATAACAATCACATATACAGATTACATATTTTATATAGCAGCTATCCCTCAAAACCCCGTAGCTGTGGATCTTGTCTCAGCTTTTCACAGAATGTTGCTCTTTTCATCAGGAACGCAATGTCCAATTCTTAAGCAAATTTCTACAAGTGTGCGCATTTAACATGGGCATAAGTGTATAAAGTTTCATATGTCTAGCAGAAATACATGTTGTGTAAAATCACATTTCCTGCCATTTCTTTCCAGAACATGTCACAAGATTTTGGCGCCTCTTGAAACGTGCAGCCAAAATTTAGATTCACAAATCTGTTATTTTCCTATTTTTTACATTTTTAAACAGTAAGTTATCCGTCTTTTTAAAATGTGTTCTTTGTCCTTGTTAAGCAACAAATGGTTGTTTTAGCTCCACCCCTTGGTCTCTCCCTGGAAGCCCAGGAGCCATCCCCCATGTTTGCTCCTTGCAGAGGCCATTTACGACTCTCCACACACCTCACACTTCCTTAGCAGCAGATGTTCATGGTTCCCTTTTGCCTCTGTAGACCAGGTTCTTTCCAAACCCTATAATTACTGCTTTGGTGTGATTTCCTTCTGGAGGGAAGGGCCTTCCTTCTGTGAGGAAACCTGATATTCCAGTTTGGTAGCTTTTAGCCAGGCTTTATTTAATTGTTAATTCTGTTGCATTTTCTCTTAGTTTAAAACAAACTTGTGATTTCAAGAAAGCAGCTAGAATACTTATACCCGATTTTAAACCATGGGATCAAAACAAATACAACATAGGTTACTCTGAGTAACAGGCCTCTTAGTTTGCAAACATTTGGTTTCACTTTATACATGTTTAAAGTTTAATCAGGCAGGCCCCTGACAGATGTCATCTCAGCAGCCCTCTGCTGCACAGAGATTTCTGACATCCACAGACAGGCCACTTTTGCTATGGCAATCCCTTTATGCTTTCAGCTTTTCAAGACCTTGCAAGTTCACAATGATTTCTTAGACAAAGTGAATTGTAGCACCCAGCAAGAATTTTGGATGTTTGAAGGTGTTTTGTACCGGCATTCTGCAGTTTCAGCAACAAAGAAAAACGGATTTAAAGCAAGATGTTGGGGTTTCGTTTAGCAACACTGCTTTTTCCTTCTGTACTCAATTTGTACTTGTTGTGGAGCCCAGTGACATATTCCAGGAGTGAGATCTCTGTTCCACCACTGACAACATGTGTGGCATATTGGGCAGCCATCTTTTTGTGTGTTGCAAAGCGCAATTTTCAGGGGTTTTCGTGTGCACAAGGGGTTTGCAGCCATTTTGATGTCTCTGGCACCATCATAACACAGTGCTGCAGAACAGCAGAGAATAAGTGGGCACAGGCATATTACGGAATTGGGGCAATCAGTAAATAAATTAATGTTTTTTAAAAAAACAAAATAACATGAACTAGATTATTAAAACATTGCCCTTATGCAAACAAATGGAGAAAATCGGCCTCCTTCACAGAAGTGTTTAATAATGCTGCATACCCATTGAAAAACACTCTGTGACTCGTATTCGACCCTGATGTTTCTGTTTGGATAATATAGAATGGGGCAAAAAAGTTTTCCACCACTCTATCTATCTATCTATCTATCTATCTATCTATCTATCTATCTATCTATCTATCTATCTATCTATCTATCTATCTATCTATATCTATCTATCCATCTATCTATCTGTCTTTCCACATTTATACAAGTGAAAATGTGTGGGTTTGTGGCTTGGAAAAGCGTTGTTCCTTATACCATTTCACACTGTTTCAATAATCTGCACCACATTTTGCATAGTTACCTGTTAGGACCCTGCGGATATTACTGGCTACATGACATGTGGACATCCCACCTTTTTCCCCAGATTTCAGCAAAGGTCCACATTTGATTGGGGGTTTGTGGCTTTGCAAAGCATTGTTCCTTATACAATTCCACACTGTTTCACCAATCTGCATCACATTTTGCGTAATTACCTGTTAGGACTCTCTGGACATTACTGGCTAAATAACATTTGTATACCCCGCCCTTTGCCCCAAATTTTAGTACCTACACACATGAGACGGTTGCCTGAAATCGGCGTAACATCAATGTGGTTGTAGAAGGACCGGTCCTCAACCCTATAATGCACAGTTTCTTGGACATTTGGACAGCGATGTACTGCAACGAACTACACCACACTAAGGTGAGTCGACAGGTGGGGAGAGAGCACAGAACGTTCCAGTATGCAGCAGTACATGAACTCTCGCCTCCACCGAACGTCTGCTTCGGGGTATGTCATCCAGCCACAAGTGCCCTTTCTCAGTGCAGTTTACTTCAGAGTGTAAAGCACATCAAGTGCAAGTGAATTGGAACAGCGACCTACAGGATCATTGATTTTCAACAATTGATGAGAGTGTTGTAAACGTCTGCCCACAGAACCCATTCACAGAACGGGTACTTTTTGCTAGTTATACATAAAACAATCTTCACTGAGGCGAAAATAGAGCAAACTGTTTTATTTGCTGTTTGCTGCATAGCATGTTGATGCATTACAAATACGCCTGATTTTTCTCACATAGTGCAAACGTTTTGGGATAAAAGAGATTGTGACAAAACATGTTTGTTCATTTCTGTATAATGTAATAATCTACAGACGTTTTAGTACTGGTACAAACGTTAGGTATTCTGGCCCCTCATGTCCAAATGAGTGGCCAATACCTGGTGGAGCCCAATTGGTTTAGGGGCAACGTATGAAGTGCAAACGTATGTTGCATTTGTTTTTCGTCCAGTGGTCAATTTACATATTTACAAATGTGGTGTATGTGCGCATTATACTTGTGCATGGTTATTACCACGATTTTGCATTTTTGTGCTTATGTTATTTATTTATTATTATTTTTTTTTTTAAACTGGTATTTCATAGCAAATTTGCAACGAAATCAGGGCTCACTTAAAAGACACCATTGAAGCGCCTTTTGCCTGTGCTTTGGGACCTCTGCAAATTAGAAGGTAATATTCGTCATTGCTGCTCTGTCCATGGCTCCTTTTACTGTACTGTTGGGCTTTGGAAATGGAGGCAGCCGGTATCGAGGTGAAGCAGGATTTACATATCCACACTGGGCAGAAGCAGGCACTATATGAGCAACACGTTTGCAGAAGTAATTAGCGCATTTTTGAAGTATATTCTTGGTGAATATATCAGAAGCAAAGTTGGACATTTACCGGCTAGCAGTGGTGTTGCTAGGTCCGGAAAAGATGCAGGGCTATGTTACTTTTGGGACTGTCGTGACTGGGGGTTAGCTAGCCTTTTTGGTTGTAACCCTTGAGCATCTATCCGGGGCTACAACCAAAAGACCCAGGGCTGTAGCCCCCTCAGCCCCCCTAGCAATGCCTCTGCTGGCTGGCATTACTTTTGAATTGGAGCGTCACAACACATTCACACAGAGATCCTACCACTTCTGTGAATATTGTCTATTTTGCACTTCAGCATAATTGTCTTTTTGAAGGAATCCGTCCCATGCTTGCACCCTTTCTTCTGCTACACAAGCAAGCCGGCAGAGGCATTGCTAGGGGAGGAGTGAGAGAGGTCTCTATAGCCCCATTTCTTTTGGTTATAGGCCCGGTTAGAAGCTCAGGGGCTATAACCAAAAGTCTAGCTATCCCCGAGTCTCAACAGTCCCGGCATTAGCATAGCCGTGGGGTCTTTTACAAACCTAGCAACACCCCTGCAAGCAGGTCTAAGATGCCTTGCTTCAGCGCATACGTGACTACATTAAGGGCCTGATTCAGGGAACATTTTCCTATGGGATTGCGCCATTATAAAACACTTCCATGAATCGGGCCCTAAATTCACTGTGAGCAATGTTGACCTATGGAAGACAATGGGAATATTCTTTTCAATCTCGGGCTTCACGTAGCGTACTGGTGCTTTAGTCTCTACAAATCAATGAGTGTCCCACTCCAATGGCATCAGCTTATTTTCAGCAACCTACAAATGGCTTGTACCATGAGTGTGCAGAAAATCGGTCATGCTGATGTGACTATCATGCTTTTCTGTGCCAATTATCCTGCTTGAACACACGATTCATTTATACTCAGGAGAAGTAGAATTCTTGCACTAATGTTATGCAATGAGGTTTTTGTACTGTGTCACTCACCACCAGAGTGCAAAAACAGGTCAGTTAAGGGTTGTATTGTGCCTTTGCTAAGGGTATCCAGAACTCAGAGAATAGAAAAGGGCAGCAGAGGGGGAAAAGGGCAAAGGGTAAAAGGTTAAATGCACCTTGAAGAATTGTACTGTTAAGAAAGGTAATGGTGGTAAGGATAGCTTTTGTGACTGTTTGCTTACATGCCGAGTCAGATGCACTGATCAGAAAATGGCAAATGCCTATTGTTGCTGCATACATGCCCACACCCATTCAGAAAATTTCTAGAAGGTAGAGGAAAGTACTGAAATACTTTAGTAATTGTTTGTGTGATGGGCATGGCATCTATTTTGTAGAGGAGCAGATGGACACGTCATCCGTAGCTCCTGCCCCCTCACCTCAATCATATTGAAACCGCAGATGAAGAGCCCTATGTGGGACACCAGATATTGTCCCAATACCGCATTGAGTTTATGAGAGACAATATGCACTCAGACAATTCTATCGAATGTGCCCTTGCATTTAAAGAGTGGAAGGATATTTGCACACACCATTGGACATCGAAGAGCTATAAGTGAATTTGGATGATGGCAGAGTGACATCATGAAGGAAAGACATGAAGATACACTGAAACAATATCCAAATACTTAAAGGTTACATATGTAACTGGAGTAATAAGAGAAACATGTGATCGAATACGAAGAAATCGTATGCACCATAGGAATAATCGAGGAGAGGAGAGATTAAGTGAATGTACATATGCAGAAACACCAGGTAGCTGAGACATATAGAAGCTTGCTGTAGAAGAAACCATAACGTAACTAAGGCAGCCATGAGAAAAAGATTGACGTCAAACTTGTGTTGAAACAAATCAAACTACCTCAGAGACAGATCAGAACTGCAGAGTCAGGAGACACTGGAAAAAACAGCTTTGTGTTAGGAATGAAGATGAGTCTATTGGCCTGGGATCAAGGATGCCACATCAAGGAATAATTGCAAGGCACAAATGGAGTCAAGAGTATAGGCCATGTATGTAAGACATATTGCTCTCAGATTTAGCAAAGAAGAAAACATCTGCAAGTGCCAAGTATTGGAAAACCAAAGATGCAAAAAGCATATGCAAGGTGGAGTAAGCAAGTCTCCATTTGTCAAGAGGAGTAATGACACCCAGCTTAATTAAATCAAATAGTAGTAAATAAAGGGATGAAATGGACAAAATCAAGGTCTCCTCGCACGTGACTCAGAAGTTGGAAACAAGGGCTATTCATTAAGCTCTAGATAAAGATAATAGTGTATTACCTACACTCCCTTAAAGTCCCAGAACAGAGAACAGGCTGCAAGGTCAATTGCAAACGATAAGCGTTGGTAGTAGTCTGATGTTGCTCTCTGCACCTGAGTTTCATTTTGCTTACGTGCTGCTATCGAGCCAAAAGTCCAAGGTTGGGAGAGAGTGCCAACCAATCACAGGGTCTATGTAGCAATGTGCTATACAATGTTGCACAGGCCAACCCACTGCTGTTATTCTGCTATAAACTGTATTAAACATATTTAGAGGTGGTTCAAGGTGTGCCTACTAGATAAGGGGCATCCGGTGACATTACTAATACTTATATGATATATAGGTACATATTTTCCCTTAACCAATTCCTCCCTGCAGTAGGTTTTACTGTTTGCCAAGTAGGATGACGTCATAGCTGACATACATTGAGGTGTAAAACCTCTGTGTAATCGAAATTAAAGTGTGCGTGTGTGGACTACAGTTTGTCAGTCGCCAGATTGTCCTATTTTATTTAAGCTGACAATAAAGTAGTACTTTGCCAGTCTAGCCGGTTATTTGGGTCTGAGATCATTTTTGGTAAATCCATCTACCACACGAGACACTTCAAGGCTCTAGAGCACAGTTTCAATATGCATTTCAAGCAAGAAGGAGTTGCATATTACATGCTACTGTAACCTGACCTACACCATAGAGAAATATTGGATTGTGCAGCCAGTTCAAAGTAATTTAATTGAGGACATTGGGCCTCATTACCACCCTGGCGGCCGCGGTATGAACGGTGCCGGTAAGGTACCAGCACCGTTCATACCGGGCTGCCACATTACGAGTTTGCTTGCGGGTGGCGGAATGCACGTCTGGTCTGGCCAGACATGCATACCGGCACCCGCGAGCAGACCAGGAGGCTAACAACAGACCCGTTATTAACGGGTCTGTTGTTAGCATCCTCCCCATTCCCATTGAGCCCTATGGGGGCTCAAATGAGAATGGAGACCTACCAGGCCGGGTCCTGAAAAATGGGAATTACCAGGCCCGCAAAAGTCAGAATGTTATGTTATGTTATGTTATTTTGCATTCATATAGCACCTTATATACCATTGGTATGATCTGAAGGCGCTGGTAGGTTGAATGCCCTTGGGAACCGAAGCTCAGATCAGTAGAGAGCAGAGAGAGTCAAAGGTGCGTATGAGCACCAGGTATGTGTGCAGCTGGTGCGGTATTCATGTAATAGCTGCTTCTTAGCAGTAGGTGTGGTGGTTGAGAGATCAGGAGTATGTGTTCGTTCTGGCAGGATTTATCCAGACCGAATGTGGCTGCGTTAGGCCTGAGGAAAACGCCTGGCTGGGAGGTGTGTAACCTGCAGTGTTTTCTTAGAATGATGGGTAGTATGCGGCGGATGTTGGTATGAGAACAGTTATACCGAATGGTGTCATAGTATCTGTGTTGTAGTTGAGTGGTGGTTAAAGGGGAGAGTAAGCGTGGTGGTGTGATATGAAGGGTTATATGCTCTGTCAAACATTCTCTGCATTTCAAACTGTACTATATACGTTACGCAATTCTATGCGCTCCTGTCCGTTCCATGCACTCCTATGCACTCCATGCACCCCAGTCTGCTCACACACTCCGGTCAGCTCGCCGCTCTCATGCACTCAGTCTGCCACACGCGCTCCAGTCCGCACCACAAATGTACTCTTGTCTGCCCTATGTATACACTCCTGTCTGTCCCATGCATATGCTCCTGTCTGCCCCATGCATACCCTCTTGTCAGGCTCATGCACTCCTGTCCGCCACACGCACTCAAATGCGCTCTATTTATTCTGATCCGTTTTGTGTATTCTAAGTTGTTTTATGCACTCCATCCACATATTTCACCCGTAACATCTTCATACTTCATCCTTTCCATCCACCTATTTCACACGTTTCATCCACTTACGTCACCCGTTTTGTCCACATACGGCATCCGATCCATCCATATACGGGACGCGTTCTATCCACATATGTCAGCCGTTCTATCAATGTACGTCACCCGTTCTATTCACGTCTGGCACCCGTATGATCCATATATGTGATCGATTCCATTCACATATATCATTTGTTCTGTCTATATAGATTCAATAAACATACTTCACTCGTTCCATCCGCTCTGCGCATTCAGTAGCTCTACGTACTCATCCATTCTGCGTAATCATCAGTACTGCATGCAATCTGTGCTCATTCGTTCTACGTACTCATCTGCTCTATGCAACTCGTCCACTCTATGCAACACGTCCGTTCGACTCTAGGTACTCGTTCACTCTTGGCGCTCGTTCGCTCTATGCGCTCATCCACTTTATGCCCTCACACGCCCAATGCATTCATCTGTTTTGCTCACTCACCCCCTCTACGCACTCACCCCTCTACGCACTCACCCCCTCTACACACCCCTTTTTTGTAAGCACTCATTTGCTCATATGTACTTGTCTGCTCTATATACTTGTCGGTCCTACCCACTAGTCTGTTCTATGCAGTCCTCCACTCTACACATTCTTCTGCTCAGGTCATCCATCCCGCTCCGCTCATCCATCCATTCCCGGCACTCATCCTTTCTACGTACTCATCAGCTCTGCATGCATTATTTTTTTTTTTTTAACATTTTTATTAAATTCCAACCAAACAATACAAACCAAACAGGCAGTGCATATATCAACAGATCCATTGTACATTATTTACTTCGCGCCACTGCTGACCCTTTCCCTGACCCCATTTCGAGCCTGTCCATCTACACATTCCGTATCTGCATCCTGTGGCAGACTCTCTCCTTCCGTGGGTTCAGCTGGGTCTCGGATTGACCCAAACAGCTCTATTGACGATTTCTAGGCCATCAGGGACTGTCTCCACCAACCCCCCATCATTGCAGTAATTCCCTTTTTTCTGGACCCGGACACGAGTTTGGAGGTAGCCATGCCATCATTACCGGCACGGCTACCTCCAAACTCGTAATGAGGCCCATTCTGTTGAATCCAAATCCATCTAATTATTTTAATCTATTAAGGCATTTGACTGTAAATATATATAGGGGAAGACCCACGGCAGAACCCCCATGCCTCCCTCCACATTAATTATTACCATTACCCACCCCCTCACATATATTTGTGGCAAAATTCGACCAAAAACATTTGATGGATTTTGCTTTAACCAAATCTCCTGTGATGAAACCACCCTATCCCGTGAAGCCGGCTGTGAGAAGTGACAGAGCCCAGAGTGAAAGGTGTGCAAGCCACACCCAGGGGAAGAAATATCGTGTGTGAGCCTTTCCTTGGAGTGCCATACTTTCATGGCCACATATTAAAGGATGTGTGCAGGAGTAGTGTATAATTCTGATGATATATTGTAATAAATACTCTGAGAGGTAAGTTGCTGCACAGCTCAGGGTTCCTGTAAAGGTTGTTCCATGTGAAATATGGCCGTCCCCAGAGAGGGTTATGATATGCATATTTCCTGATGGCAAGCAGCAGGTTGGCAATGTTTGAAGCTTCAGCCCAACAATAAAATGCACCTCTGTGGCCAAGGGATTGTTGGAGTGCCAATTGATCCTGCATAGCCACACATGGCCTCTTCTATTAGGGGTAAGTGGGTGAGCCTGTAGAGGCTTCTACGCTAGGGTGGACAACTGTATGTAGATTTCCAGCTGACAATACAGTCCAAAAGCTGCTATGCAGGCAGGCAGCAACCCCTTGTGGATTCTTGGAGTGTTGTGTAGGTCGAGCCCCTCTTAGAGGTTTGTTTGGTTGCTCTGGAAATAATCTGCAAATACACCATCTCTTCACAATCACTTTACCGAGCTTTAGTTGCTTTGTTAGTTTAGCAGGTGACACTAGGATGAACCCAGACAACTTTTGGAAAACATCTCAGTTTCTAGACAACCTGTTCTTTGTACAGCACTAAACTGTACCAACAAAATTGTGATATACGTTATCAGTGCACACCTCATTATTTCAAATCTGAAAATGCTTTATCACACTGTCCCGCATACCCCCTGCCTGCCACTCCTGCATCCCTATACTTTTTGTTCTTCAGACTGACCTTGTATCCGGTGCCTGGACTCACCCGTCTCCCTGTAATGTCTCTTTCCTATTACTGAAGTGGGCATGGTCTTACTTTGCTGGGTCCTTTTTTTTTTGGAGCAACAGTAGAAATGGAAAAATGGGATGGAGCTAACTTGTGAATCCTTCACACACCCTGTATAGGGAACATAAGCGAAGCCACAAACACGCCCACACATTTTCAAGTTTGCTGAAAACCGAGGAAAAGGGTGGGGTGTCCAGATGTCATGTATCCAGTAATGTCTGGAGGGTCGTGGCAGGTGACTGTGCAGAACTTGCTGCAGATTGGTGAAACGGTGTGGAATTGTATAGGGAACATAAACAAAACCAGAAACCCACAAACCCACACATTTTCACTTGTATGTGTATATATGGATATGTTCATCAAGCAAGAATACATCAAGGTAAGTGATTCATGTGAAATAATGTAATATGTCATCTTGATAATGAATTAGACACACATACTAAATAGTTTCATTGTTCAAATAAGCATATGGAAGAAATTTCGTAACGGATAGTTTCGACAATGGAGATGCTATGGACGAAAAAGAATTGCTCTCTCTATAGAAATGTTCCAAAGTCCCTTTAATGACAGGAGTACTGATGATGGATACAGATTCTAGTTCAAAAGACCAACTTACCAAAAGACAGCCGTTGGATTTTCCAGTGACAGAGCAACGTTTAGAATCTCTCGATTCAGAATTGCCTTCTCATATTGCCGTTATTGAACATCACACGACAGCTGCCTCCGGAGACACATTTTATTATATAGGAGATTTCTGGGTCTCTAAATATAAATATTCTTTGGTGGTAGATACTCGAACCCAAAGAGTTCATTAAACAGATGTTCTTTGATTTTTAAGTGGATACCATTGAGAGCCAGAGAAGCACTAAGACATCTATTTCATGCAGTGACAGCGCAGGTAGGGTGGTAATGCCTTCCCTCAAAGCCCCTTCTCTCTCTCTCTCTCTCTCTCTCTCTCTCTATCTCTCTCTCTCTCTCTCTCTCTCTCTCTCACACACACACACACACACACACACACACACACACACATCTTAAATAAGATTCTACCTTGGTAGTGATCCTGGCTTTTAGGTAACAGGTATTTCTAAAAGGAATACCATGTGAGTGTTAAGAAGGTGTTCATGTGTGACTTTTGGTGGATCATGTAATGCAGTGATTTTGTTGTTGAATGCAACAGTTCTTACCCAGATGCTGCTAAGGATCCTTGGAATGCAAGGTACAACAAAACACATGGAAACGGATGAACATTCAGTGTAATTTCTGGATTATTGGACATTTGGTCTAGTTGCTGTCATCTGTCAAGAGAACATATGATGTATGCTAAAATCTGAACAATTAGCATGTTTTGCTCAATGTTGGACAACTACCGTTAACTTGCTGGTTACCGCTGTCCCCTAGTGCTGAAGGGGAAAGAGAAGATGGAGGAGGTGCTTATCTCGATTAATATACAAATAACAATGCCACATACAAGAAATTGGGATCAAACCATTTCATCTGCCTGATTAGCTTCTTTATTAAATAAGGGTGAAAGAAGCATTCTCTCTCAGTTTCTGCACTCAGTGTATACTAGTTCATCTCCCCTGGCCGCTTCCTCATCTTGCCCATATTACCACCTCCCAGCCCACCCCTGAAGCATGATTGCCCACCTTCTGAAGAAGCATATCCTGTCCGTGTTTGCCGTGTTTGCCTGTGAAGCCAGCTGCCATCAACCAGCAGCGACTGTCAAGGTAAGTGGGGTCTTGCTGAGCAGTAAAGCAATTACTGTATTCCGGCACATCCCTACCACTCTAATTACCTTAAACACACCCATTTTAGCTACCCAATATATTAGCTTTTTCAATCACTGCTGTATGGCAAAGTAAGATGTCACTCCGTAGACTATTGACTCTCAAATGTAGGCATCCTCTGCTGCTGCCCAATTGTCTCTTATCAAGCTGCTAGTTCATTTGCTGCTGTGTTTCAAATCTAAGCAAATATTCAGTGCAAATGGGTGAAAGTTGTGACCACTATCCATAAATTAAGGCCATGACTAATACCCATTCATGTGTTAAAATATATTTGGCCATGCACACTGGCCATGGCTGAAGGCCATGCTTAGTGCCAGTTACTGTTGTAATGTAATAAGTGATGTCATCAGTGATGTGATCTGTGATGTCATCATTGTGGTCATAGTCTCTGCAACAAGTGGCGCAAAGTTAAGGTGGCTTTACCTATAGCTGAATATCCAGGGTTTTGTTGCATTAAGTTCTCACCTTAACGTCACTGCAACTAAAGTTCTTCCTTGAATTTCAAAGGTTTTGTTACAATGTATTCCTCACTTTCAGTCCCTGCAACTAAAGTCTTTTCCTTGAAATTCAAAGGTGTTGTTACAAAGTATTGCTCACCTTAACGTCCCTGCAACTAAAGCTTTTTCCTTGAATACCAAAGGTTTTGTTACAAAGTATTGCTCACCTTAACATCCCTGCAACTACAAAATGTTCCCTGAATTTCAAAGGTTCTCTTCCAAAGTATTGCTCACCTTAATGTCCTTGCAACTAATGTTTTTTCCTTGAATTCCAAGGGTTTTGTTATCGTATACATTTTTGGAATGCTTCCAGACCACTAGCACAGTCTTTAGTCTTGCCCACTGTCCATTTTAAAACGCTACCAGACCACTAGCCACGGCCTTCATATTGCAGGCTTTGAGAACTCATCCTGTTTTTAGGCAATACGCAGAGAGATTAAATAATTTGCCATCGAGCACCCACTTTTGTTAAGCAGAGTTCTTCAAGCCGTACACCTCTTTTCGGGCCATCATTTTGGCGCAGGCCAATTTGGCATGCCCATTCCACCGCAGAGCCCATTTTGGCATGCTCTTTTCAGTGCAAAAGCCATTTTGGCGTGAGGCAAGTTTGGATGTGGCTGACATTGCAGCCATGTCTTAATGCCCTCATGCTAAATAAGATCACAGGACTGCACTGCAACAAACCTCGTCACCTCCCACTTGCGTTGTTTTTCTTTTCTTTTTTATAAACACTTTATTTAAGCAAACAGGAAGACAGTTTGGACACAGGCTTTTATTTTCATTAAACTAAATTTGTTAAATAAAAAAACAAAACATATAAAGCCTTGAACCCTGGTCCTCCAGATGCCAAGGTACAGCATTTAACCACTAGGCAATAATGGCTTGTTGATTTATGGGGCATACATTTTATACTTAGCCTATAATTTCATATGTTCAATGATAAAAGGCTAGTTATATAACTCCAAACAATAACATCATTGTAGGTATAAAACTTGTGAAAACCCAAACAATAGCATCATTTAGGCAATAAGCCCCGCATAAGGTAAGGCCCCGGGGTCCATAGTTACAGGCCTGAGCATAGACCCCGGGGGTATCACTGTATGTGATAGTGGCCTGAAGTCGAGGGGCTTATTGCCATTAGTACCCTGGCCCGTTAGACTGGGGTACTAAAGGTGTTTGTTTTTCTGTTGCGAAACGCTCTGTATTGTGGAACAGAAAAATAAAAAGTGTAAAAAATATTGGCTGACGGGGAAGGGAAAACAAAGTCCATTTTCCCTTTTCATGGCGGCCATTGATAAAACATGGAAAAAAGTAAATAAACAAAATGGCCACCATGCAAAGGGAGAATGTACTACACGCATTCCCTTCTCCCTTTCCATGGGGCCCTTAAAAAGATAGGAAATAAAGTAAACAAACAAAATGGCCACCATGGGAAGGGAGAAGGGACTACACGTAGTGCATTCTTCCTTTCCATGACGGCCTGTCACAGATCGGGAATGGACACGCTGGTGCCTGAAGTGTTCCCAGCGTGTCCCCTCATGGAATGGACAAAAAAGACAATATGTAGGGCTCAGAGGGCAAAAAGGGCTTCTGTGGATGTGGGTAGGGGGCTCAGGTTGGGAGAAGACTTACCTGATTCCCCGGTGAGGGGAGATGGCGGCCGCGGGCTATGTGGAGGCTCAGGGCAGAGGAATTACCATGTGGTAATACCCGCATTCTCAGCCTCCCCATTGGCTGGGAGACCGCCACACCCCCCTCGCCGGGTACTAATGTAGCATGATGGTTAAGTGCTGCATCTCAAACTCCTCAAGGCGCAGAGTTCAGCATACATGTGATTTCTTTTATTTCATTGTTTCTGTTTTATAAAATTGTGGATGTCGTGTGTTATGTGGTATTTAAAACTAAGAAAACACAGCATTCAGGACCCTGGACTGTCTGCCATCCATGCAGTAACCAGGACCGACCCAGTTTAGCTTTAAATCAAGGAATGATCCAGCTCCCTTAGGCCATGTTTCTCTAAGTGTTCTTGTAAGGGGGGCCCATTTATTAGGCAGCATGGCCTTAGTGTTTTGACCCCTTCCTCACTTTAAAGGTAAGCAGTGTTTGTCCCAGTTACTGTAGGGATAGGAAACCCACTGTTGCTGTAAAAATACATATTTTCTATTATTTTCTATTATTGACTGGGAGACAACAAATAGCAGAATGCAAATCAGCAAAAGGCAAAAAATTGTCTCTGATGGCAAAACCTACAAGGACTGACAGTAGCACGGTTTAAAAAAAGTAAATAATTCAGATGCCCATTTGAACGCCCATCCACGCAGTAACCAGGACTGACCCTGCTTAACTTCAAAGCGGGGCTGACCATGCTTAGATTCAAAACAAGAAAAGGGACGTCGCATTCCTCTAAGTGGTCTTGTAAGTTGGGTTCATTTATCAGGTAACATAACCTGAGGAGGCTGACCCCTTCCTCGCTGTAAAACTAAGCAGAGTCTTTCCTGGTTACTGCATGAATGGGAGATCTGGATGGCATTGATCAATGCCTATGATCTTCGGCTATAGCCAGTGATTTTGACACCCCTGATGTTGCAATAGTTATAAATACATCTTTAAAAAAATGTTAATAAATGTAACCACAGGTTTAGAACTACACATACCCACGGTTTGTAACCTCAGCTATAGCCATGAATATCGGCAAAACAGCCGTAAAAAAAAATGCTTCCCTCATCACCATCCACTCCACAGATGGCCTCCTCACCTCCCCTGACTTCTCCATTTCACCCGAGAGCACAAGCTGCTTCTGTGCAGTTTGCTTTCAGATGTCGGCTATAGACGAGGCTACATAAAGCTTTGTGTTGCAAACTTGGTACCTGGACGCCCTCCAACTCCCTAATTTCACTCAGTGCTTTCTAGTCTTCCCCCATAGCCTCGAATATCTCTCGCATCAAGAGAAAAACAAGATGGTGGTCATTTAATTTCTGAAAACCATGATCCTGCAATGCAGCATGGGAGATATAACTATAATTTTTGGGGAAGGCGGCACCCCCTTCTCTGTAAAAATGTTAAACTAAATACGGCACGGAATAACCCCAAACCATGCATGGCTCGTGAGTCAATGGTTCTTGCCGAAGTTGTTTCAGACCTGGTCCAAATTTTCGTGCAGCAGTTTAAGCTGTGCGCTTTGGCAAAAATGTACCCTTTTTTGGTTATGGGAAAATGAATGGGAAGTAGGCCGCACTTTTTGAAAAAAAGAAATTGATTTGACGCTTAATAACTTTTTTTCTCCATAACAAATGTTTACAAAACTTTGCAGTCTGGAGGGGCCCGCAGACTCTTAATCACTTTAGAAATGTCGGCCAAATCTGTTACTCAAATCAAAAGTTATCAACAACAGAATTTTGAGGGGCTCTTATGTGTCTCTGACTCACCTTAACTATAGGGTGGCGACCGCCGCCCTATAATATATATTTGGGAAAGTTTGTTTGTATGTTTGGGTTGGCTCCAGCCCCATAACAGTTGGTGGGCTGAAATGTGGGCCCACGGTCAACATACCAGTCTGGGATGTACTAGCAATAGTGAAATTGCTAGTACACAGGGGTGGAGCGCAGTCCGGCACTGTGCTATCAGTATAAGCGATTTTGAGAGATTGCTGATTTTGGGACTTTTCAAAAATAGGCTATAGCAGACCCCTGCGGGAAATTTAGCTACAGACCCAGGCAATGCCGGGTGGTACCGTTAGTACCATTTAACAATCGTTCCAGGAAATATCAAAGCACTCTAATTAAGGCATGTTCCTCCTCCTCTCTCACAACATTGATATATATATGATTTTATTTTGGATAAAAAAATTGTTTTCTTGCTGTAACAGAAGTGTTACTCAATTTTTCTGAGATTTTTAACAGAAAGTTTACTTTGCACATCTTCTTTTCTGTTCAGCTACTTGTTAATTATTGCCTTCCCATGTTTTACTTAAATGTTCTCCTAAATGGTTTGGATAATGTGTCTTCAATAATTAGGCTTTCCACTCTTCTTTTGATATTAGGCAACCTTAACCTGGACTGTAATGATCCTAATGATCTTATGGCCACTCACACTACGCACATCAAATTTCACATCTTGGTCTGTATCAATTCCTGGAATATGATTCCCGGCAAGCCGCAAGTTAGTCCATTCGGCTGATTAGATCATGTAGCCATTTTATTTAGTAGCTTCTCATTCACTGTCACTAATTCTTAAGCATTTAACAAAGTACCTATGTTTTATAGACACGCATGGAAATGCACAGTCCATCATCGCAATACCAATCTTAATGAAAGTATTCCCATATCTCAATTATACATGAAGTTGCACTTCTGAAATCTAAATTGATGTAATCCTAATACCAAAGGTAATAATGGTATTCTACAAATCATAAGATGTTAAAGAATGCTATCAGAAGAGTAGAAAGGAAATGGTGAAAAGACCAAAAGTATTCTAATTTTCAATGATCTTAGGCACACACATAACATCTGCAAACTGTTTCGCCTAGAGGCAGAACACGCAATTTGCCCCCAACAAATTGACAACGCTGCAAACTCTCCTACAGATTATTTCCACATTATGAGCAAGTTGGAAAAAAACGTATACTCTACGACTTAATTCCTAGCCCTCAATAGCTTGCTATAAACAAATCCAAACTATTTCCTGGAATAAAATCAAGAAAACAAGAGTGAATATTAGTAATTCCACCTTAAGGGGCATGACAGAGAGAGACACTGCTCATTCAATCTCAGCTACTACATACACAGGTATATTATCAGCCAGTCCCTGGCCTAAGGATTTGTTTAGATTTGCATCTATAAAATAACTGATGCTAATGTTATTGTAGGAAGTCTAAACCTCACCATCTGTCTGGGAGATCACTGTACATCTGGTGTTGTGGAGGAATCTTTTGATGCATTGAGTTTTAATATTTACTAAGCTTATAGATTTTTCTTTTGGAGAAATTGCTGTTCTGTATGCTTACCCACTACCAGACATTAATTACCAGAGAGGCACCAAATGTATCTACTGCAGATTCTGCACCAGGGTAAAATAGGGATGTTCATGCTACTGGACATCTGTGCAATCTTTAACACCTTTGACCATTCTGTTATGATTCAAAGCATGAAGACGGTGGAAGTGGTGTCTGAGAGTGCATCTAACCAAATTGCCTTATTTCTCGAGAACAGAGTGTCTAGGAATATATTGGGCCCCAGTGAGTTTGTGCTGGAAATGGCAGACTGGGGCATCCCACAGGGTTGCTGTATTTCCCCCTTCTTTTTAAAATATTTATATTAACCTCCTCCATGACCTCTTCATCGACCTGGGTGTAGTGTTTCAGAATTATTTGGATGACAACCAGGCCATCTTTTGCTTGAAAGATGGTGATAAATTAAACATGTCTCACATGTGGGTCACCTTGACACATATCAAGAGGTGGATGAGGAATAACTGTCTTGAGTTAATCTTAATGCTATCCTGTACTCATTCACTGCAACAGTTATAGAATCATATTCCAGCATAACTATATCAGGTTTATCGATTCCCATTTAGCAGAAGATGACAACAATAGGAACTGGTGTTGATTCAGCCTTATCCTTGGATATCCAGATACATAGTATTTTAACCTATCCAAACTAATTTTTGATAATATTGTTTCGATAATATCGAGTTACAAGGGCCGTTCTGTGTGTTAATGGCCCTGCAATGTTACAACCCAGTGCGGCCCTCGGGTCTTGTGATCCTGGTTTTTAGGATCCCGGGTTGATGTCCTGTGGTGCTAATAAGAATATTTTTCTTTGAAACAATGAGTCAAGGTGAGGGTGCGACCAATTATTTCAAAGAAATGCTAACCTAACATGGCTGCCATGGAAACGGAAATGAGGCTCTGAATGAAGCCCCTCTTCCACTTTCATAGTGGCCCAGCCGATGTGAAAAGTGCGGCACTGCAGCATGGCAACATCTTCAGTTTAGTCAAAGGTGGGGATAGAGGAGAGAAAGAATGGGGATATGGAAGGGGAGAAAGGAAATGTTTTGGGGTGGGCACACATAGCTGTCAACTCACTCAGAATGCCGGCATATGCGGTTAGGTTCAGCCCACATTCCAAGCAATCTGATTGGCGGTGGCACCCGCCTCTGGTACAACTAAGCCAACTTAGCCCTTTGCTGTCCAAATCCCACTGTTAACTATTCCACAAGCCATTAAAGGTGCAAAGCACACCTACACAAGCACTATTTTTATTGTAATCAGTCAGTGGCACCTTGAAACACTTGTGTATAGGCGCCATACAAATGTCCAATAAATAAAAAAAAAATACACATTTCACCAGCCACGTGTTTTGCAGATCACACCTCCCCGTAAATGTTTGGGTCTTTTAAAGTTACTAACCCATACACATAAAGCCCTTTATGCCTGAGCGTTGTTGTACTTGAAAAACTGGCAACAATGGTATGCATCAATTCATTCTCAATGAGCCAGGACTCACAACACTGGCTATTCCAAGTTCCAAAAGAGTGGGGGTCTAGGTTATGTCATTGGGATTTATAACATGATCCCAGGACATATTGATGGTATTTTGATACTCTGGCAGATCTGAACGAGAGAAGAAGTTGGGGTTAGTTCAGAGATCGTGGAAAAAGCTAATTAGCATTGCTGTTGTGTTGATGCATGCAGACTGGAAATACCTAGAGCTCTGTATGCAGGTTTCTAGATGTTCTTTGTCAATAGCATAGAAGCATATGCGTCCAAAGGGGAGTCATGTGTGCTTATGGTGATAGGATGCATTGGTTATGGATTTGGTAGGTAGGTTGTGGGGGTCTAGTGTAGTCTTTTGACGATTGATGTCTGGGGTCTGTCCTCATAGAGATTCCCCTGGAGCAAAGAAGGAACTGCTTCAACCATCAACAAATATGTTCATTACAAAAGAGGGGTTAAGGGACATAGGACTGACATTCTAGAGCAAGATGAGGTTGACTGGTGTGTGCCCTAATGTGCCTTAGAATTTACACTTTTATGCAAGATGGTATGATTTCTGGGATGAGTGTCAAAAATTAAATGTGCATCCTTTTGAAACTAGTTCCAAAATGTATGAAAAGACATACATGTTAAATTCAGCTTTGCTTTCTTTGAGTGCCTGGTAATTTTCGGCATTCTTAGGACATTGGGGTCCACCCTGGGTTCTAGCTTGCCCTTGCAGGATTTTTGCGGGCCAATCTCTTTAGCCATTTTCCTGCCTCCTCTTGACACAATGCCCTAATTTGCCTCCAGCGTTATGCTTGCCTCCTCATTACCTTCCCTTCTTTTGTCTGTATACACTCTGCTTTCACATAAGCCCTTCATGGTCTCCATCTTTGCCTATGCCGCTTAAAGTACCATTTCACGTTTTTGCATGTGAGTGCTCTCCTTCCTGTGACTTGCAGGCCATCACAGTCTCCAGCAAGTGCAATGAGTTAGATAACTCTGCTCTCTAAAGCCTTACTTTGTGAGGTGCAATATGTGCAATTTGGAATGATCGCTCTGGTGACTAAAGCCACACACTGTGTGAGTGAGGCCTGTACTCAAGATACTTTTATTATTTCAGCTGATTTAAAGTTTGATTTTACCAGCTTACACGATAAACAAACCCTGCAGTTAAAATAAACACTTTCTAATCTTGATTATAACTTTTTTGTCAAGTGAATCACATTAGGGGAAGGAGTTTGGACTCAGTTATCTCATGCAACATTAAACTGATAAATATTCCCAACTAATTAAACCCATCTTCAGCTCACCAATACTGTTTCATATCTGGTAGAGTGAGAATACTTTTGTTTTAGAAGCATTCTCCCTGAAAGTTGACAAATCCCCAAACTCCAAATCAATCCTCAGGTTCTGATACCAGGACCAGTAAGTCACCTGCATACAATACCAATTTGGAAACATAATTCCCATAGACCACACCAGTTGATTCCAATGCTACTGCAAAGTATTGAATACTCTTGACCCAAATAGGCCGTTAGTGTATCAGAATTACAAACATCAAAACTGAAAACCAAAATACAAACAAACACAAATAGAACGTGTCACATAGACAGAATCAACAAGAAAAGGTAGAATGGTCATTTTGTCCCTTCCCTATTAACACTCTATGCAAAGAATGAAAGAAGCTAAGACACTTCTAAGCCTAAGGAGACTGTAAAAATCATACTAAAACTAGTACAGGAAAAGCAAAGCAGCTTAGCTGCATTCATGACAAAGTAATTGATTGGCTTCCAAATTTAGAAATATGTTGGCTTACTGACTGATATAACAGGTTGGATGACGCCACCCTACCTCCACTAAATGGGTACATATACTACGTGATGATGTCCACCATTTTCAGATTAGGGGGCACATTTTCCAAGCTTTTACAGATGGACAGAAAATGGGGAAGATCGCTTTGCCACATCCCACAACTACATAGTCTCTGTTGCTAGAGTAACACCATTCATCAATCCATAACCGATAAGGAACTTTCAAGTCATGGCTTCTTATTCACCCAGGCCCCACTTTCTGGTGTAACCAAGCAAAAATGGCATTTCTTAAATTGCCTCTTGGTTCCTTATCCACTGGCTTCTCCACACTGGTGATAATAGTGTTCCTCTTGTCCTCAATTAGCCCTCCTAATTTGCTATCTGTGATCACCGGTATGTGAGATTTTCCTAAACAGAGATCCCTTGGCATGACAGTTCTTTGTTTCAAACTAGCAGATCTGGCTAGGCATGAGAGTAGATGTGCAGGTCCACATGACATTTCTGCCAAAACTGGGAATGATTCTAGCGAGAAGGATGTATATGGAGGCGGTCATATAAAATTCCATCTGGACCCTGTCTAGGCAAGGACTCCTGCTGGATTGCATGGGTCTTATTTCTTCTGAGATTTCTTTATAACAGTCTATTGACTCAAAATTACATATCTGATCCACTGTCATTTCCGGGAGATGTAGTCTTACTAAGAGTTCATTGAAAGCAGCCTCTGCTGCCATCACATCATACTAATGCATCTTCTCATAGTAAGTCCTTAACACTTCATTAAGGTCTTCTTTTCCCGCATGGAGTTTCTGATCCCCATCTATAAATGACAAACCCCTCCTATGCTCCGCAGCCTTTTTCAGGCTATTGACAAGCAATTAGTTAATCCTTTTTCTGTGCTCCCAGAAAGCCTTCCTAGTATAACATGCTTCCTGTTCCACTGGTTGCATAACCAGATGATCTAAGAAACCTCTTGTCCAAGCACTGCCTCCGTCTTTGCTTCAGTATCAGCTATAGCAAACAACCTATCCACCTCAGAGTTCCTTCAAGCATTGGTGAAGCTAGCTGGCAGCGAAGGCCGGATGAAAAGGCCAACGTTCTCTTCTGCTCTCCGCTGCGACCCGCCAGACCCAGCCAGCAATCTAACACATTTGACGATCTTCACATCCAGCCAAGGTAAGCCAGACCTACCTAGTTATGTAGTCGGCTCCACCACGCATAAGGCACCCAAATGTACTGCCATAGCAGTGAGCACCTTCACTCACCTCCCTTTAATCATGTCACAAGAACAACCCTTCCCCCAACAGGTTCTGAGACGTGCTCACAGCCACATAAACAGTGCCTCAAAAGCTCCCGCTGATGACAGCACTACTGCCACCATCATGGCTCTCCTAGTTGAAACCTCACCCAATCCACCCCAGCAGACACCAGACGGCCCCCCCCACTATCGCCCTGGAATCAAACTCCAACACAAAAAAAAAAAACTCTTCTACAGTTGATCATGCCGTCAAACCACCACACCTTGGATATCCAACACCTCAGCTGTCTCCAAACAGGCAGGACAGGTTAACCATGAGCCCCGCCCAAAGGACCATAGATTAGGAACCAGAACGACCCACCCTCAGCCAACATCCTGCCCCATGCCATGCAGGACTAGAAACTCCTGCTTGGGGGAATGATCCCACTGTGTAAAACAAGCTCAGTCTACACCTAACACTGCCCACTCTAAAGTCAACCCCCAGCAACCACATACCCCTCGCAGAGTATCTAATCCCTAGGTTATGCCCACAAGCAGAGACATGCCTTTGCAAACAGCCAGTACCCTTAACTCCTGCAAATAACCCACTCCCCACCACTTCAGAAATCCTTGCACTGCCCCAACCATAGTGCACAGTGCCAGTCCAACAAGGCCAACAACACCCCCACTCCACTATTGGGAGCCCTCATCAATCCCAGGTACATAACTGCTCATGCCCTGGATTTAACAACCTCATCTTCACCCAAAGCCTAGATTTCCTCGCCATCTCTGAGACTTGGCAACACCCAGCTTCTGGCCCTTCACTTTCCCTGGCCATACTCACTGGCTACGGAATCTAAAGAACAGACAGGCTCACATCTAGAGTAGGAGGAGTAGCTCTAATCACCAAAGAATCTCTCCCTATCTCACTCACTACCATGCCTATGACATGAAACTACAACCTACTCGCAGCCACGACAACCCCCTCTCACACAGTCACCATGAACAAATTTGTAGCTTACAGACCCCTGGGCCCCATACTCACATTTGAAGAGGATATTTTACAAGCAGTGGGCAACAATATCAAAATAGAATAATCCTTCTTGGAGATCTGAACCTTGGCCTCAACGACCTATCCAAAGCCCTTGCGTCAATATGGCCCATGTTCACAATGCCTTAGGCTTCCAGCATTGTGTCCATAATCCCAATCACATCAAGGGATGCACCCTAGATTGGATAGACACCCTCAACTGCCAGACAACAATCTTAAACAACACCCTTTGTCCCAGGCCAGATCACCACATACTATCCTTTGCCACCACGCCCACAGAACACTCCTCCTTTCCCCGGCCCGCTTACTCCCTGCCTGGACATGTAGCACTTGCAAACTCACCAAAAAGAGCATATCCCCCCTCCTGCAAGTCCTTCAAACCCACAACCTACATATTAACGACCCCTCCTCTCTGGCTGACCTCTACACCTGCACCCTTATAGCAGCAGTAGATGCAGTGGCTCCTCTAGCCCAAAGAAAACCGAAAACAGCCAAACACTCCAACTCCTGGTTCACCCCTGAACTCATGGAACCACGCAAATCAAAAAGCCTAGCCGAACCAAATTGGAGAAAAACACAGACAAAATAAAATCCAATGTACAGAGGCCACCAGACAATATAGACTAGTGATCATGGCTGCCAAAACCATCACCTACAACCATAAGATTGTTAATTCCAAATCCAACACGAAAGAGATGTTTACAATAACTACGGGAACTAGAATCACTGGAAACCCCTCACACCCAGCTATAGTCAAAGATGAGGCGCGATGCTCATCCATCCAAATAGCCCATGCTTGATAAGATCGAAATATTGCACAAAAAAATCTCACTCAAGACTACCCAACTCAATCAGTCAGCCATGCCGAAACAGCTGCCCACAGGGACTGCCCAGGAACCCAACCAACACCTGATGTTCTACTTAAACCATGTTACCCGAATCTGAAACAGCAGACATCGCGAAATGTCTGAAACCATCCCGGTGCAAAGGTGACGTCTGCCCAGCACAATTCATCAAGGACTGCGCAGACAACCTGATCCCTTTCTTCCCTAAATGTATCAATGCTTCCTTTGCTGCTGGCCAGGTCTCAGCTTACTTGAAAGAATCATGGGTACTTCCCCTGATCAAAAATCTTCACTCAACCTAGGCCTCGCTAACAACTACTGACCCATCTCCTCAGTACCCTTCCTGCCCAAAATCCTCAATAGAGCTGCCTTTACCCAGATCCAACAATTTCTGGAAACCCACCACATCCTGGGTGCTGCCAGTCTGGCTTTCGGCCTGGCCATGACACCAAACCAGCATTAATCAACCTAAAAAAAATCAGCTTGATGAGATCAGGTAACAAGGACATTCTGCCCTCCTTCTGCTCCTTGATCTCATGGCTGCTTTTGATCTAGTTGACCACGAGATCCACTGCAATCATCTCAGGGATTCTGCCAAATTCTCGGGTGTAGCCACTAGCTGGGTGGCATCCTTCCTCCAAGGCAGATCCCTGAGAGTTTTCGCATAGAACTGTAGTGCCACACCAATACCCATAACCTATGGAGTACCCCAAGGTTCCTGTGTGTCTCCCACATTATACAACATCTTTACTAAACCCCTCTTTGATCTACTTGACTCAATCGGCATCAGTTACACTAACTATGCCGATGACACACAAATTCTTTTCCCCCTTTCTGGCAAAGCTTACAACATCATTTAAACTTGGATGGCCACCCACCATCTCTGTCTCAATGACAATAAGACAGAGCTCCTACTAATGGTTCCACCATCAGGCATAAAAAGGTTAGACCCAAAGTACACCTCCTTCTGCATTGATGGTCACCTAATCCCAGTATCACCTGCAGTAAAAACACTCAGTGTGTACCTCAACACTACACTCTCGCTCACATGTCAAGTGAACACAATCGCCTCATCTTCGGCCCACACCACCAAACAGATCAACTCTGCCAGATCTTTCCTCTCCGAAGACAGCTGCCTCACAATTGCACAAGCCATTATTGGATCAAGACTAGACTATTTCAATGCCCTATTTGCAGGCTCCTCCTCCTGGAAACATTGCAAAACTGCAGGTAATCCAGAACAATGGCATTCGAGCAGCCATCGACATCCCTAGATGAGATCATATTTCCACCACAATGAAAAGCGTTCAGTGTTTTCCAATCAGGGAGCGCATCATATTCAAGACCCTGTACATCACGCACAGATGCCTATCCAACTTTGCCCCTGGCTATCTATCACAAAAAATCACCAGAGACCAATCCAATAGACCACGCGGAGTGGCTCATAGCAACAAACTGTTGCAACCTATCTACCACAGAGCTAAAGCCTGGGAGGGGGCGGACATTGTAGAAGGATTTGTAATATTGCTAGGTTTTGCCTGACTAAGCAATGTCTCCTTCTATCATTTCTGTTAGTGATGTCCCCAAGCCTCCTGCACTTAAAATGGCTGCTATTGTGTGCTGTGGAACATCTAAGTATACTTTTCTCTAAGGACTAGGATTGTGATTGGCTGTCTACTATCAGCTGGACAACATATGCCTACCTCTAAATCATGTAATCTTCAGAAACATTAGATCCAACGTTGCTCATTGGTCTTCAAAATATAAGGTCCTTTGTTATATGGACTACTATAATTGGTTGGCACGCTTGTGCCATGTCTGAAACATTCAGTTCACTTAGCAGCAAGTAAGCACAGACACATGTGCAAGGAGATGTGGCATGACACTACCTCCCCAACCATTTAGCCTAGCATCTCTCATCGCCCATGCCTTCTGCCATAAAGTTTGTCTTTGAACTTTGCCTTGCAAAATGTCCTTGTCTTTCTGAATACACAGGAGTGAGGGCACTCACTATCGTGTTCTGGGACTTCAAGTTCGAACTCAATTTTCATCCTTGGCTGACGTGACAGGAGACCACAATTAAGTCAGTTTTGCAGGTTTTAAATGCTCTAAATGAATTAAACTTGGCGCTCTTGGGGTTCTTTCTTTACACCTTAACAGGGGGTGATTCCTCCTATGCACGTTTGCTCCTTTCCAGAATAGATAGCGGACCTTGGCTGTTTCACGCTTGATGTCAGGCCTGACAGCCTCATGTTGCAGCTCCACAATTCTGCTTATTCTTGCTGCAACACAGTTTTTCCTTCCTGTTTCATGGGTCCTGGCTTACTAAATTCAGGATACTGATGCCCAGCATCTATATAATGATGTCTTTGCCTGCATTCTATTCACTATGTATAGCCAGCTTCTATGATGACTTAGTCTATCTTGCATTTCAGCATCTGTACATTTATTGAACGGTTGATTTTCTGCAGCACTTCTGCATGTGTAATCTTCCTTTTTGTATTTAAAAATTCACTTGATTCTATACTTCGTCATTAGTCTTTAGGATCTAAACATTCTCTTCAGCCAGTATCTCGGGACATCATGTATACTTCTTTTGTGACATCACTAACATATTTTCTTTGCCCTTTCTCATATTCCTTCAGGGAGTTCCTCCCTTAGGATGTCATTACTTCGAGGATACATTTAGTAGGGTTGTCTCAACGAGTATCTTCTTTTGATCACACATTGCGTTATTGGCACAACAGCTGGTGTCAAACACGGCACAGTCTCATGTTTCCAAAAAATGGGAAGGAATGGCAGGTTTTCCTGCAAAGGTATGCAGCTGCTCCTCTACAATGAATTTCACTACATCACCACACATACCACATGCCAGAGAAAGACAAATTGTGATGTACTTGCCAAAGTGTTCCAGTGGATGCATTGGGACATGGCCCACATGCATTCCCTCACCATCGACATCCTCTCCATCCTCCCAACTTCCCATCCACTTTCAGATGTCTCCCAAATGTGACTCTGCACCTGGATTTGGACAGCAGTGTGCATTGTGTCATTGTGCAGACTGTAGTCCTTGTATAGTCAATGAAGTGATATGTGTGCAGCAATGATGAGTGTGCAGGCAAAATCACAACCCTCGCAGACACGCCCTCCTGTCCTGGGCAAAAATAAGAATAGACATATTTCTATTTTATTATTTAATTCTGAAATTTATATAGCACACCTAACCCTGAGTTATCTGGGCGCTTTAAGCTCAAGAAAGTGGTTACAACAGTTACAAAGTGCAGTAGAGTCCAGGTACACACATTGGGAAAGCCAGACTGCATGTTGCAAGTGACTACCTCAAGGCATGCAGTTACAAAATTGTAAAGTCCAGGAACATGAAATGGGAAAGCCTAACCTCATGTTGAAAGGAGGCTACATCACAGCATGCAGTTACAAAATGGTAAAGTCCAGGTATATGACATTGGAAAGCCTAACCTTATGATATGATATAATGGTTTATTTATATAGCACTTATACACAATGTTTTTCAAAGTGCTTCACGACAAGGGGGGGGGACAAGGGAAAATACAAAACATTCTTACAGGCCATGAACAACAAAAATGTGAAATTAACTATTCATACTCGGCCTAGCGACATTTCAATGCAAGTGCTAAAACCCAGATAGGAAGGTAATGGCAACATATGGGCGATGAGGTACTAGGTCTGACAACATTTTTGGTAGAGCCAGAGAATTACAGGAGGTGAGGGAGAGGGGAGGAGAGAGGAAGGAGAGGAACAAAACAAGCGACTATCGTACTAGACCTGATGACATTTCAGATAGTGCTGGAGGGGGAGGGATGATAACAAGTAAGGGGGGATAGGAGACAAATATGTGTTACTATCATATTTGGTCCAGGGACAAACCCGATAGAGTAAGTGCACAGAAAAAAGTAGGGTAGGGTGAGGAGAGAGAGAGAAGGGGAAAGGAGAAGAGAAAAGAATAGAATAAAAACAGTGAAAAGAGCAGAGAAGCAGAGGTGAGGGCGAGAAAACTTTCAAACTGTAATGTTCAGCCATTGGGTCTGCATCACTGTTCTCATCTGAGGCTGTTCCTGGTATTGGCATTGTGGAAGAAGTGCTCACCTTTCTATCTCTTGAATGGCACTTAAGGCACCAAACCACTAAGTAGCTTCTCTGAGATTTCTCCGATCTTTTCTGAGCTTGTCCAATGAAGATTTTGAAAGCACAGAGAGATGGTTTTCTGTCATTGGAGTTATTGCAACAATTGCTCACCTAATCTGGAAGCACTTACTAACCAAATAAAAATAGAAGGAACTCCAGTTAAGTGAACACCTGATGCTCAAATGTAATCCATCCCTATTCATTTTGCAAGGTGTCTACATTAAGACATGCAGGTACACAATGGTAAATTCCAGGTACATGAAATGGGAAGGCCAGACCTCATGTTGCAAGGCACTACATCATGGCATGCAGTTGCTAAGTGTTGCATTTTGGGTACATGAAATAGGACGATCTGGTCTCATGTTGCAGGTCATCTAGATCAGACCAAGTGGTGAGCAGGTACGCGAGGTCGGATGGGAAAAGGGAAGCAAGAGCTGCCAAAGTGACGTTGAGAGAGTGGATGGGGCTGGGGCGAGTATGAAGTTAGGATCGACAATGGTAATGTGGCACAGTGTGATCAATGGGCTGGGCTAGTTTACAGTCACAAGCAGACAGTGCTGGCCACAGGTGGAAGCATAGGTATGAGTAGATAGCTACAGCTGACAATGGTCAAGGGTGAATTTACATCAACAATTGGGAACAAGGCAAATGCAAAATGGCATCAGCACTAACAGTAGGCTAAATACAAATTTACACCAGAAGTTCACAATAGGTTGGGTTTGAGCTGACAGCAGAGGGCGTACAATGCTGTGCAGAAAATACTTTGGTGAGGGAGATCAGGCGGGATGGGGAAAAGGACACCATTTCCATGAGGTACATACTTCCAGAGCTAAACATGATTATCAATCAATATGTACTTTCAGGGCAGCAGGCAGGCAGAGCCGGAGACGATATTCACAAAGCACAAGTCTTAGAGAGGCCACAGGGGTTGCAGTGCGGCACGACAGTAGGTCTGCAGAGCGTTGTATGTGAAAAAGTCATCTTCAAGATGGCATGATGAGTAACGGGGCCAGGACGTGGGGCTCGGGGCACGTCCTGGCACGGACAGGGACAGACAGGGCTTTTGTTTGTGGGCCGGTTTACGCCTTCCCGCTCCAGATCAGTCCATAAGTGAAAGGCAACAGCCAATCCCGCAGAAGAAATGGTCAGGCAACACAGGCCTGGAAAGGGCAGGGGCCCATGGTGGCCATGTTGGAAGTTGCCGTTTGAAGCACCTCAAGGCTGAGGCCCAGTCCCAAACATAGCAGACAGGCTCAGCAGCCAAACAAAGGAGCAGCAACCAGCTGCAGCAGAACGCCAATGAAGGTTGGAATAAATTCAGGTGCGACGATCGCCACATACAGATATTTTCTTTGTTAAAAAGCAGCTGATTGCCCAACGGGGCTCACCTTGGCCAAAGACAGCATGACATATCTCTGTCAACATCTGATGTGTCAGGTCAATTATGACACCAGGTCTACCAGCACCCTTTGTGTGATTGTACGCGGGTGCGAGTCCCCTGCTGAATGCCTAGCAAAATAAATTCATGTACATGCAGTGTTAATTCAAATTGTGCCATTGTGTAACATGACATTGTCATGTGAGTTGTGTGGGATGTATTGACCCACTTTTGGCTCTGCTATGCTGCATCACTCTGTTATGGTGGTGCCAGAAACAGCAAAATGGCTGCAAAATCCTTGTGCGTGCCAAACCCCCTGAAAATCGCACTTTCCATGCACAAAAAGATGGCTTCCCAATCTGCCACGCATCTTGTCAGCGGTGGAACAGAGCTCTCACTACTGAAATGTGTCACTGGGCTGAGAAGTAAGTGGGCAGAACCCTTTTTTTAAGGGGGCTTGACTCAAGAGGGTAGGAAGTACAGTGAGAGCAGAGGTGAGTTGAAGCTACCCTAACCAAAGGCGTGACATAGGGTCACAAATTAGCAGCGGAGCTAGGCAGCTACTAGCTCGAGAAAAGAACACCTTTAGATAAAAGAATATCAAAACAAAACAAGGCTTTAATTTAGACTGACAGAAAACAAGACATGTTTACAAACTGTGCTGTGGCGCTGAAGATGTGCATGATTGAGTACATTATTGTCTGCATATTTGTGGGTTAGTAGGCATGGTGACAGAGTTATTCCATGTATTGCTAGAAATGGTAATACATTAACATATTGCTGCCTAGCTCCGCTGCTAATTTGTGACCCTATGTCACGCCTTTGGTTAGGGTAGCATGTGTCACTGGGCTCCACAACAATTGAAAGTGGAGTGCAGAAGGAAAAAGCAGTGCTTTGCTAAATGAAACTCCAAATATTTCTTTAAATCACCTTTTCTTTGCTGCTGAAACTACAGAATGCCAGTACAGAACACCTTCCAAATATTCAAAATTCTCGCTGGGTGCTACAATTCACTTAGTTTAAGGAATCACTGTGAACTTACAAGGTCCTGAAAGGCTAAGAGCATAAAGAGATCTCCACAGCAAAAGTGGTGGCCTGCCTGTGGATCTGTAAAAAAATCTCTGTGCAGCAGAAGGCTACCTGTGATGACAGCTGTCAGGGACCTTCCTGATTAAACTTTAACATGTTATAAACTAAAAGTCAAATGTTTGCAATATAAGAGGCCTGTTACTGATAGTAACCCATATTGTAGTTGTTTTTGATCCCATAGGTTTAAAATCTTGAATGAGAATTCTATCTGTCATTTGATGCAACATGTTTGTTTTGTGCTAAAGTAAAGCCAAAAGAATTTAACAATTAAATTAAACCTGGCTGAGCTGCAAGAACTGGAAAAGCAGGTTTCTCCCACTAGGAGGGCCTTCCTCTCAGCTGAAATTCACGGGGAGGTGCTAATTGCTGGTTAGCCCAGGACTAAACAATGGACATCCTCCAACCCAGGATATTGAAGGTGTGAAGGGTCGTAAAACTACTGCAGCCCAGGAAACTCTTGGCTGACAGAAGAAAATTCCAAAGGAGGGGGCGACCACATGCTTCAAGGAGTGACAAATACTGACCATTTGGTGTTAACAGGATACGTAATGGACATTTTTAGAAGGTGTATAACCTATTATCAGAAGGGATGCAAAATCTGAAAATGGCTGATTAATTAACCTAATTTTTAGCACTACCTTTGAAAACTTAGTACAAATGTGCAGTTTATTCTGAACAGGAATGGCAATAAATGTGGGTTTATGGGGACTGTATTTCAGCTAGAATTGTGAAACTTTATACCCACATTTCCATGGTAAACATGCATATTTGTGGAGATTTACAGAAATATTGGAACCTGTTCGTATTACAAAATTGACAACATTCTGTAGAAAGGAAAAACAAAGTCGCAAAGCTGTGGGATTTTGAGGAGCAGATACTCCATAAAATATGCAATCTGTGTATGTGATTTTTATAGAGGTTGCACATGTGTAAATATGTATTTTGCCAAAATTAGACTTTCTGTTCCAGTGGCTAGGGGTGGATTCTCAGCATCATAAAACTATACCATAAAGATGACACTCTGTACCTCTCTTCCTATCAAGGCAGAGAGTAGACTCTGACCCAATCACCTTTCACAGGGGAAAACCTAGCTAAGCCGGCCCAATACTCCACTTTCGTGATGTCATCAGGCATAATATATAGGCACAGCTGAAAACACATAGGGACTTCTGCAACTTCTCTATCTACTGTCTGCTGGTGGAGCGCTCTGCTGCTGAAATCTATATCTTCCTTGTTCCAGACTCCAGAAACTTGGCAAAGCAAAGGCCTATGCATACCTGAACCATTCTCAGCTAGGCCTCAAATTCTAGAACAGACCCCAAAAGCCTAGGGGAAGCATCATAATACAGCCGGGTGTGTGGTTAATGCTTGCCTGCTGAATTGAAAAATCCTCAGAACCAAGAAGGGCAGATCCTGTGCAGTCCTGTGCCGTGCTGTGACCAGAGAGCCTTCCTGATTCTGTCCAGTCCGATGTGCCCAGCTGTCCATCCCTGGTAGATCCGATTCAATGGTCCAGAATCCTGACGGTCCAAAATCTTAAATCCTATTGATTCCTGTGGATTATCTTGTCCCCTCCTAACCTCTGAACTATCCTTACTTCCATAATCAGCAACATTGTCTAAATCCGTAGTGAAATCTTATTCTGTCTATCTGTAAAAGCATCCTTTTTCAGTCATTTGTCAACTTTGATCTATTAATTTAATTCAAGTGACCAGCCTAGCGTGCCGAAGTGGACATCGAGGAATCCGGGATTGAGTCGCAAATCTCTCCTGACTCTTACATTGTGCCGTCCTGGCGGCTTAGCTTGGATGCTCTAGTCCATAGTCCATATTTTTTTGATTTTAAAACTGAAGCCCCTTTCCATTCTCATGCTTATCCCGCTAAAAACAACCTTTACTAAAACCTCTATAACTCCATCAGTTTTTGTGATAACAGTGCGATTCTCCCGTTATCGCAAATATTGCACACGGAAAAGTTAGCAGCGAATTCCCATTTTGAGAAATGTTTACACGTGTGAAATAGCTTCCATTTGTTTCCGACATGGACTTTAAGATTTCAAATGTTTTCTTTGGACTAAATCATTGCTGGTGATTGTGTGCAACTGTTCAAAGCAGCTCCCGTGGGAATTTATAATAATGTAAGCATTTTATACACATTTGGAGTTCTTGCTCAGCCACTTTAAAGTCATTCTGACAGTTGAAAGGCCCACTTAGTTTTTATCTTTCTGTGTAAGGGGAGAAGGGGGAGGTGAGACACTGTCTGATCTGTACTATTTCTGAATACCTGCTATCTGTCACAACCCTCGCCCAAAACCCCCTATGGCAAACCCATTGACCAGGTGGAGTCACGACTCGGGCCTCTAGAGCCTGGCATCCTCTTCAAACGCCCTCATGGGGCCAGGCCTGGCGCCTATGGCGCCAGGCTCATACACCATGCAAAACAATGTGCTTGGGAACTATTTTATTGTATTGTTAGCCAACATGGAGACATCCACATAGCTTGGTTCCTAAGAACCAGGCTATGCGGTCTAGTGTTTTGGGTTTGGTAGCCTAGGGACTACTTTACATGGGCTATTTTGTTGGGGATATTTAAACCACACCCGAGCAAGACAACATGCTTTGTGTTACTTTGCAGTTTGCAACGTGACGCTCACCGTGTCTAGCTATTCCCTCGAACCTTGGAGAAGCAGAACCTGCAAGGGGACAAAACAGACGACCTGAAAGAGGAAGATAGAGGCAACATTAAAGAAAGTAGTAGAGACATTTACAAATTACAAACTGCTCAAAAGGCTTACCTGGCTGGTTGCCTCTCAGCTGGCACGACTCCGGACATTCCACTCGTGCTGAAGAACACTGCGACCTACAAGGGAGGAAAACACAGGTTGGCAAAGGCAAGACTTTGCAGTGCTGCGCATAGCGCTTACTTACTGCATCATAGTGCTCTTAACGCGCCATCATTTACCAGCAGGGCTCAACCAAGCCAGTTTGCCGCGCTGAAGCTCCGCATACGTAAGGGAGAAAAAAGAGACATTTTAAACAAAGAAAGGCATGCAGGAAAGCAACAAAACTAAAGAACAGCAATAAGCCCTACCTGAACAATATCAAACGGGCAGGCGTCAGTGAAGTAACTGGACCGCACTCGCCCATGAAAGACAACGCGCCCCTGCAAAGAAGGCAGGACGGAGAGCACATCTAATTCTACCACAAGGCAGAACCTTCCCCACAGACCAAAGCTCAGAAGCATACCAGCAGGTAACCTGGCTGGGTGGCGTCCCTGTGGATACCAGATGAGCGTAACAGAACGCGAAGCCTACCATAACAAATCCACCTAGGCCCCATGGAGACATCAGAAATGGACCAATTGGCCCAATTACTAGGAGAGCTTAGTGCTGAGGTTCATTCTGCCCGACAAGAGACTAATGCCCTCCGGAGAGACCTAATAGTGACCAAAGAACGCACTGAAGAGATTAGCAGGCAATACTTGCAATCACAGGCAGGACAGACGCCTCTACCTGGAAGCAATCCAACGATGCAAAACCCTGCCATACCACCCACTCCGGTACAGATCATGTTACCTGGAACAGTGCCCCTGGCACCACCAGAAAGGTTCTCAGGCGACCCACGGAAGTATGCAGCATTCATCAATCAGTGTCACCTTCATTTTCTTTATAGGCCCGAAGCATTTCCAAATGACCAAGCTCGGGTAGCTTTTGTCTTATCATACCTGAGTGGTAGTACAGCAGATTGGTTGGTGTCATTGGTAACCCATGACCATCCTCTATTACATGACTTTGAGGGTTCCAGGGAGAAATGGAAAAACATTTTGCTCGCCATACCCAGGAACTAGCAGTAGACAATGAACTGTTGTCCCTCCGACAGGGGAATCAGTACTTGTTAACGTACATTGCTACCTTCAACAGACTGGTTGCCGAAGCTAGGTGGCCAGAAAACAAAAGAACCAGGTTATTCCATCAAGGTTTATGAGGCGAATTAAAGGACGTCTTAGCCCAGGTGGTTGATCCACCCAGAGACTGTGCAGAAATCATAAATCTGCTTGTGCAGCTAGACCACCGGTTGCAGGACCAAAAGGCAGACCAGTCTAAGATGGACCCTCGGACCGTGTATGTTTGACCAAAGGAAAACAAACCCGTGTGTCTGAAAATGCTGTAGAACCCATGCAGATTGGAGGGATACGGCCTCCATTAACAAAGCAAGAGCAGGACAAAAGAAGACAACAACAGCTTTGTTTGGATTGTGGGAAACCAGGACATTTCCTGAAGAACTGTCCAGTAAAACCGCCAAGAAGAACAGTCAGGGCCACAGAGAAGGATTAAGCTAAGGAATCGGAAAACTACCAAGCTCGACAAACGTAGAGGTCAGTTTGTCGAATGAGAAGAAAGAGTTGCTAACTTGCACTTTGCAATACCAGTGATCTTAATTAACCACCAACAGTCGTCAAGAATGCATGCCGTTGAAGCATACATCGATAGCGGAGCAGTTGGAAATTTTATTGATCAAGAACTGGCAGCAGAGATGGGGCTTCCTTTGTGTTCTAAGCCAACTATGGACAAGGTAACCACCGTGGATGGGACCGAAATCGCTTCCGGACCAGTAACCCAGTGCACAGCCAGGGTAACCTTGCTGTTCGGGACGGACATCGGGAGTCTATTTCATTCAATCTCATCAAGGCACCTCAGTTCAGGCTAATACTAGGGATGCCATGGTTGCTTGCTCACAACCCTTTGATAGACTGGCGGGCATGAAAATTAACCTTCCCCGGTGACTGCGCCCCTGCCTGCTATTACCAAGAGGAGAAACCCGACGTCTGTATCCCCAAGACTCCCGGAGCGACAGTATCAACCCTGGGAGCAACTAATACCTTGCCAAGTGAATACCATGATTTCCAGGTTGTTTTCCGAAAGGACCAAGCTAATACATTGCCGCCCCACAGGACCTCTGACTGTCAGATCGACCTTGTTCCTGGTGCACAAATCCCTTGCGGCAGGATCTACGCTCTCACAGAACCAGAAAACCTTAATTTGAAATCCTATTTAGACCAGTACCTTGCAAACGGATTTATCCGTCCTTCGAAGTCCCCCGCAGCCAGTCCTTTGTTCTTCGTACCAAAAAAGGAAGGAGACTTGAGAACCTGTATTGACTACCGTGCATTGAACCAGATCACCGTGAAGAACCGCTACCCCTTGCCACTTATCCCTGATATGCTAGACCAAGTTAAAGATGTCCATAACAAATTGGACCTTCGAGAAGCGTACCACCTGGTCCGAGTCAGAAAAGGAGATGAATGGAAAACCACCTTCCGTACTAAGTACGGCTTGTTTGAATATCAAGTCATGCCCTTCGGGTTATGCAACGCTCCTGCGGCATTCCAGTATTTCATGAATGACGTCTTAAGGGAGTTAATTGATGTGTGCGCCTTAGTGTACATAAACGACATCTTAGTATACTCAGCCTCGGAACAAGATCATGTCAGGCACGTTCGTTCAGTCCTCACCAAGCTCCGTCAACATCGCTTGTTTGCAAAGCTTGAAAAATGCTTTTTTTCGCGTCACCGAAGTAGAATTTCTTAGTTTTATCCTTACTCCAGGAGGCATCAGAATGGACGTGCACAAGGTAAATTCCATTCTGAAATGGCATTCACTGAGGTCTCTGAAACGGGTACAAAGCATGCTGAGCTTTGCGAACTTCTACCGCCGGTTCATCCCAGACTTCTCTCAGGTTGTGCACCCAATCACAGTACTATTACGAAAAAACAATAAAAAGTTTCGTTGGACCGAAGAAGCAGAAGAAGCCTTTCAGGAACTTAAATTAAGGTTTACCTCCGCTCCAATCCTGTGGCATCCTCGTCCAGACCTCCCTTATGTCGTTGAAACTGATGCGTCCAGTCTCGCAATGGGGGCTGTCCTTTCACAGAGAGACCCGGAAACCGGCCAGCTACATCCTGTGGCCTTCTGGTCAGAAATGTTCTCACCTGCAGAGATTAATTATGCCATCAAGGACAAGGAACTCCTGGCTATCAAATCCGCCTTTAAAGCCTGGAGGCACTACCTTCTGGGGGGCAGACACACCATTACAGTCATCACAGACCACCGAAACCTGCAATATCTCAAAATAGCCAAGGCCCAATCCTCGCACCAATTACGGTGGACCCTTTTCTTCACCGAATATGATTATGTAATCACATTTCGACCAGGAGTCAGAAACGGAAAGGCGGATCCCTTATCTCGCATGGGCATAGATGAAATAGTGTGTACAACTCCAGACCCAGTACCTATTATACCTGAAGACAAACTCTTGGGTATCACGACAGCCATAACACAAGCAGAACTACGAAAGGAAATCCAATGGACAATGAATCCTGATGCCTACCTCGCATGGCAAACTCAAGGAGAACAATATACCATCAAGGACCATCTACCCTTTTTTAGCGATCGCCTATATGTACCCAAGAAGGAATTACAACAGCATATTATTTCAAACTATCATGATTCACTGATCGAAGGGCATCCTGGGATCACCAAATCCCTAGCTAAGGTGAAAGAGAACTTTTGGTGGCCTACCTGGCGTAAGGACATCATTCAGTATATTCAGTCCTGCGGTTTCTGTGCACAAAATAAATCACAGAAACAAAAACCATCTGGTCTCCTACAACCATTGGACATTCCTCCAGTTCCATGGCACACTCTTTTCCTTGACTTCATCACTGATCTACCAGCAGGCCAAGGGTTCAACACCATCCTTGTAGTTGTGGACTTATTCTCGAAGATGGCCCATTTTATTTCTCTTAAAGGCCTCCCAGACACAGCCACTTTAGCAAAAGTGTTCCTAGAGGGCGTGGTTAAGCTACATGGCTTCCCTTCGGTTCTGGTCTCTGATCGAGGCAGCCAAACTTCTGGAAAAAATGTTGTGCATGTCTACCAGTCACCATCCCCAAATGGACGGCCAAACCAAGAGAACCAATCAGACACTCGAGCAATATTTACGGTGCATGCTGCACCATAAACAAAGGAATTGGAAAGACCTGCTATGTATAGCCGAATATGCATATAACAATTCTTTGCATTCAAGCACGGGACAAACGCCCTTCTATACCCTTTATGGCACACATCGACCTACCTCTGAACTAGACTTTCCAGCCAGATTGGAAATGCTAGCGGTAAAGACTCTACACACAACCATTACTCAGGCTTTCAAAAGGGCAAAGGAACACCTTATTCATGTCAAAGAAAAACAAAAGAGATTTGCCGACCAACACCGGAAAAAGGCCCCTGATTATCAAGAAGGAGACAAAGTTTGGTTAGCCGCTAAATTCGACCCCATCAAGGGAACCCGGACCTTTCATCCCAGATTCTTAGGACCCTATACCATTAAGGCAATTATCAACCCAGCCGTGTTGAAACTGGATTTACCACCTAATCTACACATCCACCCGGCATTCCATGTGTCCCTCCTGAAACCAATGCCACCCGGCACACGGATTGGGACACCACCTAAGCCCATACTTGTTGACGGAGAACCAGAATTCGAAATCAAAGATATTTTGGACTCTAAATACTCTAGGACCAAGCTATATTATCTCGTCGATTGGAAAGGATTTGGACCACAAGATAGATCCTGGGAGCCCAGTGAGAATATCCGCGCACCACGTCTAATCAGGCAATTCCATCGGAACTTGCCAACCAAACCTGGGCCAGACAGAAGGAACACCATGGTAGGGGCCTTAGGGGGGAGTGCTGTCACAACCCTCAACCAAAACCCCCTCTGTCAAACCCATTGGCCAGGTGGAGTCAGGACTTGAGCCTCTTGAGCCTGGCATCCTCTTCAAAAGCCCTCATGGGGCCAGTCCTGGCACCTATGGCGCAACACTCGTACTCCATGAAAAACAATGTGCTTGGGAACTACTTTATTGTATTGTCAGCCAACATGGAGGCATCCACATAGCTTGGTTCCTAAGAACCAAGCTATGCGGTATAGTGTTTGGGTGTGGTAGCCTAGGGACTACTTTACCTGGACTATTTTGTTGGGACTATTTAAACCACACCCGAGCAAGACAACACGCTTTGCGTTACTTTGCAGCTTGCAACGTGACACTCACCGTGTCCAGCTATTCCCTCGAACCTCGGAGAAGCAGAACCTGCAAGGAGACAAAAGGAACATCATTAGCAGCAGCATCTTACCTGCAGTCTTCATCTTTAAACACTCGCAGCTACTGAAAACAGCTTCCTCGAATCTGCACGCCTCACGGACAGAACGACCTGAAATTGGAAAATAGAGACAACATTAAAGAAAGCAGTAGAGACATTTACAAATTACGAACTGCTCAAAAGGCTTACCTGGCTGGTCGCCTCTCGGCTGGCACCACTCCGGACATTCCACTCGCGCTGAAGAACACTGCGACCTACAAGGGAGGAAAACACAGGTTAGCAAAGGCAAGACTTTGCAGTGCTGTGCATAGCGCTTACTTACCGCATCATCACGCTCTCAATGCTCCATCATTTACCAGCGGGGCTCAATCAAGCCAGTTCGCCGCACTGTAGCTCATTTTAAACAAAGAAAGGCCTGCAGGATAGCAACAAAACTAAAGAACAGCAATAGGACCTACCTGAACAATATCAAACAGGCCGGCATCAGTGAAGTAACTGGACCACACTCGCCCATGAAAGACAATGCGCCCCTGCAAAGAAGGCAGGATGGAGAGCACGCCTAATTCTACCACAAGGCAGAACCTTCCCTGCAGACCACATCAGGGCAAAGCTGAGAAGCATACCAGCGAGTAACCTGGCTGGGTGGCATCCCTGTGGATACCAGGTGAGCATAACACTATCTCCTCAAATGGTGGGTGGAGGTGTGTTGCAGGGGGAATTTCTAACATAGCGCTATCTGATCTGAAACCAACACAAAATTGTTATTTTCTCTGCTTCATTCTGCTTGTGTTTATAAATTGATTCCCAGTGTATTAAAGACATTATTCAGTGTTCTGTCACCCAATTGGTGATTGTTTATCTATTAAAATATATATTGTGATGTTGATGTTAAATAAATAAATATATAATACCTTTTACAAATTAGCCTGATTCCTGGTCGGGCGTGACCCGGGGTATTAAGTAAGGGGTGTGATACGAGTGGTACATCTTTCAAATAATTTAATCTATATATCAAATAAGTTTTTCCATTGCGCTGTACACTGGGTCGAGAGCAGAGTGTATCACCTGATTGAAATCCTTAACAAATCTGAGGGCTCGAGTGCAGGGTTTGATTGATTGCCAACCATGACAGTCAAACACAGCAGTTTAATCTGCAGAGTAATAATACTTTGTGTGGTGTGAGTACTGTGCTACACTGTATAAGTGCCCCTAAAATAAATATTCTAGAAATCAGGCCTTTTTGAAAAAGTAAATTTACCCTGAAATCTTTCATCTAGGAAATTGATATTTCCAAAATGACAACCCCAGCGGAAATCTCTATTGCTAGGGAACACATCCTGCACAAACTGTTTGTCAGTGGCGAGTGGCCAGAACAAGATGTGAAAGACCGGCTGCAGGAAATCAAACAACAAGTCGCTGCCATAGACTTAGATAAATGGCAGGACCAGGTTCCAACACACCAGGCACTAAGTGAACTGTATATGGCCCCAAAACTAAAAGAAGAGCAATGTAAAATTGCCTAAATAGCTGTTTACCTGTACCTCCACATTGCAGTAATACAGGAAACACATGCTGAAAGCCTACATCTGGCAAAGAGGCAAGTACAATTCCTAGAGAAAGCCCAAACTGATCTGGACTCTGCAGAGCAAAGGCTACAAAAGAGCCAAGAATCAGAGAGAGAAAACAGACAGTACCTGACAAAATTAAAGGAAGATCTGGATCTCCTGCTGCAAGAGAAGGCAGAGCAAGATACCAAATTACTGACACTGCAAAAAGAGTGTCAAGAAAGTTTGGATTCTCTACAACAGAGCCAACAAAAGCTGGAGCAGCAATTAAATTATAATAGAGCCTGCACAGGGCAGATAATTGCCCTAGAAAGTCTGACTGATGAACTAAAGGAGGAAAATAATACATTAATAGTGAAGGACAATCAAACAGATTTTGATGAGGAGCGCCAGAGATGATATGCCATTAGAAAACAAAGGGACAACCTGGCTGAGCAGAGGGGAACTCTATGTCAAGAGAGGGATGCCTTAGGCCAGGAAGTGAGCCAGTTAAAAACCAGGTTAGAAGAAAGAAAGGAGCTTAGTGGAGTCAAAAACGAATATGAGAAGCTACTAGAGCATACCAGAAGGGTGGAAGATGCCTTAGGAGAGAGCAATTAGGCCAAAGATGATAGAACTCAGGAGCTGGCACAATACTCCAAATTCAGGCAGGAAGCACAAAGAGACAATGAGGCTCTCTTTGAAAAGAATGACAGGCTCCATAGACAGATATCCAAGCAAGAACAACTCATAGAGGCCAGTAAGGCCTTATTAGAGGAGCAGAAAGGTCAGATATTGGCATGTCATCAGGAAATAGGGGCTGAAAAGCGATGGGGTAAGACAGGAGAGGGAATCCCCTGAGCATAACCTCAGGAGCCCTGGCATCAGGGACTTTAATCCCTTCAGTTCCTTGGACTCTGCCAATCCCATGTCCATTGGCTCATATGAACCAAGGGCCACAGGGAGGGTAGAATTCAACACAATGGGAAATATGGGACTGACGGACCAACGCCTCCCAGAAATGGATGGGCGGGCATCTATGTAAAGGTTCCCAAATATTTCGGCCAGCCTCTCTGATCAGAGTGACTCCAGTGAGGGGAGAATCAGAGAACTGTATCCTCAGAAATATTACCTAGCTAGAGATCAGTCAGTCAAATTTGGTGGGGAATTCCATGAAAATAGGCCCACTAAGAGCATCTTAAAAACCTCTTCTCAGCTAGGACAGTGGGGGGCGAGGGGTACTCAGCCAATCCTGGGAGCAAGGGAGAGTCAGAAGACTCTTCTGATCACCACAGGTCTCAAGAGACTAGGCCCTCACATTCTGCCAGCCATTCCCAAGCCCGCAGAATCAGGGAGAGGCCAGCTAGAAGATCAGACAGCCACCTCTTTTAGCAGGGCCTCTGAGTCAGAGGATGAGTGGGCCAGGGTGACAAAAACTAAAAAGGCCAACAAAGTTAAGAGAGCCTTACTGAAGGATCCCCTGAAGCAAATCAAGGCTATTAGGATCGTCATAACGCCCTACCACAAAAATGCCAAATATTCAGTTTGGGAGCACCTCAAATTGTTCGAGCAAATGATGGAGCCCTTCCACCCGAAGGACAGCCAAAGTTGTATTCATTATGTAAAGTGGATATTTTCACCTGAGTACTCCAGCTTCTTTGCGGGGCTGGAGAAGATGGTCCACCTATAGGGCACCCATCTTAAAGCATTTTTCAATCCATACAAAACCCTCAAGAGGCCCACAAGGCAGCCTACAACCTGCAATGTGGGGAAGACCAGGCTCCACAAGAATTTGTCCAAGAGCTAAAACGTGCCTTCACGCAGACCACCAGGAGGGTACACACAGACAGCAGGGAGTTTGTCAATACCTTCTTTCATGCCCTCCCTAAATACATTATGACCCGGCTGGTGGGAGACTTTCATGAGAAAAGACCACTAGACTGGGACATTGAACAAGCAACTCACATTTGCGAAGTGCAGAAGCCAGTAGAGAGTAAAAGTGCTAATAAAAACCCAAAACCAACCAACACCCCTGCTGCTGCTAAGGTGGCGGAGGTGAAGGTTGCCCCCATTTTAGATCTGGAGATGGGGGGGCTAAAAATATTCCTGCACATAATCCTACCAACCCCAGACCCAGAAGGCCCTCAGGCCAATCCCAAACAGAGAGTCAGGGAGGTAACCCCACAAATGGGACTCCTAACTCCCCAGACTGCATCATCCCCCGTTACAAGGGCCACAGACCCATCCTGGGCTATGTGTGAACTTCTACAGCCCAAGGGGGGGATCCAACCAGGCAGCTGCCAACCCGGGAAACTTCCCTCCTCACTTTCCCCAGGAAGGCAGTAATTCCCCAAATGCCAGGCTGAGTTTCTTTCCCCGGTACCCGCCAAACCTCAACCCCCAAAACAACCCTTCTTTCTTTCCCCACTTTCCTGAGCCCAGACAGTCCAATCCAGGAGAGGGGAGGCCAAGGGTGGAGGGGTACCAAAACTATTTTAGCCAGGGGTATTATGGGAGAAGGTACAGTTATCCTTACCGGGATCAACCCAGGATAGACCAGAGGACCCCGTACCAGCCAGAGCGTGTGACCCAACTGGAGCGTGAGGTCCTAAACTTGGCAAAGGATATGGATTTCATGCTGAGGGCACAACAGAACCCCCAGATGAGCATAGCAACTCAGAACTCCTCAAATCAAGGGTTTGGTGCTCCAGAACAATGATGGAGGAAGAACCCTGACAAACCACCGGTTCCCAGGGAGGATGCACAAGGGAAAGGGGGGTGTAAAGCCTTAGAGGAAGCTTCCTTCCCCATTTGTGAAAAGTCCCTGGAAACCCAGGAACCAGAACCAGAACCAGAATCTCCTGCCCCCGAAAGTCTGCAACCTAAGGAACAGAGGGCGGGTAGGAGAAATAAAGAGAATAAAAAGCCCCATTTTGTGGAGGAGGTGTGAAACTTCCAATTTGAGGGAGAGGGGTCCTCGGAGGATTCTGGGAAAAGGATCTTCTCCTCCAGGCATGGAGGAACTCCTCCCAAAGAAAATGGGTCCCAAGAAATCCTAATCAAGACTGGGTAGATGTGGGGACCGAGTTAAAACCGCCCAACATCCAACCCCAGAATGACCAGCAAGAAAATCCCCTTGTTCAAACCCTTTCTGGTGACTGCCTCTAGAAAGGGGGGGACAGCCCATAATCAGAAACAGGGGAGCCCAAAACTCCCCCGTATTAAACTATCCTGTTTTCTTTGCAAATCCCCAAGCTCACACCCAGGATCCTACCCAAATCTATTCTGGGGAATGCCTCCAAAAAGGAGGAGGTGGCCGAGAACCAGAGGAAGAACAGTCCATGGCTCCCCAAAGCCCTTCTGAGGACTGTCTCCAAAAAAGGGGGGGCAGCCCCGAATCAGAAAGGGATGAGCCTGAGACTCCTCAAATCACTGAGTATGAAACTGTGGGCTCAGATACCCAAACTATCCAACTCCATTCTGGGGACTACCTCCTAGAAGGGGGGAGCAACCCAGAACCAGCCCAAGAGGAACCCCAAACCTCACCAACCACTCCTGGCGACTACCTCCAGAAGGGAGGGGACAGCCCAGAAACAGAACAAGGGGGGCCCAAGACTTGCCAAATAGCGGTGTGTCCAAATTCTGTGCTAGATTCTCCCACTCCAACACCATCTCTTGACCCAATCATCCCAGTGTCAGAGTCAGAAATAAGCAAATTGACCATCAAGCATACCCAGAGCACCCATTACCTTTGCCCCTTGGAGGAGAAGGAAGGTAGGTTCTACGCCACCATCCAGGTGCAAGGGCAATGTGTAATTCCAGCACTGGTGGACACTGGATCCCAAGCGACTTTGCTGTCAAAGAGAGTCTTTGAGCAGCTGCATTCGGGTGGGGGTAGAAATACCAAATTCCTGTCACCCCTCTTCCTGGACAGCTCCAGAACTTTGAAGGGAAGGAAATTCCTGTTGAAGGGTCTGCAGAGTTGGAAATTAAAATTGGGTGACACAAAATGAAGCACCCGGTCTTAGTTGTGGTGCCAGAGGGAGCCCCCTGTCTATTAGGGAATGACATCCTCCACAGGCTTTCACCCTAATAGATTGTGTAAACAAGGTCCTCTGGACCCAGACCAACAGGCCAATTAAATTGAAGCAAAGCGTCAACCATGTGAGTCTAAATGGCACATGCCACATGGTTGAAAAACCCGGACCTAGTTAGGTTATACTTTCAGAACAGTGAAAGACCCCACATCACTGTCATAGCTATGGGACCACCAAACGGTGAGATGAACTCTTCTCCATTTCTGCAAATCAGCCTCCCTTTCAGTCTCAAGTGGCATTCCACCCTGGAGGGAGATACATTGAAATTTTATACTAATGTACAATCCGAAAATCCCAAGTTCATAGCCAAAATTGACATCAAACCAGCACAGAATTTAAAGCGAAGAAAGCTTCATCAGCGAAGCATTATTAAAAAACTCCCAAAAGACCAGACCCTACCCGCCGTAGAGTCAGTGCAGCAAAGGGTACGGGACTCCACAACGCACCACTCCAAAAATCCTCTACTTAGCAGTTGTATGATCAAAATTTCTAGGGATGACAAAAGCATAATTGATACTTGTTGGGTTGTTTGAGGTGTCTCTTCTGCCTTTTATATGAGCCATGACCTCCTCAACCAACTTGAGATTAACTTAAACCCTAGTTATTAATGGGATTTCAGAAATGGAGGAGAGGTGACCATCCCAGGACTCACCTACAGAATCCACCTGTTAAGACCATTAGTAAACATAGATGGGGAATATTGCCAATTATAACCATTGCACGTGTCTTTTCCACTGCTGACATCCCCCAGATGACATGTGGACACAGCAGTGGGAACATTTCCATAACCATGCTATGTTCTATCTTCTAGCATCTGGACTAAGAATCTTCCAAAGGATTACCAAGGAGGACCACTCGGGTACCGGGAGGAAAGACCCAAGGAGCCCAGAGTGCCGCTCCATACTCCCAACCAGAACCAGCAATATGCCCAACCAGAAACAGCAATACGCCCAACCAGAACCAGCAATACTCCTGACCAGAACCAGCGAGGAGAGTGGGTCACCTCCAGCACTGACGGGAGAAGCGACTGAAATTCTCCACACTGACAGAAAAAGAACATCACAATCTCCCGACTTCCCCTTGACGGGAGGTCAAAACCAAGTCTGGAGGGGGGGGCTCTGTGGGATGTATTGACTGACTTTTGGCTCTGCTATGCTGCACCACTCTGTTATGGTGGTGCCAGAAACAGCAAAATGGCTGCAAAACTCTTGTGCGTGTCAAAACCCCTGAAAATCGCGTTTTTCAATGCACAAAAAGATGGCTGCCCAATCTGCCACGCATGTTGTCAGCGGTGGAACAGAGCTCTCACTACTAAAATGTGTCACTGGGCTCCACAACAATTGAAATTGGAGTGCAGAAGGAAACAGCAGTGCTTTGCTAAATGAAACTCCAAATATTGCTTTAAATCACCTTTTCTTTGCTGCTGGAACGTCAGAATGCTGGTACCGAACACCTTCCAAATATTCAAAATTCTCGCTGGGTGCTACAATTCACTTAGTTTAAGGAATCACTGTGAATTTACAAGGTCCTGAAAGGCTAAGAGCATTAAGGGATCTCCACAGCAAAAGTGGCCTCTATAACTCCATCAGTTTTTGTGATAGAAACGAAATTTCAACTCCTACTTGTACCTAATATCCATAGCTATCCATAGAACTCAAAACAGTACGATTCTCCCGTTAGCGCGAATATCGCGCATGGAAAAGTTTGCCACAAATTCCCATTTTGAGAAATGTTTACACGTGTGAAATAGCTTCCATTTGTTTCTGACCTGGACTTTGAGATTTCAAATGTTTTCTTTAGACTAAAACATTGCCGGTGATTGTGTGCAACTGTTCAAAGTGGCTCCCATAGAATTTATAATAATGTAAGCATTTTTCCACACATTTAGAGTTCTTGCTCAGCCACTTTAAAGTCATTCTGACAGTTGAAAAGGCCACTTTGTTTTTCTCTTTCTGCGTAAGAGGGGAAGGGGGAAGTGAGACACTGTTTGATCTGTACTATTACTGAATACCTGCTATCTCCTCACATCTATTTAAATTTGCTTATTGGTGGGTGGAGCTGTGTTGCGGGGGAATGTCTAACATAGTGCTATCTGATTTGAAACCAACACAAAAGTATTATTTTCTCTGCTGCATTCCGCTTGTGTTTATAAATTGATTCCCAATGTATTAAAGATATTATTAAGTGTTTTGTCACCCCATTGGTGATTGTTTATCTATTAAAATGTATATTGTGATTTTGATCTTAAATAAATAAATATAAAATACCTTTTACAAACCAGCCTGATTCCTGGTCCAGCGTGACCTGGGGTATTTTTTAGTAAGGGTTGTGATACAAGTGGTACATCTTTCAAAGAATTGAATCTATATATCAAATACGTTTTTCCATTGTGCTGTACACTAGGCCGAGAGCAGAGTGTATTGTCTGATTGAAATCCTTAACAGATGTCATGCAATGACTGTCCATTAGTGAATGACTTACAGTCATTGAGTGTTTCTTTGAATTGCACTGTCATGTAATGGGCGCTGTCATTTCACACAATGTGAAGTGACACTTCACATTGTGTGTGTTGCCTGTGCACTATATGTGTCCTGTCTCAGTGTGACCGCAAAACTTAGTAGTCCCTTGAACCGGCTCTGTGTCACTTGTTCATAAAACATTGCACTGGCGAAGTCGACATATACAGCTACTTCGAGTGTGTCATACTTTACCCACGCTCAATCAACACTCCACTATACCAAACCAAAATACCACACGCTACAAAATGGAATGCACTGGCTTCAGGCCAGCACTTACTAGAGACGCTAATGCCAGCACTGTCAGTCGAAGCATGGTCCTGGTCTGTTGTGCATGAATCACACATGAGGCATGCATAATAGTGAGCTGGAAGTGTCACTGTAAAGGTGGACCACATACGCTATGTCAAAAACACTGTTTATCATTCATACTGCTAAAGCTCATTCATGGTCTGCAAATTGCATATAGGTGCAACAATCATTCCCTACATGATTTTGTTTGGGCATCAGTCACTGTCTATGAGCAGCATCCTACATAGATGTGTCAGTATTTTTGACAGGCCATGCTCAGACTGGGAACCAGCACTTCATCATCTACAAATCTCATGACACGAGGAGCAATAGAGCCATCCTGCAACATCTGAGTGGGTGATGTTGCTGCAATGTCGCTTCACATCAAACACAATCCACATTTCAAGATGAGTATGTATGTCTCAAGGACACAGACAGGGCAATGTTTGTGTGAGTGTTGTCAACAGTGATGCAAGCAACAAGGCATGTGTTTGTCACTTATCGACTGATAACCACACACAGGCCTTACATGTCAAACTGGTGATACAAACTTGAACCGCACTATCATATTTGTTATTTGAAAATGCACATGCATGACATGTAATGCAGACAGGCACAGGCATTGGTATGAATCAACTGCATACTCTTTTGCATGAGCTGTCTACAGACATATCAATGTGAGAGTACCACACTGACCACCTTGGAATGATGACCCACCATCATTTGAATTAACCTATGAAATGACTCTTGTGGGCCCTTGCAATTAACAAGTTGTCTGAACATAACGCCTGCTACAGAGGGCAGTGTTCTCTGGGCACTCATACCCCAGCAGGCTGGTCACACCACAGTGTGCCAGAAAAGTCAGTTTTGAAATGCATCCTGATGAGGCATTCCGTAAATGCGGGTGACATACATGCACCTCAGCAGCAAATGATGTGTGTGGACGACATATGTTGCATGTACGTGATGCACAATGCAAAGAGACAGGCCCCATGAATGTTGCAATGATTGATTCATGTGGATGAGGAATTTCAGGACGTGACACAGGTGTGCCTTGTGGGTGATGTGTACCTGTCAGTGGGGCGCATCATGGGGTCTTGCTATGCTAATATGTTTTGACATGGCAACCCTGCATGCAAGTACTGGCACAGCTCTGAGGACCAATAGACAGTGATGTGTACTGTCACACATGTGCCACACTTGTGAACCACACAGCAACCTTCCAGAATACAGGCAATGTCACAGAAGTGAATATGGTAGCAAACATGCATTGCCAAAGGATGGCGGACAACTGCAGCCATCTGTACTATGGGTGTTATGTTAGGGGACTGCCTGGGATTTTGGTGGATGTGAAGGGGTCATCAGGACTTGAGGGGGCTGCCTGGTGTAGTGGCAGAGGTGAGGGTGGCTGGTGGGTGATGTCTGGACTTGAGGGGACTGACAGGGGGCGATGGCCGAGGTCAGGGGGGTGTGGGGAAGTAAGTATCATTCTAGGGGCCTTCCTGGGATTGTGGCAGAGGTCAGGGGACTGATGGGTGGTGTCAGGACTCAAGGGAAGGGGTAGTGGCAGAGGTCAGGGAGGGAGGTGCCATTTCAGGGGGCTGCCTGGGGTAGTAAAGAAGGTGACAGAGGCTCTTGGTGGTGTCAGGACTTGCAGGGGGTGCCTGGGTGTAGTGGCAGAGGTCAGGAGGGAATAGGGAGGGGGGTGATTTGTCAGGGGGCTGCCTGGGGGCATTAACATGGGTCGGGGGTCTGGGGAAGGTGGTGTACTGTTGGGGTGCTGCCTGGGGTAGTGGCAAATGTGAGGGGTGCTGGTGGGCAGTGTCAGAAGTTGAGGGAACTGCCTCGGGTAGTGGAGGAGGTCAAGGGGGTCAGGAGGGGGGTGTACTGTCATGGGGCTCTCTGGGATAGTGGCAGAGGTTGTGGTGGTGTGGGGAGTGAGGTGTAATGTCAGGGGTCTGCCTGGGGTAGTGGTGGAGGTGAGGAGGGCTGATGGGTGTTGTCAGGACTTGAGGGGGGCTCCCTGTGGGTAGTGGAGGAGGCCGGTGGGTGTGGGGAAGGAGGTGTCATGCCAGGGCCATGCCTGGGGTTGTGGCAGAGAATAGGGGGCTGGTGGGTGTTGTCAGGACTCAAGGAGGCTGCCTGGGTTTAGTGGCATAGGTCAGTGGAGAGGGAAGTGTTATGTCAGGGGGCTGCCTGGGGTAGTGGCAAAGGTGATGTGGACTGGTGGGTGGTGTCAGGACTTGAGGGCGCTGCATGGGGGTAGTGGCAGGGGTTAGGGTCATGGGGGTGTAAGGATGGGGGTGTACTGTCAGGGGATCAGGGGGCTACCTGGGATAGTGGCAGAGGTCAGGGGGGTCTGAGGCAGGTGGTGTACTGTCAGGTGCTTACTGGGATTGTGGTGAAGGTGAGGGTGGCTGGTGGGTGGTGTCAGGACTTGAAGGGGCTACCTGGGGGTAGTGGTGGAGGCCAGGGAGGTGAGGAGTGGTTCACGGTCAAGGGGTTGCCTGGGGGTAGTGGTGGAGGCCAGGGGTGTGTGGAGAGGGAGGTGTCATGTCAGGGGACTTCTTGGGGTAGTGGCAGAGGCGAGGGGGGCTGGTGGGTGGTGTCAGGACTTGAGGGGGCTGCCTGGGCATAGTGGCGAAGGTCAGGGGATGTGGAGAGGGGGGTGTACTGTCAGGGTGCTGCCTGTGGTAGTGAAGGAGATCAGGGGGGCTGGTGGGTGGTGTCAGGATTTAAGGGTGCTTCATATGGTAGTGGTGGAGGTGAAGGGGGCTGGTCAGTGGTGTCAGGACTTGAGGGGGCTGTCTCGGTTAGTGGCACAGGTGAGGGGGGCTGGTGGTGGTGTCAGGCAGAGGCGTTGCTAGGGGGGGGCTTGAGGGGGCTATAGCCCCACATCTTTTGGTTGTAGCCTCGGATAGAATCTCAGGGGTTACAACCAAAAGGACTAGCTAGACCCCAGTCCGATAGTCCCAACATTAGCGCAGCGCCAGATCTTTTCCAGAACTAGCAACACCCCTGGTGTCAGGACTTGAGGGGGCTGCCTCGGGGTAGTGGTGGATGTCAGGGGTGTGTGGGAATGGAGGTGTCATTTTCAGGGGGCTGCCTGTGCTTGTGGCAGAGGTGAGGGGGTCTGGTGGGTGGTGTCAGGACTTGAGGGTGCTGTCTGGGGCAATGGCAGAGGTGAGTGGGGCTGCAGCCATTGCTAACAGAGGACAGCGTACAGTTTTGCAGGGGTGCAGCAATTACTTATGGGGTGCTGTGCAAAGTTTTGCTGGGGTGCAGCCATTGCTTAAGGTGGACATCATGCAGTTTTGCTCGGGTGCAGTCGTTACTTATGTGCGTCTACACGCAGTTTCGCCGGGGTGCAGTCTTGACTTACGGAGGACCGTGTTCAGTTTCACCGGGGTGCTGGATGGTGGGTCAAAGATGGACGTGAAGGTTTCCGCAAGGGTTGGTCTTTGGCAATGGTTTTGGTTTGCTTGGGGGCGTGTCATGGGCTTTCCTGGAGCAGCTTGGTTTTCTTCTCGCATCTGGTTACTTTGTTTGTTTTACGTGCAGAGTATTTTGCAGGATCTTCGTGCTTTTTCTATAAATATGGCCCTATCTCTGTGTGTAACGCCAGTAAATAAAACAAACACCAGGGCAGCAGACTATAGTGTATGCTTTCTATGCAAGTTTACAAATTATGGACCCTGCAGACGTTGGCCGGTATTTTCTCCATACATCGATTGAATGTGGGACTTGGCACGCGCCAAAAGTATTTGCTTAGAACCCAGGTCCTGTAAACGTACAAAACCAGGGCAGAATAATGGTAATTTATGCTGGACGTTTTTTTAGGCTTTGTCCTTAAAATATTTGTAATCATCAATGACATTTCCTGGTAACGGGCATGAGTGGGGATGGTAAGGTTACTTGCTTAGCAGTAACAATGTGTTGTGTTGAAAGAAAACGTTAAAAAAATTCTTGCAAAAAAAATCGGTTAAATAGTCTTGAGTCAATTATCACAGAATTGTGATGCATGCACCAGATGGAAAGTGCACGCTGTCATGAAACAAGCTGCTGAAATTAATAAACAAATAGTGACAAATAACCTTGAATGTATTTGTCTAAGTGAAACCTGGCTTAAAGGATAGACACACTGCATCATCCCTGATATCATTTCCCAAGTGTTTAAACTTCGACGATGTGGAATGAGAAGAGTAGACAAGAGGATCGTGCCTTCTCATTGTTTTAAGAAATGTGTGAAAGGAGATTCTGCTGTTCGCCATCTTAGCGTGTGCCGAAATCAGTGTCAAAATATGCCCCTGGCATTTAAGCTATTCTTCAAAACCAAATGAGCTGGATAAAGGAAGCACACACATACGATACTATTGTTTCGTTTATGTGTTATTTAAGGCTTTTCATTTCCAGATTAAATCAGATATTGTCACGTTATTTTATTATTTATTTTATTTATATATTGATATATTTATATAGTGCCGAGAGGCCCGAAGGCAAGGAGGCGCTCAATCCACCAGGGGCTACAAACCAGACAAACAGACATACGAACAACCACCGAAAAAGCTAACCTCCCCCAGTGCAGGGGAGTGGGCAGGTAACAAGCCACCAGAGCATCCAACAATGTTAGTTCAGGAAGAAAAATATATATATGTTTTAAGGCTCTCTAGAAATGGGAGTGAAAAGAAATGTAAATGATTTTACACTTGTCAACCCTAGTCTTGCGCCCATTGCTATAACTAACTTCTCCAAAAAAACAAAACAAAACATGCATAGCTATTTAGTATAGTAAACGGATCAGGGCATCATCACTCACTGTTCCATTTCTGAGCTCTCGTGGTGAGATACACAATGGCTACCCATCAACCGTTTTGTGTTTCCCGAAAATTAGCCTGTGGTTTCAAAATGAAACACTGGTTTTCTCTTTGAGGAAAGTCAATATCATAGATATCACAGGGGCTGCTGCTTTATTTTTTCTTATTTTCTAAATAAGTAGAACATCACAGTCATTGGTTCGAAAGGAAGAACAGAAGTGCATTTAACTTCAGAATTGATGAGGCGTCTGATTGGATGTCTCTAACACCCAACATTAACCCTTTAAATGTCCTTGCATACCCTTTAGACTTGATCTTGTTTTGCTAGTAAGCCCTGCTCAACACCGTCACACTCCCATCATTCCCAAGGACAAACATCAATTATATACCCGGACTCTGGTTCCGAGGAGGTGGGCACTCAAATGCTAAAACATATATGTAACTCCAGCTTCAGATTGGGGTAGGAGATAGAGTTGAACATGTTTAGACTTGGCATGCACCATGAAAAGGTTTGAGGTGAAAATAACCTAAAGATATGTGACATTATATGACTACCCAGTCAGAAGGACACAAAAGAAGCAGATATGCTTTTGTGGAACATTGTTTCCGCAATTTTGTGCAGGATATCAGGAATGACATGAGCAGCGTAGAGGTCGGCTGTGGCCCGGGGGGCAGCTCGCACCCTCTATTACAAAGGGTCAAACCTGTGACATTAAATACAAGGAAAGGGAACAGTGTGCAGTGGCAGGACACCTTTTTCATGAGTTAACTGCTGATCACAGTATGCTGATAAGTAAACTCACTCAAAACCCTGAGAGGAGCCCAACCTGGTTGCCCGATACAAGGAAATCAGTGCACGTTTTATTAAAAAAAAAAAAAAATGTTATGTTATTGAATAGTGTGCTGCTGAGCACCCGAATGTGTTCTGTTTTTCTTTAGTATGTACAGTTTGTGCATGCAGTTTAACAAAACTAAAGTTGCATGCTCAGCTTTGATTTGGGAATATGTTGAGAATGTGCAAGGTACGAATTTTGAAATCCATGTTGATGAGTGCCATGATGGTTCCGAAATAGCACTGTGTGGCAAGGACTTGTTAAAGAGATCTGAGTTCAGATGTTAGGTTATGTTATATGGCACTTGAATAGCACATACTGCCATTGGTATGGCCTCAAAGCGCTGTGGGGGTGAACACCCATGCAGAACAGAGGTCCAAGATGTGAGATGTGAAGGAGGATTCTGGAATGTGTGTGTGCATTTTTAGCCTGCACAAAGGCAGGTAGGGGTGGCTAAGTTCCTGATAGCGACCAAAGGAGATCTGGCGAGTGTATGGGTGCTGTGATAGACTGTCAGGCGAGTAGGTGAGTCAAGGTGACTGATTATGTGCACAGCTCTACCTAATTATTTGAGAGGGACTCAGCTGCATTCTATTGGAAGTGGTGCTGTGTGTTGTGAAGTAGAGTATTAATTATTGCAGATGTATGCAGGTGGGTGGATGTGCCCTGTGAGGGATGCAGCTATATTACATTATGATTGAATGCTATACGACAAGCAAATGAAGGCCGATATCTAGTTTCCATGAGGTTATACAGTATGTATCACAAGGTTTGACAGGATTCCATTCCATGCAGGCGAGCTATCACCTTGTTGCCTCCTCAGGTCACTCATTGTGTGCCAACGCCTTCCTATCTGGGGTGATAGTATATCCAGTAGGTGGACTTGGTCAGAAGGGAAGAGCCAGGTCGTGAAAGCCTTCCGGAAAGCGAGATGATCCTCTTCATGGCAAATGCTAAATGGAATTGAGTTTCTGGATAGTGAGGGCTTGGACTGAGAAAGAAGATCCCTCTATTCTGGTCGATTTTATGACAGGGATGACAAGGATATGGCAGATCACAGTCACAAATACCTGCAAGACAAATAGAGACGTTGCTCTTTCTGTAGATCATAATCTTGAGTAAATAAACGCTGGTGATAGTAGCACCACCAATGCTCCAAAAAAGTACCTGTGCAATAAAACACTAGTTATAAACCTAACATAGCATAAGTAAGGTGCAGGTCTACAGTGTGGTCTTCTAAACAAGGTTAGCAAAAAATGGGCACCAACCCCCAATGAAGAATATCAAACATTAGGATATGTGACCATGTACCCAAATTAAAGGCAGTGACCCCAAACTGTCAAGGGCCATGCCCAAGCTTTCACACAGAGCAAAGCTTTGATCTTGGACTGATCGTCTTGCCTCATAGTATAGTACTGTGATGTATTCAGTGAAAGGGGTTAACTTCTCACATGCTGATGCCAGTGTTTACCCCGTTGCTGATCCTTCTTTTCACGCAGACCATTTGCGTGGGAAGACAGCAGAACGCTGACCAAATGTCACAGACCTTACACGTTTTTTATTGGTCTGCTTATTTGACACAAAAAATGATGTGTTTTTTTCTACAATTTCAATTGTTCGTTTACACAGCATGCATGCATAACAATCTGCATGTCTGAGTCAAACAGTGACTATGAGCAGGTGAACTAATCACACATTTTCTTGGTCTGTGTATATTTAAAACTTTAAAATACAATAGAAAACCAAGATAATGTTTAAAATTATTTTACCTCAGTTAGTAAATCTTTTACTTCTGGACTTTCAAGTATGATGGAGAAAATACAGCTACAATAATTCTCCTTCTTCAAAGAATGTTTCTAAATAGATTTTTTTTAAAAAATATTGAAATACAGATTTATAATGGATTGTATACTTTCCAAAGCAAATGTAAAAAAAAGTTTTAATTTTAGTTAATGAAAGACAAACATTCATCAATAATTGGACATTGCAGTATGACAAGAAAATGTGGTCTAGTGCTAAAATTGCAGACTAGGCCAAATGTGTGATCCCACGGAACTCATTTATTATAAAAGTGCCTAACTTGTCAAAATGTGTGGCCTATAAAAGTGATTTAGTTTTTAGTGTGCGCTCTTCAAAAAATCCCCATTCGTGGTTTTATTGGCCACAGTGTTGTCACATATATAAGAAAAGTGGCCCTTGCTTTATCGTAAACCACCATTTGTTTCTGGACACACTCATGGTCATTCTATGTAACAAACCACGGCCTCTTCAAATATCAGTTGATGTTTTGGTATGTGCATCTTACTGGTAACTTCAAATCTGTAGTCTCTATGCTGTGCTTTAGGTACTTTATGCATTGCTGCCAATCTGTCACCTTGCTATTGTATATGAACATGTGTCATACGGCAACTGATCTGTGACCTTCATCAATACTACAGCCTGTACCTTCATTGTGGTTTCTGTTGTTGAAATGATTCCTGTACATATGGTAGAACACATGTAACCTGAACAGTGTATGGGGCATTGAGGGAGTACCCATGCTTCTTTTAATCGCTACCAAGGTGGCATATTAAGCTGTGGGTCAAGATTGCAATAAAGGTGTGGGGATGGATGTGGGCACGCCAAAGGAAACCAAAGTCAACACAGGAGAGAAATAACCCACCAGAGTCCCATTATACTAGTACGCTGTCTTTTCTTTGTTGGACTCCATTAGACATATAAGACACATTCAGCAATGGCTGTGCCTTTCATGGATGAAAATGGAGCCTGAGCACTGGAGAAGACATACATCTTGTTAGCTTTTCCCTTCTCTCACTGTGGGATGTGGAATGTTCATGCGAGAATGCTGAAGTGCACAAAGGAGCTGAGCATATATATTAAGAGCTGCTTCCCACCACAAGAAAGAAAAGCCTGGCGCACTGCAGCAGAACGATCATGTTGCTAAAGCAATCACAAATACATCCAAGAAATGTCTGTGATGTCCCCAGTTCCAAAACAAAAAGAAGGATTTAAGTGGCCCTCTGTTGAAATGGATTTCACACCATTAACTGTGGGTTTGCAAATGTTATGCACAGTACCAAGATAATGAGCAATGACATCAAGCAGGTTACTATAACACATAATCGTTGGGCCTGTGTGTATGTCTGAAAAAAGTACAGCTAGTAGAGTTTGTAGATATCTGAAGTTGCGCTATGTCATGTGTGAAAATTAAACGAGTTCTGGCTTTTAGGTTCACTTCAAATTCCATTCTGGCACAGGACCTGCATTTATAATATGTGCGGGCATGCAGCAGTCCATGCAATGCAAATGCCAGGACCAACCTGATTTGAAAGCTCTGTTTTGGTATATGTTAAGAACCAGATCTGTGCATTAACTCCTGTCCATCCTTAATCGTCACACTCCTTACTTAGTGAAGACTCCCTGCCTCCAGTACAGAAACCAACCGAATTGCCTTACAAATCAAGAATGTTACCCGACTCCCAAAATGGAATATAAAACCTCACCCCTCCTTCTACTCTGCATTTTCTATCTGCAGGCAGAGCACAACGGAGAGGCTTGTACCGGGCTGTGGCCAGTTTCAGTTATGCTATGCCGTAAGTTGCGGTGACAGGATGATGCAGTTGTGGGCCCCGATCCCTTACCCCCTGTCCTACAATACTCTACCCAAGGTGTTGCTATTGCAGGCGGTGTGGGTAATTCAATTTTCCTCCCATGAAGGCTGTGCCGTTGCAGGCTGAACATGGATCAAGTTATTGCCACAATCATATGTGGTCATGCAATGTAAGGCCTTGGAGAGCAAGTCGTGCTGTTGCAGACACAGTTGAAGAGGGTCCTGTGGGCAGGAAACACTATTGTAACTACCAATCCACAAGCAGTTTACCAATTGCCAGTGGTCGAAGTGAGCGGGAACAGTTGGGATCGGTGTTCCACTTCTTTTATTTTTTTTACTGTTAACAGCTCCACTACTTTTCTTTGTGAAGTTAAAGCACACTTCTCCACTTTACCACCAGATATCATGTATAGCTAAACTGAAATGTGTTTCAACTCATTTGGCTATCAGCCAGCATGACTGCAACCCTTGAACAATGTTCTGCACGTTGCTCCATTCCTTCCTACTCTGCCCCCCACCAGAGTCACAGTTCCACTACTTTTTTGGTACACTTCCATCACTGCCGGGTGCGCTGGGTTGTTTTGTACTGGTCTTCACAACCATGGGTGCTGTGTAGGCCATTCACTCGCTTTCAGTCCTGCAATTGCAGATTATAATGGACCGGAGCACACCTCTATTAACTAAAAAGGCCATGGGTTGCCTCTGCCTCTAGGCTGCAAACGTTGCACTGGGAGTGCTGCGCTCGTATTTACATTAATCACACTGTTTTGTGAAAATAAATGAAGTTGAAGTTCAAGTTTGGGCTCGACTCTCCTTGGAAGTATTCCCCTTGGGGCCACTACCTTAATTGCTTTCTTAACCTTCGAAGCACCGGGGTTGTGGATTCTTAAGTCCATGGCTTGCTGTTCGAAAGCTGAATGGGTTGAAAGTACCATGGAGTTCAGCTGTAGAGTTGCAGCCTGCCTTGCTCAAACGCTTTCAGTGCTGGATTGCAATTGCTCCTTTTCAGTTCTTCAGTAAAGCGTAGCTTACGTAGGCACTCCAGGCTGTAATAGAAGTTGGGGGCGAGGGCTTGGGGTGGGGGTTTCGTTGTCATGTCCCGGGGCCATGTTTCTCCGGCCAATGTCATGGAATGCTCCAGGCGTTGCAGATGACCATAATGGGAGGAACATTGGGCTTCTATATCCCCGGGGCCTGAGGTTTGCTGCCTGTACGATGTTCAACGTACAAGGTGGTGTTTTCTCTTTCGGGGAAGCCTTATGACTCAGGGGTCTGAGTGTAGGCTTTTCATCAACAGGATTATGGGTTCAAGCCCTAATGCTTGAACACACATTTTCAGAAAATGAAGTTGAATGTCCAGTGGGAGGAAAGAGTCACATTTTTCACCAGGATTGGTGGTTCAACAATGGTCAGGTACTCTCGCACTGGCTTTTGGTATTGCAAGGTGTATATTGTTTTTCATCTCATTTGTATAGCTCTTTCTGTGCTATTTTTAATTGGGTTTAGGTTCATTTCTGATCACTTATACTGGGCGCTGCAATTGCAGGGTTGCTGTGTTGCATAGAGTCCTGTTTATGGTGTCCTTGGAGTGACACTGGTTTCACACAAGCATTTTTGGTCCCTGGTCTAAGGGATGGGCTGCTCCCTTTCCAGGGATTTCAGATTCTTCGATGGTAATCTACTTTGCTTCTGTCATCCGGTCTCCCTTCTTGTCTCTGCTGTAGGAGTTCTCTTTGTTGATGTTGGTGATATGGTCTGGGGTTTGTTGCTTTTGTATGTGTCATAGGCAAAGGTAGTACAGTTAGTTCCCTTTTTGACTGTACCTCTTCTTATTGCAATCTATGGCTGGTTCGAAATGCTTGCCCCAGTGTGCCCCATTGTGCCCCAGTGTGCCAAGGTGGAACGAGCAAGTGGCCATGTGCTGGTACCCATCCAGAAGGTGTCTTCTGGACTCTGCAGCTCCTTGCAAGAAGGGATTGAACCTCCTTGGAAGAAATTTGAAAGGGGCTAGTATGCAAGCATCTGTTTCTTTTACTATTGTCTCTGGTGGGTGTGGTTGTGCTATTTCTCAGTTCTTCTGTGGAAGCAGCGTGTCTTCTTAGTGATGTTGAACACTATCAGTGGGATTGCAATGTGTACCTTGTCTTTGTTGTTACCATAAGTCCCTAATTGCTATTGGTGGACCACAGCCTTCAATCCTTGGGATGATCATTGCTATCCTAGCAAGGACGTGGCTCACAGGTTGTATGACTGTGTTCCGGCTGACTGGCAGGTGGCTCTCTGCAGTCTGAAGGGTCTTCATTATGTCTATTTATTCAGCAGTGATACAACAGTTTGGCAACCGGATACTGGCTGATGAGATCTGTGTGTGATCTACAATTTCCAGGTTGCATTTTGGCACTGCCACCTGAAACTTCCTACTGCAGAGGTCGATGTATGGTATACCAATATTCTGCTTAGGGGGTCACTTGCCTTAGGAGATGAGACTAACATTGGTCACATTCTGTGGGTTTATGTGAGGGCATCTGTGTGTCCATGAACAACTGTGTGCACATGTGGGTGTGTTTATGTAAGATATATGTGGTGTGTGCATATATGCATGTATATATATATATATATATATATATATATATATATATATATATATATATATATATATATATATATATATATAGTTGTGCCCCTGTAGTTATGGTTAAGTTGCTCAACTCAAAGAAAGAGCCCTTTCTGGGTGTCTTATAACTTAGCCCCCACAGGATGAATCCTCACCTTTGCACATAAAGTGTATGGCCCCCTCAGAATGATTCTGCAAAGTTTGGTGTGGTTCTGTCTGGGGGGCAAAGTTATAGGGGGGTCCCAACATTTGTGGAAATACTCATAGATGCAATGGCAAAACAATTTGCTCCAAATTACCAAATTTGCGCCAACACTGGCAGCTTGGTCCCGAAAGCATGCTATTGTTAATTTGGTGTAAATATGTCCAGTAGGTTTTTTAAAAACTGGCAAAAATAGGTAAAAAGAATGAGTGATATCTGGGTCTGGTCCACAGACTCACTTCCCGATTTGGGACCGCAGACACGTGTGGGCCAATCAGTGGGGGGCAGCGTGCTGTCCGAGGACATCGTCCATGACCACTGATAGGAAACTCAAAAGTGTAAGGTGCATCACATTTTTTTAATGGTTGCCATGTTGGATCCCCGGACAGCAGGCGTTGTCCGTAGATAGTGCAGAGGGGAAAAAGTCTGGAAAACACATTTGGAGTTATTAGGTGGTCAAAAGAGGGACTGGAAAGGGTGGAGGGTGGAAAATAGTTGCTATGGAAGTGTTTTTATAGGTGAAAAAAGTGGGTGCAGGTGCCGTCCAGTCCGCGGACACTGCGGTAGTCCGTGAACAGTGCTGTGAACGAACATGTGAATGAACAGCTTGGAAAATGCATTTGGGGTTATTTGATGGCCTAAAGAGAGCATGGAAAGGATGGGAGAGTGTAACAAAGATGATATGGAGCCGTTTTCATAGATGAAAAAGGGGTTTGCAGGTTTCACCGAGTCTGCGGTCAATTCTTACTGTCGACGGACATCATATGGATGGCAGGGGGTTCTGGTTGAGTTTTGTTATTTGAAGGTGTATTGTATGTACTTGTTAGATATACCCCCAGAAATCTGCTCACTGACCAAATACACTATCATAATATGTGTATAGTAATTATAGGTACTGTAGGGTGAGCATACAGTATTTGTAATATGGTGGAATGATGTATATGGTATTTTTTATTGTGGTACATTTGAGAATAGTGCTCCTTGATGTGTCCTCCGCCTTTCACACGGTCAACCATTGTATCCTCATTAAATGGTTACATGAAAACTTTAGCATTATGGACTGGGCACTGGACTGGCTGGTCTGTTTTCCTCACTAACAGCCCTTAACAGCAACTGGGCTGTTTGTACTCTGGCTGACTTGATGTTCTTCTTCTTTTCTAATTTCTAGTGTTATGTTAATGACACACAGCTTTCCTTAAACTTCCCCGAACTTATTTCATCTCCTCGTTTTCTATGCCTGATTGTCTGACCGCCTTCGAGGCATAGTGTGCAGCTAACAATCACTGTTTCAATGCCAGTCAGACCGACATCTTTCTTATTGTAACAGCTGTACCCTTTTTTCTCCTACCATCTGCCCGCTGTCTTTGGGCCCTCTACTCTCTCCATACTGCAAAGCCAAAAACCGTGCGGTCATTTTTAAGTCATCTCTCTGTTTTACTCCTTACATTTTCGAGCTAGTAAAGAAAACCCATGCTTTTAGCTTAACCTTCTTACAGGCATTGTACTGTTTCTCACCTTTCCCCCAGAAGCGAAAGGTCTGTAGAGCCCTGGCCCTGTGTATGCTGGACTACTGCAACAACCTCTTCCTTAACCTCCTCCATTGTTGTTTAAGCTCCTTTTGGCTAATGTGGAATAGGGTTGCAAGACTTATCCTTGGTGTCAAGCCCAGAGATTGTATCGCTGCAGCCCTAAAATGTGTACATTGGCTTCTGCTAATTGCAAGGATGAAATTTGAGATATTTTGTAAATTTGACAAGATTTCTGGGGTCTGGGGCTGCAATGTGTCGAACTTTGTTTCCTGATATATTGCCCTGCTAGAGCCCTCCACTGTTGTAACTCCAATACTCTGCTTGGCAAATGTTTTAAAAACAGAGAGCAGAAGGCATGTCTCTCTCTACGGCTGGTGTCTCTGTTTGGAATAGCCTTCCTGCTCCTCTTATACTTGAGCGGGACTTACTTAAGTTCCGGAAACCTTTGAAAACTCTGCTTTTGTGTTCCTGTTTTACTTAATCCCTTACCTGCTATCTTATACCACTGCCACTAATACTGGTGGCCTGGTACCTCATAAACCTCACAGGTTCCAGGCGCTATATCTAGACAACTGCAGTGCACCTCCTAATCTCTTCAGCACTGCCCTTGTGGGTCTACCGCCTGGCGCATGTTTACCATACCTTTGCGACTCCTCTGCCACAGTAGGTAGCTAGAGGTGTCCCACCTTGACATGTGTTGGCACTTTCCTTCTGGGCTTCTATCAGCACTTGGTAATCCGTACTCCTTTAACAATTCATGCACTTGTTTTACTGCACAATATATATGATTATTCATAGCAGCAGTGTGTAAACGTTTTTTGGATAAGCAAAGGAAATGCATATGCAAAAGATTTGTAGAACATTTCGAAGTGGCAGTTGGTGTGCGGCAATGTAACATGCTGATAGGGTTATATGTAGAGTTTTTTTAACTGATTGGTGGATTTGTGTGTAACTGTAAGCAGTCAATGAGCGAGTGTTACACACATAACAGTAAAAAGGGTAGTCGGCTGTCTTCTGCTATGGTGTGCACGTGCAATCCATGCTTTTTAATAACGCATGGCATGGAGAGTGGAGTGTGGGGAGCATGGATAGTCGTAAATGCCCATGGATTAAGGTCCTTCTTGTATGGTAGAGAAAAGCCTGTCGTTGGTGTGGGGCTGATCGATGGTTTAGAAGCTGATGTTCACCCCTGGACCACTCGTACCCTGGAAATTGATTTGTCACAGTGGACAGGACGTCAAACTGATTAGAGATCATTACAGCCCCCCCGCTTGCCTATTCAGGCTTGCCTGAACCTCATTAGTTGGGTTAGCATTTCCTACAACGGTTGTCCACTCAGTGGATTTAATTGCAAGATTCACACTCAGTGCTTTACTAACTTAAGGGTCACCTTATAGCAAGAGAGGATCTGAGTAGGTGCCCTGCAGATCTCATGATCCTGCTTTGTGGGATACAAAAAAGGCAAAAGTGCAAACCTACTATTGCGATCTTGAACATTACAAAGAGAGCTTCTCGAAAGGCTAGTGTTAGATTAATAATTTAATAATGATGGTGAGGCAAATGATACAACCATGCAATCTCCCTTCATAGTTTTGTTTGTCTGACCAACTGAACTCAATCATCTAGCCATTAGATTTGCATAAGGGTTAATTTGGGTTCCTGCAGATGCATATTCACCCCCAATGACTTACTTTATTAATCAACAAAACCATAGTTTCCTTTTGCTCTCTAAACAATGCAAGGATTGAGATGCTGGTAGTTGGCTCCTCCCTCTCTATCGAATCCACCCTAACATCAACTTTAACACCAAGGGGATGCGTATCGGCCAAAAAGGGAATAGCATCTCTCCCTGCGAGAAATAGACATGCAGAAACATTGGAGTGCCCTAATATATGCAGTTTTATCTCTGAGAGATCCCTCTTACTCTCCCTGACAGTGTCGTCCATAATAGTTATTGAATTCATAAGTGTTTACTTTAAAGATTGCATGGACTCTAAGGTTGGGTGAAACTGTCTTTTCAGCATTTCCTCCAATAACCCCAAGAACTTGAATTTGTTGCTTACTGAGGTAACGCTATCCTCAGAAATTACACTCTTGGAAACTGACAGGTTTTCCTTCTCCAATGGCACTGGAGTTGTGCTAGTGGAGTAGCCTTGGCTAAACTGTTTTCGTTGCCCAAATTACCCAAGTTGTCATTATTCAATGAAAATGACAAATGTGCATATAAAACCCGAGGTGGAGATGGAACTCCAAGGGCAGGATTGACATGGATGGTCCTACTAAGTAATGCAGCCTTGATGGCCCTCTCCATGAATAGGTTTCACTCTTTCATTTTCCCTGCCATCTGTGTTAATAAGAATCCAAAATGTATTGAGAGCTACTTCCCTTTTTTTTCCCACCATTGCTTTGAGTCTTTTTAGCATGTCTATCGACCAACTAGTCATCTTTGGCCTTGCACTTGACCAAGACAGCCGTTGCAAATTAAGCTATTCGAGAAAAATATAAATTGAACTAGCTAAAACATTAATACGATTAAACATGAAACATTAAGCGTAATGCTCAAATAGATCAAAGAATAACATCAATGAATAAAAACAAACAAAAGATCAGATCAATAAATCAATCTGTCATGGAACACATATGATGAAAAACATTAATGTGAATCACAATTATGCGCTGAATTGCTGAATTAAAAACCTGATACCCAAATCAATCAATCAATTCGGGTTAGAACACAGTAGTACTCAGAAAAAAAAATGCTAATGCAAACAATAATAAGGGCCCTGAGGAGGGCTGGAGGCACTCCCGGCTGACATAAGGTGCTTCCCTAATTTGACTCCCCCACAGCCACTCCACCTGGGCAACTCTAATTGCAACGTAGTTACTCCAGAGGTAAACTGGCACTCCACAAATCCCGCACAGAGGAACAGGAGCCATTGGCATTACAAAAGCAGAGAAACTGAGAAAAAGCAGGCATGAAATCCAGGCAAGGCAAGAAATGACGATTCTCCCACACACTTAAGAGGGAGGCGGGCATTAGACTTGGACTTCAATTGTCACACGAAACAGCTAACAGCACTATAAAAAGTATCTTCTGGTGAAAACACTCCTACTCAGTGGATAGATGGACAGGTCACAAAAGTCCATTGAAATAACTGTAGGCAAACGGACAGCCTCTTCAGATGCTACTATCCCCTTACACTGTACCCGTTGGGTCCAGCCGGTCACAGACAGTCACAGACAGTAGCACCCTTTCCCACAGTGGGCTTCCCCACAATGGTCAGTGGGTCGGGATTAAATACACCCCCTTCCTCTTCCTCCAATGATCCAGGAGGTGTGGGCGGACTCCAGCACACTAGCTTGTTTACCAGATTAGGGAGGGGGAGACAGCCACAGACAGCAGTGCCCTTTCCCACACTTACTTTGTCAAATGGGAAATTATATTGTGCCTCCTATTGCAATTAATATATGTATATTGGCCTACGCCAAGCTGCTTGTATGTCACTTGCGAAGAAATCCGTGTTGCAAGGTCCTTACCTTAGAATCAATGTAAGCCACCATTTTAGGTCAATCCGCCATTTTAGGTTCTCTCTGTAAAGTCACCCTGTGAGTTAAAATGGTGGACGATGTCCTTCCAAAATACAACATGGCCGTCTTGACCTCTGCGTACAACTAATATGTAATTTGCCTGCGGGCCACTTGTTGGGGTCGTGAACTGAGACCTTGTCCTTCGCTGACCTGTGTGTAAAGGATTACTCGTGCCAATGAAACTAATAGGCTAGCATATGTTAAGAACAATGTATCCAAATACTAAACAAAGTACACTTGTTTAACTACATTGTATTAATGTTTGAGAAGACTCTATGAGGCATCCTAAAATACACTGTTACTGTGTAGACTTGTTGGCGAATGCATTAAAGGCAAAACCCTAAGCATATAGATGTGTGAACTCTGCATGAACCCTAGATCAGTAATGTATTAGAGGAATATTAACCCGCAGTAGGGTTGGGCATAATGTTCGCAAATGGTATAAAAGTGCGACTAATTCTAATGTACAGCCCCCCTCGCCTTCACTGTGTTGTACTGAGGGCCGATAGCTATCTGATTATTTTGTCCTTTGAAACTGTTCAGTATAAATTAAAGATCTTTGTATGTTCCTTTGTAACCTGTGTTCGGTGTATTTCCTTTTGGGGTACTCAGCCTCGATATTTTCACTTTGTTTTCACAGTTGGCGCCCGAATAGGGACCCTCAAGATTGATGCCGGATTGTCGAAGGTTGACACACGCAATCGGACCGGGATCGGACGGTGAAGGGGGTCCCTTCTGAACGAGACGCGACACCTCAGCAGCGCTGCACAACACGATCCCTGGACGATTAGCTTGTGGTCCGAGATGGCATCTTGACGAGGGTCCACTTATCAAGGCGGGCAGTTTTGCCGAAATCACCAAACACAAGGTAGTATTTGTTAGAAAAAGATTCTTTGTAATCCGATCGGACCTCCCTAGGATTGTTCAGGTGAGTCCGGACCCGATCTTAAATATCCTGATAATTTGATTTTGGCGTATTGTATCTGCAGACACAATTATTGACCAGGTAACACCAATATTTTGATATGCCTGGGAAATTGTCTACCTGCTTCAGGGTGTTATTCCGCAGCGTTAGTCAATCTTTGGAATTTAGCCATCCAGCACCACAGGAGGGGTCGCCGGCATGTACTATGTACTGGAAGCATGGCATTGGAAGTATAGTGTTTAATGATATTTGGCACAGACAAACCAGACATGCCTCCGAACCTCAGTGCCAATCAATGGTAGTTTTGAAATCCCTCATATTGAGTATTTAGAGTCAATTATATTAAAGAAAAAGGCTAGACCTGCAGCATTCAATGTTTTGCAGAATTGGAAAAAAGAAGCATTACAGCAACTTAAGAGTTGGGAAAAACATGCGCGCTGTCATAAGACGAACGCCGAAAAAGCATTGTTGTATGACCAAGATAAACAGTCTGAGTCAGCTAGGAATATGGATAGGGCTTTCTCACTTGGCATTCAGAAAATCTATCCTTCTAAATATTTCCATGTTTCTGATGAATTCATTGACAAATTGTTAAATGAGCGAAGGCCTGGTGCCACTGTGCCACCTCTGTATGTTCCTCTTCCTGCTGTTGTGCCTCTTCCTGCTGTTATTCCTGCTATTCCTGCTCTGCTGTTGTTCCTGCACCTCCCGTTGTTCCTCTTCCTCCAGTTGTTGTTCTTCCACCTGTTCCTCCACCTCTTCCTATTGCACCAGTAACAGTACCTCCATTGAATTTGCCTGCTCCCCCTCTTCCAAGTGGTCTCATACCGCTTGTTGTCGATCAGGGTGCGGGTTCAAGGGTTGTCACTCGTAATACTGTATCTCCAGAAAAGAAACATGAATTGATTGCATGGGCCAAGCGTTGTATGGAGAGAGATGATCGAGGTAATGTTTTTGCCACACTTTTTAATATGGATAATTCTCCTGAGAAAAATGTTTTCATTGAAGGTTTAGGGGTTCATTTATGTGTAATGTGGGGCGAATTAAATAATTCAGATCTCCCCCAAGGATTGCAAGATCTAAACACTTTAGCGTTTTCAAGAGACACTGTGGAGAAAGTAAATGAGCATGTTGAGAGGATATTTGAGTATAGAAAGGAGTTGGAAAGGTTACAGAATGAGGATGATGATGAGGAAAGTATGTATGTACAGAAACGGTTCCTTCCTTGTCGAAAATCGATATCTGAGGAAGTACGAATTTGTACGAAAGACGCGCTTAGCTGGATCTCAGATATGTCAATAACTCCAGTTGAGGTATATGACACATACAGTCAGTATGTGTCATATACCTCAATGCCAGAAATGCAGAGGAAATTGATACAGGTAATGATAGAGTACCTACAGGATGATTGTGTAAAGAGAAAGATTAGTTGTCCCATAGAGTTATTGAGTATTTATAAGAGAACTTTTTCACTTGACACTTCTTCGACTGCTTTAGCGCTCGATTTGGCTCTGTTGCTTAGTAAGCGTTCGGAGTTGCCTACTTCTCAGTTGCCTATGAGAGAGGTTCCTCTGACATTTGTCCCGAAGCATCTTGGACAAGCTTGTGGCCTGTGTCCAAGGGAAGTCTGAGGGTGCTACCGAGTTCTTTAATCGGTTCAAACAGGTATTCTCAGATTTCAGCGGACAAGACTTAGGCACAGCGTCTGGGAAAAGATTATTCGTAGACAAATTTGTGCGTGGATTGCTGCCAGACATCCACTCACCAATTATGTCTTTAAGAGTGCTTGGCAGGCGAAGTCCCAATCAGAAGTACTGCACATGGCTCAGTACTACGAGAATCGTGTCAACAATGAAAAAGATAGAGTTGAGAGGCAAAAAGGTGATTTAAAGACTAAAGTATTATTACAGCAAATCGTTAGAGGCCCAAGAGGGGGTAGTTCGCAGATTAGAGGTCAGTATGTTCCACAAGGGAATGTGCCCTTGGGTCTTGTGAACATTAACCAGTGTGCCTATTGTCGACAAGAGGGTCATTGGCGTCCACAATGCCCCGTCCTGCGACAGAGGTCGAATAACATATTTGGAAATATGGGTAGATGATCCAGAGGTCGCCCGGGTGTAGGGGGCCCTGGTAGAGGTCAGTTTACACAGGATCCTCAGCAACCTTTTTCGCAGGATAATCAGACTCCGAGTGTGGATACTAGAAACATATTTGATCATCCTTCTGCTGCATATCTATCTAAAGAGCTTCCTTTTGATGATATTCTGTTTTGTTAGGATTGCCAGAATCAGGGTTTGGAATCTACACCTATTGACGTTAATCAGAAAGGTCCCTACGTTGAAATGGTAGTGGGAAATAGGAAACATCTGTTTTTGATAGATACTGGAGCACAGAAGTGTTCCATTGACCATTCTTGGGTTCCAAACATTCCCATGTCAGGGCAAACAAATGTTTCTGTAGGGTTTTCAGGCACACCAGTTGTTTGTCCAGTTTCTTCGCCGGTACCTATTTCTTTGGGTCCCTTATTGGACCACTGTCCATTTCTGTTGACTTCGAATTGTGGAGAGAATTTGCTGGGGTTGAACCTGTTAAAAGAATTAAATGCAGTGATTTATTGTTCTTCTGAGGGAGTGCGCTTAACGAGTTCACCACAGCAATTTTCTGTCTCGCAATTCTTGACTAGACCTTTGCCGCCAACATTCATTGATGTACCAGAGAGCTTATGGGCTGTTGACGACAACGATGTCGGTGTTTTACAGATTGAGCCTCTTAAGATAGTTTTGAAACATGGAATTGAGCTGCCACGCATTCCCCAGTATAAGATTTCAGTTGAGGGCGAGCGAGCATTGAAATGCATTGTTTCCGATTTTGTGCATCGCAGGGTGATTGAGGAAACTTCAGGAAGTTTGTGCAATAGTCCGATTTTACCCGTGTACAAGAAAGGCGATGATGCAATTCCATTCCGTTTCATTATTGATCTACGTGCCATTAATAAAGTCATCCCTCCACAATTTCCAATTGTGCCTGATGTGACGACAATATTGACCATGATTCCAGCTACATCTACTTACTTTAGTGTTGTGGATCTAAAGAATGCTTTCTTTAGTATTCCTAAACACAAGGATAGTTGATACTTGTTTGCGTTCACCTTATGGGAACGCTCGTTCACATTTACTCGTGCACCTCAAGGGTACACAGAGAGTCCTAGCATCTATAGTAGGGCTTTGAAAGAACAGCTTGATACCCTTGAATTGCCCTCTACTTGTACATTGCACTGTTATGTTGATGACTTGCTTTTAGCTGCTGATTCTGAGAGTGCCTGTAAGGAGGGCACTGTGTTATTGCTTATTCATCTAGCTAAGCATGGTCACAAAGCTTCACTTAAAAAATGTCAATATTGTTGCCAGGAGGTTGCCTATTTAGGCTATCTCCTGTCAAAGGAGGGAAGAAGATTGACACCTGAAGGTATAAAACACATTTCTGGCATGTCTGTCCCAAATACACAGAAGGAAGTTAGAGCCTTGATAGGTATGGCTTCTTACTGTAGGTTGTGGATCCCAAATTTTTCACTAGTGATCAAACCGATGTTGGCTTTGACAAAGAAGGGCATTTCTTCGCCATTGCCATGGAACACGGAACACCAGCAATCATTTGATCTGCTCAAGACTGCATTGTGCATGGCACCGGTTTTGGGCACACCAAACTATGAAAAGGCCTTTGTGTTGTTAGTCCAGAAGTGCATGTTCCTGAGGGAAACTGGGATCTTAGCGCTTGGTTTTTTGTTGTATCCAGTGTTTACCTAGTATATGTTCGATGCTAGGGGGATGTTGCGCACAAGCGATAGGTGCAATAGAACATAAAGTGTATGCCCCAGATAAAACCTCCAAGGAATATGTGTTAAAAGAAATTTTAGCGAATGATCTAATGGCAATAGATATTTCTGACAGCGATTCAGGGTGCATGGACGATGATACATGGAGTTGCTTACAAGAAGATCAGGAGTAGTTTAGCACTTGGCATAGGCCAAAAGGAGGGTTTGTCAAATGGGAAATTATATTGTGCCTCCTATTGCAATGAATATATGTATATTGGCCTACGCCAAGCTGCTTGTATGTCACCTGAGAAGAAATCCGTGTTGCAAGGTCCTGACCATAGAATCAATGTAAGCTGCCATTTTAGGTCAATCCGCCATTTTAGGTCCTCTCTGTAAAGTCACCCTGTGAGTTAAAATGGTGGACGATGTCATTCCGAAATATAACATGGCCGTCTTAACGTCTGCGTACAACTAATATGTAACTTGCCTGCAGGCCACTTGTTGGGGTCGTGAACTGAGATCTTGTCCTTCGCTGACCTGTGTGTAAAGGATTACTCGTGCCAATGAAACTAATCCGCGATCATATGTTAAGAACAATGGGCCTCATTACACGGTAGGCGGTGGACCAAGGTGCTCTTAGCACCTTGGTCCATGCCGGTAAAATACCGGCACCGCCTTGGAGGAAAGGGGAATTACTGCCCTATTACAAGGTTGGCGGGGCGGTAATTCCCCCTTCCCCCATTGCCCTTCCCCATTCCCATTTTTGCCCCATAGGGCATAATGGGAATGGGGAAGGTGCTAATTACGGTACCGCAAATTGCGGTACCGTAATTAGCACCCTGGTCCCTTTGCGGGTTGGTTTTTAACGCCTGCTAAAAATCAGGCGTTAAAGTACCAACCCGCAAAGGGACCTCGTAATCAGGCGGTAAGGGTTAACGGTCACCGGTACCATTACCGGTGACCATTAACCCTTACTGCCTTCTGTGTAATGAGGCTGAGCGTATCCAAATACTGAACTAAGAACACTTGTTTAACTACATTGTATTAATGTTTGAGAAGACTCTATGAGGAATCCTAAAATACACTGTTAGCGTGTAGACTTGTTGGCGAATGCATTAAAGGCAAACCCTAAGCATATAGATGTGTGAACTCGGCATGAACCTTAGATCAGTAATGTATTAAAGGAGTATTAACCCGCAGTAGGGTTGGACATCATGTTTGCAAATGGTATAAAAGTGTGACTAATTCTAATGTACAGCCCCACTCGCTGAGCACACCGAACCATGCTGGAGTTCGCTGTGTTGTACTGAGAGCCGATAGCTATCTGATTATTTTACCCTTTGAAACTGTTCAGTATAAATTAAAGATCTTCATATGTTCCTTTGTAACCTGTGTTCGGTGTATTTCCTTTTGGGGTACTCAGCCTCGATATTTTCACTTTGTTTTGACAACGAAATAAAAATTTAAAAAGCAGTTTCTTTATAAAAATTACATATAATCAGGCACTTCTATGTCATGACTTAATAGTTATCTCTTGCCAAAAAGACACCAGGTCATTTTGGAAATGTGTTATGAAGGCAACCTATGTCAAGATCCAACAGCCCCTCCCTTTCCTCCTCCTTCTTGGTAGCCTTTGGCCTTTTGTCTTTCTTTTGATGTAGGTAGGGGCGAGCCCCCTTGGAGGCCACCTTGGCGCTTGAGAGTACTTAGGCCACGGGGAACTCCGAGTGGCAAGCCCCCTAAACGTCCAGGGAAAAGCCTCAAAGGCACAAGAAACCCTGTGGAAGTCTTGACAGGTGTGTAGTGTCAAAGCTGGTTAAGTGATGAAACAGTCTCTCCCTTGATAAAGTTCTAATATTATTCCTGGAAATGTTCAGCTATTAGTCCTTATGAAGTACGTGAGCACCGGGATGGTGGTAAACAGTCTGAAGTGACAAGAAAACAATCCTTCAGAAATCTGAAGGACAAGGAAAGTTGAGCCGCTGGGAGGTCCAGTAAGTAAGTATGGAAAGAGCCACTGAGGTGTGGAACACAGAAACCCTAAACGGAAAGTAGAAAAGATAGGGGAAAATACATACAGAGAAAGAATAGGAAGGAACAAATGGGAGCACCGTAATAATATAGGAGCAGAGGAACAAAACGCTAGGTCAGGAGAAATGAAAGAAACAATGGTGAACTCTGCAGGAGGAACGCGAGCGAAGCGAGAGGAAAAGGCAGGGACAGCTAAGAAAAGACGGAACACCACCACCTACCGAAGGAGAGGAGGCAGAGTTAAAGTACAGAGCAAGCCTCGTAACACGGTTACTGGGAAAAAGAGGTAGAAACAAGAAAGCTATGACAGCATGACAGAAAGAAATATAACGGGGAAGAGAGGAGACTAAAGAAGACAGACCAAAAAGAAAGCAGACAAGGCAAAATGGTACCTCGAAAAATACTGAGACTGAAAGGATACACTTGTGGGAGTGAACAGAACAGAAGAGTCAGAACCGCAGTCGAGAGCAGCGGCAGGAGGATAGCACTAGGAGGAAAACATAGAAAACTAGAAGCTAATTGAAGAAGGGAGAAAAGCACAAAACAGACACAGGAAATGCTGGTACAACAGGAGCGAAGTACTAGCACAGCGTCTGGCTCCTAAGGACAGATACAACGCACATGAAACAGGGACACACCCACAGAAATACAGGCGGAGGACATATTGGGAGAAGGCTAGACCATGCAGAGTAGTCAGAGGAATGAGTCAGGTTACTGCAGTTTCCATTAGCTCCAGCACTTCCATTGCTGGCGCATGACACCTTAGCATTTAGTGGCGGATCGTGATTTGTTTAACTGGAGGGGCGTACATGTTTCTGAAAAATATGTTTGAATAACTGAACATGGTTGGTTACGGGTGGGGTTATTCCCCTGAGAAAATTTCAAATATTTTGCAGTAAAATTGTTTATTTTATAGAACACTGTCTGTGCAAAAAATGATTTAAAAACACACCGTTTGAAATTGGTTTTGTATGGTAACAAATTAAATATATATTAAAGGCAAGTCACAAACAGTGCACAGTAGCAATTTCCAATGGATTTTCATGATGCATTTCCCTATAATACATGAACGTATAAGAAACATTTTCATGCTGGCTGTGCCCATACATGTCCATGCAGGCTGCACCAATTTATTCCCAAATAAGGACATACACATGTTTGCATTGTCCATAATACCAGTAATGATACTATAAGAAAACACATTCATACTGCCTCTGCCAACATTTGCCAGCATTGCCATGCAATAGCATACTCTTGTTGGCTTCTCCAGTAATATATATACTATGTCACAGTAAGGAGATATAGCCAAATAGATTTCACAAACGCTGGCCAGTACAGCCGTGTGAGGCTACTCATGCTGGCTTAATCCTTGTTGCCATTACAAACATAAGGCATAATTACTACAACAAAGGCATCACATGTCTTACTGGCAATCCTATATATTATGTCATTAAAGATCAAATACTCAACAATCCCATTGTAAAATTAACATATATTCTGATCATGACCAGGTGTTTATTGTGGAAAAACAACTTTCATAACATCAATACAGTACCATTTATACTTTCATACACTAATACAAAATGGTACAAAGAGAAGAATATCTCAAAATGGCACAATTACATTTGCAGATACTTCTTTCTAACATTCAGTGTTCGGTGAACATATGATATGAAGGTCCAACAAATATAACAAGAATTAGCTCTTATTAAAAAAACATAGAGCCGGACAGCATTGTAGGAATCCAGTACCTCTTAAAACCATAAACATCGTTATTTTCATGATGTGCAAATAGGCTGGACAAAAGAATATAAAATGCAAAAGGTCTTCACTAGGGACAGTGCAAAGTAAGAATTTCTTTTTTGTCAGTGGGAGCCTGTCAATACAGCAGTTATTGCTGTAATGGAACACAATTAAAGCACTTGTCACGATGCAGCAGTCATGTGATAAGTCATTCCATGTAAAATAATCCTCAATCCCATAATGATGAAATGATCATGACTTAATGGCGTTTGCTCTTCCTTAGTACAAGGATGAATAGTGGCTAAATGACCTACTCAGCCTCAAACTTGTATAATGCAACAGTGATCCCAATCATAAAGGTAAAACAGGCACAGACAAGAGATTTACATCCTTCCCCTTTTTTCTGTAATGTAGTCTGAACAAAGCCTATACTCCCACCCCCCCTACCCCCCGGAGGGGGAGCAACCGAAACAGAAAAGTGTAGCAAAAGAGAAAAGTGCAGCAAAATAAAATAATGTCCAATGAAGGTTCTGTAGAAGGTTCTATAAAAATATGTAATTTAATTACGCAAATCCATTTGACACTCTTCTAAATTTTAAGGGTGTAGGTGATCTTGCATTTACTAGGTGGGCGAATAGGCCAAAGCATTGAGAACCCCATCTGCATTTACTAGGCTGAGAAGAATGCCAAAACACTGGGAACTCCACAGTCATGTACTAGGTGGAGGGTGAGACAAGCACCGAGAGACCCATGTACATTTATTGAAGGGACATGTGAAGTAAATTAACAAGCAAATAAAAATATGTTTAAAAAAACATTTTTGAATCAGCTGTAGGACCCAAATGTGGTAGAATATGGGGTAAGGGTTGGGGGGATGAATGTATCTATTAGGTGTTGAGTGAAACCCATATAGCCCAGATACTACGTGGATCTCTGCACCACAGGCAGTAGCCACAGAGGTTTTCTTCTGCAAACACCAGAGACCAGAGGCATCTGTCTCAAAATAGCATGTCCCATCAGGAAGAAATACATGCAATACCAGCTCATCAACAGAGTAATCACCAGATGAGAAAGAATGGGTGATTTAGGAACATGAGGAACAGTAGATAATCCAGCTCAAGATGGGAATTTGAGCAACGTTCAGCTGCAGTATTGTTCAACGAATGTGGTCTATGAACGAACCGAAAAAAAACCATTAAAGCCAAGAAGGAAAAGTAAAATAATGTAGTTTTTGCACAGAAGTAAAACCCTTGTCAAAATACACAGTGATTGTTGTATATAGATGAACGGAACACCTTCAAATAGCACTTTTATTCTTAAATCAAACATGCTTGATCATGTGATTTCCTCTATTTCACATGGAAATACCGAGAAGTGGTAATACTGTTACCGCATACAGTAAAAATGCAGTAGGCTGAAGGGTCTGCATGATTCCAAGTCATGCAAACTTTTCAGTTAGCCCCTATTTTAATTATCATAGGACTACATAGGAATCAGTAATGTATTTGTGCTGTGGCAATTTCCACCTCACAAAAGCTGGTGGAAATGTACACTTTCAGGACTGAAACTCGTAGTTTGTGGGGTAGTAAAATAAGACATCTGTTACACTGAAAAATCAGCTGTTTTATCATCAATGCAGTGTAATAGTCACACCCTATTTTATTTCACCACAAAGGATCGTTTTTTAAATATTTTTTTTAAGAAAGTAATTGTAAAGGAGGTAGTGTGAGGAACTGCCATCTAGTGTGGGTGTGAAAACCCTTGCTGTTTTTTTTTTGTTTATTCAATATTAAAATGATCAGGGTAATTGAATCTCATAAAGAGTGACTGCTAATCAGATCCACGTTTCAGAACGTTCTGTGTCAATGCATAGATAACACGTGCCATGTTGCATACGATTCCTGATCCATTGCTCCTGCTCTTCAGTGGCGCAGATCAGGTACGAAGATTAGATGATCTCTGTTTAACAGTTGCTTTAACAGCAAAGTCAATGCACACAGAGGGCCCTTTTATCGCTTCACCTGTGATCCAAACGCATAATAATTATGAACTATCCATCTGGGGGCACAGCAATCTCTAAAAATGAGCCATTCATGGATTTGGTGTAGTGATTAATATTTCACACAATTGTTACAAACCACAGCAGATTTGTATCATACTCATACCAACCGAGAGAGCTCAGGCCACCTATGGAAACCGATGTGGATGCTAATCAGACTGCCCGCCTGTGCACAGTCAGCAGGACAATAGGTAGTACAGTTGTGCCTTTTTTCTATCCCTTGGGAGGTTGGTGACACCTCCCCAGCCCAAGAAACTCTCTGCAGGAGGACTCTGGGAAACCATGCTTGAAAGATGCACACCCAGAACAAAAGGTCCAGCCTCACAGCCTTACAGATTGGTGCTGCATACCAAAGGGCCCTTGAAGCAGCAGGCTTGGGAAGAGGGTGGATTTAGAACAGTCAGACAGAGCAGAAGGGACCTCAGCTCCTCCATTGTTATGTTCTCTGTGCTTCTCTTTCCTTTCTGTCTCCTCCATAATCTGCGGAGCTAAGCACTTAAGATATGATGTAAGAAGGCCAGAGACACTTGTCACCTTGACAGGGATTCAACCCTTTAAAGCAGGCATGTTTTTATTCAATCCCCTGTGATATTTGACCATAATAAGGAAGGGGTCCCCCACACCTTCCTTGATTCATTTTAGTCTGGCAAGAAGAACAAACACATTCATTTAGACCCTCTTGGGAGAGCAGTCCTTTCTAAAGTCCTCCAGTTGTGAGGTCAAAGGAGGTGTTCCAAGCAGTGACAAGCTCTATCCCATAATCGCCCAAAGAGAGCAGCGGGGGTGACTTGCTATTGGACCAGGGCCTGCACTCTGCCAGCTTCACCGGTAATCAGGCTCCTCACTGGAGATGAAGGTCTCAGCTAGTTTCCTGTACTGGTAGTGAAGAGGAAACTGACTCACCTTGTCCCTGAACCCCTCTATTGTGACTCAGAACGTTACTATTGTACTGTATTCTGCAGCTTCAAACCATCCACACAAACAAGTTGAGTGCGTTCAAACTTTGTCAAACCATCAGTGTACATGTTCATGCTTTTTCCCATCTCTTTGCACCTTGAACTGCTGTGTTGCTGCATCAAATCAGTTTACCGCTGCATTATACCTGATATTTACAAAACCTCGCCACCACGAACAAGAGACTCATTCTAGCAGAAGCCTTCGAACGACCATGTCTCAAACAATGCGTGGAACCATCAACATCTTTGCCACTGACCCAAGCTCGACTGGTGAAACGAGCCCTGTTGCCTTATCAAACTGCACCACTCCAATGCTGCATCGAACACACAGAGCTTCATCTTGAGCCCAACTCAACCCCAACTCACTGCCTGGATCACGAAGACTTGCTACATTCGAACTCGATTCAATCCGAACACACAGTACTGAGAAGCCTAGTTTGATGCTGTCAAACTTGCCAAGAACCAAATATATTACTTTTGTGAGTACCAGTCCGTGTGAATGAACTTAGGGGCCCTAGAGTCTGATAAGCCACTGTGTTGAACTCTTTTCTACCAAAGACATATCCTCTTAAGTGACTTTGCAGCAATTTCTTGCCTTTCACCCCTGTTACGCTAACGAGAGTGCTTTCTACATCCACATTCTGCATGTTCTTTTTGCGAGTGTTTTACAGTCTGCATGTTCCATATTGGTGCATTTCATTAAAGTATATATATTTGTACAGAACCTTGATTGTCTCTTCCTTCACTTTGGACTCTTGTGCGGTTGCTGTTGGCTTGTTACTGACATCATGTTCAAACTACCCTTAAAATGTAATGCCTGCCCCACGTTACCATGAAAGGCAAAGGAGGTGTATCTCTTAACTGTGCCTGTTTCACCTTATGATTGGGGTCACTGTTGGTTTGTAGAGGGGTGTGGGCTAAGTATGTGGTTTAGCCGTTACTCATCCTTGTACTCCCGCAGAGCAGCAGCCCTTTCATCACAGATAGTGCAGAGTTGCCGCAGCTATGTCCCATCCAACTCACTGTTGTAGCAGCGAAGCATTGTATTAGCAGAAAGACTTGCTATAATCTTAGTAATGTTTATGGCATTAAAGACCAGAGAAAAAAATGCTAAAGGTAAGACTAACATACCAAAACATGTGTTGCAATCTTTAGGTTAAATTAGGAATCAGGAGGCTGCGCTCCCAACTCTTGCCAACAGCCACAGCAAAAACAACCAAATCCTGCTCTCTGAAAATAAGTGTTCGAGGATGCTTAAAACTCATGTTAAAATCTATACTTTTAATAATGAATAGGAACCAGGAGCTAAGCTCTGTGCTTAATTAATGTTATCGGAAACCATGGCAGGATTACCCAGCTGCCTTTTATCTCGGCATGATGAGCAGCTTCAAATATCCTCCCTTCTCCCATTAACAGTGGGATGTCATTGGTAAGAAGCGAATAATAGCAGTAACCGCTCTCAGCAGAGCCAGGGCAGGCCTCCCTATGGAGGGCGAGGCACACTGTGTGCATTATGAATTCCAGTCTGCGGATTATGGCGTGGATGGCTTTCCGCATGGGCTGCCGGCTGCACTGAAGCAGCGGCGAAGTCTTGGAAGCAGTCCCTGGGGTCTTTCACGACCTAACGTTTTTTTTGTTCACCTCCTCAGCCGCCTTCTTTCATATCAAGATCATTCATATTGGATTTTCCTTTTGCAAAAAAAATCTTTTCTAGCCTTACTTTCGAACTGCATATGCTATGATATTTATTCAGCAGAGCCAGTAACCTTTTGTTTTTGATTTAGTTGTTAACTGTAAAGCTATTTTCTTCATGCAGCCAACATGACATGAACTTCATTATTGCGTGCAATCTGTTTTTAGCAACAATGTATATATATATATATATATATATATATATATATATATATATATATATACATACATATATATATATATATATATATATATATATATATATATATATATATATACACTTTTTTTTAAAGCATTGTAGTTGAGTTATGTTATTTCACCATGCAGTGGTTTCAAAGCATCGAGTCCTTGTCCAAGGCATATTGTACCCCCAGACTGGGCTATCAGACCTGAGTCTTCTCCGAGTAAATTGCATGAGCAAGGGTGAAGTAAGAGAGAGGGAAATCAGAAAAGGTGTTTGCAGTCACAAGGAGGGTGTTAGGCAGGGCTAAATGCATGTCTTAATGTGGATGTTTGTCCCATAGATATAGACTATCTTGAAGTGCAAGGCAACACAGAAAAGTGGGAGTTTAGGTTACAAACGCACAAAGAATTCAAGGTAGATAGTGTGTGCTTTATGGACTAAAGAGCATACTCAGGCAATCCTAGTATGTCAAACGTGCATGCTAAACTGATGGCCTGTGCTCTTTTATGTTACCAAAACTCATACCAGGGTGTCCTTGAACCCTCAAAATGTGCCCGGTGGGAAAGTCAAGCTTTTCTAGGTGAGTTCGAACGTCCCCACGTATTCTCGCAAGATGTATTGAATATTGAACTGGGGTTCCAAGGAGGGTTCGAGGCCCGTTGCCCAATTGCAAGAACCAGCACTTCAAAACGGAGTTCGGCCAACTATTGAGAAGCCCTGAGCCATTCTAAAACAGATTTGAGGGTATTTAAGGCCCAGCTTTCTTCCCGATTACTTTTTGGGTTTTGTTTGCCTGTTGAGTGCAAGAGTGTACAGGACAGTCTCACATATGGGTGGTGGAAGTGGTTTGTAGTGTTTCTGGTAATTTTATAAGAGTGATGGATTCTTTTAAAGGAGTTTGTTTTTTGTTAGTAGTGTTTTGGTGTTTCTTGTTCTGTGTTTTATCCATTTTGACTGTTTGTGTCTTCTTAAGGCTCCCTGTCTACTCTTTCCTGTTTACCCTCACTGCTTTATGAAACAATACAAAAAAATCCTCTTTTACATTCCTCAGTTCCTTTTGTCACCAAAACAATTAAAAACATGGTTCTTAACACCATTCCTTTCCTGTGTTTTTAGAGAGGCCTTTGCATGTAAATTTGAGTAGCTTTCCTGTGCTGTGCTCAGACACCTTCCCTACTGTTTGTGTATTTTGAGAATCCTTTCCCATCATGTGCGTCTTACAAGAATCACTTCATTTGTCTGTGTCCCTTGCATTGCCTTTTGCACGTAGACAGCATTGGGCCATACAGCACATTTGGATTTTGTATACTGAGATATTAAGAAAAATGTTCCATGTGTGGCCAGAAAGGATTCTCACACAGAAGCTCTAGTTTCTTTTGAAATCCCTCAATGACCATCTATTGCAGCATCCTGTGGGGGGAAACCTCTGAATGAAGTAATCCCCACCCACTGCTCATAACCAGATTGGGGTTACTGAACCGACACTCAATCTTGAATTGTAAACATTTTCAGAAAATGTCATGATTACTTTAGAATCTTCCTTCCCTGGTGATATTGCTCAGATAGGCTTTATCTTAGATTTACCAGTAAGTTCTTTTCTGTATACTGTTTGACATTACCAAATAAATTATGTTTTTTTTCAGTTGTCCATGTTTCAAGGATTTTTGTTAGCACACAGCATACCTTTGTCTTTCCAATTCAAATTGTGTTTTCTACAAATCCATTCTGAGCATACTCTGAATCAGTAACTGTCACTAATGATTTGAGTTGAAGATTTGAAGCAGTGAAGGTGTCTTGCCACATGGCCATCAGCTCTGCCCTCTGACTACTCTGTGAACACCTATAACTGGCTGAGGGTTCAATAGTGCACTTAACCAAGCATTTCCAATTCCAGCTACTAATTCCTTATCATTATTTTCAGTGATTTGATAAAAGCATGTATCCAAATAAACTGTGGCCATTCATAGATAGATGTTTCTTCATACACCTTGTGAGAAAAAGCTAGATATTCCTCCATATTGTCTGTTGTTTTAAAATCTGCATCTTCTCAACATTTATCCGTGACACTGTTAAGCAAGTCTGCTAATTTAAGAGCCATCAGCCACTTTTATTTTTTTCCATATCTGATCTCTAAAGGAAAGCCTTGCATAGTAAGAATGCAGGATGTAATCACTGAATTAGAGATGTTCCCAGTCTGTATGCCATTATTGTGCAGTGAGTGCAGATGTTGATGGGTGGTCTCAACTATATATTTCCCATGACACCACTGATGGTTATTTGTCAATGCCTATGGCATGCCAGGAAAGGTTGTTTGCATGGGTTATATGTTCCTTCAACAGGTGGTAATGTTTTACTTGTGCATGAGATTATGCATATAAAGACTGTAGCTAAACCAGTGTCAGAAAGTCCAGTTTCTAGGAAAACCTTCTTGCTTTTTATAGGTTAAGCCAGGCAATGAGCTTAGGAAAGACTTCCTTTCAATTTCTTCTAATTCCCCCACTCCCACTTCACCCCTGCGTCTATAGATTATCTATGGGCTGACTGATTGATCTCTGGGTAATTAGCTATGAATTTACAAATTTAGTTGGACAATTTTAAGAGATTTCCTAACTCACCTAGATTTTTGGGGTTCTTCAACTTCAGTAAACTCTGAAACATCTTTTTAACGCTCTCAGATTTGATTCCATGGCCTATACAGTTTACTTTGGTGCTGCACCGTTGTACTTTCTAGATTGATAATTTCACACCTGCATTCCTTAAATGCATCAGCATGTGTTCGTTCTCCAACAAGTGCTCTTCCCCAGTTTTAGCTCAGTCATACACACATGGAAAAAGCCATATTCCTTCAATATTGGTTAAGGATGTATTTAGGAATATATTCAATTAATCTCCACTGTTAATGTACCCAAATGACATAGTATTCCAATCATACGGCCTTCTCTCTATGGTAAAATCAAGTTTATGATACAATATGATATGATCTTTTATTTGTGATAGTGTTCACAGATTACTGGGACAGTCCAATACAAATTTGTCGAATTGAGAGGAGAGTATGCCTTAGGACCTTGGATCTCAGCAAGTCTTTGATAGATGCAAGGAAGAGTCCACCTTCTTGTGTGCTCCCGTGTCCACTGTGTTTTAATATTTGTAGTACTGGGTTAATACATATACTACAGATTGGATGCATGAACCTATCAGGTTGAAAATCTTTGGTAATATGCGAGTGACTCCATGGACAAAAGATGCAATATGTACTGTTTTACAGATAATGGTACCATAACATGGTCTATAGATATTGTTTTGTAATGTAGAGATGGATGTCCAGAGTCACATGAATCGATTGAGAGCATGTTCTGGAAATCCAGAAACACTCAACTCAATTGTTGGTTTTGTTCATCTCTCTCACAGGTATCATCCAAACCTATGTGGTCTTCGACCATATGATGAGAGCATGGGTCATTTCTGGAGTAGCAATTTCTGAGGTATCTTCAAGTTGGGTGGAAATCTCTCTATTGATGGCATATAACTGGACGGCTGATTCTTTAGTATCAAGGTAGATACTGTTAACTCATAAAGTTAATTTGGTTTCCAAAGTATCACAGGTAATGTCCTCCACCCCATAAAGACACAGGGAGTATATCATGCAACTATATCCCTGTAGAGATTTGCTGGTCTTATATCATCACTTTTTTTATTACAGTCTACTGTTATTTGACTAATGATTGGATTGACTGCAATTCCAATGGAGGTGTTGAGACAAAATGAAACTTTGGAGATCATTATTTTCAAACAATAATCAAATCATGTCACATTTGATATCTACAAATGTGAGGTGTAGAGAAAGTTCTCATTTCTCAAGAGTATTATTTAAATTATTCAAATGATCTCCTTTAAAAACAGGGTATTTCAGCAGAATTACCACCTGCGGTAATTCTGCCAATGTTGCCAATTTTTGGGTAATAAAGCTGTGGAATTTCCTCCAGCTTTTTTCTGGAAGAAAATCACCCACCTCACTGCCAAACCTGTAGTACTATGGTGCGGTAATGCAGTGTTAACACAATGAACACCACGTTATCGTAACTTTTTACGGCACCGCCGTATTAAAAATGACCTGCTTTGTTTGGTATTTCCAGGAATAATAACTTCTTCTTTTATTCAGACTGAGCATCACCACACAGCGATTGAGCAGAACAAAATTCTTTCTTGGATCATTGGAATCCATTCTGGTCCTCTCAACTCTGGACCAAACCTCTTGTTAATAAAATCTAAATGTGTTACTAAACAATGGCCCTCATTACAACCTTGGCGGAGGACCATGGTGCTATTAGCGATTCCGCTATGGTGGATGGCGGAATTACCGCCCCATTCCAAGGTGTGTGGGGCGGTAATTCCCCATTCACCATTTGCCCTTCCACATTCCCATTTTTGCCCCAATATGGCATAATGGGAATGGGGAAGGTGCTAATTATGGTGCCGTATTTAGCTCTAAAGTCCCTTTGCGGGTTGGATTTTTAACGCCTGCTAAAAGCAGGCGTTAAACACCAACCCGCAAAAGGGACACTTGTAATCAGGCGTTAAGGGTTAACGGCGCCAACAGCGCCGTTAAACCCTTAACGCCTGAGTTGTAATGAGGGCCAATGTATTTTATGACACATAGATTATGGTTTATTGTTTTGGTTCCAATTGTGATCCTAAACATGTGCACACTAGTAAATCAGTTGTTTTGAATCTATAGTATCAAGACCAGATTCCAATTTACTTAGCAAATTGATTGTGGGGATGTTCTCCTCTTTTTGTATTTGTCTGTGATGTTTTCTGCAGATAGAAGATTTTACTTGAGTCAAACAGGCTTGTGAGAGAACTGGATGATGACCTCTATCAATTTTAAAGGGGAACAATATGAGCTTTCCTTTCTTTAGTATAGTAGTTTATGCCTTTTGTCTCCTGAGTTATCCATTGGTTCACCCTCTCTGAAGAACTGCTGTGGATAGAACTGCAATGTATTTCCATTTAAAGTGTAGAACCAGTCATTATTTGGTGCAAGATATATATTTGAAGGTCCAGTGGAAGCAACCTCATTATCACCTAGTTCTTTCCCAAACATGTTAGGACTTGAATATTTTTAAAGCTAAATTCCAGTCCGAGAATGTACTTAATGTCTTACCAGGCTGCAACACATCATTACAGTAGTTGTCTTTCCAATCAGCTAAAATAAGAAAGATTATTTTCTGGCCTGAATTTCCAATATATGGCTTGCATTTAAGGCTATTGTTAAAGTTTGGAAAAAACTTTCATTTTTTTTAGGTACACATGGTTGCTTCGGTTATCATATAGTCAATGCCTAAAGGAGAGAGGCTAGCTGGTGAGTTTAATTAATGATGCCACCAAAAGAACAAGATATACACATAGAGTATATCTCCTCCCTAAGAGGCAGCATACTGATGACAGAGTGAAATTGATATGTGCCTCTGTTTTTCAGCCACATTTTCATAAAATCATGCAAAGTAACACAAAACATTGGAAGAAACTTCATGTTAATTTATTGGAGTTACCTTTACCATTGTTTGCATTCAAAGGTTTCCCAAACGTCAGCGGTCACTTAGTACATGCAAAATATGGCCACATAAAAACAACTAAAAAACAACACATGGAATGCCACAGCACTGAGACATTAGTACTCATGCAGCAACTGCAGAGTTTGCAAATTAATTGAACCGATGACAGGATTCTTCATGAGTAAATGAATATGGGAATTAAGAGCTTTCTTAACTGCCATGCTTCTTATGCTATCTACTGATTAGGATATCCACCTGAGCTATGATATTTGGGTAAAACCATTTGAGGAGTCAATACCCACATTATAGAACACAGATCTGGAATTATATGTAGACATATTGGTTCTCCACTCATAGAACATTAATTTGAGAAGGGCCATAATGAGGATCAGATCAAGCGGTTGGTTCCAGATGAAGCAACTATCCTCCTTGTACTATGCAAGCATTTTCTTGTTCATTTAAGAGTAGTTGTACAACATAAAATCACATTGGAAGTAGTAAAAGTTGTCAATGCTAGGAGAAAATCAGTTAGAGTTAATCACTACATTTTTTTAAGACTGATCCTTTCAAGTACATTGGAGTGATAGAGATCGGTCTATGTTGGTTTCACATACCTCTGTGAAGAAACTGATAGAGGTAAATACTATATTAACAAATTGACTATATGAATTAGGAATATCCAGCCAAAACATTGTTGTCTTTTGTTAATAAGAATAATAACATGATGACATGATACCCTTGTTACCTATGCCCTTGGACAAAATTTACATGCGACCAGTTGGGTACCGAACGCAATAAACATTTAGATAAGACATTTAAATGATACCTTTCAGAAATAGAAGAAAGCCAAGTGACTTTCCATGTAGTATATTGACAACGTGTTGTTTACACACTGTGTTTATTGATTTATGTTCCATATACATAACAGTGGATTTGGATGGAGAAATATACACCATTCATTTATTTCAACTTCTGAATAGGACATTTATAAAAGGCAGCCTCAGAAGCCGAAAAATGTCTGAGGATGCTTGTAGTCTGGTGCAGAGGGCATGGAGCCTAGCTGTTCAGCTGGACTGTCCTTTTGGGGTGTGACCAAGCCTGATATGCACATGGTCTTTCTCCTTTTGTAATGGCTTGGCAGGGAAGAACTATGGTCTGGAGGGTTGACCAGAGCAATGCCAGAGGTTAAGATGAATTATAAACATTCCAGCCATCAGCTCTTCTGTTTTGTTATAGTCACCCCAAGTGGGAGGGGTGTGCCCAGAAATGGGTTCCGTGCCTGCTGGGCCTAGAGAGCTAAGCTACTCCTCATTGATGAGGCCTAAATATGTTTGGGGATGCTTGTGGTCTTGTGCAGAAAGAATGTGACAAAGCCGTTCCAGCTGGACTACGCCTTTTGGGGTGGGACCAAGCCTGATTTGCATATGGTCTTTCCCCTTTTTTAATGGCTTGGCAGGTGAGGAACGGTGGTGTGGGGCAACTCCCAGTGATCAGACCAAGAAAATACAACCCACTAAAGAAAAAGGCTAGGTGCACCCTCTTTTGAGAAAGACAAACATTTTTATTTTGCATACAAAAGAATAAGGTGACAGGGTATTACAAATCTATTGGCAAAGAGCTTTCCAACATCTTTCTTACAGGTTTCATGTTATAAACACACAAATCGTCACTCTTGACACACTGCATATACAGTGTTAACCCCCCCCCCACCTTAATTGGCTATCGCCTATATACATGCTAATGATTACATATAGCCCATCTTCCAATTGATTTTGCTGTCTTCTCGCTCACCTTCACCACACGTGAGTAACGTCCTCGTCTATCATGGAATGGAACAAAGCAATTGGTTAACATCAACTGCCACTTCCCTAGCTTCGATCCTAACCATGTGGCATGCACCTGGTTATTATTTGTGAAATCAGTGGTCCTTGTGAACAAAGCAGCCCTTTTCTCCTCCCAGACACGTTGGTGCCCCTATCATACCCTCCCCACTCTATGGGTATCATTTTTAGCTCTCCTTTGCACAAACATAGATCATGACATTCTCTGTTTTCCCCTTTATCAGTTTCCCTCCTAAGAGTGGCCGTAGAGTCCCACTAATCAATCCAGTTCACAAAGGATTAAGAGCCTATTACCATGCACGCCTGGTAGTTCAAATAGCGTGACCATCATTCTGGGGGGTATCTTAAATCTTGGTTCAGGTTTTGGCATCCCAAGACCTCTGCCTTCGCTCCGAGGAACATGACCTTGATACTAGGCTGCAGCCGTTTACTTCTTTGTTCAAAGGCCTAACTGATGTGGGGTATATGTGTGTTCTTTACTGCGCTTGGGAATCGGAATGCAATGGTGAGCCGCAGAATACGGCCTTGTTGTTCTTTGTTTCTGTGAAAACATGGTCTATGAGGATTCAGGCCTACTCGTAGATGTGGTTTTAGTTTGTGTTATGACCGTCGTGTATATATGCCTACTACATCCTACATATTTCAATGGCAACACCACTGGATAACTTCCCCATTTATGATTTCCTACTCCCGCCAATTATCTCCACCCATAAAACACTCCCCCCTGTCCTACACCGTCCTATGCTCATTTCCATATTTTGATATATTTGTTTCAATCAAAATCGTCTAGAAGGGGCATTGGACTGAACTTGAATCCCAACAATGGTTCTGGAGGTTTGCCCATAGCAATGCCAGAGGTTAATATTAATTCTAAACCATCATGCAATCACCTCTTTTGTTTTGCTTTAGTCACCGGAATGGGACGGGTATGCCCAGAGGTTGGTCCAGTGCCTGCTGGGCCTAGAGACCCAAGATACTCCTCACTGATGAGGCCCCTTGAGGCAAAAACATCTTTGGTGATGCTTGTAGTCTTGTATAGAAAGGATGTGACCAAGAATTTTGCGCTAGAGTGCCCCTTTTGGAGTGGGACCCAGCCTGATTTACATATGCTCTTCACCATTTTGTAATGGCTTGACAGGCTAAGAAGGATGGACTAGAGGGTTGCCCAGAGCAAAGACAGAGTTTAAGATTCATTCTAACCCTTCAAGCCATCACCTCTTTTGTTTTGCTGATTGAAACATTATGACATTGATATAAGGATGAGCACATCCACTTAGTTGGCAAAGGTGTTATTCTAACACAGGGTGTCTAGAGAAGGTACAAGTTATCATAGAATGGAAGTTGTTTGTATAGAAAATACTGAAGAGAGTGACAGAATTACAGGAATTTGAGTCAATAAGATAGGAGGATGATTAATTGAGAGAAAAACTCCTTTGGAGTTTAAATATAGGCCAAATAAATACTTAGATAAAATATGTTTTTCTTTCTATCCTGTGACATTTATGTGTACATTATTTATCTATGCTGCAACACTGTGCCACAAGTTTCTGAGATGGATTTTAACATTTGAAAGATATGTTCTTAGGATATACGTCCATCCTTCTGATTGGTCTCTCCTCCCTGCTTCTTCAATTGGAGTTTAAGGCAGTAGTTGGATTGTTCTTCTTGTTTAGATCTTTAAAGGAACACATTTGTGTATAAACATTAATAATCCAAGACTGGTTTTTGAGTTTTTAAGGAGAGCTATTAATATTGCTATGCATACATTGGTGGGTGGCCTTCTTTCCCCTTCTTACTATACACATTTACAACTTTCTTTACTGAACGAAGGGTCCTCTTCATGATTCTGGTACCACTGTATTTATTAAAAGTCATAAGAGCTATGCACCTATACCATGAAACTGTTTGAGTTGTTTTCATTATATAAATCATTGCAAAGTATGTAATAGACTTTAAAATAGACTTTCAGCCTTATAAATAGATGTGTGTTTGAAACAAAAGGTCCTCAAGAAGGTGTAAATTAATTTTATGAAAAGCCAAAATGTTGAGAACATAGTGCTCATCGACCAATCAAGTGTGTTGATATTTCTTTGTTTTTGGTATTGACTTATATATGTAGGTGGTGTGTTTGGCATTAATTTCTGTTTTCTAATTGAATATTATGGCTTGTAAACTGGTGTGACAATTGTGTATATTCTTGTAATTCAATGTGTACTTTTGTACTAAGATATACTTAGATAGATCATTGATAGGCTTTATGGGATTTAAATTAATTTTATGAAAGTGTGCAAACATTATTTTAGAATTAGGCATAATCAATGAGCGTTATGCAAATTTAAAAAATGTTGTTCGAAACAGCTTTCTTATTTTGTTTAACAGTTGGTATAAAAGAGAACGAAAGATATGTGGATATAAGTCAGACTAGGTATTAGATACTGATTAGAATTAATAATGTATGATAGTGTGGTTATTAGTGATTATTTCAGGAAGAACAAACCTTTTTTCTGTACAACAGAATTACAACTGTGCTATCTTTCATAGGTTGTTGGTATGTTAATAAGATCTGGAGATTGTTCCATTACAAAGAGCTTTGTCTTTCAAATTCTTGCAGACACGCAGAAGTAGATTTATATAACGGGATAGGTTAGTAATGCCATGATTAGATGTGGGTGGGTGGTTGTGAATGAGTGATATTAATCCTGTACGAAAAACCTTCAATGAGCACCCATCTGTATCAACCAGAGTCTTAAATGCTCACTCCTCAGATTTGACTGGCTGCCTATGTGTACTTTGAAAGCATCTTTGGTTTGTAGTGTCCCGTTGGGCAGTTGTCCTTCCCTGTACTTAACTTTGCCTAGGCAGAGCTCATATAATCATTCAGGTGCTTTGTGGCATTTGCAAAACTATAACAACTTCATGCAGTCTCCATCATGGCCTCTGATGAATTGCGGTGGAGAACACTGAGACCTCTACTGCAGGGCAAACAAGTGGGAGGTGGGTGATCGGGAGAGAGTGGGAAATGTGTAAAAGGGCAAAAGCATCTCACAGCTGGTGGCAAAACACTGACTGATGAAAAGGCAACCGGGCAGACTGAGGATGGGGAGATGTGAGCGGTGAAGTCACACCTCAACGGCTGGAGAGGGGATGTAGTCAGCACTGTGGGCATGGAAACAAATTACAAACTAAATTACATTTGTTCAAATGAGTAAAACACAAACTGAGAAACTTGAAGTGCAGGCCTCTTCAGTTAGTTAGAGCCTCCATTCTAAGTTCCCTTTTTGGTTACAGTGCCCGCAACATGTGCTAGCGTGCATTGTCAAATATCAGTAACATTGAGCAGTACCTTGCTCAAGTCCCATGATAAATATACAGGTAAAAATGCTCTGCTTTTCAAAATTAAATCACGTTGTGTGACATTGTCTAATAACATCATAAACAAAGTAAGTCCTCATGTCCATGCTTTGTATGGCCTGCCTTCCATTGTCAAGTTACTTTCAGGCATGCCTCACAAGATTTGGAACAGAATCCACGTGTGGGCAGCAACAATGTGTTCTCTTAGTCATGCACAGCTTGCACAAACAAGTCCTGTTCTCTGCCCATCTTTTCAACAGTGTATGTATTTGATGTCACTTTATTAATTCGATATCAGAAATTGTCCATAGAATCACAATAATTAAATACAACATATCATTACAACTTACAATGGCTGGTAAGAGAGATATGTTTTATTTGTTTAGATCCCTTTAAATAAAGAAAACCGTGTGTCAGTTTGAAACACTAGAATTTTTCCCCAGTTCAATATATGTCAGTGCTGCTTACAGGTCTCATGCTGCCATATCTGTTCCAATAAAATGTCTTCTTAACACAAGCCTAGTGAGAATGCCAGTTTCTAGGACATTTCCCTCAATACTATTTTCCTGTGGTGGACAGCCCACACATGAAAGCACATTTGCAGTTAAAAGAATACCTATTAATCGTTACCATAATCACAGGTTTTGGTGCTTGCATTTCTTTATTACATTTTACCTTAAGCAGTAAACTAAATGTTAATGCTTGTGATGAGCATTCAGCCAATATATTTTAACATTTCAATTGGCACAAACTTCAGATTTGTCGGATACAATGCTGCAGCAAGGTTGCAAGCATACTGCAGAAAGAAATTGAGCTATGTTCTACAGGCATTTTATGGAGAATGTTTAAAACGGAGCTAATGGTTACAATGGAAGGCAGGCAATATGTCTGTGGAATGGTACTTACTTCTGTGCCTGCTCCAGTCTGAAAGAAAGGCTGCACATTTTTCATTTTAATGCAAGTTAAAGACATAGTTACATCACACTACAAGGTTTTGAGATGTATCACAATGACATACATCCCAGGGAAACCCAACTATGGTGAAAGAACACATGCCGCAGATACAGCTGTCAGTGATGGTTGCTCTTTTTGCAAATACTGCATATCATAACATGACTTATATATGTATTTTTATTTATTGAATTTGGTAAGGGCAAGTATTGTCACAAATAGATTACCTCATTTAACAACATAACATCGTAGTGTCTGTACCATGACCTAACTGGGCCAAACTGACCAAACAGTTCTTTTTACATCACATTGCCTTCAAGATGATCCTTCACTGGACATTGTTCTCTATAAAGCCCTAGGTGGCTCTTGGGATCTGGGATCATGCTTAACCATGTATCTACAATCATGAGTGAGATGTTCAAGATTTTCAAGACCAGATTAAACGCCCTGCCTTGGACATACGAATCTATCCTCACTGTTTCTAGAATAGGATCAAACAGGAATCAGACATGATGGATGACAGAGTTTGCATCTCTTTTGAGGCCCAGGGAGTCTCAACAGGAATGGACGGCTACACCTATGGAGATTATCGCCTGTTGCGGGCTGCCCTGGGAAAAGTGCTGCAGATGACTGCCAAAGGCGTTCACTAGAGATAACGTAATATGGAGGTGGTACAAACTGGATGAAGAACGCACCCAGCCTTCAACATGTATAATCTATTGCTTGACTCATGCCTTGAGAATATAAGAGTGCACATGGAGTGGTCAAAGTCATTTAAATGATGTTATGGATTCCAATCGGGCATCACACACTGGATCAGGACATTTAGTCTTAGCCTGGGATGTGGTGCTCAATAGAAATGTTTTTTCATTAATATCAAATAATTCAAATTGAGCCGGTACCCGACCTGTCTCTCACCCCTTTTACAAATACCCCGGGTCACAATAGACCATGAACCAGGCCGGTTGGTGAAAATACGATATTTATTTATTTTAAAATTCACAAAAATCACACAAATTTTAATATGGGGCAGCAATCACCAATCGGTGACAATGACAATGGAAATGGAAGCAATGCACTTGGTTAACCTTCTAGTAGAACATATCCAAAGCACAATTGAATAGGAGCACTTTTTGAATTAGGATAGATAGCACCCAAGTTAAGGTTTCCACCTGCAATGTTACCTCAACCCACGAATAATCTAATTCTGAGTGGATAGAAAGAAGCAGCAGGTTGTCAGTGATAAGAGGCAGCAAACAGAATCAAAATCTGACCTTCCCTCACAAAATAACCCTTTGCAAAGCCCTAAAATGACACTCAGATTTTGACAAATAATTAATGATATGTGTATTTAAATAAGGATATACATATGTTTTATCACAGTATTAGGGAGGTTATATCACCAGCAACTAGAAGGTAAGGTGTCACAAAAGCATACAGTTTACAAAACAGATTGAAATTGAAAACCCAGTGCAGCCAAATCCACATGTGGAAAAGTTGCATTTTTTCTAGTTTGCAGTTTTAAATGTAAAACGTTTTTGTTTTTTTTTTAAAACAGGTGAAAAACACTAAATTGGAATGCGGTTTTTGGGCAGGGGATAGATGCAAAGCACAGGGACAGTATATTAGTGAAAGGAGGGCTATAGTTGAAGAATTGAGAGAGATTTGGATGGTAGAATGAAGTTTGTTTTTAGGAAAATAGAGCAGTTAAAAAGAGAAAATCGGTTTTAAAAATGAAATGCAAATTTTACTTAAACTAAATTATTTAGACTATATTGTTAAAGAAAGCCACGGTACATTCAAAGGTTGATTTGCGACATCAACCTTTTCCCGCCATGTTCATACCTATGTGGGAATTTCTTTAAATTATTCCAAATATGACTAAGGAGTTATTAGATGAGATGGAGGAAAGAATGGTTTAACACTAGAAAACAAGAACAGGGTGCACAGAGAATTAGAACAGTCTAGACAAGTTATCAGGGTATGGATAGGGTTGCTTAGAGAGTGGAACAAAGACAAAAATAAAGATGGGGTAGACTATGTGTTATGGGATGGAGATACTCACAGTCCGCTCTTAAATTTGGGATTAGGAACAGTCAACTGGGTTCTGGACTCCAGGGCTCAGGGGTCACCAGGTAGCAGCAGACTCTCCTAGCAGAACAACAGCTGGGCCTGTCTGGTCACTGGATAATCAGGACAGCTGGATGGCAGGATTACAGCTGGCATGCAGTTAGTGGGCAAACAGCCAGGCTGGTCTCAGGATGCTTCCCAAAAGAATACCACAGCTTTTTTGTCGATGTTCGATGTAAGAATTATACAAGTACTACAAGTTTTCTTAATTAAAAGCAAATTAAGATCCAAAACATGGAATCTACTCTCAAACCTGTGTATTCCAACAGAGATGGAAGTGAGCAGGAACTAACATTGATATGATATGATTTATGATATGGCATTTATAACATGCCTATACACAAGTGTTACAAGGTGTGACGAGACAAGCGAGGGGGAACAAAGGGAAGACAGAAAGTGCATGGGAAGGGGAAAGGGAAAAGTGTGAGGGGGAAGGGAGAGGGGAAAGTGCTGTACATGGGATAGTAGAATAAATAAGATAAACAAAACGGCCAGCTGGTGGCAAGTGCAAGGTAAGTGCAGACATAAGTGCTGGTAGGGGAACTGTAGGGATACAGAAACAGTCCCCAGGTGCAGGGGTTGCCAGGGAGGCAGTGCCGGTGTGCAATTGGTGGGGCCTGTGCACGAGATAAGAAAGGGTGGCCAGATAACCAGTGCAGTTTCAGTGAGGAATTCAGCAGGGGCGAGGGGGCGAGAAAGCAGAAGCAAAGAGGAAGGTTGTGTGGTGCTTCTGGAACCAAAGATGGATTTCCTCAAGTTTTAGGGAGACAGGAAGGCTGTTCCAGAGGGAGGCCCCTGCCGGAGAGAGAGATCTACCACCAACTCATTGCTTGGAGAAGCGACTGACCCTGAGGGAGTTGGAGGCCGATGAGCGAAGAGCTTAAGGAAGGAAGATATTTAGGAAGAGAGAGTTGAAGGTTTTGCGGCCCCAGAAGGCCTTGTGGACAATGCAGAGGGTTTTGAACTTAATCCTCGCAGCCACTGGGAGCCAGTGCAAAGATTTCAGTCTTGGAGAGATACAATCCCTGGGCTTGAGGCCAAGGACAATTGTCGCAGTCCTGTTCTGGATAAGGTGCAGAGGGTGGAGAGTAGACACAGGCAGATTTAGATAGAGGCTGTTACAATAGTCCAGCCTAGAGAGAACCAGGGCTCTGGAGACAGTGAGCTTCTGGGGGAAGGAGAGGAAAGGAACAATACCTCTGTGGAGGTGCAGCTGGTAGTGTGACTTCTTAGAGACATCAGAGATGTGAGGAGAGAGGGAGAGTGTGGAGTCAAAGAAGACCCCAAGGTTTATAGCCTTGCAAGTGGGAGCAGGAAGAGGGCCAAGAGAGACCAGCCAGAGAGCCGCAGGGAAGGAGGGAGTGGGTGTGCCGATGAGTAGAATCTCAGTCTTAGTGGCATTAAGGCAGAAGTCATTGGCGGCACACCACTCCTGGATAGCAGACAGACAGTCAGAGATGAGGGAAGGTGAGAAGAAGGCTGAGGGTAGCCTGAAAATGAGCTTTGTATCATCCACATAGAACTGAAAACTGGGACAGAGAGCGGTGATGCGGTTGGCAAGGAGTGCCAGGTATTGGTTGAACAGCCAGGGAGAGAGGTTAGATCTCTGGGAGACACCACAGGTAGAGAAATCTGGTAAGCAGAAAAACAATGATTACAATCTTGTTAAGTGCTGCATTCCAACTCTTGTGTGGGCACAGCATTGACTGAAGGTAGAGCTTGCTCTTCTTAAACAGACACATTTTTAGAATTCTACTCTACAACAAGAGAAGCACATATTAATCACAATGGAGCTCATTTTGCTTCAGTGAGTAATTTGACTGTGCCGTCTCCAAATTTTGGTCATTTGCATATAGAAGTGAAAACGTGCAGTGCCAAGGCAGCGTCAGTGCTTTAAGTGGGGTGGGGCCAGCCGGGGCCAGGTCCCACCACAACATTGGTGGGACAAATTATCCTGCCGCAGCCGCGACGGGAGATGCGCATGCCAATAAGTCAGGCAAGCTGACAGAAGTGCCAGCCAGCCACAGCACTGCTGTGGCTGGCTGGCACTTCTGTCAGTCACTGTAACTTCCTCTGGTTACTCACTAGAGGTAGTTACTATCCCGTTGTCATCCCCCCATCTCTAGGTTACTGAGTCATCTTTAATCCTTGGCGATCCAGGGGACTCCTTGACATATTTTGAGGTTTATAAAAGATGGCTTTAAAAGTAAACATTTCAAGCCTTCTTTTATAAAACTTCGTCCAAAAAAGACAAAGATGCATTGGGCTTTGTCCGTTGGCAAAGCTTTATAAAAGATGGTTTGAATTGTGTACTTTTCAAGCCACCTTTTATTGAATTGTGTACATTTCAAGCCGTCTTTTATTAACATAGAACTGTTTTTAAAAGATTGCTTGAAAGGAACGCAAACTGTAAGGTATGCACACAAATATATAAATGTTATATATTTGTGTGCGTACCTTAATATGGTTTGTTTACTTTTCAAGCCATCTTTTCTAAACATAGAAATAAATTACATATTTCTATGTTAATAAAAGATGGCTTGCATAGTACACAATCTATAGCAAGGTACACACATAAATATATAACATTTATATATATTTGTGTACATAACTTATGGGTCAAAAAGGGGATAATTGCTAAGTTTTATCAACACATTGAGGACCCAGAGATCTTTACCCTGATGGATACCGATTACATAGGGAAAGAGGACCTTAGAGTATTGATGAAATGTCCAAAAATGTTCTGAATCCAAGACGGTTTGTTGGTAAGGTGATCCGTACCTGGCCATGACCAGTGGGTGGCCCCTACCTCATTCCGAAGCCTGATGCTAAGTAACGCCCATGATGCGGGCACGGCCTGTCATTGGGGGTTTTATACAACACTTGAAATCTTAAGAGAGGTTGCATACTGGCCACACAATTGGCAGGACCTCGGCCAATACTTGAAGGGGTGTCTTGTGTGTGCACAATGTCAGCCAACATCCCTCACACACTGAGTGCCTCTCCAAAAGAGGGGGATGACACTGCCTTGGTCAGATTTACAAGTCAATTTTATCGGGCCGTGATTCGCTCCTCTAGGGGGAACAAGTACATGTTGACCGTGACATGCTTGTTCACTAAATGGGTGGAATGTCTCCCGGCCTCAAATTGCAAGGCAGAAACAGCAGCTGCTCTGATGATCAACCACATCTTCTTGCGTTTTGGACTACCCCAAAGGATTGAGTCAGACCGAGATAGCCTCTTCACTAGCAAAGTGATGACAAAGATGTGCGAGATACTTGGGGTCAAAAGGAAACTACACATTGCCTACCAGCCAGCCGCTAGTGGTGGAGTTGACAGATACAACAAGACAATTGTGAGCATATTAAAAAAGTTTGTGGCAGATTCTGGGCCAAGTTGGGACATTCAATTACCTCTTGTCCTGATGGCCATCAGATCTACCCCTTCTTCTGCAATAAATATGTCACCGTTTGAGCTGATGACTGAACGAAGGTTGGTGCTTCCCCAGCATCTGCTCTACAGAACCCAAGAGCAGACTTTTTATAAATGCCTCCACAACTCATGAGTATGTTGAGATTCTGAGAAAACACCTTCAACATGCTTTTGTGTATGGCCAGCGGAATCTAGAAAGATCTGCAAACAGTATGAAGACCCACTATGACCTTAAGACAACTAGAAAAGAATACCAAGTAGGAGACTGGTTCTACTTGTAAAATTTCCAAAGGAACCAGGCCAAACAGCAAATTTCTTCGTAGCTGGCGGGGACCTTTTGAAATTGTAGACAGAATCTCACCAGTCGCCTACAAAATCCAGTTTGGCAGAGGGGGAAGATGAGAGGGTCCACATCAACCAGATGAAGTGTTGCCATCCTCGGCACACTCTGCAGCAACTAGAGGATTCATCTGGAAACCCAGAGAGGGACATCCCAGCTCCCTGGAAAATTCTGATTGTAAAAACCATTCCATCTGCTATAATTAGTAATAAGTATAAGCGGTTAGGATTGTCACGTATCTATCAAATGTATGCGTCTGCCCCACTACATAAATAGTGGTGGGGAAATATCTACAAATATGCTCTGTTTTGTCATCCTAGGACTGAAACCATGGATCCTAATACCAAGGAGGACCACTTGGGGACCAGGAGGAAAGACCCAAGGGGCCCAGGATATCGCTCCATGCACTTCCATCTGGAACCAGCGAGGAAAACCTGTCGATCCACCACTGATGGCAGAAGCAGACACATTTTTTCCACTTGGACCGAAAAGAAAACTGAACATCCCAATCTCCTGACTTCCCCTTGATGGCCAGTCAAAAGTCAAGTCGCGAGAGGGGGGCTTTGTGGGATGTTTTAACCCACTCTGCTCTGCGGCATCACTGTGTGCTGGTGGCACCAGAATCAGCAAAATGGCCGCGAAAACCCCATGCACGCCAAAACCTAAGGAAATTGCGCTCTACCAAGCACAAAAAGATGGCTGCCAAATCTACCTTGCCTATGTCAGTGGTGGAACGGATATCTCACTGCTGAAACATGCCACTGGGATGTCCACCAAGTAAAAATTGAAACTGCATGAAAGGCAGTGCTTTACTGAAGAAAACCCAGAAATTGTTCTGAAATCCCTTTTTCTTGGTTGCTGAAAATACAAAATACCCGTCCAAAACACCACAAAACATCCCATACCCTTGCTGGGTGTTACCCGTCACCTCCTTTAAAAATCATTATGAACCTACAATGTCATGGAAAGCGGAATCTGTCATCAAAATATCCACAGTAAAAAGTGTGCCTGCCTGTGAAAATCTGTCAAAATATGGGCGCAGTACCAGTGGCCGCCTGTATGACAGCTGTCATTAGTTTGCATCAGAAGTTTAAACTTGTGCAATTGAAATCAAATGTCTGGAAATTAAGTGACCTGTTATTAAGAAGAACCTAGGTTGTAACTATTTCATTTCCATGGTTTAGGAGCTGGAATAAGAGTTCTAGCTGCTTGTGTGAAAATGGCAAATTTTGTTTTAAACCAAGAAAAACGTAAGAAAATGACATTGAATTAAGCTGACTCAAAGCCACCCAACAAGTTCCACAGCCTCCCCCCCACCAAGGCCAGGAAGTCATACCTTTGTGAGAATTAAATCAGAGGAGGAGATCTTGGGCTGCACCAGAAAGAGACAATGGACCTTCGTTTGCTGAAAAGATATGCAGATTGTGAAGTGTCAAGAGTGGCCTCTCCCAGAAGGAAGGGGGTGGATTGCTTCAGACCTGCCAGGAGGAAAGGAGGCGGTGACAGACGACCACTTGTGGATTCACAAGCACAGAAAGCATATTTTGGAAAAAAGACTGATAAAGGACTGTGCAAATTTGTAAACATTATAGCATTAATAGCATTGTTAATGTGATTTTTGGGTGCACATTTTAAAAGATGCCAGAACTCTGTGCGATGTTCAGGGAAGGCACAGTGAAAATTCTGGTTTTGCAGCAAATGTATTTATGTCAGAAGCATAAAACATCACACACTGCCCATAGACAATGCACACATATGTACCAATTTCTGGACAAATTAGATATTGTGTCCCAGACAAAAAGTGCGAAAGCCTGTAAAATCCAGATCCAAGATCCCACATCAACGGGGCTTGGAAGAATATTTGCTCCATAAAATATGTGATCTAGATAGGCTATTGTTATAAAGTTTGTAAAATTGTAAATATGTATTATATGAAAAGTAGATTTCATGTTCAAAACCCAAGGGGAGGATGTTTTGACTCATAAAACCACATCATCATGGTGACACACTGTTTTCTCCTCCAATCAAGGGAGAGAGTGGATTCCAGCCAATAGCCTACCTAGGGGGTGCGCTTAGGATAATTCAGCATACACGCCCCTTTATTAAATGCATAAATAGAGACAGCTGAGGGCTGAGAGAGAGACACAGATTCACCCACCAACCGATTGCTGGCAGAGCACCCTGCCAGAGGACGTGACATCTCCCTTGCTCCAGACTCCATAAACTTGGCAAGCAGGAAGACCCATTTCCATAGCTGAACCATTCTCATCTTGGCCCTAAAATTTCCAGAAACCAGAATTTACCCCAGACCTCTAAGGGGAACCAAAGAACAGCCTGGCTGTGCTGTAACTGCTTTGCTGATAAGAATTATTGCCAGAATCCAAAGACACAACACGGTAGAGCATGCTGTGACCAGATAGTTGTGAACTAGAGCCATTGCAGATCCAGTCCAGTCCTACCATGCGGGGACCAGAGGGCCTTGCTGATTGCAGACCAGAGCGCCTTGCTGTCCAGTCTGGTGTGCCCAGCAGAATTCCTGTCCAGAAATCTTGACTGACCTGAATCCCTGACGGTTCTGTTCAAACCTAGATACTGAGTATCCTTAGTATAGGACTGTCACTAGCATATGTACTGTCCATAGTCATCCCTATCCAAACCCATCCTCTATGACATCCAGAACTGCATTGTTAGAATATTTTTGAACTACCAGAACTCTCTATCTCATCCCTATTATTTCTTCTGTACTAGTAGTGTTAAACCGATCTTTGTGCTGATATATATTCATCTGAAGAAGGCGAGCGTCTTGGCAGGAAAAAAACATCCAGAGACGTCCTGGTCTGGTGGCTGTGCTTTCGTGTAGTTTGCTTCTTCATAGTCCATCCCTAGTGTAAGAAATCCTGTTTACCTTTTTATGAGTGCATCCTTATTTTACAATTTGCCTCTATCTGAAAAAACGACCTCCACGAAAACAGCCATAACTTCTTCAATTTTCATGCTAGAAACGAAATGTAAGTGTCCGCGAGCGCGATTACCGCACGCCGAAAGGTTTGCCGCAAATTTCATTTTGGCAAAATCTATAACGTGTAAAATAGTTTTTCATTGCACCCGACCTCAAAATCAAGTTTTCTCATTGCTTTTTGCTCTCAAATCACTGCTAGTGTTTGTTTGCAACCATATAAAGCGGCTCCCATTAGAATTTAAACAATTTTAGTGATTTAGACCATTTGTCGTGTTTTACCTATTCATTCAAAGCCAACTTTAAAACCATTTTGACAGTTTGCCAATTAGTACTGTTTCTCTCTTTTGTTTTCTGGGAGGAAATTGGGATTGATATATTTGCTTAATTCTGCATTCCTGAAACCTGTTCTCTCTCCTCCTATCTCTCTACATTGCAAATTGGGGAATTGAGCGTGGTGCAGGAGGAAAGAGTAACCACATTGCTATTTGATTTGAATATACAACCACAAGTATTATTGCTGTGCTGCATTGTTTTTGCTCATTATTATTCCTTGTGATTAAAGAGATTGTTTAGTGTGACATCACCCCATTGGTGATTATTGCATAACCATTAAAAATAGTGTGATCATCTTGTGAAAATACCTAAATAAGTATTTTAACTTTGCAAACCTGCCTGATTCCTGGTTCAGTGTGACTGGGGGGTGGGAGGGTTGGGTTCGAAGAGAGGGGCGTGATATAAGTGGTACATCATTTCGAATAAAAGAACTTATAGACACAAATAAATAATCAAGGGTTTCAGTTGTGCATCCCACACTAGGCATTGACTTAGGTGAAGTGTCGGAATGAAATCACTCACACTGGAAAGAGTGAACTGTAAATGTTCACAAAATACAACCACTCTCTGACCAATGTGTGTCATTATCAGCACCCCAAAAAGTACATCTCCACAAGAGGGAAAAATCTAACAAAATCTGTTTGCATGAAAAAAAGAATGTGCCTTCTCTGCTTGAAATTAGGGTTTTTATAGAACATAGATGTTGTTGTGCGACTGGCTTTCTTTACACCCAAACTGCCATACATTGCAAGAGTCTGAAACTGTTGTATAAAAATATAACATTGCATACCAGAGTTGACAGTGAAAGATGTGTCGATAAGCCCCCATCTTTGGCTCCACTAACAACATGGCACACCCTGGTGCACCCTCTCGTAAAAAAGCTGACTGCTGACCCCTCCTGTCTGGCCAATTATAGCCCTATCTCCACCACCCCTTCCTAAGGAAACTCTTGGTGAAGTTGGTCCTCCCCCAATTGACCCTTCATACCAAACTTTTTGGTTGCCTCTGCGACCATCTACCTGGATTCCGAGCATCCAGAGACACGGAAACTGTTCTCAAGAACACCCATGAAGAAAATGCTTGCAAACTTTGACTCTAACTATCCTGCTGTCCTCATTTTCCCCGATCTCTCCTCTGCCTTTGACACAGTCAAACATTCTTTCCACATAAAACGGCTTTGTGATGCCCTTGGTATCACAGACCGAGCACTAGATTGGCTGACCTCTTTCCTCACTGCCCCCCGTCCCAGCTGCAACTAGGCTCTTTCTCCTCCACCACCTCACTCTCTACCTGTGGCTTCCCCCAGGGCTCTATCTTATCACTGTGGCTCTCAATATCTATCTCACCCCTCTTGCTCACCTGATCCCCTCCTTCTCGCCTCATTTCCAGTGTAGTGCTGATGACACACAGCATTCCTTCAAACTTCCCACTACTACCTCATCTTCCTCCACTCCCACCCCTGATTTTCTGACAGCCATCCAGACATGGTGCTCGGCTAATGATCTCTGCCTCAAGGTCAGTAAGAAAGGGATCCTTCTCATAGGGACATCTGCACCCTGTTTCCTTCCTATCCTCTTCCCAGTCAACACCAGCACCTACCCCTCCTCAGCACTGCCCCTGCCGGTGCTCTGCCCATCGGCTGTGCTTTCCACCGTGGGACTGCTACACCCTAGCACTTAGCCAATGGCCTCCTCCCTTGGCTCCCCAATGCACAAGCCTCCCTGGCTTTCACCAGCACTTGTTCAAACCTTCTCCTTCCCCCTACCGCACCTCCCAGTCCCTATTTCCCCTGCACTTATCTTTACTGCACTTACACACCTGAATGTCACAAGGACTAGTAGGACCACACTTGTATATTCACTGTTTGCTGCTGTTATTTACTCCCCGGTGCCCTCCCTGCTTTGTCTTGTGGCCCCTTGAAATACCATTCTGTTGTATAGGCGCCTAACAAATGCTCAATAAATAAATAAAATAAATGCATTTGCTGGGTGTCGATGTATGGATGGGCAGTCTGATTCCACTACAGAGGCAATGAGATCTAAATCCTTGTTTGACTCTTACTGTGACTAAATCACATTGACTGATAGGGGTGATGCCTTAGCTTTTAGGTTAATGTTCTTAATACTAATAGATATTGCTTTGACATCTATCTTCTAAAACACTACACACCTGCATCATTGTATAACACCTGTGCTGTTCCTTAAAATCACGTACTATCTGTAAAGAAAGATATATTCATTTGTATTAAAGGCTACAAGGCATAGACTGTCCCTCCCTATTTAATAAACCAATTAGTATTGCCCATCAGGGGGGATTACTAATTACAGATGCTTGTGTTCAACTTTCATCAAAATCATTGTCTTTCATTCTGTTTGTAGTTTTGGAATAAGGAGATTATGCTGAATCTATTCCACTGTATCATGAATATAATTATTGTTATTTTCTGATGATTGTTTAAATTGGTTGTTAAATTAACTTTAGGTCAACACGCGTTTGACATGTTAATGGATTCATTTTGTGATTTTATGGATTTGTATTCTGTTTCCTTTTTTAACTTAATGTGTTTTGCTTAAATCAAGTAAAAATGTTGCAATGGCGGGACCTTTGCATACCACAAAAAGCACTCTAATCACCGAATCCAGAGTTACTTTCATTGTTTTCACAAGGAGGAAAAATTCAGGAAGACACCTAAAACTTAATGAAACATGGTTTATATGTTGGCATAGCCTAAGAAGCATAAGTACCTTTGTCGGTAGTGTATCCTGTTTAACGTAAGGCACGGCATAACAGATGAGGTGGCATTTTTCTATTACAAAGTATAATTGACATTAACACAAACAAATGTGTACAACTATCTACCATAATTAAGAAGTTGTGAAATAAGATATATTGATATAAAAGAAACAATTAACAATGATGACATCAAATCAATACAGCTCAACGCAGGTTCTTGTCAATGTAAGATGTCTAACTGCTGCAGAGCAACGGTTGTACAGCACAGGTAGGACATTTCGGTTACGATTGCTCAAGGGGTTAATACTTGTTGCACTGATCTATGTCAAACATGCAGCACACTGCTCTGTCAATCAGAAGAGTAGAGCACCTGTGGGTACACAGTTGCTATTCTAGCCCACCTTCCAAAAATTGAGACATCTACACTCCATTTTGTTGCTCGAAAAATAATAATGGAAAGAGACCCCTTCAAGGACAAAACAGTTTTAACCAAACAAAGGTTTTCCTTCTAGTAGCTAGAACTGGGCTCGGGACAGTTTGGTTCACAGATGGGGTTCTGGCTTGACGCTTCTTGTGGGTCAGTGCCGGACCACAGCAAAGGCCTGCTACGAACCCCATCGGGTGACCACCCCACTGCCATAAAAAGATATTGGGAAAAAACACACTGCTGTCTTCTTGAAGCCAATCAGAGTAGCTTGGGCGGGACAGTAAGTCAGGGCGACCTGGTAAAGAAGTCAGGCGTCCACTTAGAGGAGCATGGAAGCCTAACAGGGTAATTCATAGAAATTCGCACAAAAGTGGCGCTGACGACTGTCTGCGCCATCCGCGTGCGCTAAAATCGATATCCGCGCACAGCGTATTCATGGATTTTCGCATCCAAAACCAGCCGTGGCGCAGCGTGGCCAGCGACCCCGCAGCAGCGCCAGTTACGCCTCCAAGAACGCCCTCGCACAAGGAAAAGCCTTCAAAATCCCCAAATAATCGCAAAGGGCTGCGCTGACCCTGGACCAGTTCACAGGGCTGGCAAACAGCAAACGCCAAGCGGGGAATGTGTATTTCAGTGGTTCGCGGGAAGTTGCGCACGCGATTGTCCTGTGTACGTGTGAATCAGGGGTGCGCGGGAAGCATCACATGCAAAATCAGCAGGGTACGTGTATTTCAGGGGTGCGCGGGAAGTATCACACGCGATTCCAGCAGGGTACGTGTATTACAGGGGTGCGCGGGAAGTTCCACACGCGATTTCAGCAGGGTATGTGTATTTCAGGGGTGTGTGGGAAGTTCCACACGCGATTGGCCCCGTGCGAGCAGGGTACGTGTATTCCAGGGGTGCGTGGGAAGTTCCACATGTGATTTCAGCAGGGTACGTGTATTTCAGGGGTGCGCGGGAAGTTCCACACGCGATTGGCCCCGTGCGAGCAGGGTACGTGTATTTCAGGGGTGCGCGGGAAGTTCCACACGCTATTTCAGCAGGGTACGTGTATTTCAGGGGTGTGCGGGAAGTTCCACACGCGAATTCAGCAGGGTACGTGTATTTCAGGGGTGCGCGGGAAGTTCCACACGTGATTGGCCCCATGTGAGCAGGGTACGTGTATTCCAGGGGTGCGCGGGAAGTTCCACACGCGATTTCAGCAGGGTACGTGTATTTCAGGGGTGCACGGGAAGTTCCACATGCGATTGGCCCAGTGCGAGCAGGGTACGTGTATTTCAGGGGTGCGCAGGAAGTTCCACATGCGATTTCAGCAGGGTACGTGTATTTCAGGGGTGCGCGGGAAGTTCCACACGCGATTTCAGCAGGGTACGTGTATTTCAGAGGTGGCGGGAAGTTCCACACGCGATTCCATCATGGTACATGTATTTCAGGGGTGCGCGGGAAGTTCCACACGCGATTTCAGCAGGGTACGTATATTTCAGGGGTGCGCGGGAAGTTCCACACGCGATTGGCCCCGTGCAAGCAGGGTACGTGTATTTCAGGGGTGCGCGGGAAGTTCCACACGCGATTTCAGCAGGGCACGTGTATTTCAGGGGTGCGCGGGAAGTTCCACACGCGATTTCAGCAGGGTACGTGTATTTCAGGGGTGCGCGGGAAGTTCCACACCCGATTTCAGCAGGGTACGTGTATTTCAGGGGTGTGCGGGAAGTTCCACACGCGATTGGCCCCGTGCGAGCAGGGTACGTGTATTCCAGGGGTGCACGGGAAGTTCCACACGCGATTCCAGCAGGGTACGTGTATTTCAGGGGTGCGTGGGAAGTTCCACATGCGATTTCAGCAGGGTACGTGTATTTCAGGGGTGCGCGGGAAGTTCCACAGGCGATTTCAGCAGGGTACGTGTATTTCAAGGGTTCTGGGGTGTACTACACGTGAATTGGCTGTGTGGGTCCTCCCAGGTGTTCGCTCTACAACCTCCACTGCCCCTGCAGGCAGCCCACACCACGGGGGACTACCCTGCACCCCTGCTCATGTCCTACAGGCAGCCCATCCACCATGGGCAGGCACCCCAGCCAACCCACATGTCACCTTGCACTACTGATCAACAGTGCATGTCTCCCAGCACCCCTACCCCCCAGCCACCAGGGGCAGCCTCCACCAGGCCCCCATTCAGGTCTCCCACCACCCCCACCCCCCAGCCACCAGGGGCAGCCTCCACCAGGCCCCCACTCATGTCTCCCATCACCCCCACCCCCCAGCCACCAGGGGCAGCCTCCACCAGGGCCCCACTCATGCCTCCCATCACCCCCAGCCACCAGGGCAGCCTCCACCAGGCCCCCACTCATGTCCCCTATTACCCCCACCCCCCAGCAGTGCAGGGGCAGCCTCCACCAGGCCCCCACTCATGTCCAACTCATGTCTCCCACCACCCCCACCCCCCAGCCACCAGGGGCAGCCTCCACCAGGCCCCCACTCATGTCTCCCACCACCCCCACCCCCCCGCAGGGCAGGGGCAGCCTCCACCAGGCCCCCACTCATGTCCGCTATTACCCCCACCCCCCAGCAGTGCATGGGCAGCCTCCACCAGGCCCCCACTCATGTCCCCTATCACCCCCACCCCCAGCAGTGCAGGGGCAGCCTCCACCAGGCCCCCACTTATGTCTCCCACCACCCCCACCCCTCAGCCACCAGGGGCAGCCTCCACCAGGCTCCCACTCATGTCTCCCACCACCCCCACCCCCTAGCAGTGCAGGGGCAGCCTCCACCAGGCCCCCACCCATGTCTCCCACCACCCCAACCCCCCGGCAGTGCAGGGGCAGCCTCCACCAGGCCCCCACCCATGTCCAACTCATGTCTCCCACCACCCCCACCCCCCAGCCACCAGGGGCAGCCTCCACCAGGCCCCCACTCATGTCTCCCACCACCCCCACCCCCCAGCAGTGCAGGGGCAGCCTCCGCCAGGCCCCCACCCATGTCCAACTCATGTTTCCCACCACCCCCACCCCCCAGCCACCACGGGCAGCCTCCACCAGGCCCCCACTCATTTCTCCTATTACCCCCACCCCCCAGCAGCGCAGGGGCAGCCCCCACCAGGCCCCCACCCATGTCTACCACCACCCCCACCCCCCAGCAGTGCCCCTGCAGCCTCCACCAGGCCCCCACTCATGTCCCCCTGCACCCCCACCCCCCAGCCACCAGGGGCAGCCTCCACCAGGCCCCCACTCATGTCCCCTATTACCCCCACCCCCCAGCAGTGCAGGGGCAGCCCCCACCAGGCCCCCACCCATGTCTACCACCACCCCCCAGCAGTGCAGGAGCAGCCTCCACCAGGCCCCCACTCATGTCCCCCTGCACCCCCACCCCCCAGCCACCAGGGGCAGCCTCCACCAGGCCCCCACCCATGTCCAACTCATGTCTCCCACCACCCCCACCCGCCAGCCACCAGGGGCAGCCACCACCAGGCCCCCACTCATGTCTCCCACCACCCCCACCCCCAGCAGTGCAGGGGCAGCCTCCACCAGGCCCCCACCCATGTCCAACTCATGTCTCCCACCACCCCCACCCTCCAGCCACCAGGGGCAGCCTCCACCAGGCCCCCACTCATGTCTCCCACCACCCCCACCCCCCAGCAGTGCAGGGGCAGCCTCCACCAGGCCCCCACCCATGTCCAACTCATGTCTGCCACCACCCCCATCCCCCAGCCACCAGGGGCAGCCTCCAAAAAGCCTCCACCAGGCCCCCACCCATGTCCCCTATTACCCCCACCCCCCAGCAGTGCAGGGGCTGCCTCCACCAGGCCCCCACTCATGTCCCCCTGCACCCCCACCCCCCAGCCACCAGGGGCAGCCTCCACCAGGTCCCCACTCATGTCCCCTATTACCCCCACCCCCCAGCAGTGCATGGGCAGCCCCCCACCAGGCCCCCACTCATGTCCCCCTGCACCCCCACCCCCCAGCCACCAGGGGCAGCCTCCACCAGGCCCCCACCCATGTCCAACTCATGTCTCCCACCACCCCCACCCCCCAGCCACCAGGGGCAGCCTCCACCAGGCCCCCACTCATGTCTCCCACCACCTCCACCCCCCAGCAGTGCAGGGGCAGCTCCACCAGGCCCCCACCCATGTCCAACTCATGTCTCCCACCACCACCACCCCCCAGCCACCAGGGAAACCCTCCACCAGGTCCCCACCCATGTCCAACTCATGTCTCCCACCACCCCCACCCCCCAGCCACCAGGGGCAGCCTCCACCAGGCCCCCACTCATGTCTCCCATCATCCCCATCCCCCTAGTGCAGGGGCAGCCTCCACCAGGGCCCCACCCATGTCCAACTCATGTGTCCCACCACCCCCACCCCCCAGCCACCAGGGGCAGCCTCCACCAGGCCCCCACTCATGTCCCCTATTACCCCAACCCCCCAGCAGTGCAGGGGCAGCCCCCACCAGACTGTCTACCACCACCCCCAGCAGTGCAGGGGCAGCCTCCACCAGGCCCCCACTCATGTCCCCCTGCACCCCCACCCCCCAGCGAGCAGGGGCAGCCTCCACCCGGCCCCCACTCATGTCCCCTATTACCCCCACCCCCCAGCAGTGCAGGGGCAGCCTCCACCAGGCCCCCACTCATGTCCCCCTGCACCCCCACCCCCCAGCGAGCAGGGGCAGCCTCCACCCGGCCCCCACTCATGTCCCCTACAACACCCACCCGAGTATTGCATCCACCCACTCAGAAATGGCAATAACATGATAGAACAGCAATTGCAAGTTTGGAAACAAACACAAGTCCCTCACATACACCCAATGGGTGTCAGTGAATCTCAAAACCCATATCATGATATGCATGAAACCAATGAGATGATACTACACATTGAAGTTTGATCAAAAAATATGTATTAAAGGAAACATGAATTGAATCAAAAATAAACTAACAGAAATGGCAATGTAAAAAAAAGTAAAAAGAAGCATGTCCGTGAAAAAATGCAAAACCAAAAATCAGAATCCAAAGGAATGGTGTCCGAAGTCACAGTCCACAAAAGAAAATCCAATGGGAAATTATAATTGAAAGCCATTGCTCCATGGGTAAATTGTAAAATGAAAAGAAAATCCAACAGTGAACTATGTACAGGTGAACATGCCAGGGTCCATGATCCAAACAAAAGAAATGAAACCTATCTAACAACACTACCTAATAAAAAATAACTATACAAAAATGTGGCCCATTGTCCAAAAGGTCCAAAGAAAATGCAAAAACAAAGGAAACCTAACACTAACTACATAACTATTTACATGGGCAGCAGGCTAGTCCAACAGCTCACTGGATGTTGTAATGGGCCAGGGCATCATCGAACTCCTGTTCAATGGCTTGGAGGCGGGCATGTTCCCTGGCCCCGAGGTCTCGCAGGGTAAAGCAGTGTCCAGCTCCAACTCCCTGCGAAGACCCTCGAGGCACTCAGCCCGCCTCAGCGCCCTCCGCATGGAGTTCTCCGCCCTGACCATTGTGAGCCGTTCCTCCTCTGCCCGCTGCCGCTCCGCACCTATCTGCTGGTCCAACCGCTCCCACACAGAAGCCACTCCCATTCCAGGGTTCTCCTGCCCTCCGGCCGATGCCTGCACCCCTGATGTTGATGGCCCCGAGCCATGATGCCGCCCACGTCGAGCCTGCCGCTGCCTCCGACGCAACTGCCTGTGCCAGCACGACAGCATCCAGGCTGATGGAATCCACCGACGCCGTCGTGCATGTGCCCTGCCCAATGATGCCGTCACATCCTCCATCTGCTGGGGTCCAGTTGCTGGTGTGTCCACCCCTGCTGGACCTCCGACTCCCGACTGTGGCAGGGATTGGATCCCCACCGAGCCGGCTGCATTGGTCGGGGCAGGTCCACAGGGGGCCCTGGTGGCATCTGGGCTGGAAGACGGCATGGAGAACGACTGGTGCATAGTCTCCACAGAGGAGGAGAGGGTCACCAGATTGGCCGACACATGTAGGAAACCCCTGACTTTGGCCGATCCCAACTGGGCCACGCCGGCATGGTGCTCTCCGTGATGACGTGCAGCTCCTCCCGGGAAGCACACACCTCATCACGAATTGCACCTGTGCGCAACGCGACACCAATCAGGACCTTCTCCATATGGCCAGGGGTCCCCTCGTACGCAGGTGGAGGGGAGTCAGATGACATGGACATCCCCCCTACCTGCGGACGGGCCTGGGATGGGGCATCCCTGCTGGTGCATGGTGGTGCAGTCACAGTGTCAGGGACAGTGACATGCACAGGCCCCTCCACGGCGACCTGTGCTGCCTCCTGCCCCTGCCCCTGGACTGCAACACTTGCACCAGCAGGGATGCCCCCACCAGGCCCCATGTGCGCCTCAGTAGCGGCCTCCTCCTCCTCTGTGTAAACCACCAACCTGGATGGCTCCACCCCGTCTTCCGCCGTTGCAAGCCCCTGTGGGGGCTCACCCACCCCTTCCGCTGCAGCCGTGGGGGCATCCCCGCCGCTTTGCTCCACAGAGCCATCTCCGCCCTCTTCTTCACGTGGAGTTGTGTAGAGGGAGACATAGAACACAAGCATCAGGGTACTGTACAATGGTCCCCTAGACAGGAAGCAATAGCAGATGAGTGGCTCTGTCAAAGATCACTTCCATCATGTCCCTCCACAACACATGGCTCAGTGCAGGTAAAACACATGCGGTAACAGGCATGGCGCATGCTATGGACATTAGCACACATGTCCAAGTGATTCTTGAAACATACACTGTTGTTTTGGAACTCACATGCATCATGGGCCATGCCTATCACATGCACACACTTCACCCTAGTTTCATCCATCTGGCCTCGTACACCACAGACACAGTGGATACAAGGATGACTAGGCTGCATCAGTGAACCTGAACATTGCGACCGACATGTGTCATGCATCCCTGCCATTCACAAGTCACAGACACGCAGGTCAGACAGACAGACATGGACAGCATACATGTACATGGCATCAGCACCCATCCCTCACTCCCACCCATGTCCAGGAACAGAGACTGGCATGCTTTCATGTGGCCATTCCGCATAGGGCAACCCATGTTGCATTTGAACACATGCACCAACCGTGTGGTTCACACATTACTGTCTCACATGCATGACGTCCCTGCACACACACACATGCATACATGGCCTATGTCACACATACAGGCAAGTATCAGACAACCAGCACACTGCGACATACACTGTCTCACACAGCAATGCTTGGCCACTTACCGCTCAACTCCAGACGGGTCTGCCTCTCAAGGATCTGGGCGTGGAGCGCTGGGCCTATGCGTTCCAGGACCCTCATCTGGATGGTACTCATGCAGCCCCGGCCCCCCTCCACGAGGCGCTGGGCCTTCAAGAGGGTCCTGGACCTGCAGTTATCCCAGCGCTTCTTGACATGTTGGTAGTCGCGGACTGCCACCCCCTCCGCGTTGATGGCAGTCACGATGTCCGTCCAGATCCGAGTCCGTCCTTCCTTGTTGGCGCGCTTACTTCCGAAGAGGGCATCATACTGCCCCAGGACTTGCTCCACCAGGTCACCAACTTTGCTGGCAGTGAAGCTGGTGCCCCTCCGCCTCTCTGGCCGGGGGTTGCCAGTGGTGCCAGATGTTGCAGTGCCCGACATGGCAACCCCAGAGGCAGGAGTGGGTGGGAAATGAAATCGCATATGCGTGCTGACGTGCATACGCGCTAAGGGCCTTTCCTCGATTTACACGCAGACGTGCAGGATTTTCACGTGCCAAATAACTCTGTATCAAGCTGCCCAAAAGGCCGAATTACTGCCCCCCAGAGCCCCGAGCAGCCCCCCACAAGCCATCTGCTGCTGCCTGCCTGCCTGCCTGCCTGCTGCCACCGTGCCCTGCCATTTGGTGCCTGCACATCAGCCATCTGCAGGGGTCCATTTGCTGTGTCCACCCCTGCTGGAACCGAAGACTCCCGACTGCGATTCCATCGCTCCACAGCCCAGCCCCAGGACCCAGTTGCCCACCCACTCCTGCCTCTGGGGTTGTCATGTCGGGCACTGCAACATCTGGCACCACTGACAACCCCCGGCCAGAGAGGCAGAGGGGCACCAGATTCAGTGCCAGGGAAGTTGGTGTCCTGGTGGAGCAAGTCCTGGGGCAGTATGATGCCCTCTTCAGAAGTTCCCGCGCCGACAATGAAGGACGGACTCGGATCTGGACGGACATCGTGACTGCCATCAACGCGGAGGGGGTGGCAGTCCACGACTTCCAACATGTCAAGAAGCGCTGGGAGGAGAAGGGGTAGCTGGGACCCCACAGGGCCCAACGGGGGAAGATGGCACAGAGTCATCCAGGTTGGTGGGGGGTTTGGTGGAGGAGGAGGCCGTGCAAGCAACAGAGACGGGGTCCGGAGGTGGGGATTCCACTGGTGCTAGTGGTGCAGTGCAGGACCAGGGACAGGAGGCAGCACAGGTCGCCGCGGAGGTGCCTGTGTGCAATCCTGTCCCTGATCCTGTCACTGCATCATCTTGCACCAGCAGGGATGCCTACATCCAGACCCGTTTTCAGGCAGGGAATGAGCTCACGACAACTGCCCTTCCTCTGCCTGCGGACGTGGCTATCCGGGTCCGGGTTGAGCCTGTCCTGACTGGTGTGGAGCTGCGTCAACGGGCCATGCGAGGTGACCTGCAGTCTTTTCATGAGGAGACTGCACGCCATCTCGATTGGCTCGTTGACCGCGTCGGCCTACTGGGACAGGTCACCCAGGCAGGATTCCTCCGTTTGATGGGGCTTGCTACGACCCCCTCCTCAACTGAACCCCCTATGGGCCAGTCGTCCTCCGTGCCATCTTCCCACCCATCAGTCACCTGGGTGCCCTGTGGAGCTGCCTCTGACGGTGCGGCCAGGCTGGTGGAGGAGGCATCCCTGCCGCAGTCGGGAGTCGGACGTCCAGCAGGGGTGGCCACATCAACGACTGCACCCCAGCCAGCGGAGGATGTGCAGGCAGCAGGAGGCAGTGCACGGGCAGAGGCGCAGCAGCAGCAGCAACGGGGTGGGAGCCATGATGGCTCGGGGCCTTCCACATCGGAGGGGCAGGCATCGGCCGGAGGGCAGGAGGACCCAGGACGGGAAGTGTCTTCCGTGTGGCAGCGGTTGGGCCATGCCATAGATGCGGAGCGGCAGCGGGCGGAGGAGGCACGGCTCACGATGGTCAGGGCGGAGAACTCCATGCAGAGGGCCCTGAGGCGTGCCGAGTGCCTCGAGGCAATCCGCAGGGAGTTTGGGGGAACATGTGGATGGCCCTGCGGACCCTCGGGGCCATGGAGGAGGAGCGCCTCCGGGACATTGAGCAGGAGTTCGATGAGGCCTTGGTCCGGAACATCCCGAAGTGAGCCGTCGGACTAGCCCGCTGCCCTTGTAAATAGTTATATAGTTAGTGTTAGGTTTCCTTTGGTTTAGCATTTTTTTTGGACCTTTTGGACAATGGGCCACATTTTTGTATATAGTTATTTTTTTTAGGTAGTGTTATTAGATAGGTTTCATTTATTCGGTTGGGATCATGGACCCTGGATTGTTTATCTGTACATAGTTGACTTTTGGATTTTCAATTTTTATTATGATTTCGCCATGGAGCAATGGTTTTCGATTTTAATTTTCCATTGGATTTACTTTTGTGGAGTGTGACTTTGGACACCTTTCCTTTGCATTCTGATTTGTGGTTTAGCATTATTTCACGGAACTGCTGTTTCTTTTTTTTAAATTTCTATTATTGTTTGTTTATTTTTGATTCAATTTATGTTGTTTTTAATGCATATTTTTTCTTCAAAGTTCAATGTGTAGTATCATCTCATTGGTTTCATGCATATCATGATATGGGTTTTGACATTCACTGACACCCATTGGGTGTATGTGAGGGACATGTGTTCATTTCCAAACTTGCAATTGGGCTTCTAATCATGTTTTTGCCATTTCTAAGTGGGTGGATGCAATACTCGGGTGGGTGTTTGCCATTTGGAGGCTGACCATAAGGGCCAGGGATCTACATTGTGGTGACATGTTGGCTGGGAAACATGGGTGGGGGGCTGGTGGAGGCTGCCCCTGCACTGCTGGGGGGTGGGGGTGATAGGGGACAAGAGTGGGGGCCTGGTGGAGGCTGCCCTGCACTGCCGGGGGGTGGGGAGGTGGTAGACATGAGTGGGGGCCTGGTGGAGGCTGCCCCTGCACTGCTGGCGGGTGGGGGTGGTGGTAGACATGAATGGGGGCCTGGTGGAGGATGCCTCTGCACTTCTGGGGGCTGGGGGTGGTGGTAGACATGAGTGGGGGCCTGGTGGAGGCTGCCCCTGCACTGCTGGGGGGTGGGGGTGCAGGGGGACATGTGTGGGGGCCTGGTGGAGGCTGCCCCTGGTGGCTGGGGGGTGGGGGTGATAGGGGACATGAGTGGGGGCCTGGTGGAGGCTGCCCCTGGTGGCTGGGGGGTGGGGGTGATAGGGGACATGGGTGGGGGCCTGGTGGAGGCTGCCCCTGCACTGCTGGGGGGTGGGGGTGGTGGTAGACATGAGGGGGGCCTGGTGGAGGCTGCCCCTGCACTGCTGGGGGGTGGGGGTGATAGGGGACATGAGTGGGGGCCTGGTGGAGGCTGGCCCTGGTGGCTGGGTTGTGGGGGTGATGGGAGACGAGTGGGGGCCTGGTGGAGGCTGCCCTTGGTGGCTGGGGGGGGGTGGTGGTAGACATGAGTTGGACATGGGTGGGGGCCTGGTGGAGGCTGCCCCTGGTGGCTGGGGGGTGGGGGTGGTGGGAGACATGAGTTGGTCATGGGTGGGGGCCTGGTGGAGGCTGCCCCTGCACTGCTGGGGGGTGGGGGTGGTGGGAGACATGAGTGGGGGCCTGGTGGAGGCTGCCCCTGCACTGCTGGGGGGTGGGGGTGGTGGTAGACATGAGTGGGGGCCTGGTGGAGGCTGCCCCTGCACTGCTGGGGGTGGGGGTGATGGGAGACATGAATGGGGGCCTGGTGGAGGCAGCCCCTGGTGGCTGGGGGCTGGGGGTGATGGGAGACATGAGTGGGGGCCTGGTGGAGGCTGCCCCTGGTGGCTGGGGGGTGGGGGTGGTGGGAGACATGAGTTGGACATGGGTGGGGGCCTGGTGGAGGCTGTCCCTGGTGGCTGGGGGGTGGGGGTGGTGGGAGACATGAGTTGGACATGGGTGGGGGCCTGGTGGAGGCTGCCCCTGCACTGCTGGGGGGTGGGGGTGGTGGGAGACATGAGTGGGGGCCTGGTGGAGGCTGCCCCTGCACTGCTGGGGGTTGGGGGTGGTGGGAGACATGAGTGGAGGCCTGGTGGAGGCTGCCCCTGGTGGCTGGCGGGTGGGGGTGGTGGGAGACATGAGTTGGACATGGGTGGGGGCCTGGTGGAGGCTGCCCCTGGTGGCTGGGGGGTGGGGGTGCAGGGGGACATGAGTGGGGGCCTGGTGGAGGCTGCCCCTGCACTGCTGGGGGGGCGTGGGGGTGATGGGAGACATGAGTGGGGGCCTGGTGGAGGCTGCCCCTGGTGGCTGGGGGGTGGGGGTGGTGGGAGACATGAGTTGGACATGTTTGGGGGCCTGGTGGAGGCTGCCCCTGCACTGCTGGGGGGTGGGGGTGATGGGAGACATGAGCGGGGGCCTGGTGGAGGCTGCCCCTGGTGACTGGGGGGTGGGGGTGATAGGGGACATGGATGGGGGCCTGGTGGAGGATGCCCCTGGTGGCTGGGGGGTGGGGGTGATGGGAGACATGAGTTGGGGCCTGGTGGAGGCTGCCCCTGCACTGCTGGGGGGTGGGGGTGATAGGGGACATGAGTGGGGGCCTGGTGGAGGCTGCCCCTGGTGGCTGGGGGGTGGGGGTGATGGGAGACATGAGTGGGGGCCTGGTGGAGGCTGCCCCTGCACTGCTGGGGGGTGGGGTGGTGGTAGACATGGGTGGGGGCCTGGTGGAGGGTGCCCCTGGTGGCTGGGGGTTGGTGGTAGTGGGAGACATGAGTTGGACATGGGTGGGGGCCTGATGGAGGCTGCCCCTGCACTGCTGGGGGGTGGGGGTGCAGGGAGACATGTGTTGGTGATCAGTAGTGCAAGGTGACATGTGGGTTGGCTGGGGGGCATGGCCATGGTGGATGGGTTGCCTGTGGGACATGAGCAGGGGTGCAGGGTAGTGCCCTGTGGTGTGGGCTGCCTGCATGGGCCGTGGAGGGTGTAGAGGGAACACCTGGGAGGACCCACACGGCCAAGTCACGTGTAGCATTCCCCGGCACCACCTAAATACACGTACCCTGCTGAAATTGCGTGTGAATCTTCCCGTGCACCTCGGAATACACATACCCAGGCCAATCGCGTGTGGAACTTCCCGTGCATCCCGAAGTACACTTACCCAGGCCAATCGCGTGTGGAACTTCCCGCGCACCCCGAAGTACACGTACCCAGGCCAATCGCGTGTGGAACTTCCCGCGCACCCCGAAACACACGTACCCAGTCTAATCGCATGTGGAACTTCCCGCGCACCCCGTAGTACACGTACCCAGTCTAATCGCGTGTGGGACTTCCCGCGCACCCCGAAGTACACGTACCCAGGCCAATCGCGTGTGGAACTTCCCGTGCATCCCGAAGTACACGTACCCAGGCCAATCACGTGTGGAACTTCCCGCGCACCCCGTAGTACACGTACCCAGGCTAATCGCGTGTGGGACTTCCCGCGCACCCCGAAGTACACGTACCCAGGCCAATCGCGTGTGGAACTTCCCGCACACCCCGAAGTACACGTACCCAGGCCAATCGCGTGTGGGACTTCCCGTGCACCCAGGTACACACGCACACGCTATTTTTCACACAGCAGGTGTCTGTGTTTGTCGGTACCCCTTTGCACCTCATTTGTCCTAGAGGGCCACTGTATGGACCATCCATCATGGCTGTATATGGGTGCTTTTTGTTATCGCACATTTTGGCGCACATTTTTTTCAGGCGCAGGGACACTACCGCCTGCTTTCTTGTGGCGTACTTGTTTGGCCCTGTGCGCGTCTTGTAAGAGGATTCAATTCAGCACTACAGCTAAGTTAACGCCTAGTCTAGAATACTGAATGAAAACCCTTATTGATATATCTTTATGTCCAGTTCATGCGTTCTGGATGACTACCCCTATATAACACCCCTCTCTTGGAATCCCCCTGACCCCACTGAGCCAAGAAGTAGTTCTGTTTTGCAAGTTTAAAAGGTTTATTTGATAATTTAAAATATATATATATCACACTTTATAATAAATTAATAATTGAATAGCACACTTAATCTGATATGATAAAGATCAACAACGGAGAATCTGGCACTAGCACACTTCTTATAATCACTAATGAGTTGACATGAAATGGATAAGGTAGCACACTGGTAAATAGGAACAAAAGTATAATGTGGTAGAGGATGCTTTATGTAAGCTCAGGTGGATGCAATATTCAATGAATGCAGTACAGAAAATACTCAATATGATTTCAACCAAACAATGTAATCACTTTTCTCTGGCAATCCCCTCCCCCCTTGATGCAAGGCAAGGAAATGGAAGGAAAACACACAGTTCTCAGAAATGCAATCAATGTAAATCAGTTCACCCCAGCAAGCTTACACTACAGAAAACAGATAGGAGTTTTGAAAACACAGGCAAAATGCTTTGATATGTGCTAGCAATGGATGAGAAATATGCTGGAAATGCTTTTAATTCCCTTTCAGAGGTTCAGGGTGAGTGGTATCTAGTTAATATTAGTCCAGGCTCACACTAGCAATGATGCAGGGATAGTTAGCAGGTTAAACGAATTTCTGGCAAATGGAAGGCAAGCAGCAGCAGTTTTTACATGTGGAGAAATTTGCAAATCGCGGTAAAATTCGCGGGTGCGTGTTCCGCGATTGCGGTAAAACTATAAGGGGTAGGAATGTGGTTCTTGGTGCGATTCAAAGCTCAGATTCTAAGCTTTCAAATGAAAGTTACTGCAAGTCTCTAGCACAAACGGTCGCGGAGATATGAGCGATTAAATAAAGGTCGTTTTTCAGATTTGAAATTTTAAAGGCTCAAAATGACAAGTGGCAGATTTTGCAGCTAAAATGACAGGTGACAGCTAGGAGGCAGTTCTACTTAGGTTAAATAGATTGAATTATATGATTTAACTAAGAGATTGGTTCTGCACAGTTTTCTAGGTACTCACACTATATTCTTGAGTGAAATGGGCCACGCCACGGATCTGGTCAGATTTTAGACTCGCCTCTGGTCTCTGCACTTCACAGTGATCTGGGTCAGCTCTCTCTGGTTCTGCTAACAGGTCAGCTCTACTCTGCTTCTGGTCTGGCCTGATGGATTTGAAGTCTCTATGTTGCTCTCTGAAGGTTTGATGGAGGTAAAGTATGGATTTTTCCGGCAGAGCGTCCCGCTGCAGATGGAATTGAAGGTCCCTATCTGTCCTGTCTGTCTGCTTTTATGTGTTTAGAATGTGGGTGTGTTCTAGCATCACTGACCCTACCTCTCTCTCAGCTTCTAATTGGTCAAACTTCCATTTATCATTTGATTGGGGGAGCTAGGTTGGGTCAGAGTGATGTCATTTTATGGCTTGCAGAAAGTCCACTCCTCCTGTCAACTTACACACAAATCTAGATTTGAAACAAATACATATTTGCAGAGGTACATATTGTTTTAAAATCATATGCACCCATCATGCATTACAGGGGGTATCCCCTGTTCAAACTCTGCTCTTCCTGGGAGCTTGCATTCAGAAATGGCACATAATTCACTTTTTAATTGATTTTCCAATTTCTGACATTGACCCAACTTTACATACATGTGCGCAGGGAGTATGGACATTAACTGATGAAGTTTCAGATTTTTAACATGCATACATTTAGAGTAATATCCACTTTTCCGCTAAAACCCCCCTGAACATGCCACCGGCTCGAAAAACCTCTTAAAATGTGGGCAGAAAAATCACAAGAATTATGGTGTCATTTATAAATTTTCACATGTCCGTACTATGAGTTATTCATCTTTTTCTAAACAATATTCTGGCTACAAAGGGGTGTGGTTTCCCCTCAGCACAAGGTAGAAATACTGGTTTATCCAGTTCTGCCAAGCCAGCTTCTCTCACCGGCAGTGCTCCTCCCAGCTTCTGCCAAGAGGAAGCTACATTTTACGACCGCTGTAATAAAACCTTTGCCTGAGTCAGGAGAGGCTCATTGTTCAAGAGGAAGCCATTTATGATCCTCTCCATAAACCCTCTGCCTGGGTGAAGGGAGTTGCATTGTTCACTCTCCTGCAGAGCACAGGTAATTCAATTATCAGAAAGATGGCATATCCTTAGTGTGAGCAGCAAAAGGGCAGCTAGGCCTGGGAACACAGCTGTGACTCAAGTTTCACTCCTGATGGGGGTAGTTGCCAGGCAGAATTCAGTTCCTTAAGCCGGGTTTCAGATAAAATGTCACTTTTTGTTCCCCAGTTTCTGCCTTCAAATAAAACTAAACATTTTCACATATGCAGCTAGAAGGCTGATTCTAAGTGCAAAACTATGGCATTTCAACAGTTACAAAGGCATGTGACACCAAACATAGGTCACTCATTTAATCTAAACATTTTCGATTTTAGTGTCTTTAAATCCAGTGCAACTTAAACTGCTGACTCCATAGCTCAGCCAGTTTTGTTATAAGCATTGTTCTGGGCTCTTCATTTCCCAGATTTTGTAGGCACACAACACTCCATTCTACCAAATGTCTGCTGGTGTCCAGTGAGTTTTTAGATGTGTTGCAATGTTTAAAATAGACAGTTTGAGCCTGCCTTCAGAGAAACACAGGGTGGTTTTAAACTGCCGGCTTTTGGATAGTGGTGAGTACTGGTACTGCACCCATTTTTGGGATTTAAGAAATGAATTCCCAACAGTTATGGGTTTGCTTTTGGCAATCAGCATTGCCATTCCCAATGGTTTCAGACTACTGTGTGGGTAGTCCAATGGTGGTTTTAGGCAGTGTCCTTCTGTGCCCATAACATCGGCAAAAATGGGTGGCAGCCTATTCTTCATGCATTTCCCTGTGCATTTTCTGGGAAGCTCTGGCCATCATGATGTTTTCATGTCAGTACTGCACAGTTTTGAGGTAGAGCTCGGATGCATGGGTAAATACATCCCACAAGCCCCCCTCTTGCGATGGCCATTCTATTTCACTAATGGGACTCGCAAGACCTGGGATGTTTCCTCATCTTCTTCCAATAAATGGCACAGTTCAGCATCTTTTCCTCCATCCGGTCGGATCGATCGGTTCTCCTCGCCAGTCCTGATGGGAGTATTGGGCGGTCCACTGGGCCCATTGGATCTTCGTTCCCGGTCTCCGGATCATCCTCCTTGGCCAGTCTCAAGGTCTTCTTTCTCCTAGGACGACAAAGGAAGAGCGGCAATACCTACTCATAGACGTTTTTCCACCACTGTTGAGATGGTGGGACAGCATATGCATTTCATCATGACGAAACATTACATTCTTATTTTGATAAAAAACAGTATAACTAAGAGACAGTTTCATGCAAATCACAATATTTTAGAGACTAGATGTGGTATGTTTTATGGTTGGAACTGAATTAGTCTGAGACAGTACCCGCTAGGATTCCAGAGGATTCCTCCAGTTGTTGCAGAGTGTGCCTGGGATGGCAACATTTCAACTGGTTTATGTGGACCCACTTGTCTTCCCCCTCTGCCGAACCGCCTTTGGGGATGTGGATTTTGTAGGCCACAGGTGAGATCTTGTCGATGATCTCAAAGGGTCCCTTCCATGTAGGCAAAAATTTGCGCTGCTTGGCCTGGTTCCTTTGGAAGTTGTATAGATAGACCCGGTCTCCCACCTGATATTCCTTCCTGGAAGTTTTCAGGTCATAGTGGGTCTTCATGCTATCAGCTGATCTTTTAGATTCCGCTGAGCGTAAGCAAAAGCATGTTGGAGGTGTTTCCTTAAATTCTCTACATACTCATGAGTAGTGGAGGCATTTATCAGTGTCTGCTCTTGGGTCCTGTAGAGCAAATGATGAGGAAGCACCATCTTGCGTACAGTCATCAACTCAAATGGTGACATTTTGGTTGCAGATGAAGGGGTAGATCTGATAGCCATTAGGACCAGAGGTAATCGGATATCCCAACTTGGCCCAGAATCTGCCACAAACTTCTTTAATATGCTCACAATTGTCCGGTTATATCTCTCTACTGCCCCAGAAGAAGCTGGCCGATAAGCAATATGCAACTTCCTTTTGACCCCCAGTATCTCCCACATCTTTGTCATTACTTCACTGGTGAAGTGGCTACCTCTGTCTGACTCAATCCTTTGAGGTAGACCAAAACGGGAAAAGATGTGGTTAATCATCAAGGCAGCTGCAGTTTCTGCCTTGCAATTTGGGGCTGGGAGACATTCCACCCACTTGGTAAACAAGCATGTCACAGTCAACATGTACTTATTCCCCCTAACCGAGTGAATCACAGGGCCTACAAAGTCGATTTGTAAATCTGACCATGGCAGTGTCATCCCCCGCTTTTGTAAAGGTGCCCGGTGTGTGAGGGATGTCGGCTGAAATTGTGCACACACAAGACAACCCTTCAAATATTGGTTGAGGTCCTGGCCCATGTGTGGCCAGTATGCAACCTCTCTTAAGATTTCCAGTGTTGTGTGAAACCCCCTATGACCGGCGGTGGCCGCATCATGGGCGTGACTTAACATCAGGCTTCGGAATGAGGTAGGAACCACCCACTGATCGTGGCCAGCTTTGGATTTCCTTACCAGCAAACCGTCTTGGATTCGGAACATTTTTGGACATTTCATCAACACTCTTAGGTCCTCTTTCCCATTGTAATCGGTATCCGTCAGGGGAAAGTTCTCAGGGTCCTCAAGGTGCTGGTAAAATTTACCAATAATTGGATCCCCCTTCTGAGCAGTAATCAAATCAGCATCAGGGGTCTCCTTACTCCATTGTGCAATTGAAAGGTCGTTGTGAGCATTTGTCTGGGACCTAGTGATGGCAGTGACCTGGATTTCCCCCAACAGGGACTCAATCTCTATTAGATCCCCTTGGATGGCCCCGGTTTTGGCCAGCTGATCAGCTAAGTCATTTCCAGTTTTGTCTGGTCCCTCTACTTTGGAATGACCCTTGATCTTTTTCCAATAGATGGTCATCTCATTCGAGGTGACCAGATCATCAATGTTTTGGATCAACTTCCCATGTTTCAAGGGTTTGTTGTTAGCACATAACATGCCTCTGGTTTTCCAATTAACCAGGTGCTCCACGAACCCGTTCCGTACATAATTCGAATCTGTGATTATGACCAGTTCGTGGAGTTGATGCTGGACAGCAGCGAGGATGGCCTGATGCACAGCCATCAATTCTGCCACCTGACTACTTCGGGGACCAATTTTGTATCCAGCGGAGGGTTCTGGGGACTCATTCACCCATGCATTCCCTACGCCGGCCACCAGTTCTTTCTCCCCGTTGTTGTCAACATGGTAAGAGCATCCATCCACATAGACAGTGGGCATTCCCTCACACTTGTCTTCTTCAAAGACTTTGTGGGGGGAATTAAGGTATGCCTCCATGTTGTCCTTTATTTTTAGACTTTCGTCCTCGAGACAGTTTTCTCTGGCACAATCATGCAAGTCAGCCAGACCTTGCGCGAGGGGACTCTTCTTGTTTTGGCCATATCTGACCTCCACAGGAAAGCCTTGCATTGACAGAATCCAGGAAGTAATTCGGGAATTACTCACATTTCCGGCCCGGATTCTGTCACTTTGGAGATATTGCAGAGGCTGGTGTGGAGTCTCCACTATGATGTGTTCCCCCTGGATAAACGGGCGGTAATTCTTCAATGCCCACACCGTTGCCAGGAGTGCCTTCTCACAATCGTTGAATTTTTCCTCCACAGAGGATAAAGTTTTGCTCGCATAGGAGATTACTTTATTGACCTTGTCATGCTTTTGGTATAATACTGCCGTCAAGCACGTATTAGAGAACCCCGTCTCCAGGAAGAACTCCTTGTTTCTGACAGGGTAAGCTAGGCAAGGCGCTTGTGAGAGGCTTCTCTTGAGTTGTCTTACTGCCTCGGCTTGTTCTGGACCCCATTCCCACTTGACCCCCCCCTTCAGGAGATGAATCAGGGGTCTGGTGATCTCTGCGTAGCCCTCAATGAACTTTCTGCTGTAATTAGTCAGTCCAAGGAGGCTCCTTAGTTCCCGCAGAGTTGTGGGGTCTTTCAGTTTCTGAAGTGCTTCCACTTTCTTTTCCTGGGGACAGAGGCCCTGAGGATTAATCTCATGCCCCAAGAAATTAACACGGGTTCTACACCACTGTGCTTTCTGAAAGGAAAGTTTTGCTCCGGCGGCCCTCAACTGTGTCAGAACATAACGGATCTCCGCTATGTGTTCCTCCACAGATGAACTTTTGATGAGGACATCATCTACATAAGCCAGGTTACCCCTCGCACCCAGGTCGGGCATGGCCTTATGTAGGAAAATGTTGAATTCATTGCCGGAGTTGAGGTATCCGAAGGGAGTCCGGGTCCATGTGTACTGCTGGCCCCCAAAGGTAAAAGCCAGTTTGTATTGGTCCTCCCTACTGACAGGCACGGTCCAGTACCCATTGGTCAGGTCTATTGCAGTGAATACCTGTGACCCCTGGATCTGGCCAGCCCTTGGTCAATGTAGGGCAGAGGCCATCGGGAAGTATGGACCCGTTTGTTGAGCTCCCTAAGGTCGGCGCAGAGTCTCCACTGGCCGTTTGGCTTCAATATTCCCAGCACCGGATTATTGAAGGTGCTGTGGACGGGACGGATTATTCCCCGGGACTCAAGGTTCTTAATTATTTCAGTAAGGGACTCCATTGATGCGAGAGGCAAGCGATATTGCTTCACAAACACTGGAGTCATGCCAGGGTCCGTGGGGATTGTTGTTGTGTGGATGTCAGTGCGACCACAGTCATATGAGTCTACCGCAAAGAGATCTTGGAAATCCAAGAAAACTTGTTTCAACTTTTGCTTTTGTTCCAGAGTCACACAGGCGTCAGCTAGGTTGACTCTCTCTTCCACCATCTGCCTGAAGCCTGGAAAGACTTCTGGTTTGGCTATCTCCGCGGCCTCCTCCAGCTGGGTGGAGAAGTCCCTGGTCAGAGTGCTGATTTGGACCGGAGGCTTCAGGTGGGAAAGGCAGCCCTCATGTACCTGGAAAATCACCTCATCCCTCCTGAAGTCACACGTCACATCTTCCTTACCATAGGGGCAGGAAGTGTACACCAGGAAGTTCCCCCCATGCCGGGTAAAAATCCTGTCTGGTGTTGTATTGTCATCACTGTCACTGTCAAAACAGTCCTTGGGGATTGGTCCTAACAGTTCATTTCTAAGATCAATGGAGAAATGTCGGTCATCAACCGCCATTCCAATAATGGTGCCTGCGGCTAGAGTAATACTCTTTAAGTCGCTGTTATCCACCTCTATTGGAATGGTGTCATGTTGACTAATGGTGTTGGGTTTACCCCCAACCCTTGCTGTTGGAGAGAAGCATTTAGATGTATGTAAGCATCAGGGTTTTTCAACTCTTGTCCCCTTTTAACTTTCACTTCCAGGGAGAATTGTCGGGTCCTTTCTGGGATGGTGACTTCCTCTTTAACCTGAATTTCAACTGCATAAGGTAGCAATTGAGCTGACCTAAATGCTTTTTCTGGATCATCAAAGCCCATGGGATTATCCGCTAATCGGGACCAAGCTTTGAAGTTTATTAGGTCCAAACTAATGGCAAAGCGATTGAGAATGTCACTGCCTAAGTAAAAGGCGGCAGGGACGTCTCGCACGACCAAACAATTGTGGACTATGCTCTTGTTGCCAATGGAGATTTTGAGCATACACCTGCTTGGCAGGAGATGTTTTGAATTGGGTGCTTCCAGGTCCATTTCCCATTTGTCTATCAGTTTGAAGGTGGGAATGGCTGGATCTTTTGGGAGTTGGCGAAACATGGCTTCGCTGATGAAGCTCTTACCGTTGTTCACACACACTCGAGCGAGAACAGAGTCCTTCCCATCATTTAACTGAACAGGGATGAACAACTGCTCTCCAATTTGCTGAATATCAGCCAGGCTCTGAGCTGATTTCACATCTTTCTGGACTATAGGAGTGGGAGTTTCTGATTGTGGATTAGTATAGAATTTCAGAGTGTTTCCTTCCAGCGTGGAATACCACCTTAAACTGGAAGGAAGGTTGATTTTCAGAAACAGAGAGGACCCCCCATCACCAGTCTGTTGTCCTACTGCTATTACTGTCACGTCTGGAATCTGGTTGTTCTGGAAGTGAAATTCTACTTGGTCAGATTTTTGTTCAACCATGTGGCAGGTGCCGTTTAAACTAACATGGTTGACACTCTGTTTTAATTTTATTGGTCGGCTAGTCTGGGTCCAGAGGACCTTGTTTACACAATCTATTAGGGGTGACAACCTTCTCAGGAGTCATTCCCTAGTAAACAAGGGGTGCCCTCCGGGGTCACAACTATGACCGGGTGTTTCAGCTTGTGTCGCCCAATTTTAATGTCCAAGTCTGCAGTCCCCTCAACGGGAATTTCCTTCCCGTCAAAGTTCTGTAGTTGTCCCGGAAGAGAGGTGAGAGGAATTTGGTAATTCTCTCCCCTTCCTGCATTCAGTTCGTCAAAGGCCCTTCTGGACAGAAGGGTAGCTTGAGATCCAGTGTCCACCAGTGCCGAGATTGTACCCTGCCCCCGTACTTGTACCGGGGCATAATATCTTCCCTCCTTCTCCTCAAGGGGGCACAGGTAATGTACATTTTTGGACAACTGGTGGGCTAACTTTCTGGTTTTGGACATTGCTAGCGAAGAGATTTGGGCAGAATTCTGTGGAGAGTCCTGGGAATCTGAAAGAAAAATTTGGCAACTGGAGATCAGAGCCATTGTGGGTTCCCCTGGTTCCGGTTCTGGGCTGCCCCCCCCTTTTTGGAGGCAGTCCCCAGGATGGGTTTGAACCAGGGGATTTTCTTGCTGTTGGTTCTGGGATGAGATGGTGGGCGGCGGTAGCTCAGTCTCCACATCTCCCCAGTCTGGATTTGCATCCCTAGGGACCCATTTTTCTTTGGGGGGAGTTCCCCCCTCTCTGAAGGAGAAGATCCTTTTCCCAGGATCCTCTGAGGATCCCTCTCCCTCAAATTGGAAGATCTGTACCTCCTCCTCAAACTGAGTCTGTTTGGGTCTTTTGTTTCTCCTACCCCCCCTCTGCTCCTTAGGAGGCAGACTTTCAGGGGCAAGAGATTTTGTTTCCGGTTCCTGGGTTTCCATGGGCTGTTTACAAGTGAGGAAGGAAGCTTCCTCCAAGGCTTTACACCCCCCTTCCCCTTGTGCCTCCTCCCTGGGAACCGGTGAGTTATCGGGGTGCTGCCCCCGTCATTGTTCTGGAGCACCAGGTCCAGAGTTGGGTGCGTTCTGCCCCGGCACGCCCATCTGAGGGTTCTGCTGAGCCCTCAGTATGTGACCCAGATCCCGCGCCATGTTTTGAACCTGGCGCTCTAACTGGGAAACCCGCTCAGGCTGATACGGGGCCCTGTTTTCCCCCCTGGGCTGATCCCGGGAAGGGTAGCTGTCCCTCCTCTGGTAATACCCCGGGTTGGGAAGATTTGGGTACCCCCCCACCCTTGGCCTCCCCTCTCCCGGATTCAGTGGTCTGGGCTCAGGGAATTGGGGAAAGAAGGATGGATGGTTTTGGGGCTGAAAGTCGGGTGGATATCTGGGGAAAAAGTTCTGCCCAGGGTTTAGAGAATTTCTGCCCTCCTGTGGGAAGTTTGGAGGGAAGTTCCCTGGGTTAGGTGCTTGGCTGGATCCCCCCCCTTGGGCTGGAGGAGTCCACACATAACCCAGGATGGGTCGATTTCCCTTGTAACGGGGACTTACATAATCAGGAGAGCGAGGGACCCCATTTGTGGGGCTGCCTCCTTGGCTCCCTGTCTGTGACTGACCCGAGGACCTTCTGGGCCTAGCATTATTAGGTGCAGGTAGGTTTTTAGGCCCCCCCATCTCCAAATCCAAAACGGGGGTAACCTTTACCTCTGCCACCTTGGCAGCAGCAGGGGTGCTGTTGGCTTTGGGGTTTTTCTGGGCATTACTTTTGCTATCTATCGGTTTCTGCACCTCATAGATCCGGGTAGCCTGTTCAATGACCCAATCTAAGGATCTTTTCTCGTGAAAATCCCTCACGAGCTGGGTCATGATGTATTTGGGCAAGGCATGGAAAAACGTATTTATGAACTCTCTACTATCTGTGCGCACCCTTCTTGTGGTCTGTGCAAAAGCACGCTTTAACTCCTGCACAAATTCTTGTGGGGCCTGATCCTCCCCACATTGCAAATTGTAGGCTGCCTTGCGAGCCTCTTGAGGATTTCTGTGAACAGAAAAATGTTTCAGGATGGCCGCCTTATATGTGGACCATCTTAAATGATTTTGGTCCTCCAGCCCCGCAAAGAAACTGGAGTATTCCGGGGAGAAGGTCCACTTTACATATTGAATACAGCTTTGGCTGTCCTTCAAATGGAAAGTCTCCACCATTTGTTCAAACAACTCTAAGTGCTCCCAAACAGAATACTTAGCGTTCTTATGGTAAGGCGTGATGACGCTCCTGATCGCCTTAATCTGCTTTAAGGGGTCCTTAAGCAAGGCCCTTTTTGCCTTATTGGCCTTTTTGGTTCGGGTAACCCTTGTCCATTCTTCCTCGGACTCAGAGGCACTGCTCCCAGAGGTTCCCGTCTGTTCTTCCAGGTTTTCCCGGATTCTGCGAGCCTGGGAATGGCTGGCAGAATGTGGGGACCTGGTCTCCTGTGTCCTGCGCAGTTCAGAGGAGTCTTCAGATTCCTCCTTGCTGCCAGGATTTGATGGGTACCCCCTCCACTGACCTAACTGGGCAGAGGTTTTCAGGATGCCCTTAATGGGCCTACTCTCCTGGGGTTCCCCATTGAACTGTACTGTACTTGGGTGCCCATACCCGGATGCCCACCCCTCCATTCCTGAGTGGTACTGGCCTATGAGCCCCATACTCTTAGCTGGATAGTAATCTGCCATCCCTGCGGCCCTGTGCTCATGTGCGCCAGGGGACATGGGGGTGGTAGAGTCCAGGGACTGGGGGAGATGAAGGCCCCTGGTGTTAGGGCTCCTGCGGTTATGGTCAGGAGTCTCTCTTTCCCAGTGGACCTCATCTCTATCCGCCCCTGCTCCCTGTTGCAATGCAAGAGCCTGCATTTGTGCTTTCAGTTCCTCTGTTAAGGCCTTACTTGACTCTATCAGTCTCTCCTGCATCGCTACCTGTTGTTGGAGCCTATCATTGTGTTGACAGAGGGCCTCATTTTCCCTCTGTGCTTCCTGGTTGGTCCTGGAGAACTGGGCCAGTCTTTGCTGCAGGAGGGTTACCTCCTGAGCTGTGTCCCTATTGGCCTGCTCCTTTCTTGCTAGAGCATCCTCCACCCTCCTGGTGTGCTCTAGCAAGTTCTGGTGTTCTTTTTGGAGGTCACCCAGTCCCTGGTGGGTCAGGTGATTTTCTTCCATTTTCCTTTTTAAATGGCAGACTTCCTGGCCTATGGCGTCTCTTTCCTGACTAAGAGCCTGCATTTGTGCCGCCAGGTCGTCCCTCTGCCTTTGGAAGGTACCAGCTTTCTGGCGCTCCTGGTCAAACTCTGTCTGGGTATCCAGGTCTTTCAAAATCAGTTTATTGCTCTCTGCCTTCTCTCTATCTAGGTGGCTTTGCAGGGTGACTACCTGCTCAGCACATGCCCTATTGAAGTCTAGCTGTTGCTCCAGCTTTTTCTGGCTTTGCAGTAGGGAGTCCAAACCTTCTTGGTGTTCCTTCTGCAAGGCCAGAAATCTGGTATCCTGTTCTGACTTTTCCTTTTGCAGCACATCCATATCCTCCTTCATTTTAGTGATGTACAGTCTGCTGTCATTTTCTGACTCCTGGCTCCTCTGCAGCCTCTGCTCAGAAGAGACCAGGTCAGATTGGACCTTCTCTAACACCATCTGTTGCCTATTTGCCAGATTTTGGCTTTCAGCACATCTATCCTGCATGTCTCCCATATATAGGTACAGGTATGCTGCTATCCTGGCAATCTTATTGTGTTCCTCTTTGGCTTTAGGAGCCATATATAGTTCACTCAGGGCCACATGTAATGGACCCTGATCTCTCCATAAGTCTGACCCTGTTTCAGTGACCTGTCGCGTGATGGCCTGCAACCAGGCATCCTGGCCCTGCTCAACCCATTCACCTCTCACAAATAGTTTATGTAAGAAGTGCTCTCTGGCTATTTTCATGTCTACTAAGGTCGTCATTCTAGAGATTGGTCTCTGTCCTGACTTACAGAAGTTAGTATTTTATTCTTGCAAAACAGACCGTTTCCTAGAGTGTCCCTTTTGAGGAATGCTTCACAGCGTAATGCAGCGTGGTGATCCGACCGGATGTATGTATCCCGTCAGTTAGCACACTGTATTAAGCTGCACAAGTGGTATTCTAACCCAAACGTCCGGCTCGAGCCCCCAATTTGTAAGAGGATTCAATTCAGCACTACAGCTAAGTTAACGCCTAGTCTAGAATACTGAATGAAAACCCTTATTGATATATCTTTATGTCCAGTTCATGCGTTCTGGATGACTACCCCTATATAACACCCCTCTCTTGGAATCCCCCTGACCCCACTGAGCCAAGAAGTAGTTCTGTTTTGCAAGTTTAAAAGGTTTATTTGATAATTTAAAATATATATAGATCACACTTTATAATAAATTAATAATTGAATAGCACACTTAATCTGATATGATAAAGATCAACAACGGAGAATCTGGCACTAGCACACTTCTTATAATCACTAATGAGTTGACATGAAATGGATAAGGTAGCACACTGGTAAATAGGAACAAAAGTATAATGTGGTAGAGGATGCTTTATGTAAGCTCAGGTGGATGCAATATTCAATGAATGCAGTACAGAAAATACTCAATATGATTTCAACCAAACAATGTAATCACTTTTCTCTGGCAATCCCCTCCCCCCCTTGATGCAAGGCAAGGAAATGGAAGGAAAACACACAGTTCTCAGAAATGCAATCAATGTAAATCAGTTCACCCCAGCAAGCTTACACTACAGAAAACAGATAGGAGTTTTGAAAACACAGGCAAAATGCTTTGATATGTGCTAGCAATGGATGAGAAATATGCTGACAATGCTTTTAATTCCCTTTCAGAGGTTCAGGGTGAGTGGTATCTAGTTAATATTAGTCCAGGCTCACACTAGCAATGATGCAGGGATAGTTAGCAGGTTAAACGAATTTCTGGCAAATGGAAGGCAAGCAGCAGCAGTTTTTACATGTGGAGAAATTTGCAAATCGCGGTAAAATTCGCGGGTGCGTGTTCCGCGATTGCGGTAAAACTATAAGGGGTAGGAATGTGGTTCTTGGTGCGATTCAAAGCTCAGATTCTAAGCTTTCAAATGAAAGTTACTGCACGGTCGCGGAGATATGAGCGATTAAATAAAGGTCGTTTTTCAGATTTGAAATTTTAAAGGCTCAAAATGACAAGTGGCAGATTTTGCAGCTAAAATGACAGGTGACAGCTAGGAGGCAGTTCTACTTAGGTTAAATAGATTGAATTATATGATTTTAACTAAGAGATTGGTTCTGCACAGTTTTCTAGGTACTCACACTATATTCTTGAGTGAAATGGGCCACGCCACGGATCTGGTCAGATTTTAGACTCGCCTCTGGTCTCTGCACTTCACAGTGATCTGGGTCAGCTCTCTCTGGTTCTGCTAACAGGTCAGCTCTACTCTGCTTCTGGTCTGGCCTGATGGATTTGAAGTCTCTATGTTGCTCTCTGAAGGTTTGATGGAGGTAAAGTATGGATTTTTCCGGCAGAGCGTCCCGCTGCAGATGGAATTGAAGGTCCCTATCTGTCCTGTCTGTCTGCTTTTATGTGTTTAGAATGTGGGTGTGTTCTAGCATCACTGACCCTACCTCTCTCTCAGCTTCTAATTGGTCAAACTTCCATTTATCATTTGATTGGGGGAGCTAGGTTGGGTCAGAGTGATGTCATTTTATGGCTTGCAGAAAGTCCACTCCTCCTGTCAACTTACACACAAATCTAGATTTGAAACAAATACATATTTGCAGAGGTACATATTGTTTTAAAATCATATGCACCCATCATGCATTACAGGGGGTATCCCCTGTTCAAACTCTGCTCTTCCTGGGAGCTTGCATTCAGAAATGGCACATAATTCACTTTTTAATTGATTTTCCAATTTCTGACATTGACCCAACTTTACATACATGTGCGCAGGGAGTATGGACATTAACTGATGAAGTTTCAGATTTTTAACATGCATACATTTAGAGTAATATCCACTTTTCCGCTAAAACCCCCCTGAACATGCCACCGGGTCGAAAAACCTCTTAAAATGTGGGCAGAAAAATCACAAGAATTATGGTGTCATTTATAAAATTTTCACATGTCCGTACTATGAGTTATTCATCTTTTTCTAAACAATATTCTGGCTACAAAGGGGTGTGGTTTCCCCTCAGCACAAGGTAGAAATACTGGTTTATCCAGTTCTGCCAAGCCAGCTTCTCTCACCGGCAGTGCTCCTCCCAGCTTCTGCCAAGAGGAAGCTACATTTTACGACCGCTGTAATAAAACCTTTGCCTGAGTCAGGAGAGGCTCATTGTTCAAGAGGAAGCCATTTATGATCCTCTCCATAAACCCTCTGCCTGGGTGAAGGGAGTTGCATTGTTCACTCTCCTGCAGAGCACAGGTAATTCAATTATCAGAAAGATGGCATATCCTTAGTGTGAGCAGCAAAAGGGCAGCTAGGCCTGGGAACACAGCTGTGACTCAAGTTTCACTCCTGATGGGGGTAGTTGCCAGGCAGAATTCAGTTCCTTAAGCCGGGTTTCAGATAAAATGTCACTTTTTGTTCCCCAGTTTCTGCCTTCAAATAAAACTAAACATTTTCACATATGCAGCTAGAAGGCTGATTCTAAGTGCAAAACTATGGCATTTCAACAGTTACAAAGGCATGTGACACCAAACATAGGTCACTCATTTAATCTAAACATTTTCGATTTTAGTGTCTTTAAATCCAGTGCAACTTAAACTGCTGACTCCATAGCTCAGCCAGTTTTGTTATAAGCATTGTTCTGGGCTCTTCATTTCCCAGATTTTGTAGGCACACAACACTCCATTCTACCAAATGTCTGCTGGTGTCCAGTGAGTTTTTAGATGTGTTGCAATGTTTAAAATAGACAGTTTGAGCCTGCCTTCAGAGAAACACAGGGTGGTTTTAAACTGCCGGCCTTTGGATAGTGGTGAGTACTGGTACTGCACCCATTTTTGGGATTTAAGAAATGAATTCCCAACAGTTATGGGTTTGCTTTTGGCAATCAGCATTGCCATTCCCAATGGTTTCAGACTACTGTGTGGGTAGTCCAATGGTGGTTTTAGGCAGTGTCCTTCTGTGCCCATAACATCGGCAAAAATGGGTGGCAGCCTATTCTTCATGCATTTCCCTGTGCATTTTCTGGGAAGCTCTGGCCATCATGATGTTTTCATGTCAGTACTGCACAGTTTTGAGGTAGAGCTCGGATGCATGGGTAAATACATCCCACAGTCTTTGACCGTGCGCTGGTTTGTCCTACTCGATTCCATGAATACGGGTTGTAGGCGAGCGTGTGGGCGTTCCGCGCACTTGCCCCCTGTACTTCCCCCGTGACGCCCATATTTTCACATGTTGTTCCCCATTCCGAATGTTACGCCCCGTGTTCCGCCTACTTTTGTGATGTGCGCCGCGCTATGTGCGATTTCGCAGTGGCCGTGGCGCACTTGCACTGCGATTCGCATGTTTTGGCACCTCTGCGCGGGAATTCAACCAATCGATTTTAGGCCATTGTTTGCTGCTAGCATCTGTTCTTGCCCCCATGCCCATTTGGCCCCTGTTCTTGCCTCTTTTAGCCCCTTTTGTTGCCCCAAACCCTTAGGCGTCTTTGTTCCCCCAATCCTTTTTAGTCTCTGTTGCTGTCCCCAGCCCCTATTCTTGCTCCCTTTTGCCCCTGTATTTGCCCCCTTAGCCCCTTTTGTTTCCCCGCCCCCTTTAGCCCCTAGTTCCCCTTTTAAGCCCTGTTTGTTGCCCTCAACCCCTTTAATCCCCACTGTTGCCCCAATTCGTTTGAGACCCTTTTTGACCCTGTTTGTGCCCCTTTTAACAAGTGCTCTTGCCTCTTGCCCCCTTTATCCCCTGTGCTTGCCCCTTTTATAGGCCCCAACCCTTTTAGCCAATTGAGTTGCCACCATTTAATTTCAGTCCATGTTCTTGCCCCTATTCCCTGCTCCTGTCCCGTCCCATCACCCTTTAACCCATTTCCTTGCCACTTTTGTAGCCCCCAAACCCTTAAGACTAGTTTGTGGGCCCCAGTGTTCTTTAGCCCCGTTTCTTGTTTCATTTAGCCCCATTTCTACCCAGTCTCTGTTGCTGCCCCAAACCTCTTCAGGCCCTTTTATTGGCCCAATCCCCATTCTTACCCTAACCCCTTTTCTTGCCCCAGCCCCTGCCCCATTTGGCACAGCTATTTCCCAGGCTTGGCTGGCCAGACCCCAGGCTTGGCCCTGGCTCTGCCCTACCCATGAATTCCCTTTCTCTCCCAGGTCCATTAGCTGCACTGCACAGCGATCTGCGACGGTGAGGGGTTAAGTTGCGTGTCTCTTTTTGGGTTTTAAACTCTCCAGCCACTGAAGTATAAGTCCTGCCACAGCTGATTCGGAAAGCCTCAGAAGAGGAGGAATTATTCCCATGGCCTCCCCATATCGCCCTGCAGAATATTTGCTGGGGTCCATGTAAAAATGACGCTTGGTGGTCTCTTAGCCTATAGCCATTAAAGCATGCCTGCATATGTTAACAATAGAAATACACTGATCTGGTGAGGTGTAATGCTTTCATAAGCAAAATGGTAAATACGCTTTTAGGGGCCGTGCATATGTGTATCCCCTTCACAAATCTGATTACACAATCAATAAAGCATAAGACATGGCAAGAATGAATTCAGTGTTACAAACGTGCATATGCATGTTCTGAATGCTCACAAGGCCTAGCAGGGCCGCTTCTTTCTTTTCTTCATTATAATTACATGAGGGATCTATGTGATCACTGCGACCACACATAATTGCGATGGCCGAAAATGCTGACTTAAGAAAAAAAAAAATGAAACCCACTTTACACCACAAAGATATGCGGGGGGAGACCCCCCACTGTTCCCCCATATTTCTATAATATCCCATACTCCCCCACATATATATGTGGTGTAAAGGGGGTGTTTAAAAAAAATGTCTGGCATTTCGTCGTCGCAATTGTGAAGTAGACATTTTGGGCCATTTCCTGATCCTTGGCTTTCACTCCCATGTTCCCTCCCTGTTGCCCCGTGGAAGCTTTGAACCACAATTTACTTGATGTATAAGCGCCTTACAAATGCACAATAAATAAATAAAGCAAAAGGACCTGGGTGGTGGGAGGTAGCTTCATGTTCATTCATTATAGTAGAGAATGCACTTCCTAATGCAAGTGTCAATGGGTGATTTCCATGGATGTATCATTGGGGTTGCTTAATATGAGCCACACTCTGAACATCATTAAAGCCCACGTGTATTCCCTTCCCCGCACCAAACAGCTTAACTCAGAGTAAAGGTGTGTGGTAATTGCATCGTATGAAGAGGTTTGTCTTTGACCAGCGAATGCACGTTTAAAGTGGAAGTGCCTTACTTGGGGAGACTGATTTATCCCTGAGAAATATTTTCATATCTTCAACCCTGCAAAACCCTTAATCCAGTAAGGGAGGGAGGCGGGTTAATAGCTGCAGATTATCATGGCACAGGTTTATGGGCCCTACACGGCAGAACAAAGAAAAGCAGCCAGTCAGTGAGGACAAACTCCAAATGACTCTTTAAGAATAGGTATTACGTTCTCTTCATCAGCGGCACAGCCCCTTCCCCCCACTCTATTTAGGTGTAGCCCATTTCACGTGAATGAGATGAAAGGCACTGATGCCTTGAGGCCGAATATCAACCCATGCTGGGACAAGTCCCCAGGGCAGCCTGACTGAATAAAAGCCCTGTATATGAATATTCTGATTCTATTTTTGACCAAGCAAGACCATTCCTGATAAGACTCATAACTATGGAAAAGAATGATTAAGAATCAATTCAAATGCTCACACGCCTTCTCCCCTAGTAAGAAAACATCAAATATGAGATCTCTTGAATGTATTTTTTTTTGCTTCGGGCTATTGGCCCAATATCTGAAAAATATGCACAAACAATGTTTACTTTTCAGTATTTGAATTCCTTTGTACTTAAAGTGGTCCCCTGGTGGCACATCCAGCTAGGAGCCTACCTTCAAAGAAAAGGCCCGAAGGCAGCTTGTGTATGATACACACTCGGTATTGCTTAGTGTTTTGGCAGAGTTTCTAAATGTGCGTGGACTGTGGCTCGACAGCTCGGGAATTAACCTGGAAGGCAAGCTGCCAATCCACCTAGACCTGCCGAGGAAAATATAAATTACATTTGGCACTCAAGACATCTCCATTCATTGTATGTGCCTTATTGTACATGGCTTAATGAGATTAAAATACTAGATGCCATTATTACAGAAGAGGACTCATTAAAAGCTTGATGGTATCTCGGCGGTAAATCTGTAGAGTTGCCTTCTAACTGTAATAATGTTACCACCACTTGGTCTGGAGGTATTACCGCCGGATTACAATTGGCTGTGCTAGTCACCATTTATTTGGAGTCTATAGGACTCAATGAGGCATTTCAGTGGAATTACCACTGTGGTAATTCTGCCATGGTAATTCCACCAAAATTGTGTGGAAAATTCCCAGATTTACCTCCAGCTCATAGTTGGAGGTGAATCCTCCAAATTTCCTCCCAACTCGTAGTTGGGTGGTGCAGTAATGCAGCAGTATACGGTAATACTGCTGCATTAAACCCGCACTGCCAAGCTCGTAATGAGGCCCAAATTACTGTAGTTGATTTGAATACAACTGACAGCAGGAAAGAACGGGGTATGCCCTAGCAGAAGAAACGTCTGTGCCCTTGCAGTCTCACATGGACGTCAGAAGCAGGTGCATTAACTCACGGAGCTATCCATTTATCAAGGTTAATTGAAGGGACCTAAAAGTATATGTGACATGTTGCCTTCTGTTTGAATGTTGTATGTTGTATGTTTGTATGTTGATGTCTGACCCTTGAGTCAGAATGCTTGAAATACATTGCTTCAATTCAAGGCTTCATGTCACTCAATACCAATGTATCTACACACAGCAATTTAGTAAATATCATGGCTCAACATGGTAGGTGAAAGAAAGGAGACTCATTCCTGCGGCTAAAAACACGCTTGCCGAGATCCCAAACGTGTCCAGCTGAGGAGTGCACATTATCCGAAGCCTGGAACAGGGAGAAAGTCATTTTTCATGGAAGTAGACATTATCACACCTGAGGGACGAAACTCGAAATGATACGCTGCGCCATCAGCCCAGCTCAGGCTGCCTCGAAAGGATGCCATATGGAGGGTCATGAAACATCGAATAAATGGCCTTCACGTGGCAACGCGCGCCCCTGATGAGCTCGCAGAGCCTGGTGTGCTGCGAGCAGCAGAACCCGGGAAGGTCTGCTCGGCGATGGCAGTCAGGCGCCCCGCGCTACCGGCGACCATCTGCTACTTTCAAGATTAGGATACTGAAGAGGTCTTTCCAAGAATATGCGGACACCAAACTGCGGCTGAAAAGAGTCTTACACATGCAGATCGTTGGCTTTGCATGCCTCACGTTTGCGAGCAGGTGTGTTGCGTCCCACCTCAAGAATGGCACACACCGTCCGCAAGTCAGAAGCACTGGGTTGTCCATCAGAAATAGTTTATTGCTCAAATGGATTGCCTGATTATTTTGTTTGCTCGGAATTATCATGTATAAAGTGCTGCATTGCCATTTGCGCAGCTTCCAGGTGCTGGCACAGAGGATCATAGAAAGCAAAGTAGCAATAATTAAAATATTTTATGAAAAATAATCAGCAATAGAGAAAATACAATAGATATGTGTTTCCACCGTGATTTATATCTCTGTGTAAGGACCACAGAAAACTTTAGTCCAGTTTTAAGATCACAAAGGGAAAAACAAGTCAGACTTTTTACTCACTCAATCCCTGCGAGTGTTCATTCAGCCGTATATTCTACAATATCTACAATGCATGTAGATTTTATAAAAATGTAAATTGCATGCAGTGAACCACCAACGTTTGTGCAAAAGTAAATAGCCTTACACTTTTGCAGGTGGTTTAACTAATGGAAACCAATGGAATTGGTCTGCTCATAAGAAAGTTCTAAAAACAGGCGGATTCCACAGTCATAAAATTAAGTACTCACACAAGACAGTAGAGGAAAGCCCAATGGAGATGCTATTGCCTTTTAGTGTTCCTTCTCTGCCTTGAGTCAGCAGGAAAACTGGTTGCAGCATGACATCAAGGTGCAAAAGCATTACTCCTTGCATTTTACACTTCATCCCATTTGAAAATGACCCCGATTGAGCAAATACATATTTTTTTGCAGTATCTCATTCTGGGCACTATTACCAATTACACTTGCACTGATGGAAAGTGTCTGTCATATAGCCCCCGATGGGCTGGTCATCTCCCATTGGAAACACTTTGCTATTTCCTTTCGGCATGTCACTGTGAAATGGGGATTTAATCACGTGGCATGCTGCCGTGTACTTCTGTCCATGCAACCTGCAGCACTGCCAAAATGGAGGAGGTGCATGGACTGGGAATAAGATCTCTGAAACACTCCCTTTGTCCTGAGAACGCTTAATGTTATGCTTGCAGAGGTTCCTCATGCAGGAGCCTACAAATGAGAGGATTCCTATGGAATCCGCCTTGGTTTTGCACCTGGTCAAGAGCAGGCGGATTCCATAGGAATCCATTTTAGATGCCACCTGCAAAGTGCATTTACAAGTGGCATTTAAATTTCCCCAAGACGCAGTCCAACAATGGAGTAAAAAGTTAGTTCACCTCACTTTCCGGCTTGTGTACATTTAAAATTGCATGCAGGGACCCCACAGCACTAAGTGCTAGCGTTGATGGCCCTCTGCAATTTACGATTTATACCCCTCAGCACCCCCCCTCCCAGCAATGCCTCTGCATGATAGGCACTGTAATCCACCTGTTTTTTGCTCAAGCATTAAAATAGATGCTGGTACAAATGTGTGGAGTATTTGTATGGCGGAGAGGAATGAGTGAGATGGGATCGTAACTTAGGACCCAAACCAAACAAATTGTGAAAAAGGAGTCTAGAAGTAAACCCCATAGATCCAAGTCTTGCACGAGACATTTGCTCATTGGGCCTCATTCCGAGGCTGGCGCAAAGGGATTACGGGCACAGGTAAGGACAACGGTGCCGGTAATCCCTTTGTGCCCTATTCCGAGTTCCCTTAGCGGGTCCCTTCCTTAACGCCTGGTTTTACCAGGCGTTATGGACGGGACCCGTTAAGGGAAATCAGAGACAATAACGGTACCGCAATTTGCGGTAGCATTATTGGCGCCTTACCATAGAGCCGTAAGCGGTCTCAAATGGGAATGGGGAATGGCTTTTACAATGGGTACTTATCGGTCCCGCCAAGGTCGGACTGGACCAGTAAGTCCCCATTGAACGGGACCGGACACAGTCCCATTATTGGTGGTAGTCATGGCGATAGCGCCATGACTACCACCAACCTTGGAATGAGGGCCATTGTATTTACTTTCCAGTTCATTGAAAATTAGCTCCAATGCATGTAGATTTTATAAAAATGCTGAGGGGTCTATAGCCCCGGGTCTTTTGGTTATAGCCCCGGATAGAAGCTCAGGGGTTACAACCAAAAAGGCAAGCTAGCCCTCAGTCCCAACAGTCCCAAAATGAGCGTAGCCCCGGATCTTTTCCAGACCTAGCAACACCCCTGCTATCATGCATGGCAGGCAGCGTTTAAAAAGGGCGGCATACAGTCGTGCACATCGCTTTTTGCTCTTTACCATTGCACTTCGCTTTTCAAATGTTGAAAATGACGTGCTGGGGACATGGCTACGCAAAGGTGTATGCTTAACTGGTCTCCTCCTTGTCATTTTCGGCAACCTCTAAAATGAGCCACGTTGTGTTTTTTCAGCACGGCAAAGGAATACGGCACAAGAATGCACTTAATCTTATGGCAATTTCCAAACCTGTTGTGCAGTAAAATAAGTGTGGAAATTAGGTGTAAATGTATTAGACCAGACTTTGTATCTATTTTAGCACTCCGGGCATTTTGTAAATGTTTTTCAGGTGGCGTGGGAGATGGAGGCAATCTGTTTGCTCCTTTTCTTTCCCGTTCCGCTTGAAACATTTATTTGGGAGTCATTTCAAAATTCTCCTGCCTGCTAATTGCAGGCAGGGGAAAAGCAGCACTTCACTAACGTGTTGATGGGCCCCCTGATGCAACCCTCAACACTCACAGAGTGGAGTGTAATTGTGATGGGTAAATGAGGGTGAAATAACCTTCACACTTCACTTTTACACCCCACTTTGGGAGAGACAAAAAAACACAGCCTGCACATTACCCTTTGAAGGTGGGGTTTTATATTGGATTCTGTGGAATCCGCCTGGTCTTTAACATGTGCTAAATCAAGGCATATTTCATTGAAAGCCTTTGGTTTTAAGACGGTATGAGATATACATGGAGGCATAAAATAAATAGATGTTCATGGAATCTGTCTGTATTTAGCTCCTAGTAGGTAGATTTGATAGGAATCCCTTGTAAATGCCACCGGCAACGCATTGCATTATAGACATTTTTTCCCTAGTGCTAATTGGACTTGGACTGGTCCAAAGTTTATGTAATATTGCCCATTATCTTTTAATGACTGTACACTGGTTGAAAAATATAAAAGGCATTTCTAAATTGAATTATGTTTTCATTATAAGAAACAGATTAAATAAATTGTTTTAACAACAAGTAATCAAGATTTTCGAATAATGAATTCTCCTAGTTGGTTTCACTTGTGATGTTTTACGTGGAGAGGACTGCTGTCTGGTCTTGGATTGGTCGCCACTATGCCAATGAGTACCAGTTGCCAAACAATCCCACAGAACCTGGTCACTTCAGCTTCCTTGATAATATTTGTTGCCAGAATTATGTGCATCATTGTTGTGTTCCTTAATTCTAGTCACATAATACAACAGTGCTCATGTTGTGTTATGTAAATTGGCTTTGTAGCCCACTTCTGCCATTTGCATCCTCTCCAAACACTCTGGTGGATATGAAAATATGAGAAGGGGTGGGTTAGTTAGTGGGAGGAGACAGAAAGCGCCTGAGTAGTTTTGCTGAGGTGTTGGTAGTTTCAGTTTGGAAAACCGGCACTGTGTGTGGGTGGGCATCTAGGTGCCTTGGGTTGATAGGCATCCATGTACTTGACTTCATTTGGGAGGCCATGTGACCCATGCCATCAGGATGCTTTGGCAGTGGTGAGATTGTGTCAGTTATTGGGAGAGGTATGGGTTCTGCTGTTTGGTGTTAGTGTAGGGGGTGTTGTTTGCAATTTGCATCATTAGTGTGGGGTAAAATATAGCCCCTGAATGTCAGAAATAAAAAGGCCAGGCCATACCAGTATATAAGAGTGAAGCGGGCTAGTGCTATCCATTGGAAAATGCAGGCCAATCCAAAACACTTCTTTTTCAGACTTAAGGCCAAGTGACATGGAAAGACATGGGCCTAATTAAATTCTACTACAATAGACAAGTGTGTAAGTGGAGAAAGACACTTTTCACAAATGACTGACATTTAAATGGAAAGGCCTACTTGGAGTATTAAAGAGGACATTGGTTTCCCATGGTAAATAATGGCCTATGCTCGAACAATACCGAAGGGATACTAATGTCGTCTCAATTGTAATATTAAAGAAATACATTACACAATGACAGATTTAAAAACTGCAGCAGCGTACATGGGATGAAAAGAAATAAAGTCGAATGGCAGACGGTTGCAATCCAGTAATAAGAGACTTGATTTCAGCCCAGAAAATGATGTGTGTAAGAGAGAAGCCTACTTCGTTTGGTATAGATATAAACATTGCATCCTGATGTAACTATGGCATGTCTGTGTGGATAGAGTGAACTTATTTCTGTTTATACAGTAAGTAAAGAAAATATTATATTGTGGACAACAGGCCCTGGTGCAGCTTTGAAAGTTTCAGATACACTGTGGGTAAAAGTAATGCTAGCCTTTCAAAATGGTAAACTGCAACTTGTTCTCTCTGAGCTGAAATCCCCCACTGAACTTTGAATTGAATAGTGTATCTGGATCCTGACCTCGCAGCCCTTTGGTTTGATGCATACCAAGGATGCAGGGCTGGTTTCAAGTACATGCTCAAATATACAAAGCCAGAGATTTGAACTGTGGCTGATGTAGATACAGCCAACCAGCAGAAGCAACCAGAAGGTCAAATTATCACATAAAAAGTGCATTAGCTCTGAACAAAGAGCCTTTGAAAATTTGAACTCAAGCCCTTTGGCTGGGCCCACCAAGGAAACAGGTCTGACTGTCAATTTAAATGCTAAGATATACAACAAAGTAGATTGAAATGATGGGAGTTGCTGATAACATGTCCTGCGGAAGTGACCTTAGGGTCAGGCCTTCCCATGAGCAGTGCATTAAGCTCCAGGCAGGGACGCTTTGAAGCCAAGAAGGGAAAAGGTTAAGAGAAACATGAATAAACCAGATGGCTGGCCACATGGCGTAAGAGAAATGGAAACTACCTGGGTCTGACCTGAATGTGAAACTGGGGGCCATGTTATGCCCTGCCATTGATTAAACATTGAACACATTTTTCCTAAATAAAAGGCACATCAGGAGTTCTATCTAGCCCACCCCAGGTTCAATTTAAAGGGGATGAAAAGCCCATTGGGACTCTGTAAAAATGAAATGTGTGTGATGTACAACAACTCAATTATGTGGAAAATTATGATTCTGCCATGTTCATACATCTGAGAAATGGGAAAGTTGCCAAAGAGATAGATCATGAAAGTAAGGCTTGAATTGGAAACAATCACATTTTTTGCTCTTTCGGCGCAGCAACAAACTTCAAAAAACAAGAAACAGTAGCTCAGCACAGGAAGGGCGTGCCGAAATAAAATTAGTATTGCCTGACCCGCCATAAAATATAGAGTTCAAATATACATATATTCAGGTGATTATCTGAAAAATTAAGGTAGTTGATAGGTTTGAGATTTTTTAGAACACAATATGTAAATCTCCCTGTCATTTTCAAATGATGTATCTTTTCTCCTCCCTCAGCCTATATCATACTCTCCTCAAAATTCCTGGTCCTATCAGCAGGCAGGGGGTTTGGTGGGTGGAGTTGAAGGGAGCGACTAGCCAATCCTGACTGTGGGAATTATGACCATATTGGACTGTCACCGGCCCTATAAGAGGGTATGTTTGCATCAGAACAGGGCTTTTTAACTTTATTCTGGGAGATAGCCTGCTGCAGGACTCTAGCAAGGAACAACTAGCAGAAAATCAAGGAGAGGTACCAAGGCCATCAGGTTAAAACTTGCCTGGAAACCTGGGAGTCCTTTCTGAGAGAGGCCTATCTGGTAGGACCTTGATGTGGGAGAGGCCTGGTGTGAGCTGCTTACCCAAAGAGGGCCCTAAAATGGCTTCCTGAGCAAAGAGAAGAGAGCTCCCATGTAAGTAGATACCCGAAAGACATCAATGACGTGGGGAGCCATCTACCTCTATCCCTTTCCATTAGTTGGTAAAAGGGGGGGTGAAACTGGGTAGACCTCACGCACAATGTATTACAGCTCATTCAAATTATTTCCCCATAGAAAACCACCATCTCTGTTGGAAGTGAATTGTGTTGGGAACAGCCTGCCTTCATCCTTTTCATTAATTTGTGGGAAGGGGGAGACACTGTGTAGACCCTTAACACATTTGATTAAAATAAATCCATTAATTCCCATATAGAAAAATCAAGGGGTGAGTCTTGTTAGAGTTCAAAACTAACAAAGTCCATGCCTGGTGTGTTAGAGCCAGTGTAGACCATCAAGATGTGGGTGACTGTCCTTCTGAAACCCCTGACTCGTGTAAAGAAGGTGGGGGGGTCCTGAATACCAAAAGAAGTAATCCATAAAACGCTGCCTTTCAAGTCAGTGTGGATGGTGCAAAACAACATTTCCCCGTCATCATCATTCATTTAAAATCAGAATTACAAAGCATTGCATCTCATCTGTATATGTGTTGCAAAACGAAATTTACACTTTGTTCTAATTTTCTCTGACCAGAATGTTCAGGCATTGCTTTAAATGTGCATTGAAAAACAATTTGCCATAGAGTTATTTTTCCCAACTGTGTCTTTGATGCCCTTACCCCCCAAACCAGAATCCCAATGCACTACCTGTCCTTTGAATGTGTGTTGCAAAACTATTTTCCATTGTATTGTGAATGTTTTCTATTGGTTAAATGAAAATTGAATAGGTTGTGACTGCATGTTTCAAAATTGTACCTGTGTTGTTTTAATAACAGAGTTATTGTTGTGATATTGGGTTTTGCCACAACATTGATCGCTGATATTCACTGCTTGTCTTCCTTGTCAAACCTTAAATAAATAAATACATATATAGTCTTACTATACAACGACCTTGTTCCTAGTCCATTGGATGCACAGGGTATTTGTTGGGGTGGGTGCAAGACGGGTTGGAGGCCTCACCAAATTGAATCGGAAAGAAATAATACTTTACTGTGCGCCACCTTCCATGGGGGGACTCCCTGAGTAGAGTGTGACTGCCTAATAAACTGCGGCATTAGTATGTGTGTGTGGCTATGTTTGCATGAGTATATTGAGTTTTAGCATGGGTTTGTGGGTATAAAGGAGGTTTGATTCCCAGTTGAGCATGAAACAACTTTGTTCCCCTTGTTCAGGTCAATTCATCTGGTTTTGCAGTAACACAATATGTCTCTCCTCCGATATGCAAGAAATATGTTTCTAGTGAACAGAGAACCCTCTATCATAGGAAAGCAGGGTAAATGGGGTGGTAATAGTATTGATCTAGCTTCAGCAAAACGATAGTAGAGTCTGTAGCATACATATTATACAGGCAATGTGACACATATTGGGTTAGTTACATCTAGTAGAGTAGAAGATGGATTGATGGATGGATGGATGGATGGATGGACGGATGACACTAGGCTTCAATACAAGGTTAAAATGTGGCCCATTATCTCTGACACAGGCTTCAGTATTGCTGGTATATAAGTTATAACTTAGACTAGGCTTGATGACAATATTAAGCAGTGGTATGTTGCAGAGGGTGAAAAGTAATGGAGAGAAGGGTGAACCCTGTGGAAGCCCACAAACCACACTTTATTTCGTTCATAAAGGACCATAAAGGACCTAACTTTACTTGTTGCATCCCGTCCTCCAGAAAAGAGGAAATCTTTGCAGTAGACTTCTCAATAAACCCCCACTAGAGTACATTGCAGTGTCTTGCTTAAATCAGTATTCGGCTCAAGATGCTTTCTCCTCCCTCAGCTCCCATCTTCCAGCCATATGATAACATGCAGCATTAAAATAACAATTATTATTTCCTTACTATTTTGTGTTTTGTAATTGCTTCATTACATCAAAACATACACATTATTTTGTTAAAAATTAAAACCACTCCAACAGGAGTTGGGCCAGGAGGGAATCAAACCCTGCTCCTTACCACCGAGAAGAAAACTATTGCCACTTCACAACCAGCACTATGACAATAAATCATGGAGACTAATAATACCCAGAGAACACCTCCAGGTACTGTGTGATCCCCTCTTGAGCCCTAAAAGTACACCTTATGTATACAAAGTTAAAGTAACATAAACAAAACATAATGTATCATAGTATACATGCACAGAAACTCAAAATGGAAGAAACAGTGAACCAATTAATAATAGTTATGATTGAGTTATTTAATACACATAACAGCAAGAGGAACGGATGCAGATGATATCAATGTGGCCAATGCATTTCGGACATTTATTCCATCCTCAGGGCCGTATCTACAAAAATATCACCCACCGTATCAGAAGAGGTAAAAAGGATAACTTAAGATCATATTCCAGAACATCCCTTGAAGCTGCAAACCAATGTAATGCTAGTAGTCGTGCCTGCATTATTTCCGTATTGAGAGTCTGAATTCTCTGTTCTATGTCACTCGACCAGGGCGTGCATTCTGTTCATGATGGATGAATGATAATTCAGAAAAAAACATCTGAAATACATAATGATGGATTGAAACGTATCCAAACGATCAACAAACTGAAGGTCCCCTACTTGTTAAAGTCAGAAGAGTGAATATGCCAAAAGTGTACCTATTTCACAAGAAAACTGGTGTGGTTTAGCTCCATAGAGCGGTGGAGCAACTCACCTTTCACAATACCACTGTATTTGGATAGAACATTAAATCATAAAAATGTATCCTTAAAGTAAATGTGTACACACAGGCAGATCCAGAAACAAAAGAGAAATAACCCAAACAAGGTTACCTGCTGCAGCCATCAGGCTATGAGTAGAGATTCGGTATTCAAGTTTAATTGCCTAGATATAGTACAAAATGTGTGCGCGGTCGCCATCACTAATGTCATTTAGTGACGCCATGATGTGGTGACGTGCTGATGTCACAGGCCGTGACGCACAATGCGGATGACTGTTTAGGGTCAGAAATGGTATCCACAATAGGAAAAAAGGGGAACTTAGGCCTGGAGTCATCTATTAAAATGTTTAGCGGGAAAAATTGAAAAATGTATTTTTAAGGCAACATTAATGTTATCTACAGTGAAAATGCTACAAAAAATGCTAGGATTAAACACATGAAAATAAAAAGCATGACAAATAAAAATAAAAATAAGTGGATATGTGGTGGGTCAATACAAGTTTCATACTTATACCAATAGCTTGCTTGCCAGTCATCTGATGAGAAGGACACAGCGTTATTCAATGCAATACCTCCCCTCACTTCCATTTAACGCAGAACTGACATAAACTGTAATAACGGTCAGCCGCTGTCTTCACTCACACCCCTTAATGAAAGAAAAAGAATGCTTACTGCACAGGCATTCCTTGATTTGACCCCCCCCCCCCCGATCCCCCGCCATCCATCTGTTCACACTTCACATTTGGTTTTGCCCATAATAGAGGGTTGTTATAATTAGCATATGCATACATCCGCTGCCCACTAGAGTGTGTTTGAACCCCAGGCAATATGCCAATGTGTGGCCATGCTTATTCGTATTGGAAATGTCCCTGACCATGGAAGCAATAAACCTTTACAAGGCCTGCTCCAAGATATTCAATAGAAATACAATAGGAGTGTCAGTTTGGAGCCCACACAGTTGTACCCCACACTGTCTCTTCATATGGCCACACACTTGTAAATCATACCTTCTCCTCACCAACACCTACCCTCACAGTCCCTACCTCCTCCTCAACAACACACACCATTGTAGTGCCTGAATTCTCTTCACCCACAACCACCCTCACAGTCTAAACGTTCACATCACCCACACCCAACCTCACAGTTCCTGCCTTCTCCTGATTCCCATTGACTTCCACCTCTTTTTGCTATTTGATGCTCCACATGAAACGTATCCCCTGCATCCACTTATTGCTCCAGGGAAGAGGTGTGTTGGCCACCCATTGCCTGATACACACTGAAAAGAATTTTAGCAGAAGATGAGCAAGTGATTATTATTACATGTAGGCACTACCATGGTGATATGGTATGTTTACTGTTCAAACATCCAGTCACTTCTGAACAGTATGAGCGCTATGGACATTAGTGCACTGTTTGAACTTTGATGGACTGGATACAAAGACATGGTGGTCTGCTCTTTTGGGAACCACCATCCTCATCTTTATAAATTCAACTTTCAAAGGTGACCGCACCAATCTTTGTAAACATAACATTAACACATTCTTGTGGATACAAAGTCCAAACCTGTGCCCCATGTGTTCTACCTCCCCCAACCCACCACTAACCCTTAAGTTCCATGTGAAGATTCCCCAATTGTACCCCACCCACCTTTCTTGCCCTTGACCCTGAAACATTTGGCAACTGTCATATTTCCCCCATCCTCCTTGAGTGCTATTGTGCTTTACCCCAACTCCAATGGCAGCCATCAACCTTCCCTAGTACTCCATTTCTCCCGCCCTAAGCACCCGATACTAGTGGCAGCCAGAAACCCTCCTGCCTGCTGGCTAGAACTGTTTCTTCAGTTTTCCCCTTTTAAGTTACACTCAGTCGACAACTCTGCTTGTACCAAACATTTAACCATGCTGTGTTGCACTTGTGTTGTTTATAACAGCTATTGTATTGCATCCACTTCTTTATTGTACTGCAATTACTGGTGCAATGTTGCAGTATGAACGCTAAGTAGCGGAGTCACATAAGATAGTGTAAAAGCATTCAGAGTGGTGCATACCAAAGTGCATTGCCATATTGCCATACTAGCTGTTGCCCTATTAATCTACGCAACTATGGGAAGCACCTTCCTAATATGGTTTTTTCTCCTTGCACATGGATCTGGGGTGGAGGCCTGCCACAAACAATTTGGAGGTAACTCTCAATTGAGCCACCTTATTTGTGGGCCTTTGTACACATGATGTACCCCTTAAGGTGTATTGTGATCAACTTAGTCACATTTAGGTCAGGAATTGCAGAAGGAGTTTGAACCAAAGTGAACCCCTTTTCAGCAATAAGGGCAGCAAGAGAGGAGTGTATGGGGTCATTGTCCTGCAAGACATTTAATTTGCAGATGTCCATCAGGTGCTTCTCTCTCGCATATGTTAACATCCCCTTCATAATTGGAATCTCTTTAAGCAAGTCTGTGTCCATTATGCCCTAAAATAAATCATGGGTCCTATGTCCTTCTAAGAGATGCCACCTTACACATGTAATTGAATTGCCCGTTTCAGGACATGTTTACCTCCAAAGTGTCTTTTCCTAATGAATGCATCCATTTGAATTTTCCCAGTGCAACTGGAGTCTTACAACATCGTCAATTTAGACCTCCAAGTGTGCCTCCCACTTCTCTTTCTTTAAGTCATGAATCATGGGACAGAATCTAGGGAATTGTTAAAATATACAAAATGAACAGCATCTTGGGTTTAGTGAGTGGGGTGAGGTAACGTATTAGAGTGGTGTCAGGTAGAATGTGGTGAGGATGAGTGGGACGTGGAAGATAGGGTGAGGAACAGTGGGTTGAGGTGCAGAGATGTGACCTATGGTGGGATGAGGAAGAGTAGGTTAAGTAAGAGTGTTGTGAGGTAGAGTAGAGTGAGGAAGTGTGGCATGTCATAGAGTGGGGTGAGAAAAAGTGGGTTGAAGAACAGTAAGATGAGCAAGAGTGGGATGATATACAGAGGAGTCAGAAAGGCAGGTTAAGATATGTTAGGATGGGGTGAGGATCGTGGGTGATGTGAATTTCCCCTGAAAGGAGGCAGTCAGGGATTTTCCCATTAATGTATCATTAGAATTGAGAATAATTCCTATAACTTATTTTAAAAAGGACCACCCGGTCACCATGTGCCTTTGGCATAATTTTTTGTTTTCTCCCAGCTAGACAATGGAGACCATCGTCGGCAGCACAGTGACTGTCATAATTATCATCTTGTGCCTTAGAGCCTTCCTACGTCCTAGAACTGTTTTATGGGGTTTTCCCTATTTACCACCAGCCCGTTCACATATGTTAAAACATGGCCACCTAGGTGAACAAAATACTCTCAGTAGTGGCTAATTCTACCATGTCATGTATGCATACATATACATGACATGGTAGTATTAGGCACCGTGCTGTGTGCTGTGATGTAGCACAAATAGTTTGGAAACGGTTATACCTTTTAACATGACTAGTAACGTGTTTACCGTGAGAGCACATCAGTGACCACCAGGACTATTTTGTTCTCATAGGTGGCCCTTTTTTAACATATGCCTTCATAGACACAGGGATGGAGAGAATAAAGCTAAGCATTCACCTCTGTGTCTATGTGTTTTTAACATGTTGATAGTATTTGGACGAAAGCAGAGGTTTTGCTGTGTTATCTAAATATCTGGAAGAGAATATTAGGGTTAGTTTCCTCTCTCTCCCTTCACTTAGACCAGCATTGCACCACCTCCTCAAAGGAATCCTTCTCTCCCCCCTCTCCTTCATCTGTAGCGCAAAAACTTGGAGTCATCTTCGACTCCTCTCTTTCCTACATCCCTCACATCCAGGAACTTGACAAGAAGACCCACTTTCAACTCCACCTCCTCAAAGGAATCCTTCCTTTCCTCACTTTTCCCAAGAAGCTCAATGTCTCTAGAGCTCTGGCACTCTCTAGGCTTGACTACTGCAATAACCTCTTACATAATCTACGCTCTTCCTCTCTATGTCCTGTCCAACTAAGACAGAATAGGCCTGCAAGACTTCTCCTTGGCCTCAAGCCCAAGGGTCGCATCTCTTTAGCCCTAACAACTCTCCACTGACTCCCGGCTGCTGCAAGGATAAAATTAAAATCCCTCTGCATCATCCATAAGGCTGTCTAGGGCCAAGCACCACGCTGTCTACAACTGGGTCTCACTAAATACACTCCCTCCAGATGTTCCTCCGGCACCAACTCCCTGTGTGTCAAGCGATTTGCTAAACATCAAGCAAGTTGACTATCTCTTTCCTTGGCTGGGTCCCTCCCATGGAACAGCCTCCCTTCCCCCTCGTCTTAAGCCAGATCCCCTCAAATTCCAGAAGCTCCTCAAGACTTTCCTTTTCATCTCCTCCTCCCCCCCTTCTCTCCTTTGAAAAACCCCACAGACGCTGAGATTGGTGACAGGGCCTTTATATGCCCACCTGTGTCCCAGCCGCCCACCCCCATTCACCTTCAGCCCCTGCCCACTCCCAGCACTTCCCTTAGGCACCCACTGACCTGTGCTCTCACAGGCCTTCACTTTCATTAGCAGCTGACCACTCTCACCAACTGATCTCTGCCAGTCACTTAACTGTTTGCAACTTGCTCCCTAGCAATTCACTCCCTGATACTTCTAGCATTTACGCCCCCTCCCTCATCCCTCTCTCTCTCGCTCTCTCTCTCTCTCTCTCTCTCTCTCTCTCTCTCTCTGCACTTGAACACTCAGAATGCTCACAAGGCCTAGTAGCATCACCTCTCTCTTTCATTGCTATATTTCCCTGTTGGCCTGTGGGTGCTTTGAAACACAATTTACTTGTTGTACAAGCACCTTACAAATGCAAAATAAAATAAATAAATAAATATATATGATCACAAGTCACCATTAAGGGACCGTTATCACCTTTATTACGGTTAGATAGTATCTATTATGTATTTAATGTAGAGACGTATCAATTCTCTCTTTTTTTGATACATGTGATGGAAAAGAGGTTCTAAAGAGATATAAATAACCCCAGCGGCTAATCTTGTGTTAGTGTTCCTGCTGGGCGATAGCATCAGCCTTGTTCATGAATAAATGCTAATCTACCTCTCCCTGTGTCTCTAGCAGACCTGCATTATACTGACTTAAAATGATTAAATCATTCATCAAAACTTTCCCCAAAGCCCAGTCAGGTAAATTGTAACATTGCGCGCAGTACCGGTTCCCACGACAGAGCAAGGGCTTCATGACAAGTCCCCACAGAATCTCTCCACCAAATGATACTTCCAACCCCAGTCAGATGGTGAGTAATTAATGACAGAGGGGAACATGGTCCAAACCTTACACTAGGGAGGACAGATGTTTATTTTTAATGGTCCTGCGATTTCATGCTTTCCCTTTTCAAACAATCCATTTATCTTGCTAATTTACCATCTATCTATGTCTACTGAAGTCTGTGTAATCCTGAACAGATCAATTGGACTAGTGGATTCAGCATTTTTTTTATATCAGTATCATTATATATGCACCATTTGTAAAAGATCCCCTTCACCTGCCCAGACAACGCAAAGGTTGGACTAATTGCCTATTTGGAAAAATCACCATCTAAGACCTGTGGGCCACCCCTGCACAGGAAAATCGATTCACATCAATGATGTCAGTCGTAGGAGGCAGATCCACCCTCCCTTCCCCTCATTCAATACAAAGATGTATTCATATGTGTAACCAATAGATTCTTTTAACCAAAGTTCAGGATCTTTGACGAGGAACAGGATATGCATTGTATCCTCACCTCAATCAGAAACTGGTAGCACAATAAAACCAGCCCTGGTTAAACATGTAAGAGACCTGTGGGGCTACCCCAATCCTGCAAGAATGTGGGAGACTACAGGCACTTCAGCTTGGCCGGCATAGTGACTAGCCCTCTGGAGAAACCGAGATGTAGTCAATGGTGGTACACTGAACTGTATACCGGGCTGCCCCACCCCCCAATCTCTTCAGCCCAGATCAAATCAACCATATTGCTTCAATTAAAGGTAAGTGCCAGATTGTCAATGGCCCTCATTACGACCCTGGCGGAAATCGCGGTGCTAAATGCACCGCGGAGCACGGCGGAAAGCTGCCGATAGCGCCATGGAGGTTGGCGGATTTTCCGCCCCATGCCGACCTTGGCGGGGCGGTAAATCCCCATTCCCCATTTTACCCTTCCCCATTCCCATTTTTTCCCCATAGGGTATAATGGGAGTGGGGAAGGCGTTAATTGCGCCACCGCAAAATACGGTGGCGTAATTAACATCAAGGTCCCGTAGCGCCATGGATTTCTCCGCCCGGAAAAACCAGGCGGAAAACGTTCCATGGCGCTACGGGAACTCGTAGTAGGGCGGACGGGTCCGCCGCGAATAACGCTGGCGTAAACCCACTCCGCCAGGGTCGTAATGAGGGCCAATGGATGATAGAGGGGCAAGGGAACCAGGTAACATACTTGCGGGACTTCTGAAGTTGTCATGATTTAGCGTGCTGGGTGTATACACACTGAGGATGACAGGGAGGTGGACAACTGTGGCACAGCAATACATCTTGGATCCTGCTGCAATACAGGCAATATAATTGGGAATTCAAGTAGTTTAACTGATCTTAAGTTTGAGAAGTGGCTGCCAGCATGAAGCACGTGACACATTTCTTCATTAAGCATTTTGCATTTTAAAATCACCAGATTATGTGTACTGAAAAATGTAAAAGGGAATTATGAGGATTTCTTTTTTTTTTATCTGAATATTTCTGACTGATGAGAAAATTTAAGAAATGCAATCTATGATTAATGGATTTTATTTGGGTGTATCTGCCATGGAGGAAGCTATACAGCATCCAATTAAAGACAACTAATTTTAAACGTAGCAAACATTATGTACATGTTGGACTATCGAAGGAATGAAGAGCTAGAACACTGGAGAGATAATGCGTTGATATTGTAGTTTATTGTATGCGACCGCACACCACAATTCTGCAGTGTGAGCTCTGATAAAAGGTGCAGGATAACATTGCAGAGGAGCCTGAACTGCAAATTCAACCAGGTAACATTTGTCGAATAGACATGCTAGCTGAATTGTGGCATGAAAGGAAAGTGAATTAAGCAGCCTGGTACATTATTTCTTTTGGTAAAGCACTGATACAGAAGGCTGACCGCTCTCACCACCAATAACAATAGCAAAGATGAGCCTCTTCAAATGCTGTGTTATTTTGTGAATGCTGCAAGAATGCAGAGACCCCTGAAGAGCCACAACGCAAAAAACAGATGACCTCTGACCTCAACACTGTCCAACTTCCATGTAAATCCTGAATAAGACCATTGTAGTTCTGTGTGATTTAGTTATTTCCAACAAAATCCGCCCCATGCCTGCTTTTCATAACCCCCTCCCCATTGCAGAGCGTTCCCGCCACGCACAAGACGGGAAAACAGTTTTTTCAGTTTTGAGCAAACCAGTGGCTGGAATACAGAGCACGTTTACCATGCCCACTGGCACTGCAAGCCCTACCCGACTTTAATAAGGCAGTATGGGATCTTAAACGTCCCTCTGGGGAACCTACCCCCTCACAAGCCCTCAATGGCAAACCACAGGTGAACTTTAAACCTTTCTAGATGCATGTTAGGAAAGTTTGGAAGTTCAGACCTCGAACGAACCAACATTATTGTGGTGTGAATTATCCCTAAATTAGTTCACCCTGAGTGAATTGCTCAGTGGAAAAATGTCTACCACTAAACTGCTTATATGTCAAGGCAGGCAGGACCACCAATAATATTAAAATGGATGTTTCTACTCTAGTATGGAACAGCTACACAACATGTGATTGTAAACACTTTTGAGCAGGCAATATCCCAGAGAATAGGTTATTTAGCAGGTTTTCTCTCAGTACAGAGACTTTTACATTTTTGATGAAAATTGAAACATTTTGCGATTCAACCCAAGATCATTAGGGTACTCCAGATATGCAGGCCTCACTATCAATGTCAAGACCTAAGGTGCACCTCAATTGCCTCTCACTGATGATTCCCAGCGAGGTGGAACAATGCTGATGTTGGAACTGTTGCTCAGAGGACAATTGCCCATACTTTGGTGCTTCACTACTCTTGTGGTTGGGACCAGACATGTATTGAGCAGGATATTTCTTCTTTGCTATGGCACAAAGAGCCAACACAGGATTTGTAACCCTACTAGTTGGTCACCATTCCACAGAACAGGTTATTTTAATGTTTTTGCTCTCAGTAGAGGGAATCTCATAGTTTTGCAAATATTGAAATAACTGAAGGTTCCCCCCAAATTAGTAAATGTACTACGGATGTGGCACCCCAGCTGAGAGCGGAACCTCATGGATTAAGTCGATCAAGGCACACAAACATCTCGTTTTGCTGGTAATGATACTGTTCAGAAGAGTCTTGTCTGATATTTTGGTGCTTCACTATTGTGAGACAAGAACGTTTTGCAAATGGAAATTTCTCATTTCATACTTCACAAAGAGCTGTAGTATGACTGTAGTATGACTGTAGTATGCACAGGAACCATCCAAGCAAACATTATACGAAGCACTACACTTTCAAGCTGTTATGTGAACATAATGTAACGCAAAGCTGAAGTACAGTGCAAGTACATGAAATAAATAAAACGATGCATTCAGCGGGTCATTCAGCTGGAAAATGGCATAGGCCAAAGGATTCCCACTCACGAAGGCCCCCGAAAACCTTTCCACAAAGGTGATGCGAAGAAGAAAATCCAAGGGCCAGCCAGGAACAGTTGAATAGAGCACATAGAAGGCCTGCGATTGTGTCTGTTTATAACCCTTTAAAGTATCTTAGCCGAAATGCCAAAGTGATATGGTGCATGTGTGTGTGAGTGCGCGATTGTGTGTGTTTGACCCAAGGGGGATGGGGATTGCTTTTGGAAGCTATTTCTTCAAGTACTCCCAACAAATCACCTGTTTTATATTGTTCTTGTTTCCTAATTTATATGGTTTCAACAGCTGCATGTGCTGTTTCTTTGTACAGTCTTAAAATGCCTCCTTTTCTGAATGTATCCATTTCAAACCATGTTTGTGTTTTTCAGAGATTGTTTATCCGTGGGCTCACTTTCTTCTTCCTGAAGCTCCGACTGTCGAAGATCATTGTAGTCTGAGCTTTTACTGAACCAGAATCATTCAATCACAGAGCAAGCAATTTATGATTTGCCAGTTGTGTTTAAAGTCTGTGTTAGCTATATGCACTCGGTGTTCCTTTTTAATGTTTGCTTTTTTATTATCATCAGATTTAAACGAGTGAACTGGGTCATGCTGTCTTTGATTTGGGTGAACAACAACAGGTATTTTGTATCAGGTTCACCCAGTGCGCATGTCTGCAGGTGGCTCTGCAGCTGGGGACATGCTGACACTTCCAACATGGGGCATTATAGGGGCCACGAGAGCGAGCGCATGCACCTTGAAATGCGCTTGTTCCTATTTCTTGATTCTTGCCGCTACATTGAAGGACTTGGCTGCCATTGCCCACTGCGCTTCCTTAACAAAGTGGCTGCTCCTGGAATATGCGTCTGCTGCTTGAGAACTGCCAGCCCAGACTCACTAACTTTCTGCTTATCCTGGCAAGTTTATCCAGAGTCACCACTCTGCTAAAACTTGTATCCCTGATGTATTCAGCCTTTTGAGGCCCTTTGTTTGCTGTAAAGTACAGTGCTATTTCAAATGTTCACAACCGGCAATACTTGTGAATTAGCTTCTTAATATTTCTGCAAGCCTGCAAAGCCTTTACCCTATCCAGTATTGGTGTCCCAGTAGGTTTCCAAGGAGGTCTAGCACCTCAGAGCTTCTCTTGTTGGGGACTTCCTTTGTCTTTCTCTGTCCCCTCTGTCCCCTCTCTTTGAACCTTGGAAAGAATTTCACCCAGAACCCAATGATCTGTCAGTCTGCAAAAATGCACTTCTTCTAGTCAATGATGTCGGCTGCTGTTGCATTGCCCCTAGGGTATAGGTGCCCATTCAGGATCTGGGAGGAAGGAAGGGCTATTGGAACAAGTGTCATGTACTTACAGAACTGAAGGTGAGAAGATTCTATGGCTATGGGTAGTTCTGGTGTGGCTTGATCGGTGCTTTGGCCTGACAATTCTGGGAACCCTCAAGCTGAGGGGCTCCTCTTAAGAGGGCAACCTTTCTTATGAAATGATGATCTGCCTGTTACAATCGGACAGACAAAACTGATGTTCAGACGAAAGAGCAGATTCCACCAGGTATACGCTAGGCTGTGGAAAGAAAGAATAGATAGCATTAGTGAATGTCCTAAATGAGGGTATGCTAAATGTGATACTAGAAGGACTAACCTGAAATACACCTGCTTGTTGTTTAGGAAAAGGAGTGGAAGGACGTCTGGTGGGATCACCTTGCATCTACGTCCTGGAGAATGGAGATAGGCATGAAGGAAGGAATGAGAGACCGGAACGTTAAAGGTGTTTTGGAAATGAACCTATCCTTGGTTGAACTATAAGGAGACCAGAAGAGTAGGATTGGTACAAGGCCCAGTAGCACAAGAGGTGTTAGTGTGAGTTAGTATGGACCTGCCCCTGGGCGGAACGAGGATGCACTCACAACTAATGGAGGTACGCTTTTGCGTTAATACTGCATAGCATTCATAGAAGTCCAATGCAAAGTGAAATCTACAGTAAATCTTCCTGAGCCAATCCAACACTGTTCAATCCCATGTTGTGAAAGCTTGATGTGACAGGGTTCATAAAAGTATATAATCTAAAGATAAATCCAATCTCATTCGGTATATTCAAAAGCGTAGGTACAAAATCAGGTGAGCAAGCAAAAAAAAACAAGGCAAAGGAGTATCCAGAAGGCACTCCGTTAAGACAGAAATGGGTAAGAGAGTTCTGGGCTGACGGTACGGTGCCATGTAGTAGGAATCTGAAGAGAAGTCGGGGACGAAGGCTGGGATAAAAAAATGAGGAAGTCAAACAGGAAACTGGAATACACTGGGTAACCGCAAGAGTACTAACTTCAATTTGAAGCGCCCGTGTTTGGCGTCTGTCCTCTTTTAAGGAGTGCCGAGATATGCAATGACGTACCGCTGTGTTTTCTGTTACTGGGACAACAGTAATCTAGGTGCTGTGGGCGCTGTCTGTCTAGACACTCCTGGAACTGACGGAGCCGCCACGGTAACCACCAGGAATGTGGAAGAGTGTATGAAGGGCCTTGTGCCCTGCATAGCTATCAGCGCACCTCACAGTGAAGTGTGACAGTATCTTCCCCCAAAGGCGGCCGAGCCACCCCACGAGAGGCATCGAAAAGGGCAACCAGTAAGGGTGTGTGAAAGTGCCCCTTCAGTTACCAGGACCTGTCTTCGGGCCATAACCCTTCCAATCAACAAGATACAGATGCTTGCTTCTATGCAGTTTAGTGTCCAGTATAGTGCTGACCTCATACTCCTCTTCCCCACAGACCTCAACCGAAGTCGGACGTGCAGGTAATCTAGTAGCAGGAGGGCAAGGTTTCAGCAAAGATACTTGAAATACTTGATGAATGCACCAGTGTGTAGGGGTAGCAATGTGTACAGCGACTGGGTTCAATACACAGAGTACAGAGAAGGGGCCAACATAATGAGGAAATAGCTTAGGTTTGCCTGGAATAAATAGGTTCTTGGTAGACAACCAAACCCTCATGTCGACTTGGTACATACGTGGTGGCCAGAGATCGGCATAGGTTGGCATATTTTTTGGAGCGCAATTGAGCCTGTTCCAAATGTGACTTTATGCCCTCATGTAGAACCTATACATTCCGGATACAGGCCCGAGCTGCCAGATTCTCGGACGGCAAAGAAGGTTGTAAAGGTATTGCTCTAGAGTGCTCTCCGTACAAGGCATAGAATGGTGAGGAACCAACCAAGGAGTGTATTGAATTGTTGTAGGCAAACTCAGTGGTGCTCAACATAGAAAGACAGTTGTCCTAATATTGTAAACTTAAACAGTGGAGATACTGCTCCAGAGTATCATTTAACTTTTCGGTCTGACCATCCGTCTTTGGGTGGTAGGCACTGAAATACTGATCTTCTATACCAAAAGAGGACGTTAAAGCCTTCCAGAAATGAGAGGTGAACTGAGAGCCCCTGTCAGAAACTATGATGGAAGGCAAACCGAAGAAGCAAAACAAATGTTTAAGATAGAGATCTGCCAATACAGGAGCTTTATGGATGCCTTTGCAAGTGACCAAGAGAGCCATATTACTGAAGTAATCGATAACCATCCAGATGGTTTCGTAGTTTTGAACACTCAGTTCTACAATAAAGCCCATCAAGATCATATACCAGGGCTTATGTGGTACTGGAAGTGGTTGAAGCAATCCCATAGGCTTGCAACTTTGACCTTTACATTGTGCACAGAGAGAACAGGAGGATACGTTATCGGTCACATCGTGAGACATACTGGGCCACCAACATCACCCGCACAACAAATCCAGGGTCTTTTGCCTGCCTGGATGGACTGCTACGAGAGAATCATGGCACCATTGTAGAGCACATATGCGTGTATCCTCATTCAGAATGTATATCCGTTCCTGAGCATATGGGGGGCCGTTAATTATGGTGGCACCTGCCTCCTCTATAGCGGCAGGATTCTGAAGGACCCAGTCTTGGAGCTTTCCCCTGAGGGTGTCCTGCAGAGTACAGCCAAAGGACACCTGATTTGGCAAAAGGATGAAGGAATCATCCTTCAGAAATGTGGTCTGATCATTCAAATGGGAGAGGGAGTTCGCCTTGTCGTGGGAAGCGGCCGGTCTGTATGATTTGATGAATTCAAACAACGAGAAGAAAGAATGCTAACAAGCCTGTCTAGCACTTGTGTATTTAAGAAATTAGAGCGTAAGAAGATTACAGTGATCAGTAAAAACTGAGATGGTATGATGGGCTCACAATAGGTGATGCCTCCATTCGGAGAAAGCCTCATTGACACCCATTAATTCCCATTCAGGAAACAGTATAATTCTGTTCAGCCAGGGTTAGTTTATTGGAAAAAATAGGCCATCGGATGGATTCTGCCTGTACCGGGACATTTCTGAGACAACACTAACCCCAAGGCGATACTAGATGCATCTGCTTCCCCCTGAAATGGTTGGAGAGGGTCCGGATGTTGCAGTACCAGAGCCGTAGTGAACACCCATTTCAGTGTATCAAAAACTTCTTGTGCTGGTAGATCCCATTTGAATGAGGACCTCGGGTGAGTGAGATTGGTCAGAGGGGCGACTACGGAGGAGAACTAATGTACAAATCTCCTGTAAAATTTGGCAAAACCATGATTGCAATGCCTTCTGGGAGAATGATACGGGCCATTCCAGGACGGCTTTCACCTTTGAATGATTCATTTCAATGTCTTTGTTGGTTATGTCATAGCCAAGGAACTCAACCTCTGTTGAGTTGAAGACATATTTCTCTGCTTGAACAAAGAGGTGTTGTTCTCTCAGACATTGCAGAATGGATTGGACGTGCGTTACATGATGGTCGTAGGAATCTGAATAGATCAAGATATCGTCTAATTACATGATAACGTACTTATCCATCATGTCCTGGAAAATATCATTCATGAAATATCGAAACATAGCAGGAGCATTAGAAAGCCTGAATGGCATGACGGTATACTCAAACACATCGTATTTTGTTTTAAAAGCAGTTTTCCATTTGTTCCTGTCACAAATGCAGACCAGATTGTAGACCCCCATCCGGTCAAGTTTAGTAAAGATCTCTGACGAGCCCAATCGATATTGATATTGATATTGATATTTTATTTCTATTGCGCTCGTACACAAGTGTTTCAGAGCGCAACAAGGCAAGGGAGGGGAACAGGGGAGAACAAAACAGCGATCTTACTAGGCCCAGTGACACTGAGAACGTGCAAGTGCATGGGGAGGGGAAAAGTGCATGGAAGGGGGGAGAAGTGGAAAGTGCAAAGCAGAGGAGAAACAGATAAATAACAATAAATAAATAATAAAGGCAAAAAACAGTGGTAGTGCAGCTAGCAATTTGCAAGTGCTAGGTTTAAGGCAGCAGACAGGGTAGGTCTGATAAGTGCAGGAAGAAAAGGGGGGGCTGTATGGGTACAGATACATACCCCAGTGCCATGGGTGGCTCGGAGGCAGTGCAGGAGGGTGGCAGGGTCAGCAGGTACCTGGGCCTGGAGGACAGAGGGTGACCAGGTGCACAGTGCCAAGAGAGAACAGATCAGCAGGGGAAAGGGGGAGCGAAGGCAGAAGAAAAGAGGAAGGTCTTAAGGTGCTCCCGGAACCGGAGATGGTTCTCCTCAAGTTTTAGTGTGGCAGGGAGGCTGTTCCAGAGATAGGCCCCAGCCGAAGACAGGGATCTACCCTGAGCTCGTTTTGTTGAAAAACAACTGACCCTGAGGGAATTGGAGGTAGCGGAGCAAAGAGCTCGAGTGGGGAGGTATTTTTCGGAGGGATAGCTGAAGGTATTTTGGACCCAGGCCCCAGAAAGCCTTGTGAACAATGCAGAGGGTTTTGAATTTAACCCTTGCATCCACTGGGAGCCAATGGAGAGATTTCAAGGCTGGAGAGATACGATCCCAGGGCTTAAGGCCAAGGACAAGTCTTGCAGTCCTGTTCTGGATTAGTTGCAGAGGGGGCGGAGAGTAGAGGCATGTAGATTTAGAAAGAGGCTGTTACAATAGTCCAACCTAGAGAGAACCAGAGCTTGGGATACCATGAGCTTCTGGGGGAAGGAGAAGAAAGGCAGAGGAGGTGCAGTAGAAAATTTGACATTTTAGAGACCTCAGAGATGTGGGTGGAGAAGGAAACGGTAGAGTCAAAGATGACCCCGAGGTTCTTAGCCTTGCAGGTGGCAGTAGGAGGAGGGCCAAGGGAGGCTGGCCAGAGAGTGAGGGGAAAGGATGGTGAAGGTGTGCCAATGATGAGGATCTCCGTCTTGCTGGCATTCAGACAACGATCATTAGCGGCACATCAATCTTGAATGGCAGTTAGGCAATCAGAGATGAGAGAGGGAGAGGAGGTGGCAAAGGGCAGCCTGAAAATGAGTTGAGTGTCATCAGCGTAGCACTGGAAATTTGAGCAGAAAGTGGCAATGCAGTGGGCGAGAGTTGCCAGGTATTGGTTGAAAAGCCAGAGTGAGAGGTTAGACCCCTGAGGAACACCAAATGTAGAGAGGAAGATAGATGAAAGGAAGGACCCAAGTTGGAGCTGAGAGGGTCGATCTGAGAGGAAAGAGGTCAGCCACGCCAGAGCCTGATCAGTGATATCCAGGTTTTCATGGAGACGGTTGAGCAGGATGGTATGGTTGACCGTGTCGAAGGCAGAAGAGAGATCGAGGAGGATGAGGACAGAGGGAATGTTAGAGTCAAGGTTGGAGAGCAGATCTTCAAGTATGTTCAGGAGAGCAGTTTCCAGGCTTCTGGCAGCTCTGAAGCCAGACTGGTGGTCATGGAGACTGCCAACAGAATTGGAATGAAGGTTAAACTGGGAGATGGCCAGCTTTTCCAGGAGTTTGCCCAGAAAGGGAGTAATGGAATTTGGGCAAGAAGGATCAGCTGTGGGTTTCTTGAGAAGATGATGCACAAAGGAGTGCTTCAGAAGGGGAAAGGAAGGATCCCGAGGCAAAGGAGTGGTTGCAAAAATCAGCAAGGGCCGGAGCCAGGGTGTCAATGTGGTCCTTGATGGTTTTAGAGGAACAGGGATGAACCTGCTTTGATGAGGCTTTTTTAGATCAGACTTGTCTAGCGACCTCGCCAGGGGAGAAAAGAGGAAAGGACGAGAAGGATGGTGGGTGGGTGGCTAAAGGAGGATCAGCAAGCACATATGGAGAGGGGAGAGGAGGGCTGTGGGTGGAGAGGGTAGACAGGATGTCCTGTTTTTTTTTTTTAATTAAGTGAGAGGCAAGGGCATTGCAAAGAGCCTGAGAGCCAACAGGAGGGGTAGAGACTGCAGCAGGGTTGGCCAGCTCCTTGCAGATTTTAAAGAGTTTGGACGAGTTGTTAGATGCTGCAGAGACACAAGCTTGAATGTGGACTCTCTTCTTGGTGATGACAGAGAGTCAATATTGCCTTTGTAGCAGGCGACAGGCCAGTTTGTCAGAGGATGAACAAGAAGTCCTCCATTTCCTCTCAGCTGCCCTAGACTTATGTTAAAGTGTAGCTAGGTCAGAGTCATACCAGGAATTGCACTTGGCTTTGGACTTCAAATGGATCCTCATGACAGGGGCAAGAGCATCAAGTGTATCAGAAATTGAAGAGTAGAGCAGAGACAGGGCTGTGTCAGGATGTGAGACAGCCAAAGGTGGAGGGGGGGGGAGAAAGTGGCGGCAAAAGCCTCAACTGACACACGCTTCATGGGCCGGATATCCGAGAAGGTAGGTGGCAGTGTTGGTGTAGGCTTGGTTTTGGGGGAAGAGAGGGAGAGTTGAGAGGAGAGGAGGGAGTGATCCCTCCAGGAGAGAGGAGTGGTCAGAGGAATGGAGAGGGGGAGGTCAGAGGAGATAAAGACATCGAGTGTGTGCGCTGCAGAGTGAGTCGGGCTAGAGGGGAGGATGACAGGGGGAGGGAGTCACAGAGGTCACAGAAGAGTACAGAGGAGGAGCAAGGAGAGTCTAAATGTATATTGAGGTCACCGAGGAGGAGGAGTTGGGTGGTAGAGGCCAGGAGGGAGGAGGAGAGGTCCGCCCACTCAGAGAGAAATTAGGTGATTTGACCAGGGGGCCAGTAGATGGTAACCACAGTAAGAGAATGGGTAGGCAAGAGAGAAAGCCTACAGACAAGGCATTCAAAAGAGGAGTCGGTCTGAGTGGGAATGACAGAGGCAGGAATCCACTCAGGAATTTTTTTCCAATTTTGATTTTTCAGGTTCAATAATTCCCCTGGAGGTGCAGTAATGCACAGAAAGTGCACTTACCTAATGGAATGGTCAGCAGCCAGGCACGAAACTTCACTTGTGCAGGAAAACAATGGATGGCCAGGAGGGTGGAAACAAGACCTTACTCTCAGTGAGAAGTAGATGAAAGCGATCCAATAAAACAGAGATGAGCGGTGGGGGATACTGGTTCTTCACAGTGATGGCATTTAATGCTCTGTAGTCAAAGCAAGGCCTCAGATTCCCCTCCTTCTTCAGTACAAAGAACATTGGCATAGCTGCCAGCGATTTGGAGGGTTCGAATAACGCCATTGGCTAGGGCTTTATCCAGATATTCCTTTAAGACCTGGTTTTACTTAACAGTGAGGGGATATACATGGCTGCTGGGTATTTTGGAACCTGGTATAAAGTGTACAGGGCAGTCATACACCCGATGAGGGGGCAGCTGTTCTGCATTCCCCTCATCAAAAACGCCTGAGAAGGTCTGATATTAGGTGGGAATCCCACTAAAGGTGGATTTAGGGATACCACTGACAGAAGAGACAGATTTGATTAAAGCCACACAAGGAGAGACAGGCACCCCAGTCCATACCCCGAAACAATGGGTGTGGCAGAAGTCAGAGGCAAAGAAAACCTCTGCATTTCCCAGTCGATGAGCACTTTGTACTGTGCCGCGGAAATTAGATTGGAGAGGTTTTCTTGATGCCCTGTTCGGACTCTTTCTATGGTAGAGTTTTGGCATTTCCCTGCTTTCATACTTGTGTTTTCGGAACATGTGTATAAAGTGATCAGCTACCTCACAATATCAAAACAGATTAGAGTTTCATCTATGTTCCCTCTCTGCACTGTAGAGAGGACTCTGTACCGTACTGATTTGTATGGGTTTGGTGTTGATATGGGCTACACTAAGCAATCTGTGTCTACTAATTGTAGGTAAGAGTGTCCTCTTTTCTCCCCTTCTCTGTGCCTTTCTAGCATCAATCTGTAATACTAGGTGAAGTACTTCTGGAAAACCCACAGGAATCACTGGGACAGTGGCAAGGGTGTCTTTCAAATTTTCTGACAGCCCTTTGTAGACGACGGCAGAATTCTTTTCTTCCGGCCATCCCGCCTCAGCAGCCAACTGGTTAAATCGAGTCAAGTAAGCGAGCAAAGAAGTATTGCCCTGCTTTAGACCAAGAAACTCAAGATGCGTAACCTGTGTCTTATACCTGGAATCAAAATATCGACTCATGGTGGTGATTAAGGCATCACACTCATACAAGAGATGACAGTTAGATTCCAGTAAGGGATTGGCCCAAACAGCTACCTTACCTCCCAGATTAGAAAAAACAAAAGCGGCCTTGGTAGGGGGCGCTAGAGAGCCCAGCCAAGATGGCTGCAGGCCTGTGAGCTCCAACCAGCCCAAACATTCGGTTAATATCCGCCCACATTCAGCCTGCCACCACTAATCTATACACTTGCAAAAGCTGACTGAACTAACAGGAAACATCTTCATGGAAACCCGAGTGCTACAGACACTGGGGGAAGGCAAATAGGCAACACATCCACGAGTGCAGAGCGCAGATGCAACAAGTCCTGCCAGCCCCGGTGAGAAGCGGAGGCCGTGTGTACTAATGGCATGAACAGCGACCTGGAGGGGGGAAGCCCAGAGACACACGGGTGACCTAGATCCAGGGGACTCTCCTGTGGACCAGTGGGGACCAGTGGGCCAGCCAGTCCAACAACATCCGGATTCTGGAGGGGGTCTATGAGGGTGCAGTGAACCCGGAGGAGCAGCCTACTACTGTGCATCCAACACCCTCACTCGAGGGTCTGGAATAGTGCAGAGGAATTACCAGCATCAGTACAGACCTGGCCCGTGGTAAGGAGAGTGGCCGGGTCTGCGGGCGGTAGGGACATACATAGCGCAAGCCACGGCTGAGTGCCCACCACCTTCCCTCTCGCTTGTGAAAATTGTGCGCAGCGGGGGACGGCACCAGCTGATCAGCCGCCACATGACCTTGGAGCTGACAGAGCTCCAAGCTCTTAAATTAAGGCCAACAGAGATGCAATATCCTGCTCCCCCTACCCCTCCACTCATTGATGGGTGATTGAAAAAATCTGCAAAGCGTCCCTTGGAAAGACAGCACTTCCTAGATTACCTCTCCACCAAGAGAGTGGCAACACGCCTAGGGACGCAAATAGAACGTACTTGAGACAGACTCACCAGATGGTGTGGGGGCAATATCCCGAGACAATCCACACTGCTTAAAGCAACACCCTGGTGCAAACTCAAACATAATATCAACCCGCACTCCAGTAGGCGAGATAACAGGGGAACTCCCTGTAGGCGCTATAACACTCGGAGCAGGAAGATTCCCTTTACACCACAATCGGAGACACTGCTGAGAAGAGGGGGCAAAGCGACCTAGATAGGTGGTACGACTAAAACAAGATAAAAGAGCCAACAATAAGCCACAAGTGATACACCATATCAACCGGCGTCACCATGTGAAAGTCTCAAAAATCCAGCAAACATCAACCAAAGCTACACTTAGAACAACCACCCACATCCAAGCAACTACCTTTCTGTGAAGACTCCCCGATGGGCGCTACTCCATCTCCTGCAATAGATCCATGCGGGCACTTATTGACATTAAGAACATGATGGAGCAAGTGCAGGCCAGCATTCAGTCCCTGGATGGGAAATTGTATACTTTGATTTGTAATGTTGACCATATGCAAGTATGCCTGGATAAACACGGGGACCACCTTGATGAGGTGGAGGGCAGGGCATACATGGTCGAGGATGAATCTCGCACTACCCCGATGGACATGGCCCTAGTCAAGAGACCCCTCACAGAACTCTCAGACAAACAAGACAACCTTGAATCCCACTCCTGCAGGAATAATGTTAGGATTATCGGGGTACCCGAAGCTGGGGACTAGCGCAATGTTGAATCATTGGTGGAAAATCTGTTGACAGAGTCCTTTGGTCGTCATGGCTTCTCACATTAGTCTGGGAATGGGCAGGCTGAGCACAGTAAGCTGAATATGGCTTTTAGGGTGGCTAGTTCTTCCAGCCCCTGCCATGCAAAAGCATTTGTTTGATGTGAAGGGGAGGTGAGAGGGAGGTAATTGGCAGGTTCGGGTTGCTGGTGGGGGTTGGGGGAGTTGGGAATTGGTTTGGATGTTGGCAACTTGCAGTGGTCGTCGGTGCTACATAACCTCACTGGTCACAAGGAAGGACTGTTGCTACTGGTTACAAACAGGGAATGCTCGGGATGTCCAAGGACTTGTTAACATGCAATGGCAAACTCACTGAATAGCATGGCATGGAATGTCAGGGGCCTGAACTGCCCACCTAAATGTTGAAAAGTTGTTTTATATGCAGCAGCACCATGTGGATATAGCATTTTTGAAAGAGACTCACCTAACCCCTCGTAAGGAGGTGCAATTTGGGCAAAGATGGGGTAGCCATTGCTATTTTTCCTCATACTCCACGTACTCCCGGGGGGAGTGTATAATGCTGCGGAATACTGTGGGGTTTCAACTAATTGCCCAGAGTGGAGATCAGGAAGGGTGGGCCATAATGGTGCAAGGCACAATACAGGGCCGTGTATACACACTGATCAATTTGTATGGATCAAACCAGGACTCGGTGGAAACCTTGGGGTTGATCACTAGGCAACTAGAAGCCCCCCTCCCTGGGGAAATTATCTGGGCAGGGGATTTCAATGCAGTAATGGTTCCTGACCAAGACAGAATGGGTGGGATCCACCGACCAGCATCTAAGGTGATGAATAAGCTGCAAGACATGTGTTGGTCATGGGAATTGGACGATGTTTGGCGAGTATGACACCAAGAGTGAGGAGTATACACATTTTAGTCCTTGGTGCACGGCTCAGCCTCTAGATTGGACTATTTCTTGATCTCCCAAACAGTAACAGGTGGGGCAGCTGATAACACCACACTAGCATGCACATTATTGGATCACACACCGGTACTCCCAAATTGGGTGTTTAAGAGCTAAAGTCTGACATACAGGACACTATGTGACAGGCTGTCCACAGTCATTGATAATTTTTTACTTTTTTTAACTAAATGCTGAGTCAGTGGGTTTGCATGTGACCCTACGGGAATGTTTCAAATGTGTAATCAGAGGAGAAAGTATCTCTAGAGAAGTGGGAATACTAAAACAGATTAGGGGACAGCTAGCAGAGATTGAGGCTCAAATACAATAACTACAATCAGAATCAATAGGGCCAGCATAGTGGAACATTCTGAGATTAAGAAGCAACTCCAAGTGTTCAATGAGCTGGCTCAAAGAGAGGTGAAATGTTTCCGGGGTAAGACAGCAGCACGTCAATATGGGGAAGGACAGCACCCGGAAAGGCTACTAGCGAGGACGGTCAAATTAGAAATGCAGAAGGCTCAAGTCCTGTCAGTCTAGGATGCAAAAGGGGCGGTGAGGTTCAGGGATGCCGACATCATCAAATAATTCTGTGCCTTCTACAGCCAATTGTTCTCGCATGTTCAAGTATCATAACAGGAAATGGGGGAATACCTCGACCGGATGGCATTATACTGGTGTACAGATGAGGAGAGGGGATTACTCAGCCACCCCCTGTCCATGGAGGAAGTCTAGTCAGCATTTAGGAAAGCTCTGGGCACAGGCGCCTACACTGCAGAATTTTATAAATATTTTGCCACTTAACTAGCCCCGCATCTCATACAGGTATATTGACAGAGTCTGGAGAATGGGCGTCTGCAAACACAATGTAAGAAGCAGTGTTAGTGATTCTCTTAAAGCCAGACAAATCACCTGACAACTGCTCCTCATATCGCCCAATATCCCTAATAAACATGGATAATAACATTTGGGCAAAAATCATGGTGTCCAGGCTGACCCCACTGATGTACAAATGCGTTAAGGTGGACCAATCTGGGTTCATCCCCAGAATATCCACCTCCTATGGACTTTGCAGGATGTTCAGGCTGTTGTTGGCTGTACAACAAGACAAACCCATGGTGGCGGCACTGCTGGATGCCATGAAAGCATTTGATTCGGTGGAATGGCCCTTCCTTTTCATGATTCTCCGCAGAATGGGACTAGGTGAGGGATTTATCACCATGGTTCAATTACTCTACACCCTACCCACTGCTAAAATTCGGGTAAACAGCCTACTGTCTCTGGATATACCTTTGAGGAGAGGCACACAACAGGGGTATCCACTGCATTACCATTCGCATTGGCAATCGAACCGCTGGCAGAGGGCATCAGGGACTGACACATCCAAAGAAACATACAACTACACAAACACAGGGTGGTCATCTCTCTTTACACAAATGACATGGTGCTATATGTCAAGGATTCAGAGGAAAACCTGGGCTCTGTCATGATGGACATGGTGATCATTGGGGACTACTCTGGGTTTAAAATCAACAATACAAAATCAGTATTGTTCCCACTCACAGCGGACACCACACGGTTTGCTGATAAGTTAGGATTCCAATGACATGACACTCACACTAGGTACGTGGGAGTAAACATAGCCAGGTCCATAGAAGAACTATATAAACAGAATTATCATAAGGTACTAGAGCAACCTATAACTTCATTGAATAGATAGATGGAACTTAATCTATATGGCAGAATATTGCTGGTTAAAATGGTACTACTCCCACTTTTCCTGTATGTGTTCACCAATGTACCAATCTCGCCCCCCAGAGAATACTTCCGGGAGATATGCTCTGAGATATTGAGGTTCATATGGCCGGAATACAGGTACGAGTGTCCTGGTGGAAACTGGTGGCCTCCATGGAGAAAGCGGGTCTAGCACTTACCGACTTTGAGGTATACTAAGAGGCAGCACCATCGGGATTCCTGTTGTGCTGGTTCGAGGGTCAGGTGGATAGAAGGCACATTGAGGTGGAGAGGGTGCTAGAGGCCTACTAAGGGCAACTACATTGATTCCCTTGGTGGTAGAATACAGGAAGGATATGGGACAACACAGAAAGTGCAACCTGCAGTGGTTAATAAATGACATGCAGGATTTAGGATCCCCCAGGAAGCTCTCTGGAAGAGCCAATGGAAACTGAACATGCAATTGAATTGGGACAGGATTTTGTACAGGGGCCGGTAAGGCAGGTGCAGCTGCTCCTGCATAATCTGCTCCCTGAACAGGTAGGGACACTGTGTCACGTAAGGTTTCCAGGCCAAGATGGATATCTGAATGTGCTGTATACGTGTCATTCTGCAGGTCTGCTACCATTTGTAGTAGAGAGGCCAGCGTGCCAGCCGTGCCCATGGCTTCTAATTCTGTCATGTACTTACAGAAGTGAAGGTGAGAAGATAATCACAAGGCTATGGGTAGTTTGAGTGTGGCTCAATCAGTTCTCTGGCCTGACAACTCTGGGAACCCTCAAGCTGAGGGTCTCCTCTGAGGGCGACCATTCTTATGAAACACTGTTTGTCTCTTACAATAGGACAGACACAACTGAGGTTCACACGAAAGAGCAGATAGCACCAGGTATACGCCAGGCTGTGGAAAGAAAAAACAGATGACATTAGCGTATATCAAAAATGAGGGCATGCCAAATGTGATACTAGAAGGACGAACCTGACATACACCTTGTCGTTGATTAGGAAAAAAAGTGGAAGTAGGTCTGGTGGGATCACCCGGCATCTATGTCCTGGAGAATGGAAATAGGCATGAAGGAATTAATGAGAGACTGCTAAAGGTGTATTGGAAATAAATCTACCCTGAGATGAACTCTGATGAGACCAGAAGAGTAGGATTGGTATAAACCCTAGAAGCGGAAGAGATGTGAGTGGAAGTTAGTATTGACCTTCCCTGGGTGGAATGAGGACGCACTCATGACTAATAGAGATACGCTTCTGCGTTGATACTGCATAGCGTTCATGGAAGTCCAGTGCAAAGCGAAATCTCCAGTAAGTCATCCTGAGCAAATCCAACACTGTTCAATACCACAGTGTGATAGCGTGATTTGACTGGGTTCATATAAGTATGTAATCTAAAGGTAAATCCAATCTCAATCCATATATATAAAAGCATAGGTCTTCCAACAGGCGAGCAAAACAAACGAGGCAAAGGGGTATCCAGAAGACAGTCCGTTAAAACAGAAATGGGTCAGAGAGTTCTAGGCTGAAGTTATGGTACCGTGTAGTAGGAATCCGAATAGAAGTCGAGGATGAAGTGCAGGATCAAAAAACAAGGAAGTTAAGCAGGAAACTGAAATACACAGAGTAACCATGAGAGTACTAACTTCAATTAGAAGCACCCGCATTTGGCATCTGTCCTCTTTTAAGGAGCATTGCTATATGCAATGATGTACCACTGTGTTTCCTGTTTCCTGGACAACAGGAATGTAGGCAGTGTTTGCGCATCTGGCAAGACGCTCCTGGAATTTACAGAGCAACCATGGTAACCGGCAGGAACATGGAAGTATGCATGAAATTCCACGCTGTCTGCGTAGCGATCAGCGTACCTTTCGGTGAAATGTGACAACCAGCCGTAGCAGTGTTCTATTGACTCCACAGTCACTTGCTTGCTAATGTTTCACCTGTCCTCTTGCATATTTCTTCAGCTGCTAGATGTCCTTCCCAGGCTCCTCTTCCAAAGACATTCCCGTTGGCGGTTCTGGCCCTTGAGTAGTCATCATCTCTTTGGTTTTGTGAGGTGAGACCCTGCCTGCAGCTTTGGATTGCCTCAGCATTGTTTGGCCTCTAGTTAGTCTCTTCATAAAGGTTGTCCCTCACTGAAACTACTTTTGCAGGGCTTTACTGAGTGGTTGTGCATGTCAAAAGAGATGGGCAAATGTTTTCAGTTAACCATTCGAAAAGTTTGATGATCGACAAACATTCATGGAACCCTCTTGCAGCGATAATGAATGCCCCCTGCATACCTCCAGAGAACCTCTATGTCGTTCACTACCCCCCTGATCCTGTGCATTAAAGCACACAAATAGTTTAAAATGTCTTATCATTTCCAGTGGAAGATTGCTGGAAAGAAAAAGAAATAACATTTGTCGCAATGTCTGCTGGTTGAGCCAGCACAAAGCAGAATTCCAGCTGCCTCTGCAGAACTTAATGAACAGTAACCAGCTTTTCACATTCCTTTCTTGTGGTGTTAACGCCCGATTCGATGTGCTGGATCGAGTGTTATCGGCCCGGTCCCGAGTTAAATGCCTGAGCAGAGTGAGGGCTTTATGGAGGGCCCTAGGCTGTTAACACCCGATCGGCCCGCCAGAGAGTGTGTTAAGGCCATTAGCACCTAGGGTTACCAAAGCGACAACCGGGGTGCTAAAAAGAAAGGAATTCCTTCCTACAATGGAACGCCGCACGCGTCCCGTTGTACTAAGGAAAATCCTTTACCAACATGGCTGCCATGGAAAGGGAAGGCATGGTCTCCGTATGGAGCCCCACTTCCCTTTCCATGGCGGCCGTTTTGCGCAGAGAGGAAGGTGTGGCTGGGGCATAAGGGAGCAGCCACAATAAGGTAAGCTAGGGGCATGGGGGATTAAAAATAAACACAAGGGGATGGGGGAGTGAAGATGGCGGTGGGGTGATCCGGCCATGAGGCGGCTTGGAACACGGGTTTAAACCGCCCGGGTGCTAATGTATAACTGTTAAGGAACTGTTTAGGGCTGCATGATTATTTTATGCATGACTGGAATTTATGAGAGTAAAAATCTGGCAGTGATACTTATTTAAAAGCACACAATGATAATGTTCTTAGAGGAGTCTCATTAAACTAGGCAGACTTTTCTGCAACACACGAAACGCTGCCTAGATTCTACATTGATTATGTGTATAAGCAACTGGAAGAGCTCTTTCATTACATTAAGCAAACGATCAGGTCTTATAAGGGATGACAGTGTATGGCCATGTACCATAAGGACTGAAATGTCCCCTAACTACGGAGAAAGGATAATGTAAGTCAACTCAGAGTTGCGAGACCTTATTAAGGATTTCGGCCTTCAACCTGGTTCCTCTGTTTGGTCTCAGAGCTCCTCAGTGAATTGCAATATCTTAATAAACTACGGTAAGAGGTGGGTATTTTATCACATGAAATGTTCACAACATCCTTTGCAAAGTAAAAACACAACATTTTGTTTTCCAAATATGACAATGTTTTACATTTTTCAATAACTCCTATCTCAAATAGTAGGAAAATAAATCAATACGTGGTAAGAGAAATGCGTTCTACATTTGCATGCTGTCCAACCCTGCAGACAAGGGGTAGTGGGCCTCCATCACACACATTAGTGGCTGGCAAAGGTAGATTCAGTAGTGTAACAACCAACCTTTTCAAGCCAATCCGTGTCCTTTGTTGGCAAACACGGCTACACAGTACCCAGGCAAAATACCATTCTACCTTTCAATGTCCCTGTGACTTTTAAGTGTGTTAATAACTATGAGCAGCGAGCTCATTATTTCAACTAATTTCATGGGGCATTTCACTCATTATATCTGTTAGTTTCTATGGGGATTTAACAGGCAGTAACTGTGCATTTAACGGGAAAGCTGATTATCTGTGCTTGCTATGGCAAATTAAAAATTGCAATATACTTACCCATAAAACACTTCAGAGAAGTAATCTGCACTAGAGCTGCTGTCTGTCTTCACGTTTTGCCATTCCACTCAGGGCTGCGAACGCGCGTAGAGGAACCCGGGCAGAGATACGAAAGCACTGCAGAGAGGAGGATTCTCTGCCTGCGCGGCTTTCCAAGGTATCCCTCCGCATGCTAATACTATCTGACTTCCTTGCAGTGGTTCATAAAGAATGCAGCTGATGGATGCCTAAAGCACCAGGACCTATTTTCATAAGACCAACTCTTAAGTGACATGGTCCACATATTATGCAAGTAGTGATTTCACAAATATCACTGTCAGAATAGCTCGTCTATTTTCATTTTTTAATTTGAGCCCCAGTTGTGCCTTTATATGGAAACTGGTTAGTGAATCACCTGCACAGTGATAGCGTGAAATGAATTTGGAAGTGTTTGACTTCTTTGATCAACGCAGCAGAACAGCTGTCTTGCATTTCCCCATGTAACCACTAAACTAACACGCCTCCCTCTATTTCAGATCCATGAGAGCACCTGGAGGTCAAGCAAATGGCACGGCAACCATTATACATCCCTTGCTTCTAAGCTTTCGTTGTGGTCTTCACACAATGAAAACTGACCCCCAGTTTCTTAAGGCCTTGGCTGGACTATGCTAGAGACAGAGTAGGACCACACACCTGTGTCAAGGCGTCTCAACGTCAGCCTCTTCTCATGTTTTAGAATACCCATCTGCAGAGTTAAGGTTATAGTGTGCCCAGGTCCTTTCCCATATGCTCTCACATTCCAGAGTGTGAAGATCTAGCTCCAATGGGCACATTAGTGGTCATTTGTATTCACATGCAAATTATATGCCAGAGAATGCTAATGTTAGTACTTATATGCTGGTGGGTCCCCTGCATGCAATTATACATATTTACAAGGTGGAGTATAATTTCCAAGAACAAAACAAGACAGGATTATGCATTGTCTTCTCCTTTACACTCTGTGGTGCAACCAAATATATATTGCTTACAAGTTACTCTTTGCAGGCAGTGTTTATGAATAGAGTCCTATGGAGTCTGCCTCCTTGTTAGCAGGTGCAAATGCAAAGCAAACTCCATAGGAATCCATTGGTTTTACACCTGCATGAACATCCCATGTTGTTGGATGCTAGTGTCCTTTTCCTGAAAGAAATTGTCCATCAATTCCATTCATGCCATTCTTGTCATCATTGTCATTGTCTTGTGCTGATATTGTATCATGATGCCTATCACGTCAACTTACTGAAGAAATGGGTGGAGACAGTCCCGGCGGTCACACTGCTCAGTACAGAACAGCAAGCTAATACCTTGATGCATTTCGGATGAGATCAAATTGGGTTAAAGGCATTACAAATTAGTCCGGACCTGAGAAAAAATTGAAAGAGAACAACTTGACCAGCTGCTCAAGAGTTCCAGAAGATGTTCTTGTCCTTACCCGGGAGGACTATGAAAGCTTATCACAAGATAAATTTGACTCCAGGAACCACCGTCAGTATACAACGATGTAGAATTCCAGAAGCCAGGGTACAAGCCGCGAACTAGGATATACAGTCCATGTTGGCCATGGGAGTCATAGAACCCTTGCATAGCCAGTGGTGTTCCCCCACAGTTTTGGTGCCTAAACCAGATGGAAGCATACGATTCTGTATGGATTTCCGTAAACTAAACAAAGTCTCCAAGTTCGATGCCTAGCAGATGCCCAGAATTGATGTCCTCCTGGAAAGGCTCGGCAAAGCAGTGTATCTCACCACCATCAATTCATTAAAAGGGTATTGGCAAATCCCACTCGGGCCAGGGGCCAGAGAAAAGACAGCCTTTGCAACCCCTTCGGGGCTGTATCAGTTTACGGTGTTGCCGTTTGGTCTCCATGGAGCCCCTGCAACTTTTCAACATCTCATGAACTCCCTCCTGAGGGGACACGAAGAGTACTCAAGAGCTTATCTCGATGAGATTGTTGTATATAGCACTTCCTGAAGCTCCCATCTACAGCACCTGAGGGCCGTGTTTTAGTCTTTGGAGGCTGCTGGTATCAACATCAATCCCAAGAATACTTCGATAGCCTTCGCCCATACTAAATATCTAGGATACTATGTGGGTCAGGGCACCATTCGGCCTCAACGTAACAAGTTGGAAGCTATTGATCGGCTCGCATTCCCAGCCGTGCCAGACAAATCAGGGCTCATCTGTGTTTTGTAGGCTACTATAAAAGGTTCATCCTGCACTTTTCAAGATTGGCAGCCCTGTTGACAGATCGCCTACAGTCGACCCGGAATGCCAAGGCCAGGGATAATCAATAAAATGCTGAACAGGCATTTACAGATCTGAAGAAGGCCTTGGCTGAACAGGCAATGTTACATTGCCCAGATTATTTAGTGTCTTTCGTTTTGCATACGGATGCATCTGGAGTCGGGATTGGGGTGGTGCTCTTTCAGAATCAGGGGGAAGGAAAACATCCCATTTTGTTTATCAGAAGGATACTGTTGCCTCTCGAGAAGGTCTATGCCACTATTTGGAAGTAGTGTCTGGCCGTTAAGTGGGCCATTGAGTCGCTGAGGTAATACCTCCTGGGGCACAAATTCACCCTGGTTACGGATCATGTACTGTTTGTCTGGATGTCACGGAATAAGGACTCTAACCCCAGGATCCTGCAGTGGTTTCTGGTACTGCAGCCTTTCACCTTTACGACTGTCCACTGGCCGGGTAAACTGCTGACGTAGGCAGACTTCTTGTCAACAGTGCATACCCTGCCCGTACATCAGGGCTTGGTGGGGAGGGTACGTGAGTAAGTGACAGTGAAAACTGAGGGAGTACAGTCTGCAGCATGCAGTGCAGGAAGCGGTTATTAAGGGTTTGTGTGACGGTCACAAGAGTGAAGGACTGTCAGGTGTAAGCAGGGGTGTGGATGCAGAGAGAGGTGGAGTTGGGTTCATGAATTGCCTCTGTTTTTTCTTTAAGAGGAGGAAGAAGTCTGGCAGCAGGGGGAGGTAATACCACGAGGGACAAAGGAGACGGCAGGTCACGGGCCGGAAGAAGCATTCGTCTGGACATACTAGGCGGCCGGGGAGAACAGTACCAAAAGGCTGACATGAACACACACAGAATGCCACCCACGAGGGAGCAGCTGAGCCTGCCAAAGATTGCAGTGAACATTGAGAAATCCAGGCCCAGGGCCACACAGATTGCTGCCCATGAGGGAGCAGGTAAGCCTGCTGAAGAGGAACGGGGTTAGGGCGTAGAGAAGGGTGAAATCTTAAGCAGAACGCTGCCACCGCAAGATTGTTTCATAACCAGGACAGTCTGAGCCGGAACTTTACAAGCAACGCACCATCATAGGAGAACTGGGACACCGGGCAGGGGTGAGGCAACCACTTTCCTACCACCAAAATGTTGGTTTACTTATGTGTAACTGTTAGGAAATAAAATAAAGTATCATGTATCACGTACGTTGAGTCTCTGTGTGCTGTGTAGCAAAACCCTAGTTGTGACAAGGGGTACATTTTAGTTATTTGGGGATTAAACATTAAAATCCCACTTTTTTTAGGAGCTTTTAGGAGGAGTTAATTGAAGAGTTAATTGAAACATTGCAACCAAAGATACAATATTGTACAAAATGTTACACCATGTTTACAGACCCTTCTAGAGGGACCTCTTTTCTTTTGCACTTGGTCAGCTGTTGCAAGTTGATCTGGATCACGTGAACTAAGTCGCACCCACCTGTCAATCACTGCTATTCCTGTGGTGCCTTTTTGTTTTGCTGCTCTTTTTTGCTCTAATTAAGTAGCTCATTTCTTTTGCAGTTGGTCAGCTGATGAAAAAAGATGTAGGTCAATCAATTGCTGCTAATCTGTTGGTGCCTCCTTGGTTTGCTGCTCTTTTTTCACAACTTAAGAAGCGCTCCAGCCTCTTTTCTTTAACATTTGATGAGCTGATGGAAGTGTCATGTGACCTAAGCCACCACCTGTCAATCACTGCTAATCTGTTGGTGTCTTCTTGTTTATTCACTCTTTTTCCCCCTACTTAAACATTCATCCTGTCTCTTTTCTTTTGCAGTGGGTCAGCTCTTGCAAGTGGATCTAGATCACATGACATAAACCCCACCTACCTTGCCTGTCAATCACTGCTAATATGTTGGTGTGTTCTTGTTTTGCCACATTGTTTCCACTTAAGCAGCCATGCAGACCCTTGTCTTTCACTGTTGGTCAGCTCGTGCACATGGTTCTAGGTCATGCCCCACAGACCTGCCTAGACCTATCCATCATTTTCCTTTTCTCTGTTACATTATAGGACACCTCTTGCCCAGGAAGCTGAAGCCAAGGGCAAACAAAGAAAAGGGTTATTCTGTTTGGACCTCTTAGGGTGTGGAGTGAGTCATGGGCAAGTTATACTGTCCATTGTACACCAGGTAAACATCACCATGTGCCTCGTCTCAACATATCCCATTCCTGTCCTCTCCAGGGATCACAAAGTCAAACTCCCAAAACAGCCTGGGAAAGCTACCTTATCAAATCTCATCAATATGCCCAATATACCGTGGCAATTTGGGCCTACTATTCACGTAAACCCGGTTATGATGGTTAAGACACACTCTGCAGTCAGAGATACCATTGACTTCATATCTTGAAATCCTTTTCATAACTGAAAGATGGTTTGCACCCTCCTCACCCTACACCTTCGATGTCCTCATATCCCACAGCGACCGTATCCAACATAGTAACCACTTGAGGAAAAACTGGAGGTGGGTTGGCAGACATCCATAAGGCTGAGTGGCCCTGCACTGTAATTCTGACACCCACACACAGTTCCCTCAATTCCCTCACATGTCGGTTCCACATCTCAAGCAAAAACTCACATTCCAACTTATTTATAAGTCACCCCAAGTGAGTGGTTACTTCATCAATTATATTTCCTGCTTCCTCTCCTCAGCAACAGTGTCCTTCTCTAATAACATTGTTGTCACAAAGACATACATGACTCCCTATTCTCTTTAACTAACTTCCTGGGCTTTAATCAGATGGTGCTCTCCCGCACTAATGTCAAAGGCCACATGCTCAACCTCATTTTAATTGCCTCTCTGCTCTTCTCATGCTCAAACCCTCTCCCCCTGGACTAGCCTGACCACGCTGCAATCCCTCTTCTCATTTCACACACAAAGCTGCCTAACAAAGTCCAGGCTAAATGCTGTGTTATTGAGCATTGTTCTTTCAAGAATTTAACATTAGACATAACCTTCACAACACTCCGCACAATAGATAATGCCTTAGCCTTTTTGTATAAAAGTCACCACTTCACCAAAGAACTACTGGATACCCATGCACCCCTAAAGTCTAGCTGGGCCAAAGTCAAACAGTCCGCACCCTGATACACACACGAGCTTGTGGCCAACCAATTCTCAATCAGATCCCTTAAAAAGCAGCGGTTCAAGGACCACAATCCAGAGGATCTCTCATCTCTCAAATCCCTGCACACCCAACACATACACATGATCTCCAAGGATAAGTCAGCTTAGCACACCTCTGTCATTGAGGCAGCCTCTAACAGGAGCAAAACCTTATTTCTAGTAGTCACCCATTGCACCAAGCCCACACCTCTACCCAAGGGGTTGGCTTCACAAGAGAAATGCAATGGATTCAATACCTTCTTCATTAACAAACTTGGTAAGAACAGAGGCCTCATCAATGCCTCAAAACCAGATAGTCCTGTTATTGATCCCTCCCTGGACACTGCACTCAGGGAGCGACTTTGCCCTTCTCTCCCCGAAGGATCTCTCAGAAGCGCTCAATTCCTTAATCCTACTGCATACATTGGCAACTTCCTCCAAACCTCTCTCATTGAAAAACCCACAGGCCAAGTGCTCAATACACTCTTCAGTATTGTGAGTTTTGGGAGCAAGATGAATAGGCCATCCATAGCTATTGCCCCTCCCTCGTACCAATACCACAAAGGTGAGAGAATTTACTCACTGAGACAGTCGTTCAGGTCTTATCCCCCACAGGTACAGCAGGACTTGGGGATATTGTGAGCTTAAGATGGCAAAAGCAATCAAACTAACGCTGTAACAGTAAAAGAGCATACATTAGACACAAAGCAAACATGAACTCCACATGAAGAACACGTACAATAGGTAATATATGCATTTAGACATGAAGAATACTAGCATAGCATCCACAGACATAAAGAACACTAACATGACCAATGTATAAGGTGAATGCAACATGAACGATGTGCTGATATAGTTTGCTAACACAGAACCAAGAGAGTAGTGGGGCAGCCATTGTATTAAAAATGGAAGCTGCAGCATGTCTCTGAAAGAGCACATGCCTCAAAGCCTCAGGAAAACTCAAAAGGCTGAATCCACAGAAATACATATCTGTTTAGAGCTCAGACAGTGGCTGGCAACTAGTGCCAAGGTTAGAGTAACAGAAGGGAGGATTGGAAAGGTGCAACAAAGTCATGAGATATCAATTCCCACAAAGTAAGCAGTATACTTGGAGATTATTGAAAGTTTCAGAAGGGCACATACAACCTTTGATGGTCAGGTGTAGTAGAGCAGTAAGCCAAAAAAACTCAATGAAGCATAACCCATTAGTGTCCCCAGTAGCAACAGAAAACACGACACATACATTCATATTAGATAAAACCTCAATAAATATGAGGTCATTCAATTTCATGCATGGTCTCATAGCACATGACACATACACAAAGAACACTGGTGATTCATTAGAAGCAAACGCAAATAGAACACCTGCCACACTCACTAAACACACACGTAGACACTAGGCACCACACAAGGCCAAGTACAAAGGGATTGCCCAGTCTCATGGCCTGAGAATAAGGGATAGTAACTTTTTTAATTGGAAGAGGAACAGTCAATGGGCCTCGCACCCATTACTCTGTGTCTGGCATATATTGTTGACCTGTCAAGTGGCCAAGGTTGGGTAGTAGAGAGACAACCTATCAGAATCCTTGTTGTCACTCCGCCCATGTAGTAGCATGCTAACCAGTCACTTGTCGTAGAAGTAATACATTTCACCCTTTATAAATAGGGGTGGTTTTAGGTGGAGTCATCAGATACATGTAACCCAATAAACTGATTAACCCCTATGAAATCTATATGTAGCCAAACCCACTAACCTATCCCCGTTCCCTGTAGGTATTGTAAACTGATATTATGCTGTGACATCATTGATGACACATTTGTAATACTTAAGCATTTGGTGTTGATTAACATGTTGAGAGAAGTGAGACTTGAATTCTTGTATGCTGTCCCTGTTTCTTTCGATGTGAATAAAGTTGGGTTTTGCTGTGCACTTTGTCTACTCCGACATTGAGTCTTGGGCATATCTGGGGCTTATCCGGGATTTTGATACCAGCTCAACATGAGCACCTCACTCAGTGAAGGTGCATTCTTAGACACTTTGAAGAGAAGTCCCAGGCAACCCCTTCTCAAAAATCCCTTGCTCTACCCAGAAGATCTAGTAAATTAAAGGTCTATCACAAGTCTCCAGTTCATCGGGAAGCTTCTTGAGAAATAAGGTGAGACCCAAATACTTGTCAAAATCCACCAGCTTTGCCTCATCTGCAATTATCAGTCCTGCTTCTGCCACAAATGCAGAACTGAGACTGCAGCCATCTAAGAGGAGCACTGTGAATCACTAGCACAGGGGACAGCTGCCTCCTAGTCCTCTTAGACCTCTTGGCTGTCTTCAAAACAGTGGTTCACTGAACAATCCTCTCCCTCCTCATGGAGAGGATGGGCTTCTGCAGAATCATCCTAAAACAGTTTACCTCCTACATATTGGGCAGATATTAGATAATTAAATCCACCTGAATCCTAATCATGTGTGGGTTCCTCTAAGGTTCTATCCTCTCCCCAGTTCTCTTCGATCTATACATGGGACCATTGGGACCTCTCCTGAAGGACCCCAACATTGCCAACCATCAGTACGCTGACCATGCTCAGCTGTACCTTATGGGCAGTGTTCCCCAGGCCATCACTCGTCTCCTCAAATGCCTGGTTACCATCCAAATTTGGCTGTCAAGTGCCTGCACAAACTGAAGCCCACTAAGATGAAATTCTTCATCAGCAGTCTATCCACGAAACAGAAATCCATGCAACAGGGCTGGATGCCATGCACCAGAAAGGATTCCATCCTCGACTAACTCAGCCAAATCCCGTGGCTTCATTGTTGCCAGTAGCCTTTCCTTCCAAAAGCACATTTTGTTCCAACATGTCAGTGAACAGACCCATATCAAGGGTCGTACCCTGGACTGGGTCGCAGACATGAACTGTGCAGTAAATATAATCTCTGTCTCACCTTGTGCATGGTCTGACCATCATAAAATAATATTCTCCATCAACTCTAGCCCCCCGTTAGACAAACCCATCACTGCTGCGCCCACCTATACTCGCAACAAGAAGGATGTTGCAAATGAGAAACTACTCCCACTCATCCTCCCTCTTCTGAACACGGCTTCTTCCACTTGCTCTGACCCTACCGCCCTAGTGGATATCTACAACCGAGCTATGTTAAAAGCTCTCAACACCATTGCCCCTCTCAAACTGCGTAAACAAAAACCATGCAACCACCTTAACTCGTGGTTCACACCCCACTTACGCGAATTGCGCAAAGATAAAAGAAAAGCTGAGTCACATTGGAGAAGTTCACCTACACCAGCGAATACAATTCACCTTACAGCCGCCTCCCTCTCTTACCTCTCTTACAAAGAAGCCGTCCTAGCGGCCAAAAAAGAAGTGGACAACAATAGGATCATACAAGCTCAATCTAACACTAAAGAACTCTTTAAGATCCTCAAGGAACTAGAGTCCCTAGTCGCCCCTCTGGATACATGTACCCCTGATGCTGAATGGTGCTCCAATATACAAAAAGCACTATTAAATAAAATTGATGTACTCCAAGCCAAAGTTAATGCTAAAAAAAGCCATCTTTTGGATTCAGTAGGTAATTCCCAGTCCTACAATACCCCATCCCCTAAGCACTCCTTCAAACCTTTCAGCTTCTCTCCACTCACCATTAAGGAAGTGGAAAATATCATCATGAAGCTAAAGCCTTCCAATTGCCAAGGTGACACCTGCCCTCCGCCGGTTGTAAAGGAAGCAGCGCCCGACCTCACACCATTCATCACCACCTTCATCAACTCTTTCAATCTGGCACAGTACCTGACAACCTCAAGGATGCGTGGGTCAGCCCTCTAATTAAAAAACTTAATCTTGACCCCAGCATTCCCACCAACTACAGGCCCATCACTACGGTGCCCTACCTTCTCAAAATCCTGGACCGTGCAGCGTACCTCCAGATCCAAGACTACTTGGATACTAACAACATACTAGGACTTGGGCAATCAGGCTTCCGTCCAGGACACGGCACTGTGACAGCCCTGATCGATTTAAAAACACAAATTGATGACTTGAAAGACAAGGGCAAACCTGCGCTCTTACTCCTACTCGACCTCTCTGCGGCCTTTGATTTGGTCGATCACGAAATCCTCTGCCAGCACCTTAAGATTGCCGCCCACTTCTCGGATGCAGCTACTACATGGATCAGCTCCTTCCTGGTAAACAGATCCATGAGGGTCTTCTTCCCTTTAGCTGCAGCTGACCCAGCTCATGTGCCCTGCGGAGTCCCACAAGGCTCTTGTGTATCACCCACACTTTACAACGTATTTACTAAACCGCTCTTTGATATTCTTGAACATCTGGGTGTCACCTACACGAATTATGCGGACGACACCCAGATACTCATCCCTATCACTGGCGATTATGTAACCGATGTTAAAGCACTCAATGCAGTATACACTGCCATCCAGGCTTGTATGGCTTACCACGGGCCCTGCCTCAACGATGAGAAAACTGAGTTACTCATCTTAGGCTCTCAGGCCAAACTCACAAAACTTGACCCTAAATACGATTCCTTCAACATTGATGGCAATGTTATCAAGGTCACTAACGTCACAAAAACACTTGGAATTTACCTAGACTCCACCCTCTCTCTCAACAGACAAACCAACTCAGTAGTTTCAGCATCACAAAGCGTCACAAAAACGCTTGGAATTTACCTAGACTCCACCGTCTCTCTCAACAGACAAACCAACTCAGTAGTTTCAGCATCTGCGTATACTTGTAAACTCATCACTGCTTGTCGCCCCTTCCTGATAATAGACAACTGCCTGATCTTTGCCAGAACCCTCATCCTGTCGAAAATCAACTATTGCAATGCCCTCTACCTTGGGACGAGTCAAAGAAACCTCGATAAACTCTAGGTCACCCAGAATAACGCCATTAGAGCTGCTCTTAACATACCCAGATGCGCCCACATCTCAGCTACCAGACACAACCTACATTGGCTTCCCATTACACTGCGCATCACCCTCAAAGCACTTGTTCTAAGCCACAAAGCACAGAACAATGCTGCACCGGCTTACTTGTCTGTGCACTTCACTCAACACACAGCATCCAGACCTTTGAGATCTGCACAGGCACACACACTAATCATTCCCAGCTTCAAGCTTCAGACAGCCAAAGGTTCTAGCTTCCCAGTTCTTGCAGCGAAGCTCTGGAACTCCTTACCCAATGATCTCAGTAATATTCCATCCCTCCATTCCTTCAAAGACAGAACCAAACGGTGGCTTTATGAACAGGATGATGCACTGGCCTCCTCTCTGTAACTCTTGCTACTCCTATCCTGATAACCGGCTACTCAATGTATATACTGTATCTGCTTGCCGATCCGACACATCGTGGAGGGTCCCACCACATGCTCCACTCTCATTGTAAATTGTATGTATATATTTATATAACTGTATATTGTATCCTCTTATGTAACACTTTCTTGTAACTACCTTTCCAAACAAGCGTCCTGATGCCGCTGGGCAGGTTGTGCAATATAAATAAACAAATACAAATACATAACCCAAAGGCGAATTGAGTAGGAAAATATTTTCACACTCTGCAAAATCAAGCCCTTCATCCACCCACAAGACTTTCGGGTGGTGGTCAAAGCCCTCTTGATATCACACGTTGATGGGAAATGCCTTCCTTACTGTGATCCCAGCCACGTACCTGAGCCCCCTCAAGGCAGTCCACCACACCGCAACTTTCCTTATTACAGGCACAACCAAATTTGACTGTATTGCTCAAGCACTGTCGGATCTACATTGGTTCTTTCTCCCCACCATGATCATATTTAAAACTGCATGTATCACCTGCAGAGCAGTCTCCAACTGGACACCAACATACTTGGCAGCTAAACTCGAGAACACTTGATGCACTTGCACCTCACGTAGCAAAGCTATCAAGCTAGCCCATGAAGCTAGCCCATGAAGAAAAGACTTGCAAGAAACCCTTCTCCTGCCATGCCGACTGGAAATCCATCCTGGCAGAGGATAAACAGGCCCACAACATCCTGCAGTTCTGCAAAACACTAAACATATGCCTCTTTCAAGAATACCCATGGGACGTTTACAAATCCCTTCCTTCACCAATAATACAATGTAAAATGCCAAGCCCTATGCTGGCAGTGTGTTGCAAAGGACACACCTCTCTTGAGCTATGTTCATGCTATAAGGAATACAATAACATAAAATAAAATGATAATCGTGGTGAAGTAGCGATGGAGCTATTTACACTTAATTGAGAGACACAATTTTCAAAGCAGCTAAACAATGAAGGGATAATAATTTTTAGTGATGACCATTCCCTACTGTTTCCTGATCTGAAACAGAAGGTCTTGGCCAGGAATTGGGTTATCTTGGAAATGAACAAAGTGTTGTCATGCATAGGGTTATACATAGATCTTGTTGAAAGAGTTTTAAGGCATGGTAACTAAGTTGCTTGGTGGGTTTTCCCTACGGATTTTGTGTCTGTTAGCCTGTGCTTTCCAATGATTTCAGCCGAAGGAAACCTTAGCCTATTTTCCCCCTAGGAGGGGCCGTGGTGGAGAGTCTGGGGTAGGTGACCCCTTTGATATGAAGCTGACATTTTTTACTTTTCTTATCAAATGCCATTAGGGACATACACTGCTATTTTCAACACACATTAATTATTACAAAGAAAACAACAATTTATCATATATTGTTATATAATGCAAACAAATATATCAAGAAATACAATGTGTAGATCATATAAGTAAACAATGATATAAGATGTTGAAATAGTGAGATTACATGCAGATAATTCGTGTATGTTGTGCAATGAAACCAAGGTGACAGTAAGAACATTATTTTGTCATCTTAGATCTTTAAGCTCAATTCTGAAAACACTATCATGTAGGCTGAGAATGATGTACTATTTACTGTGAGAAAGGGTTGGTACTATTGCTGAAAACTACTTTCTGACAACTAAGTACAAATACAACAGTTTGCTGGTTGAACGCCATATGCTGTTGAATTAAAGTGTTATTGTGTAAAAACATAAACACTGTTACATGGTGAAACGAGTCATCAGTCATTTGACATTGTCCTTTCTGTGACCCTGGCCACTTCACTCTACTTCAGTGAACCACTGTTACTTTTGCATCTGAGGAAGCAAAGGTACAGTTCAGTGTTACTTCTCAATATTTTAGATAAGTGATCAGTTATTTTCAATATTGCCAGCTTTGAATCTCAAATATGCATCACTTCAACATTTTGCAAATGTTGTCAATATTTAGAAAGATTATCAAAAGATCATTTCTTGGATTAGCTGCATGCATTTTATACCTGGATTGTTACCTTTATAGTAAATGAGTATATCCTCCCCTTTCTATGTTTTGGACTCATTTTGTTTTTGACATATGTGTCTGGACTCAGGTTCCTGCCCAAAAGAATCCCATTCATCGAATGCACTTAAATTGCTATTAAAAAAGTATCTTCCCGAGAAGACAACAATGTGTAATACCAAAATATAATGGAAGTGGTGAGGTGTTCACGTGCAGACAAAACTGAGCTGAATGTGCATTACTGATTGAGTTATTCTGTTTTTATTTTTGACTGAACTCAAGCAGTGCTGCTTTTCTAAAGGGTAATACACAATGGGCCTCATTACAACTCAGGCGTTAAGGGTTAACGCCGTCGTTAACCCTTAACGACTGATTCCGATTTTAACGGCTGCTTCTAGCAGCCGTTAAAATCCATGGCGCTAAACCGCCTTGGTGCTAATTACGCCACCGTAATTTACGGTGGCGTAATTAGCATCTTCCCCACTCCCATTATGCCCTATGGGGCAAAAATGGGAATGGGGAAGGGTAAAATGGGAAATGGGGATTTACCGCCCCACTCACCTTGGAATGGGGCGGTAAATCCGCCATCCACCATGGTGTAAACGTAGTTTACACCATGGTGGTAAAGTTGGCGTACTTACCGCCTGGGTCGTAATGACCCCCAATAACATGATGTGGTGTTCTACCTTCTTGCCCAGCCTTCCCTGCATGCGTGGTGATGTCATGAATGTTCCAGGTGCGGAATGCTGTGCATGAGGTCACATAATGAGTGCATTTTGTGATGACAGTTGGAGAGAGGCTTCTGGAGTGAGCGTGGTATGCCGGTGGATGCCCCTTACCTATCTGCGTGCCCTGTGTTACCTTTGGATGCTTGTCTATCCTGATCCCGTAACTGACCAATAAAGAAGCTTTACTCCTCTTGTGAAAGACACACCACAATCTTGACAATGAGCGAACCTACTGTCTGCTTGCTGCCTGTGCTGTGCTGGGGGGACCGCCAGTGACATCCACTACCCCAATCAAGAAGAACACCCTCTGCCTGCCAGATGTCAGACATCCACTGTTCTTCCTGTGTCTGCTTTAATTCAGTGTCTACTACTTTCATGACTGTTGCATGTGCTTGCCTACACTGGCGAACTGCAGCAGCTACCAGCAGGGTCGTACTGGGCCACAAAATTGTCTTGGGCACCAATGAAAAAGTAGCCCACATTTGCAAATGGCTATTCATTCCTTTTGTGACAGACTGTTTGAATAGTACCCAAGGAGGGAGGTTGGGGGTTTTAAAAATGTGATACAAATTGTGCATTTTAAACCATATTTATCGGCGACACTGGTCCAAACTACTAGCCGCTTAGGGAATAAACTCATCAAACTATCCCACATTGGCCAAAAAAGTGGCCCACTTTGATAAAAAAAAACTGGCCCACACCAGCATTTTCAGTTTGGCCATGGGCCTATTGCACTATAGGCCTGTCCGAGTCTGGCTATCAGTACTTCTGTGCAGCGCCTAAGCCTGATATTGTCCAACCGGTTATGACCAAAGTTGAGCAGAACTTTTCAGGATGTTGCGGTCTCAATAAGTAGCATTAACAGCAACGCATATGACAAACTACTACTCCCATGAGAGTACCTGTTTTGTGTGGGCAATTTTTCGTACTGTGCATATTGTTCACTCTCGCGCTGATACTACAACCCATATGGCATTGAAGCTGTGTAAGGGTTGCTCCAATCAAAGAGTGCCCTACAAGTAATGATGTCAGCAGCTTATCATTCCCAGAGTCTCCTGGCAATTGAATTTCTTTTGTGTGCACCCCGGGTGAACGCAGAGGGGGAATGATTTAGGTACAATTGCTGCACGCTGAGGCAGAATGACCCCAAGGTAAAATTGGATGTACTTTGATTTTGAGTCATTTGTATAGCGCACCTAAACAAACCAAATCATATCTGGGCGCAGATGGAATCAACGTAGATGGAAACGATAGTATGAGAAAAGCATCTAAACCAAATTCCAGACCCTAGCAGTAAAAATCCTTAATAGCCATCCTACCACAATTACTTAAACAGGTAGGTCTTTAGAGCTTTACGAAAAAGACAGTGTTTTTATGACCCACATTTCCAGTGGGAGTTTATTCCAAATCTTTGGGCCGTATATTGCAAAACCGCTGCTCACCCCTAAAAACACAATATGAGGGGGGAGTATGCAAGAAGAGTTTGTCGCATGACCGCAACTGTCAGGTAGGTTGGTACTGAGTAATGTTTTCTGAGTGGTAGCTGGGGGCCAGCATATTGACACATTTATACCCCAGGCACAGCATTTTGAAATCAATACAATCCTTCACCGTAAGACAGTGCAGCGATCGACGCAGGTTAGAAATCAGAGAAGATTTCTTTACTCCAAACATGAGTCTAACGGCTGCGTTTTAGGCTTTTTATTACAGACCGCCACCTATGAAAGGCCACTAGAGCTTGGACGCTGTCCTTTTAATAACAGGTGAGTCAGTCAGTGACTATGCCCAAGCCCTGATGGTCTTTCATGGAGGAATCATCCCTATGTCTCACCATTCGGCTTCAAATTAACCAACTGCATAATGCATCTCCGTGTTCATCTGATTGCAGCTTCAATGTGCTGTTGAATATGACTCAGCTGTGCAGCAATGCACTTTTTTCCTTTGAGCATTTCAAGTGCATGGGTACAATTGGCATGCTTCTTGTGAGTCACTGGTTTTATAGAAATGAATCTCACACAGTGGAAATTCTAGGAATTGGGGAGAGATGATGAACTCTACCTGAGAATATGAAATTTAGTATATTCTGTTTCCTCACTCTGGGTTCATAGACCACTACTATGTACCTTTAGTTCACCAAATATTCATATTATGGTGTTGGTGAAAGCAACCCACAGGTTATGGTAGGTTGGTCTCCCCATAGAAAGAGCACTACTTCAGGTGGTTAAAAATGTGGCACTTATCAATGATTCTTTCCAAAACGTTCCCAAATATATAAAGACTCAAACCTCTGAATTGAATTGGAAAGTTTTGTGAGGTTTCAGCAATGTGGGAGCTGTGTGGGGGTGGGGCGGTCTCAGAACTTAGTTTCCCCATTATTTGTGTATGCACACAGTTTGCTCACAACTACAGGTCGAACCACTGGATTTATTCATGCCATATGTTTACAGGGACTGAGCTTCTGGTCCCAAAATAAATATTTTGCATAGTTGGCCGAAATCTGTCAATCATTTTCTTTTAAACATGCCCAACATTGGTCAAAAACAATTTGTGATAACTTGATTTGATCAGAACAATCCACAGTCAACATAACACGATTTGGCAATTTCCCTGGCTACCTAGGTTCATGGACAGAGACAGTGTTTTGCAAAAAATTCATAAATTGGCCTTACTTGACCATCTTAAGCCCACTCCCACCGTAGGAGGAATGCGGGTGGATCCTGCATGGTGAAATATGTTCCCAAAATTGCAAACACGTCAGTTTAAGCATCTATGTATCAGCATCTATGTATCGACACCAGGGTCAGGTTTGCAGTCAAGTGTGGTGACATGCCAGCTACCAGTGGCCAGCAAACCTACTTGGTTATCTGCAGATACCCAATCGAGTGAAAAAATCCCCCAAGCGTGGTTTCACACCAGACAACAGTGCACGTTATGTTCTTTTCCAGTGCTGCTGGCCACTTTGGGGAGTAAAGTGGCAAAAGCCAGGGCTGCAGACCATTGCAAGTGTCTGCATCTGGAGGCCACACCAATAGCACCTATCACTGTTGCCTCATACCACCCCTAATGACCACTTCAGAGGGTCAGGACATGGCCCGGGGCATGGCCAGGGGTCATTATTGGTCAAATTGGTGAAAATGGGGTAAAGCCTGTGGCCCTACCATCGACACACCCACCAATGGCATTGGTACCAGGCCAGTGCCAGTGTCTATTTTGAGGAGAGGGGACACAGGCCTGGTACTTTATAGCACCAAACAAACAACATTTCACTGAAATGAATTTCGTTAAATGGTCGGTATGATTATATTTCACTAAAGAACATTGACATTCAGTGAACAAATTATTTAGTTAAATATATGATATCATTACATTTTAATTAAACAAAAACATGGACATTCAGTAAAATACGTATATTCAAGGTGTCTAATACTTGAAATGCAAAACAACAAAGTCCAGAAATGTGCCAATTCAAGTTATTACAGCACTTTATCTGCACTGCTGTGATTGTAAAACGACCATAAACTTCACCAAAAATGATCTTCTCTTTATAGCTGCAAAGTGGACACATGTCACGCATGACACCTTTGGCCAGTCCTGATGTTTCATATTGAAAGCAGGATCTTGTAGACTACTATTTTCAACAGAAAAGTCCCAGCTTGTATTGGGTAGTGCACTAAAGCCTCTTGTTGACCTGACAAACGTGTCTGCATTGCAGTATTCTTTTTATTATTATTATTATTATTATTATTATTATTATTATTATTATTATTATTATTATTATTTTTAAATTACTATTATTGTTGTTTTTATTGACCACATACACAGCTTTGGGAAGCAACAGAATGCTTTCCAATTAAAGGTGGAAGAACATGGTTAGGGAAGCAGAGAAACAAGGGCACCGGGCTCTATCAACATGGGAGAGCAATTGTCAGTAATGGATCTACAAGTAACTAGAGGAGAAAACAATCAGGGAGGGTTGGGAGTGGAGTGTGTGTGGACCTAGGTTTTAGGGAATAGCCATTCCTTAATGAGGAGGGTCTTGAGCTCATTTCTGAACTGTAGAAGCAAGGGGGTGAGTCTGACGTTGACAGGGAGGAGGTTCAGATTATCGGGGCCTAGACAGAGAAGCCCTATCTTCTAATTATTTCCTTGCTGAACCAGTGACGTTGAAGTCTGCACATGTCCTTACTTCTGGTGGATCATAGGCCACCATAGATGCTGAGTTTCTCTGTGATGAAGCTTGGGGACTTCAGGGCAACAGCCTTGAACATGATGTAGCAGGATTTGAAGAAGAAACAGGCTTTCAGCAGGACTCACTGCAGTTCAATGAGAATTGGGGTGATGCAGTCGAATTTGAGGAGTCCTTTGATGAGTCATGCTGCTGCATGCAGGGCACATCGCAGGGGTGCCAAGGTAGTCCACGGAATGTCATCCCAAGGGGTACTGCCTCCATCTGGTGGGAGAGGACAGCAGATGTTCAGTTGGGAAAGGTGGTACCAAGTTGTTTGTGTCTTGCTTGATGTGTGCTGTTTAATGGAGAGGTGTCAGTTGATGTGGATGAGGAAGATGTGGAGGAACCAAGCATTAGGAAGATTTGCTTTAAAAAACTTGTGATTTTACTAGGTTGAACATTGGGCCATTAAACATTTATTTATTTATTTATTTATTTTATTACACGCCCAGACCCTCAGGTAGCACGGCGTGGTTACACGTCAGCTTAGAGATTGGTCATATATTGTTACAGAACAAACATAATACCAAATGATGACCCACGCATATTAAGCTGAAGAAAGATCAGGTTTTTATGAAGGATTAAAAAACTAGCAAGAAATGTCCATACAGCCAATTCATTAAATGCTCTTTGCTAACATGTCCAACATTAGCAGTATATACAAAATATAGAAATAATACATATTCGAGTTTAAAAGCAGAATTGCATTGCACTATGAGACCTGTGCCTGCACTGGTCTGACGAAACACTACTCAATTACTCATTTGTAACAATAACAATGGCTCTGTGGTTACAGTGGTGGCTCAGGGTCACAGAATGGACAGGGTTATTTGATTGATGACTTGTTTCAGTATATGGAAACGTCTTTCTGGCTCAACAACTGTTTCATTCTATGGTAGATGTTATTCAATCAATACATGTTCATTTTGTGTTAAGTTGTCTAAAGTGCATTTCGGCATAAGATAAATACAAACTAGACAAAGCCAAAGAAACATTAAAATATTTAGCACATCTAATAGAACATTTTCAACATACATAACATTGTTTCAATGGTGTGCATAATCATCGCAGATTATAAAACAATGTTCTCACTTCTGGTAATGTACTATTTCACTGTAAAATATAATTGTTACTTTTATGATATACATGTTTCATTGGATGATGTATGAAATTGAATACATGCCGTATGTGCTTCATCCTTTGTATATGCTTTGCAAAATGTGATATATTGATTTTGATTATGAGAAAAGATTGCTGTGAACGCTGAAGGATGTCTCTACAGCCCCTCTGATTTTCTGTTCTCTTTAACTTTTGTGGCCTGTTTTAGGCACATTGGGCATCATTACCTGTTTGGTGGTGTGGGCAAAAAAGTGGTGGTAAATTCATTACCGACAATTTTCGTGCACCAGTGAATTATAATATGGGGGGATTTACCACCAGCAGAATTACTGTTTGGTAAATATGCGATTTTCAGGGGTCAGGGTGTAGATTTATTTTATTTATTTATTATACTATTTAGTTCTTAAATCTTTACGTATAATTACACAAAAATTCATACGATCAAGTATTTCAATACATTCCTATAGGTTATAAACTGCAGCTGAAGGTAACTCCTCCACTTTACCTGAACAAATCTGCAGATTTAGTGCACAGGTAATCTGCCAAAAATCTCCAAGGAGTCCTATAGACTCCAAATATTGGGAGTTAGCACCGCTTGCAATCCCATGGTAAACTCACAGCACCAAGTGGTGGTAATTGTAATTGAATTTGGTGGTAATTTGGCAGAATTACTGCAGAATTACCGCCAAATTTGTAATGAGGCCCATTGTGTGTTTCAAATTCGAGTTGCAATGAAGTCAATAATGATTCAATAGGGAGGTAGGAAGTAAGGCTTTACAATTCCGCATGGGACTTACCTTTCAAAGACATATGATGTTCACTGACACTTCCTAACATACTGGGTCTCATTTTCATAGGGGGTGTAGCGTAAGAAACATGCTTAAAAGCCTTGTGCAAGACTTGTATGCATGTTTCTTGTGCCACACACCATTTTCATTCATTTGCATGGTGGCGAGGAGGGGTGGAACACAACTTGCATTTCCACCTCCTCCTGTCCTTACAGCTATACAAATGCCCCAGCATTTGTGCCAGCATGCATTTCCATGCCAGCGCAAATGCTGGGGATCCCTCTCAAGCACAGCACTAGCATAAAGTCGGCAGACTCCAGAGGGATCCTCTGCAAACGCTACCTGCAATTCATGTCAGGCAGTGTGTACAATTAAACGGGGCCTGCCATGCAATCATGGTAGGCATTGTTTACTCAATTGCACGGCAGAGTACAAATGTGCAGGACAAAGGCAGCGCACACACGTGAATGAAAATCCGAGCTGGCACTTTATTGAAGATTGCAACTTTCCTGAAAATAGACAGGAGCATTCTTTGGTGCAGAATTCAACCTTAGGTGAAAAGAATATACAACTCACTGTTAAGTTTACTGGTATGACTATATGCACCAGTAATCGCTGTACTTTTACAGATATGGTCAGGTTTCCAAACATAAACAATGCCGTCACTATTGTCAGGCTTGCAGTGCTGGTAACTCTAAACCTTTCTGAAAGATCTAACTTGAACAATGCTCCGCAAAGGAAACACAATTAGCATATGGACTAGTAATTATAGACAGTACCATGAGGTGCATTCAAAAATAGAATAATTAAGAATTCAGAGAAAGGAAATAATAAGAACTTATGTTTTAATATCACCCACCCTAACATATTGCCTAGTAATTATAGACATCATGCGGTGCCTTCAGAGACAGATTCATTGTGAATTCCGAGAAACAAAACAATAATAACATATGCTTAAATATCTCCCACCAATATTCAATCATGTGATCAAGAGTAGCTAGAACAAAAATGAATGGGTTGGAAAAACAATCTTACTATGAAACCTTCTCCCTTCTGTTTCATTCCAAAGCAATCAGCACGTCCATGTGTAAAGAATCACATGGGAAATGTCCAAAAAGTTTTATATTTGGATGTAGTTTTGAGTTTCTATATTATACATTTTGAACATAATGTTTAGAGAGCACACACATGAGCAAACACAATTTGCATTATCAGAACAAAGCAGAGGCAAGATACTGATCTTGCATACTGGTGTTGTTGAACAGAGGTAATGCAATCACTACTCTCGCTCCTGAAAGCAGACAACAGGCATCATACACAAAGTGAACAAATAAATAAAACAGGTCAGTAGTGCATATCTACATGGGAACAGACAATTAACATTGGTAATGTAGTGAATTGGTGAAAAGCGTCTACACCAGGTGTTTCAGCCCTATAATCGAGCTTAGTGAGCCATTTCTTCCTAGGGCCTTCATCAGGAAGAAGGGGATATGGTGTGGTCAGGATGTTCAATGAGTGCTGAAACAGGAATAAAGGACATTGATAAGGGGAGGCTCAATATGAATTGACTAAAGAGAGTGAAATAAATCACTAAACGTATGTCGAAAAATTGGATCGACATAGCTTACCTGTGGGGACGAGAGTCAAACCGCAGGTGGAGGTAATGTAGGTTACCTACAGGGAAAATGGACAATACCGTGTAAATAAATCTGGTATTATAAGGCTCAAGGTTAAAAAAAGATGTAGGATCTTACCTATAAATGGTAGCCAGGTGTCCAAACTCAACGTAATGGGACAACTGTATCTTCACATTAGAATGCTGAAGCTGAAGACAACCCTTTTGACAATCGAAAGACTAGAGGAAATATTTCTCTAGACCACGTGTGAACAGCCCTCTACACTATGGTACTATACAATATATTCACAGGGTCACCTGTTTCCCTTGTGCCATTTGTGTCTATTCACTTGTATATATTTATTTTACATAGAATCATCACATACTCTTTGTTATTTATCAAAAATATCTTTTTATTAGTTTCGCTCTAAAACATAGAATCTTAAAAACAATGTATACACTCTTATTCTATCTAGACTGTGCATACATCAGTCTAAAACAGACAATACATTTTCACATCATAACACTATATTATAACAATATTCTGTGATCACTTCATATCTCAATATTTATGATTTTCATATTCAATGAATTCACACCAAGGATCAATAATTTGTAACCCTCTCCAATTGAGACGGTCCACCTAAGTCCATACCACTTTCACCTATCAGTGCTTACTCCACTCATTCCACTCATTCACACTACATTCAACCATGCTCCCAACATGTTTCTTTCCTTTAGCATTGATAATAATATCATCGGAAATTCATCAGGGGTAAAAGAACCACATTAAATTGTCATATACAGTAGTCTGTTTTCTTCTTGGGACAAATGGGGAATCCACACTTAGTCCCTTCCTTTGTTCCTCTCATCAAGTGAATACACCGAATGGATGTCTGTGGGAAAAAAGTAGCGGACAATCGACTATTAATGTTCGATACATCCATGTTGTATATTTTGTTACATACAACTAGCTGTGTCTAATATCACAGCAGGAGGAAGTTACTAGCTATAATACTCCTCCTCTATATCTATCAGTGACGTATCCACCCTTAGTACATGGAACAGGTTTCACATGGTTCAGTCTCATTACAATTCCTTTCTCTTTTTAATAGTTATTCAACTTCGTTTTCTCTACTTAGGCCTCCTCCCAGTTGCTACGAGGTGAACACCTTGAGGCTATACAATTCCAGTGTTCGGCCTTATTACACTTTTTAAGACTTCTTGGGGCTAGAGAGGACAAATATCAAAATACTTGGGCTCAGAATCTAGGAATAGTTACATCCCTATACATTAAAAGCAGTCATTCATTAATTTCTGCTCAGTTTCAAAGAAGAGTCATTCTTCCTCATCACCCCACAAGAATTCTTACCCAGATCACCAATATTCCATTCATTGGTTTCTGCTTTGCTACTTTTGAAAATCTTAGTTCTCATGAGTTCTCGTCTTCTTCTAGTTATTACACTTTTTCAGCCTTCTTGGGGCTAAAGAGGACGAATATCAAAATACTTAGGCTAAGAGTCTAGGAATAGTTACATCCCCATACATTAAAAGCACTCTTTCACTTTTACTCGCCTTCTAGATATTACCAGTCACCTTATGGACAAATTTAGCCTTACCTTCTTTGGAAACATTCCCAGGGCTGATGATGTTCTCTACATATCACTAGGTTGTGGGTTGTCATTCCTCCTTTAAGTTGGTGGCTTCATATGTCCCAATTGTCGCTCACCCAACTACAATAACTGGGCACTACAGTTTTGGAAAAAGCACAAACAAAAATGGATGCCAGATCGATCACTGTGTGCTTTTAACTATCTAGGCAATATAGATCGTAGTGTTACATACTGTAAAACTCTTCACCACTGCTTTTTTTTGTCTTATTAATGTACTTCCTAGACCGGGTATTATTCCCTACATCTGTCTGGGCTGGAACGAGATTCTCCTCCTCTCGGTCAGTGAGGACATGTCTCACACTTGTTATAGAGGACAAATATATCCTCTATAATCTCAAATCCGTTTAGGGGAGTACTACTTCTTTTCTTAAAATACATTTGTCGCCCTCACTAAGTTATGGCACATTTATTTACTACCCGCATCAATTTAGTTTAATTGTGCCTCAATGTGGTACCTTACCTGTTTTTTCTTGCAGCGTCCTCAAACTGTCAGCGGTCCTTCGGTGTGTCGACCTTCATTTCCTATTTTTATCGGGAACTCTCTCCGTCATGTGATCATTACGTCACGTGGTTCCCTTGGTGGTGGGGAGGTGCTTTTTTCTATAACTCCAGTGTTTAGTATCTGTTTCGCCTACGGCCCCCTTTAATTGACTTCCATTTCCGCGGTCTGCCTTCCCATGCTGTCACACCGCGTTCCTCTAGACGCTGCTTCCCCTTAGCTGTCGGAGGCATCTGCAGCTCCACTATCCAATGGCATTTCACCGACGGCTTGCTCCATCGTCGCCACTGATCTACCATTCGCGGGCACACCATCAGCTCCGCCATCGAAAAAAACGGACTCCTGGAGCTTCAACATACCTGTCACCTGTATGTCCCGTCAGCATCAGTAAGTTATACCTATGCTCATCTAAATTTGATTATATGTTTTAAATATAATGCAGATACTGTTAATCGCAGTGTGTTGCACATTTCTTATAGATGTTCATTTTGTCCCGATTAACTTACCGCTTTGTCAGAAGGGTTTGGCACCGTCTGTTACCCTTTTGACAAAACAGATAACATACTGTTGCAATTTTATTCAGTTCTTTCGTTTAGTCCCAAATCCATACTACCAGTTAGGAAAATGAATTCTCTCTCTTTCAACAGTAGTTTTTTACGATCCAAATTCGTGTTGTTACTGTTTTTTACCTGATAGACCACGAACCACCTTAATTCTTCAACCTTATGTATGTTTTCTATAATGTGTGCTACTAGTGGTGCTGCATGTACTCTATTTTTAATGGAACTTTTATGCTCTGTGATCCGAGTCTTGACCTTTCTTTCTGTTTTCCCTATATATAATTTTTTACAGGGGCACCAGATCACGTATACTACAAATTGCAAATTGTTAGACCCTTTTGTTTCCATGGGGTGCTCAAACCGAGATCTATTTCTGTTGTCTTTTTTGTCTGTCCACAACATGTGCAAGATCCACATGGAAAATGGCCCTCTGGTCGTCGTAGTCCCCACGTTTCTGTTAAAGTGGGTTGCATTTTGATCTGTTTTGTGATATCGTTACACATGATCTGATCTTTAATAGATCTGCTCCTCCGAAACGTAATCAGTGGTCTCTCTAAGGGGATCTTCCCTTTTGCCAGGATTCCCCAATTTCGATGCACAATCTTCCGAATTCGATTGGACAGGTTGCTGTATGTGTTCACGAACACTAGTTTGTTTTTGTTTTTAACTTTTGGTGTTTGTTCAAGAATGGCTTCTCGATGGTTATTATCCGCTCTCTTCATAGCCTTTTTGGTCAAATTTACGGGATAACCTCTTTCATGTAGGCTAGTTCTCAATTTCTTAGCCCCATCTCGGTAGTCGGTCCTATATGTGCTGTTTTTTTTCAGTCGTAAGAACTGACCAAACGGTAAGTTATCACATGTGTGGGATGGGTGAAAACTACTGTAATGTAGTAAAGCATTACGATCTGTTGATTTTTTATATGGTTTTACATATAGTTCCCCTTTGTCTTTGTTCACTTTTATTGTCACATCCAGATAGTTAACTTCATCCTTACTCAGGTTTTCGGTGAATTTAAGATGATGGTTTTGTACATTAATCCATCTAAAGAATTCAATTGCCGTGGTCTCATCCCCTTTCCAGATGATGAGAACGTCATCTATGTACCTTCTCCATAATAAGATGTTTTTTCTATATGGGTTCGTTTCTGAGTAGATGTGATTTTTTTCAAATGCTTCCACATATAGGTTCGCAATGCTTGGGGCCAATGTGGCCCCCATTGCCGTGCCCTGTATTTGTTGATGAAAGTGGCCTTTAAAATGGAAGTAACTCTCCATTAATGCCATTTCGGCACACCACATGATAAAAGATATCGGTGTATTCGTGATCGGATTTTCTGCAAGTAGTCTCTCTTCCAACACTTCCAATGAGGCCCTCTGCGGTATATTTGTGTATAGGGCCACCACGTCTAAACAGATCAGAATCTCTTCATTGATTATAAACGGTCTTCCTTCTACCTCTTTGATTATCTGGGTAGTATCCTTTACGAAGAAGGCCATAGCTCTGACCATAGGCTGCATAAAGTGGTCTACAAACTTTGATAATGGCTCCAAAATTGAGTCACAGCCTGAGACTATCGGCCTCCCTGGTGGTCTAGTGAGGGATTTATGGATTTTTGGGAGAATATAAAATTGCGGGAACCTTGGTTTGTCTACCACAAGGAATTCTGCCTCTTTTTTCGTGATCCATCTCTTTTCTTCAGCTTTTATGGTGTGGTCATGATGTTCAATGTTCAATGAGTGCTGAAACAGGAATAAAGGACATTGATAAGGGGAGGCTCAATATGAATTGACTAAAGAGAGTGAAATAAATCACTAAACGTATGTCAAAAAATTGGATCGACATAGCTTACCTGTGGGGACGAGAGTCAAACCGCAGGTGGAGGTAATGTAGGTTACCTACAGGGAAAATGGACAATACTGTGTAAATAAATCTGGTATTATAAGGCTCAAGGTTAAAAAAAGATGTGTGGGTCCACATGACTATTCTGTGGATCTTACCTATAAATGGTAGCCAGGTGTCCAAACTCAACGTAATGGGACAACTGTATCTTCACATTAGAATGCTGAAGCTGAAGACAAAACACATAAGGCTCTAGTCACTATTAGAATGAGGATTTTACAGGTGATGTGCACTTAGGTTTACAAAAAGCCGCGTTGGCGTGCTTACCTAGTAGGGCGAAGTCTCTAACTGGCTTCAAAATGCGCCAAAAAATGTGTCCATCTGACTGTAGTCAGGGAAAGGATCTAGAATGTGAACATAAAAGAAATGATTGCATTACCTCTGTTCAACAATACCAGTATGCAAGAACAGTATCTTGCCTCTGCTTTGTTTTGATAATGCATATTGTGTTTGCTTATGTGTGTGTTCTCTAAACATTATGTTCAAAATGTACAATATAGAAACTTAAAACTACATCCAAATATAAAACATTTTGGAAATTTCCCATGTGATTCTTTACACATGTACGTGCTGATTGCTTTGGGATGTAACAGAATGGAGGAGGTTTCATAGTAACATTGTTTTTCCAACCCATTCATTTTTGTTATAGCAACTGAAGCCTTCCTGGGCAGAATAGGGTTGTATTCACCAGGAGCCCTTTTTGATATAATTGTGATCTAGAGTATACAGAGAAATTAACATACTGCACTGCTATGGCATTCTCCGCAACCTTGCACGAGTGACCCTCCTTTGATATTGCCATCCATGATTACGCTTAGTGTCGGAATAAAAAAGTATATCATGCCTCCTACTGTGATAAATATATTAATATTGGCCTACGCCAAGCTGCTCGAAAGTCACTTGCGAGATCTGTGTTGCAAGGTCCTGACCTTTAATCCATGTAGGCCACCATTTTAGGTCAAACCGCCATTTTAGGATTTGTGTGGAAAAGTCACCCTGTGAGCTAAAATGGTGGACGATGTCATTGTAAAATACAGCATGGCCGTCTTGACCTCTGTACATCGCAAATGTGTAATCTACCTGCAGGCTTCTTATTGAGGTCATGAACTGAGACCTCGTCCTACATTGACCTATGTGTAAAAGGATTACTTGCGCAAGTAAACCAATCCACGAGTATGTATTGTGATACTCTATTTACACATTGGACAAAGAACATCTGTTTTACTATATTGTATTAATGTTTAAGAAGACCTGCAATACGAAACTTAGAATACTCAGTTAATGCATACGCTTATAGTTACATGTAATAAAGAACAAACCAGTTATATGCGGTTATTTTAGACTCAGCAACGAACCCTAGAATTGGTGATGTCTAAAGTAGAATATTAACCTGGAGAGGGGTTGGCCATAGCGCTCACAAAATGTATAAAAAGCAAATGCATTCTAATGTACAGTCTCTCACTGAACACACTGAACCACGCTGGAGTTTGTTGTGTTGTCCTGAGGGCCGATAGCTATCTGACTTTACACTGTTCTGTAACTGAATTCGATAGAGAATAAAGTACTTTGTATGTTCCTTTGTAACCCGTGTTTGGTGTATTTCCTTTTGGGGTACTCAGCCTTGATATTTTGTTTCTCTTTTCACAGTTGGCACCCAAATAGGGACCCTCAAGATTGATGCTGTATTGTTGAAGGTTGACACTTGCTATCGGACCGGGATCGGACGGTGTACAAAAGTAAGGGGCCCCTGGATGAGACGCGACACCTCAGCAGCGCTGCACGATGCGATCCCTGGACCACTAGCCTGTGGTCTGAGACAGCATCTTGACGAGGGTCCACTTATCGAGGCGGGCAGATTTGCCGAAATAACCATACACAAGGTAAGATTAGTTAGGTAAGATTCTTAGAAGTACCGATCGGTCCTCCTTAGGTTTGGCCAGGTGAGTCGTGACCCGATTCTTAATTTAACCCTGGCAATTTGAATTTTGGCGCATTTTATCTGAAGACACAATTATTGACCAGGTAACACCAAGAATTTGAGATATGCCTGGGAAATTGTCTACCTGCTTTAGGGCATTATTCCGCAGTGATAGACAATCTTTGGAATTTAGCCATCCGGCACCACAGGAGGGGTCGCCGGCATGTACTATGTACTGTAAGCATGGCATTGGAAGTATAGTATTTAATGATATTTGGCACAGACAAACTAGACATGCCTCCGAACTTCAGTGGCCAATCAATGGTAGTTTCGAGATCCCTCGCATTGAATATTTGGAGTCAGTATTGTAAAAGAAAAAGGCTAGACCTGCAGCATTTGATGTTTTACAGAATTGGAAAAACGAAGAGTTACAACAGCTTAAGAGTAAAGAGAAACATGTGCACCTTCATAAGACGGTTGCCGAAAAAGCGTTATCATATGATCAGGATAAACAGGCTGAGTCGGCTAAAAATATGGAAAGGGCTTTTTCACTTGGTATTCAGAAAATCTATCCTTCCAAAGATCTTCATGATTCTGATGAGTTTTTTGAGAAAATATTAAATGAACGAAGGACTGGTGCCTCTGCGCCACCTCCGTATGTTCCTCTTCCTGCTGCTGTATCTTTTCCTGCTGTTATTCCTACTCTTCCTGCTCAACCTGTTGTTCCTATTCCTCCGACTGTTGTTCCTCCACCTGCTCCTCTGCCTCTTCCTGTCGCACCAGTTATAGCTCCTCCATCGAATTTGCCTATCCTCTCTCATCCAAGTGGTCTTGGCCGCTTGTAATCGATCATGGTGCAGGCTCGAAGGTTGTCACTCGCAGTGCTGTACCACCGGAGAAGAAACGTGAGTTAATTGCATGGGCTAAACATTGTATGGAGAAGGATGATCAGGCTAGTGTTTTTTCCACACTTTTTAATATGGATTATTTTCCTGAGAAAAATGTTTTTATTGAAGGTTTGGGGATTCAGTTATGTATAATGTGGGGAAGATTAAATAATGTGGATGTTCCGCAAGAGTTAAGGGATCTAAATACTTTAGCACCTTCCAGAGATAATGTGGAGAAGGTAAATGAGCATGTCGGAAGGTTATTTGAAAATAGAAAGGAGTCAAAAATAGAAAGGAGTCAGAAAGGATAGGGAATGAGGATGATGAAGAGGAAAGTATGTATGTACAGAAACTGTACCTTCCGTGTCGTAAACCAATATCGGAAGAAACGCAAATTGGTAAGAAAGATGCGATTAGATGGATTTCAGACATATCGATAACTCCAGTTGAGGTATATGACTCATATAGTAAATATACGTTGGAAATGCAGAGAAAAGTGATACAGGTAATGATAGAGTACATGCAAGATGAATGTGTAACGAGGATGATTAGTTGTCCCACAGAGTTATTGAATATTTAAAAGAGAGCTTTTTCGTTTGACACTTCTTCGAATGATTTAGCGCTCGATTTGGCTCTGTTGCTTAGTAAGCGTTCGGAGTTGCCTACATCTCAGTTGCCTATGAGAGAGGTTCCTCCGACATTCGTCCCGAAGGTTGAGGTTGCGGCCGATGCTGCACGAGGTATAGTCGCTGGGGACATTCCTGCACATTATGTATCACAGTTTGTTCACGTCCCGTTTTCACGACAGGAAGTGAACACCATTAGACAGTCTATTCCTGATATCAGGAAAAATCCGACAGGGTTCTATAAGGAGATGGAATCCGTTTTGCAATCCTCAGTGTTCACCTTGGGTGACATTGATTTGTTGTTTCCAGTACTCCTGCCCGTAGATCTATGGAAACAAGTTAGAACTATTGATGATGTACCTGGGTTGGGAGATTCATGGGCGAATTTAACTAGATTTGATGGGGAAAGGCCAGCTGGTGAAAGACCACAACAGGTGATATTAACCTTGCCTGATAGAATAATTGCTAAATTAAAAACCATAATTCCCGGAAAAAGAATTATATGGGATGAGTTTATGGCCTGTGTCCAAGGAAAGCCTGAGGGTGCTACCGAGTTCTTTAATGGGTTCGAACAGGTATTTTCATATATCAGTGGACAAGACTTAGGCACAGAGTCTGGGAAAAGGTTATTTGTGGACAAATTTGTATGTGGATTGCTGCCTGACATCCAGTCACAGATTATGTTCTCTGAGAGTGCTTGGCAGGTGAAATCGCAATCAGAAGTACTGCATATGGCTCAGTACTATGAGAATCGTGTAAACAATGAAAAAGATAGGATTGAAAAACGGAAGGGTGATTTAAAAACAAAGGTGCTATTGCAGCAATTTGTTAGAGGCCCCGGACGGGGTAACTTTCAGCTTAGAGGTCAGTATGTTCCACAGGGGAATGTGCCCTTGAGTCCTGTGAACATTAATCAATGTGCTTATTGTCAACGAGAGGGTCATTGGCGAACACAATGCTAGGTCCTTCAACTGAGGTCGAATAATAACATGGGTAGGCGAGCTAGAGGTCACCCGGGCATAGGGGGCCCTGGTAGAGGACAGTACACACAGGACCCTCAACAACCTTTTTCGCAGGACAATCAGACTCCGAGTGTGGATACTAGGAACATATTCGATCATCCTTCCGCGGCATATTTGTCTGAAGAGTTTCCATTTGCCAATATTCTGTTTTGTTAGGATTGCCCGAAGCAGGGTTTGGAACCTACACCTATTCCTGTCAATCAGAAAGGTCCCTACGTTTAAATGATAGTGGGAAATAGGAAACATCAGTTTTTGATAGACACTGGAGCGCAGAAGTGTTCCATTGATCGTTCACGGGTTCCAAACGTTGAACTGTCAGGGCAAACCAATGTTTCTGTAGGGTTTTCCGGTACTCCAGTTATTTGTCCGGTCTCTATACCAGTACCTATTTCTTTGGGTCCCTTTACGGACCAGTGTCCTTTTCTATTGACCTCGGATTGCGGGGAAAACTTGCTGGGATTGAACTTGTTAAAAGAATTAAATGCAGTGATTTATTGTTCTTCTGATGGAGTACGCTTGACAATTTCACGGCAGCAATCTTCCGCCTCGCAATTTCTGACTAGACCTTTGCCTCCAGAATTCATTGATGTACCAGAGACCTTATGTGCTGTTGACGACAATGATGTCAGTGTTTTGCAGATTGAGCCTGTTAAGATAGTTTTGAAACATGGAATTGAGCTGCTACGTATTCCCCAGTAAACAATTTCGGTTGAGGGTGAGCGAGCTTTGAAATGTATTGTTTCCGATTTTGTGCACCGTGGTGTGATTGAAGAAATCTCAGGAAGTTTGTGTAATAGTCTGATTTTACCAGTGTACAAGAAAGGCGATAATGTAATTCCATTTCGTTTTATAATTGATTTACGTGCCATTAATAAAGTTGTGGCACTGCAAAGGCACTGCAAATTTCCAATTGTGCCTGATGTGACGACGATCTTAACCATGATCCCAGCTACAGCTACTTACTTTAGTGTTGTGGACCTAAAGAATGCGTTCTTTAGTATTCCTATACACAAGGATAGTAGATATTTGTTCACGTTCACCTTAGGGGGATGCTTGTTTACATTTACTCGTGCACATCAAGGGTACACAGAGAGTCCTAGTATTTATAGTAGGGCTTTGAAAGAGCAACTTGATACCCTTGAATTGCCCTCTACTTGTACTTTGCTTCAGTACGTTGACGATTTGCTTCTGGCTGCAGACTCTGAGAGTGCCTGTAAGGAGGGCACTGTGTTACTACTTATTCATCTAGCTAAGCATGGTCATAAAGCTTCGCTTAAGAAATTTCAATATTGTTGCCAGGAGGTCGTCTATTTAGGCTATCTCCTGTAAAAGGAGGGAAGAAGATTGACACCTGAAAGAATAAAACACATTTCTGGTATGTCTGTCCCAAATACGCAGAAGGAAGTTACGGCCTTGATAGGTATGGCTTCTTACTGTAGGTTGTGGATCCCAAATTTTTCACTAGTGATAAAACCGATGTTGGCCTTGACGAAGAAGGGCATTTCTTCGCCGTTGCCATGGACTTCAGAACACCAGCAATCGTTTTACTTGCTTAAGACTGCATTATGCTCTGCACCAGTTTTGGGCACACCAAACTATGAAAAGGCCTTCGTATTGTTTGTGCATGAACGTGATGAATGTGCTTTGGCTGTATTAACGCAGGAGCATGGAGGGAAGAATAGGCGTGCGGTTACTAATCCTCCGCCCTTGATCTTGTAGCATGCGCTTTGGAAAGATGTTTGCACGCTGTCGCTGCTGCTGCTACGTCTGTAAAGCAGAGTGAGGGAATGGTCCTAGGCCATGATTTGACCCTGATGGTGCCTCACTCTGTAGATGTTCTGTTGAAACGAACTCAAACGCAACACCTCATTTCCGCACGGTTGACGAGATACGAATTGATCTTGTTTGCCCCTCACATTTAAATTAAGAGGTGTTGTGTTCTTAATCCGGCTGAACTCCTACCTTTCCCGCAAGATATTACTTGCGGCGATGAAGACTCACATGATTGTTTGTATATGACCGAGCAATAAACAAAGGACAGGATTGATTTGAAAGATACCCCTTTGGATAATCTGCAAGGAGACTTGTTTTGTGACGCCTCCTGTTTTAAACTTCCGGATGGTACATCCACAGCCATTTATGCAATCACTACCTTAAGCACGGTTCTGGAAACTAAGAGAATTACGCATATTTCTGCACAGGCCGCAGAGATTATAGCCTTAACCCGAGCTTGTGAACTTTCCGAAGGGCTTGCAGTGAATATATATACTAATAGTCAGTATGCCTTTGGGGTGCTTCACAACTTTGGGAGACTTTGGTCGGAAAGAGGATTCCTAACCCCGCATGGCACCAAGATCCAACATGGCACCCTAATAGTGCAACTTCTCTCAGCACTTGCGCTCCCTACCCAGTTAGCAGTTGTAAAATGTGCAGCACATTGCAAGATTGTAGATAACATTGGAAAAGGGAATTCTTTCGCTGATAAAATAGCTAGACAAACTGCCACTGATCTCCTTACGGAGATATATGTCTCTAGGGAGACTGAAAATGCCAATGTGATGGATGAGGATGTGGGGTCTGTACGGGATATCCAAGCCGATGCCACAGTAGAAGAAACCAAGACGTGGGCTGAGGGCTTGGGAGAACCTGATGACGATGGGTGTTGGGTGGACACGGTGGATGGGAAATGGTTACTCCCCGATGCGTACGTGCTTATGATGGTTGTAATGGCACACGGTCCTACGCATGTGTGTGCTCAACAGATGACGAAAATGTTAGCAAGAGTGTGGGTAAACGACAAAATTTCAAAAATTGCTCAGCACTATGTCCAGAATTGTATGATTTGCCTACAACATAATGTGGGAAAGGGGACAGCAACCCCGAGGGGAAGTTGTGGGCCACCCTCTGTCCCATTTGAAGTAATTCACTTTGATTTCATTGAAATGGAGCGATGCAATAATTTAAAATATGTATTGGTAGTCATTTGTGCCTTTAGTAAGTGGGCTGAGGCTTTCCCTGTTAAAGATGCCACAGCTATGACCACTGCGAAAACTATGTTAAAAGAGTACTTGCCCCGATTTGGTTTGCCGAGAGTTATCTGGTCGGACAATTGTCCACACTTTGTCGCCGCTGTAATCCGACAGATATGTACAGCATTACAAATTGACAAACGGTTCCATTCGGCCAGACATCCTCAGAGCGCCGGACTAGTAGAAAGACACAACGGCATCATCAAGAACAAACTCGCTAAGACGTGTGCCGGCACCAAACTAAAATGGCCCGATGCCTTACCGATTGTGTTATTAGCGATGCGTACAACCCCTCAAACTAAGACTGGGCTCTCTCCATTTGAGGTGGTAATGGGGAGACCTGCCAATATCTGGAATTTGCCAAAATGTCGAAAGTTGAGAGATATCGAAAAGGTATTACTTTCAGATTATTGTAGCCAATTGACTAAAAACCTGTATTTGATTTACCACCAGGTACGAGAGGCCTTACCTGTGCGGTACGAAGGCCCGGGCCACGGCATACGACCTGGAAGCTTAGTGCTCACTAAGTCATTTGAGCGCACCCCCTGCCTCGCGCCTCGCTGGTGTGGGTCGTTCCAGGTCTTGTTGGTCACCCAAACAGCGGTGCGTGTAGCTGGCTGAAAGAATTTCAATCCACGCGTCACACATCAAGAAACTTCCTCACCCTGTGCCACACTTTACAGAAGAAGAAGAACCCCTTGCTGATACTGCAACCAATGATCCTAAAGCAGCAAACAGCACCGAGAGTGTGTCGAAGAATATCTCTAAGCCCGGGAGGCTTGGGGAAGCTGCCATTTTGTTTCCACACTCTCCACCGATTTTGCACCCGGGAACGGCTGTTTCAAACACAGCCCCTTTGTTTGTCCCGGATACGTTGCTTCCAACGGGAAGTGACGACACATTGCTTCCGGATCAATCAGTACCAGGAAAAACTAGATATCACTTGCGTCAGAGAAAATAGACATACGGCACGGTTCGACTGTGCATTCAAGGAAGGAAAAGAATCATCGGGGGCTTACTTTTGGCCAAATTTGAGAAAGGGGATTCTGTTGGCTAGGGTTTTGGAAGGACACAGAAATCGCACCACCGGGGGGTCTCCAGCAACGAACATTGGGGTTCCGTTTTGAAGACTGCAATGCCTGCTACCGCCGCCGCTCATATTGGACTTGTAAATAAGGGGGTGACCAACCAGGACAATGGACAAAATGCCTGGGCCCCGGAAACATACTGCTGTATTTTTGTAATAATATTTGGTTTTATAATAGGCACTGTTGTAGGCCTTTGGTATTTAGAAGAAGCTAATCCTTTAGAGTTTTCGCTACTGGCTGTAAAAGTACCCACTGTTCATACACCTTTTGTGCATTCGCATACTTTGTCCCCGAGAGATTCCCAGCATAGACAAAAGTATCATAATAATACTCTGTTACTTATAATGAACGCTACGCCTGCCATTTTTAATAGATCAAATTGCTGGGTCTGTTCACATTTACTGCAACACGGGGACAAGGGGCTAGGTTGGTATATTCATCCTTAACCGTTGACAACTGCTTGCTATGCTTCTCTTAGAGCACTGTTCTTTGGCCGATGGAATGATAGCGTCTCAGGGAACTTTGATGGCACCAATTTGAATAGTTCTGAGAAACGTGTTTTGACTCCCCTGGGATGCTCTCTTTTTTCGAATAGGAGTATACCGAATGTTGCTTCTATTAGGCCTTCTGATAGACTGTCTCGTCCCTTTCAATCTTTGATTTCCTTTACAATGGCTCCGATAGGCAATAAGGATGCCATTCCTCCTTCTTACACTGTTAACCATAGCCCCGATTCAGTTTCTTTCTGCATACAGAGGAATGGCACTCGGTCAATGGGAGATTTTAAAGATTGTGCCAATGTTGCAAATTTGACTGGAGCAGACAGACCTTTGTATATAGGCAAACCTGTCTATTTTGTTTGCGGTAATATAGCATTTCCATGGTTGCCCAGGGATTGGCAGGGAACCTGTTATTTAGGGATCCTGTTAACTGGGGTGTTCATGGCAAGTACTAAAGAAGTTTCGAAGGCTCGTCCACGGCGGGATGAGAATGGTGATACCCCGGCACAAGTATTAGGAGACATACCAAAATCAGTTGTGCCATTTTGGGGGCAGATAGCGAATTCAGAAGATATCAGGAGACTAGCGAGAGTACTGGAGAGAACCATCAACCGGACCACAGATATACTCTACAATATGACATTAGAGCAGAAAGCAATAAGATTAGTAGCACTCCAAAATCGAATGGCATTAGATGTCATTCTAGCTGAGCGTGGTGGAGTATGCAAATTAGTGGGGTCCGCTTGATGTGTTTTCGTACCAAATTCCTCCCCAACTATCTTTAAGGCAATACAAAATCTGCATGTCCTTGGTTCTGAAGTGCATGTTCCCGTGGGAAACTGGGATCTAAGCGCTTGGTTCTGGGACTTCTTGCGATCTTGGGGTTGGAAGGTACTTTCCGTTTTATTAACTATTTTAGGAGTTCCGTTGTTCCTTTTTTGCTGTATTCAGTGTCTGCCTGGTATGTGTTCGATGCTAGGGGGATGTTGTGCACAAGCGATAAATTTGATAGGACATGAGGTGTATGCCTCGGATAAAACTTCCAAAGAATATGTGTTAAAATATATATTAGTAAAATTACCTAATGGCAATAGATATTTCAGTTAGTGATTCAGGGTACATGGATACTGATGCATGGAGTTATTCGTTAGGAGACCCAAAATAGTTTTTAGCACTTGGCATAGGCCAAAAGGAGGGTTTATTTTCGGGACGGCCGCACTGTATACTGTTTAATAGTCTGAGGGAGAAGGGGCAGGCCACAGCACAGGACCGGAGAGATGTGAAGAGTTGGCGGGCTTACCTTCGGTTTTCGTGTGCAATGCTCAACAGAGTGCTCTCTCCTCACGTGTGGCATCGGGGGAGGGAGGGCCGCACACACCGCTGATCACGGGAAGAGCCCCCTCAGCAAGGGGAGAAGTTTCTGCCTCAAGCACTTTCTTTAGCGATGTTTCACCGCTGGGTTCGCCTGGAGGTCCTGAAGTGCGCACCCAGCTCCGAGTTACTTTCGCTTTCGGGAGCAGGGGCCGGGACTGGCCCAGGGCTCTGCAGGAGTCTTCCAAGTAGACAGTTTCTTGTGAAATCCTGGACCGATTTTCTGCAAATTTTCACCCAGTTCCAGGAGGGCATATTCCCATTGAAGTCTATCTGGAGTTCTGCGGGGTGGGGGGCCATTAAGTGGGGGCTAAGGGCACTTTTCAGGCCGTGGGCTTACACGGAGGTTGAGCTCATCCGTGCGCACCCTGGTGACCACTGCTGGTGACTTTTTTAGTTGGAGGAGAGTAGATTGTTCCCACAAATATGTGGTAATGCCCGGGCATAGCGAGGGAGCCCAAACCAACCAAGCAGTGCTTAATTTGTGGGGGTGCCTTCCAGGGCTCACTCCTGGCACTTATTTCTGCGCCCCAGCACTTATTTTCTTAAAAATTAAACACTGCAAGCAAGAGTAGTTTTGAGGAGGGTGGCTGTCTCTGTGAGAAATATTTGAAACAAATCAGTTAATGTTGCGCATTTTAGAGGGCACTTTGTGTAAAAAAACAACACAGCTTTCAATTGATTGTTCAGAGTAACACATAAAGAAATCCAATATATGAAATTCACCAACAGTGCACAGGAGCAATTTCTAAAACAATTTCATGATGTCATTTTCTAAAATGCATGCTAGTAAAACAAAAATGATGATGGCTGCGTCAATACATGTCAATTCCAGCTGTATCATTGTATGTTAATATAATAACATATTCATGTTTGCTTTTCCCATAATGCCAGTAATGATACTACAAGAAAGCATATCCATGCTGTCTCTGCAAATGTATGGTGGAATCCCCACCTAAGAACATGATCCTGTTAGATTTGCTAGTAAAACAATAATTCTGGCTACCATAAAAAAAGAAACATGAGAGCAGTAAAATATGCCATACCACAGTAAGAAAATATGTCCAGACGTGCTCCACCAATGTAGACCCATACAGCTGTTAGGAAAGATTTCGTAATTGTAGGTAATTTTCCTTCCATGTGGCAACCCCTAAACTTTTTGCTGTTGTTTTTCACCTTGTTCTTGACTTTGCCAGCGAAGTGCAGCCTTCTGCCGCACAACTCTGGGCTTTCGCTCCTTTCTTACGGGGAAACTGACATGCCCTTAAGACTGTCACTACCGGGGAACGCTGTTTCCCGTAGTTTCTTTTATCATGTTGCGGCTTTCGTGCAACATGACATAAGAGGGCACTGTAAGCTAAGTTACAGCTCTCTTGGGTCTCTAGCCTTCTACAGGCCCTAGATACTCGTTTAGGATTGTATCTGATCGGTGCAAGTGATTCAGGGACGGGAATGGTGGCAGCGATCGTTTCTTGTGTTTTGAGCTCCTTTTGGCGTTCTAAGCGCGTTTCTCGCCCTTAACCCAAAATGGTGGCCTGGCTCCCAAAATGGCCAGACCACGAGGCTCCTTTGTCCTGTACGCTGACCGTCTTGCTCCCTTCACCTTCCCAAGGTCGAGCCGACCCGGGGCCTTCCTTATTTGGGCATGTACTTTCCCGCGAAACACGGATGCTTTCGCGGGCTTCTACATGTCTTGTGTGTGCCTCCAGGATGTGGGCTGGGATGTCTGGTCCCAATACACATCCTGGGTGCCAGAGAGTCTAGGGTGGTGTGAATGCCTGGGACCACCGTGGTCCGTGATTGGTCCACGAATGGTGTGAGTGTTGATGAGCGGATCTCCCATTGGGTCCCCTCCGTTTTGGCGCGAAGGGAACCGTGGATAAGAGGGGGCTGGAAACACCACTACCATGTCGATCTCCTGAGTTCTCACGAACGAAGGAATACAGGAGCCAAGTATCCTGCAACCAAGAGGCTGGACCGAGGAATCGCTGGTGACCTGCTGAAGGACTTCTCCTCTGCACTGCTGTCGCCTCGTGAAACCCTTTTCACCTTTGATCAAACCAGAAGGCCTGTACTGGTACTTCAACCCTTGGAATAGCGGGAACAGCTATTCTCGGCATCTTCACCATCTCCTGCCAGTAAGCCTTCGGAAGCGTCTCTGGGCCATCCAGCCGACTGACCAGCTTACACGGGAGTCTTGCTCTGTAACCGCCGCCAGGTTGTGTAGTATTTCGAGTCCTTGTAACTCTCACACGCTTCGTACACTTGGCGTTCCCAGGTCTGAAGTGAGTAGTGTACATTTGGCTCAGATACACACGGCCGCTCCGTTGCCCTGCTGTGGTAACAAACTGTGCGGGTTTCTTCGATTGGGACGTCTTTTTACTCAACACGACGACGAGGCGTTCCCTGCTCTTCTGAACCTGCCAGCTGCTGAAACTGACGCGGAGAAGCCTGGGTCTGCGTGCATCAGGGACCGGTGAGTAGCATAGCTAGGATCTGGTCGCCCTCCTGCAGGAGCCCATTGCTTTTCCCCGCTGTGTCAAACAGCACCCTTTTCCGTACTCGCGCTCTGCTTCTGCCCACTGTGGAGGCTGCGCTTGAGTCGCAGAACTTGTTCTTCTTCTTTTGTGCACTAAACTGAACTGCCTGATTTCCCTCGAAGAGCTTCTCCTTTTGCCCGTTGGCACCAGCGCGTGCAGGTACTTTTGAGCACAAGGCTCCACTCTTCGCAGGGCTCGGACTTCCATCTAGTTAGGTGCCTCTGAAGGCGAACTGGGTCTAAGCATTATTGCGCACTGCCTGTTTTCCCTCCCTTTTAGGTGGACTACACATTTCGTGCATATAACGCTTGAGACTTGTTGTATTTGTATATATATTGTGTTGATATGGTATGTGTTGGTTTACTATCGTTATATTGTGATTTTCTCGCTACGGTCATTGTTTTAAAGGCCTTGAAATAAATGTGTATATATATTTTTAATATAACAACTGTATGGAGTAGTTTGTAAGTTATCTTGCTTTGTGTGCTCATTGCGGGCTTTCAGTTACCCTCACCCCTCTTGAGACCTAGTCTTGATCGCCGCAATCGCTACCTTGATTGGTCTGGCTCGTCCAGAGGTTACCCTGTTCCAAGTAATTAGGTTGGCCTTCTGAACTTCTGCACCACCAGGACAGAGTTCAGAAATCCGTCTTAAGAAATTGGTGTACAGCAGTGGGATACGACTGAAGGTATCCAGTGTTGCACACGAACTAGGGCATTTCAGGTTATTCCAACCAGGACACGTAGTGAATTGTTGTAGTATAACTTTAAAAAGGCCATAGTCCTATATAACAGTATGGAAACAAATACCTTGTTAACTTTAAATGCTTCCAAATCAGAAACATTGAAAAAGATGTGTGCGGAGAGAGGTGTTTCCTCTCAAGGCACGAAATTGGAAATGATCCAAAGAATCGTGGCGTGGCAAGAAGCGCAGCTTGACGCTATAACTTCTGAGGACAGTGCGGTAGGAGGTGGGGCTGCTCTCACTGGTAGAACCGACGGTTCTGCCGCTGCACTGATCCATCGCGACCACGTGGACAGGGAGGATGAGATGTCTAATGTTTCCTCTGCCAGTGCTGATGGGGAGGCGATTCTTGAATTGAAGAAGCAAGAGCTGCGGTTTAGGCAGCAGGAGCTTGAATTCAGCATAGCCAAACTAAAAATCGAACAGGCAGAAAAACAAAAAGACAGGGTCACCAGTTGGAACTGGCCAAGCTTCAGGTTGCAAATGGGTCCAAGGGTCCTGGACATGGGTCTGGGGCCTCCTCTCATCCACGGTTTCCGAAAGATCTGCTCAGTGTGTATGAGGAAAGGAATGACATTATGGACTGGCTGAATGCGTTTGAGTATGCATGCGAAGTTCAACAAGTTGACAATGCTGATAAGAGTGCCTGGTTACTCAGCAGACTGCCCCATTCTGGCTGTAGTGCCATTATAGAAATGTCGAAGGCTGAGCGAGCTGATTTCGCAATGTTAAAGCAAACTCTCATTTTAAAGTTTGGGAAGACTCCGGCCCAATATTTTAAACATTTCAGAGAGTATAAGAAAAAGGAAGGTGGTACTTGGGTATCTTATGTCACTGAGTCCTTGAAAAACTTAACTGGCTGGGTCGAAGGTTATAAGGTTTCTACCTTCGAAGGCATGATAAATCTTGTCATGCTGGAACACATTTTTGCATCTTCTTCCCCGGAGCTTAAGCAGCATTTGGCCGATTCGAAGGAGATAGATCCTAAGAAGCTGGCCATTGCAGCCGACTTATGGGTGTCACATCCAGTGTCCCATAAGGACAAAACTCATCCTGGTAAGCAGGAGGAAGGGAAAAAGTCCAAAGATAAGGAGGGTGGAGAATCTGATAAATCTTCTTCTCATAAGGGCCACAAAAAGAAAAATAAGGGTAAGACACAAGAGAACTCACAGGGTAGTGGAGGTCAGCCTCCGAAACAGAACTCTGGTTACAATAAGCCTCCCTATGTAAACAGACCCAATGGATCTTGTTTTGCTTGTGGAGCAACTGACCACGTGAAGGGGGATCCCCGGTGTAAGGTTAGACCTTTGGGGGTCCACTCCGCTAATCTGGCCTTCTCCTCCTACGAGGAAGAAGAGATTACAGGAGCATCCTTCTCCTCAGACTCAATTCCCAGCGGGATAGAGGCTGAGGTAGTTTTAGTTTCCCTGGGTTCCTGGGAGCCTAAAGTCGCAGAGACTTATGCTAGGATTCCGGATAATACCAAGCACTACTTTAAAGACAGTGTGCTGATCAATGGAATAGATACTCCAGTTCTTAGGGATAGTGGGTGCAGACGCACTGTAGTGGATTCTACCTTGGTAGACTCAGAGGAAGTTGCCAGAGCTACTCTGATGCCCACTAAGTTGGCTGACGGCCCACTCCGTATGTTCCCAGTAATACCTGTAAATCTTACTTTAAATGGTACAGCAGTCAGGATTCCAGTGAGCATTCAGAGAAACGTCCCGGGAAAGGTCTTGTTAGGTAATGATCTCAGCGCTTTAGGGCTCGTAGGAGACACTGCCGAAAGACCCTACACACGGTCTCAAGCACGGGCAGCATTGGCCAAGACCAATACGCTGCCCCAGCCGAAGGGGAAACCCAAGGCGAAAGGAGTCGACAAGTCAAGATGAGGGAAAGAGAATATTCCCCCGAGCTCGCCTACCACTGCGGTGGAGGAAGTTGGTCAATTGCCCGGGCCTGACGAGGAGATGGCGATGCCTGAAGTATTTGACCCCAACGATCATCCTGAACTAAAATACTTGTTAGTTGAAGGAGGTCCTGATAGGGACGAATTCAGTAAAGGCCAATGTGAGTGCCCATCTCTGGAAGGCCTAAGGAGACAGGCCTGCTCCCAGCTTGAGGGTGAACCTCCTGGGACGCATAGGATTTATTGGGAAGGTGGACTCCTGTATAGTAAGCCCACAGAGTCTACAGAAGGAGACCATAGGAGGTTGGTGGTTCCCCTTGCTGTTAGGCCCTTCCTCCTGCAGTTGGCGCATGAAGTGCCCCTTGCTGGTCACCTTGGTATGAAGAGGACCAAGCAAAGGTTATCCATGCACTTCTACTGGCCCAAGATGGGGGTGCAAGTAGAAAGTCACTGCAGGAGTTGTGCCTCCTGCCAGTTGTCTGGTAAGGTTGGCGCGACAATCCAAGCTCCGTTGGTTCCGCTCCCAGTTGTGGGGGTACCATTTGAAAGGGTAGGGATCGACATTGTTGGTCCCCTTGACCCGCAAACATCCTCGGGCAACAGGTTTATCCTGGTGCTGGTCGACCATGCAACCAGATATCCTGCGGCCATCCCATTGAAAACTGTAACTGCCAAGTCAGTTGCAAAAGCTTTACTTGGCATATTTACTAGGGTTGGCTTCCCTAAAGAAGTTGTGTCGGATCGTGGCAGCAACTTTAAGTCGAAGTATATGCAGGCTATGTGGAAAGAATGTGGGGTCACCTACAAGTTCTCTTCTGCATACCACCCCCAGACCAATGGTCTGGTGGAACGTTTCAACAGAACGTTAAAGAGCATGATTGGGGCTCTGGAGGAACCTCAGAGAAGAAAATGGGATCTTCTTTTACCATGCTTACTATTTGCCTACCGAGAGGTACCACAGGATGGTGTTGGCTTCAGCCCCTTCGAACTTCTGTTCGGTCATCCCGTACGGGGACCCTTAGCCATTGTCAAAGAGGGATGGGAGATGCCCAGTCCCCCTGTTACTACCAACGTAGTTGATTATGTGCTAGGGCTCAGAAAACGGATGGTACTTCTGATGGGCTTGGCTAGTGATAAATTGAAGGCAGGACAAGCGCTGGTGAAACATTGGTACGACCAGAAAGCTTCCCTCATCAACTTTACACCTGGTCAGCAAGTCCTGATCATGAATCCCATAAGGCCTCGAGCTTTACAGGACAAATGGTCAGGCCCTTACACAGTGGTGGAGCCCCTGGGTGAGGTTAACTATTTAGTGGACCTTGGAAGGCCTGGACAGGCTCCAAAAGTGTTTCACGTGAATAGGTTGAAGGCTTTCGTCCCAAGAGTCGAAATCGCAGCACTGCTACTGGCTTCAGATGTTGAGGAAGAGGAGTCTGACCCTCTCCCCGACCTGTTCCAAAGCGGTCCTTCAGATAGCTCCTTTGAGGGTGTCCGAGTGGCCCCTCACCTGACTTCTGATCAGCAGGCTCAGGTGAAAAGTTTGCTTAGGCAGTTTTCCCCCCTGTTTTCACAGTCGCCTGGTTTGACACCTTGGTGCAAACATAACATTGACACAGGAGACAGTGTACCTACCAAACGTACGGGATACAGGATGTCAGACAAAGTACGGTCTTATATTAAGACCGAGGTCAACAAGATGTTAGACCTTGGGGTGATTGAACCCTCTAGTAGTCCTTGGTCCAGCCCTGAGGTTTTGGTTCCAAAGGCAGGCACTTCTGAATTGAGGTTCTGCGTGGATTACAGGGCTCTGAATGCTGTCACCAAGACAGATGCACACCCCTTGCCTCGAACAGATGAGCTGGTGGATACTTTGGGTGCCTCCAAGTACCTCAGCACGTTTGACCTCACTGCTGGCTATTGGCAAATAGCTTTAGCAGAACATGCCAAGGAGAAGACAGCATTTTCTACTCCAGACAGCCTTTACCAATTCCGGGTAATGCCGTTCGGGTTGAAGAATGCACCTGCCACTTTCCAGAGGCTTGTGAATCATGTGTTGAATGGGTTATACGAATTCTGTCTTGCATATCTGGACGATATAGCAGTTTTCAGTGCCACCTGGGAAGACCATGTGAAACACCTCGGGATTGTGCTCCAGGCTCTTCAGAAAGCACACCTCACCATAAAGGCTAGTAAAAGCCAGATTGGAAAAGGCTCAGTGGTTTACCTTGGACATGAAGTAGGTGGAGGGAGGATAAAGCCTCTTCCCAGTAAAGTACAAGCAGTACAAGACTGGCCTACCCCCACTACGCAAACCCAAGTGAGAGCCTTCTTAGGACTCACGGGGTATTACCGCAATTTTGTGGCAGACTATGGCACCATAGCTGCTCCTCTGACTGCCCTCACAACTCCGAAGAAACCCAAGAAGGTAACTTGGACCGAAGAGTGTGAGAAGGCCTTCAATGGCTTAAAAGACTCCTTGTGCCAGGCCCCTGTCCTCAGGGCCCCTGATTATCAAAGACCTTTTATCGTGCAGACGGACACCTCTGACACTGGGATAGGAGCTGTACTATCACAAGTAGATGAGAAGGGTAAGGAACACCCTATTGGTTTTATTAGTCGCCAGTTTAAGGACAGAGAGCTCATATGGTCCACGGTAGAGAAAGAATGTTTCTCTGTTGTGTGGGCCCTAAGGAAGCTGAGGCCCTACCTCCATGGGACCCACTTCACTGTGCAAACTGACCATAAGCCCTTAAAGTGGCTAATGAACATGAAGGGGGAGAATCCAAAGTTGCTTAGGTGGTCCATAAGTCTACAAGGCTTCGACTTCACTATTGAGCATAGGCCAGGTGTCCAACATAGCAATGCTGATGGGTTGTCCAGAATGTTTAACCGACCTGAACAAGAGACTCATCCAGGGGTGGATTAGTTCCCCCTGTCCATAGTCTGGGAGGGGCGAGTGTTAGGAAAGATTTCGTAATTGTAGGTAATTTTCCTTCCATGTGGCAACCCCTAAACTTTTTGCTGTTGTTTTTCACCTTGTTCTTGACTTTGCCAGAGAAGTGCAGCCTTCTGCCGCACTCCTCTGGGCTTTCGCTCCTTTATTACGGGGAAACTGACATGCCCTTAAGACTGTCAGTACCGGGGAACGCTGTTTCCCGTAGTTTCTTTTATCATGTTGCGGCTTTCGTGCAACATGACACAAGAGGGCACTGTAAGCTAAGTTACAGCTCTCTTGGGTCTCTAGCCTTCTACAGGCCCTAGATACTCGTTTAGGATTGTATCTGATCGGTGCAAGTGATTCAGGGACGGGAATGGTGGCAGCGATTGTTTCTTGTGTTTTGAGCTCCTTTTGGCGTTCTAAGCGCGTTTCTCGCCCTTAACCCAAAATGGTGGCCTGGCTCCCAAAATGGCCAGACCACGAGGCTCCTTTGTCCTGTCCGCTGACCGTCTTGCTCCCTTCACCTTCCCCAGGTCGAGCCGACCCGGGGCCTTCCTTATTTGGGCATGTACTTTCCCGCGAAACACGGATGCTTTCGCGGGCTTCTACATGTCTTGTGTGTGCCTCCAGGATGTGGGCTGGGATGTCTGGTCCCAATACACATCCTGGGTGCCAGAGAGTCTAGGGTGGTGTGAATGCCTGGGACCACCATGGTCCGTGATTGGTCCATGAATGGTGTGAGTGTTGATGAGCGGATCTCCCATTGGGTCCCCTCCGTTTTGGCGCGAAGGGAACCGTGGATAAGAGGGGGCTGGAAACACCACTACCATGTCGATCTCCTGAGTTCTCACGAACGAAGGAATACAGGAGCCAAGTATCCTGCAACCAAGAGGCTGGACTGAGGAATCGCTGGTGACCCGCTGAAGGACTTCTCCTCTGCACTGCTGTCGCCTCGTGAAACCCTTTTCACCTTTGATCGAACCAGAAGGCCTGTACTGGTACTTCGACCCTTGGAATAGCGGGAACAGCTATTATCGGCATCTTCACCATCTCCTGCCAGTAAGCCTTCGGAAGCGTCTCTGGGCCATCCAGCTGACTGACCAGCTTACACGGGAGTCTTGCTCTGTAACCGCCGCCAGGTTGTGTAGTATTTCGAGTCCTTGTCACTCTCACACGCTTCGTACACTTGGCGTTCCCAGGTCTGAAGTGAGTAGTGTACATTTGGCTCAGATACACACGGCCGCTCTGTTGCCCTACTGTGGTAACAAACTGTGCGGGTTTCTTCGATTGGGACGTCTTTTTACTCAACACGACGACGAGGCGTTCCCTGCTCTTCTGAACCTGCCAGCTGCTGAAACTGACGCGGAGAAGCCTGGGTCTGCTTGCATCGGGGACCTGTGAGTAGCATAGTTAGGATCTGGTCGCCCTCCTGCAGGAGCCCATTGCTTTTCCCCGCTGTGTCAAACAGCACCCTTTTCCGTACTCGCGCTCTGCTTCTGCCCACTGTGGAGGCTGCGCTTGAGTCGCGGAACTTGTTCTTCTTCTTTTGTGCACTAAACTGAACTGCCTGATTTCCCTCGAAGAGCTTCTCTTTTTGCCCGTTGGCACCAGCGCGTGCAGGTACTTTTGAGCACAAGGCTCCACTCTTCGCAGGGCTCGGACTTCCATCTAGTTAGGTGCCTCTGAAGGTGAACTGGGTCTAAGCATTATTGTGCACTGCCTGTTTTCCCTCCCTTTTAGGTGGACTACACATTTCGTGCATATAACGCTTGAGACTTGTTGTATTTGTATATATACTTTGTTGATATGGTATGTGTTGGTTTACTATCGTTATATTGTGATTTTCTCGCTACGGTCATTGTTTTAAAGGCCTTGAAATAAATGTGTATATATTTTTAACATAACAACTGTTTGGAGTAGTTTGTAAGTGATCTTGCTTTGTGTGCTCATTGCGGGCTTTCAGTCACCCTCACCCCTCTTGAGACCTAGTCTTGACCGCCGCGATCGCTACCTTGATTGGTCTGGCTCGTCCAGAGGTTACCCTGTTCCAAGTAATTAGGTTGGCCTTCTGAACTTCTGCGCCACCAGGACAGAGTTCAGAAATCCGTCTTAACAACAGCCACATATGAACACTTGTCATGCTGGCTTTACCCTTGATGCAAGTAGAAAAATTGGCTGCTTCTGCAAAAATGGATCACCCCATCACCTCCCAATCCCAAATCAGAGGCCCACCACCCTGCCTGGCACACATTCAGGCATACATAATTTCATTCAGTCTATCATTCACCCACCATGCATCTATTTAGCATTCATCCAATCTCTTTCACTGACATACCCATAAAACATACACTCTCACACTCACATGCACACTCACACCACACACATCTCACATTGCACTCACATTCATAAACTAATTCACACAGAAAACCCCATTGCATGCAGGAACGAATAAAAACACACCCTCACCATTCACTCATAACCACATGCACACATGCATAAATACATAGATAGAAATATGATTTCCACTTAACAGGTTTGTTACATCCACGCTACCGAGCCTATAAAATCTGAGATCCTGACCCTCTGTGGCAAAGCCCTTGCAGGACAAGGCCGCAGTGTTGAACGATGCAGGTTCGCAGGAGACGCTGCCCGATTTCCATGTAACATGTTTGTTACATCCACGCAACCGAGCCTATAAAATTCGAAGTTCAGGCCGTCTGTGGCAAAGCCCTTGCAGGACAAGGCAGAGATGTTGAATGATGCCGGTTCACAGGAGATGCTGCCTGATTTCCATGTAACACGTTTGTTACGTTCACGCTACCGAGCCTATAAAATCTGAGGTTCGGAACCTCTGTGACAAAGCCATTGGGGGACAAGGCCGTGGTGTAGAATGACACAGGTTCGCAGGAGACGCTGACAGATTTCCACGTAACATGTTTGTTATGTTCACACTACCGAGCCTATAACATCCGAGATGCGGACCCTCTGCGCAAAGCCCTTGCAGGACAAGGCAGCGGTGTTGAACGACGCAGATGCGCAGGAGATGCTGCCCGGTTTCCACGTAGCACATTTGTTACCTCCACGCTACCGAGCCTATAAAATCTGAGGTTCGGACCCTCTGCAGCAAAGCCCTCACAGGACAAGGCTGCAGTGTTAAATGACGCAGGTTCGCAGGAGACGGTGCCTGATTTTCACGTAACATGTTTATTACATCCACACTACCGAGCCTATGAAATCTGAGGTTTAGACCCTCTGTGGCAAAGCCCTCACAGGATAAGGCTGCTGTGTTGAACGATGCAGGTGTTTGGCGACAAAGGGGTCTGCAGAATAAACAGTGAGTGCAGACTTGTACTTGATATTAGGATTTGAGTGGTGTGGGGATATGGGCATGCAGTACAAGTGGAAAGTGCTGTGGATTATGGCAGTTTTGAATGAGAAGCATTATATGTTCAGAAGGGAAAATCTGGATGTCAGGGTTGGTGGAAAAAGCTTCTATAGGAATGTTTGGCAGGGGTGGCATAATGTGGTCTGTTAGATCTGGTATTCTGATGTCAAGACTGTGGGGCATAAATCACATAGATTTCCAGAATATATATAGGGATGGTTATAAGGTGTTATGTGCACTTTGCAGTGTGTCCAGCAGTTCTGCAATCCAGCCTGTCATGGTTATGTGGAAAAGCATTGTTCAATTTTTCCCAGTCTGATTGTGTGCATGTGTATGTGTTTGTGTTTGTGTGCATGTGTGTGTCTGTGTGTGGTGTAGGTCTACCATGATGGGAGTTTCAGGGTTGTCATTGGTGTCTTTGATATTTGAGGGACCATGCCAATTTGTTTATGTGTGTGTTTAGTAGTGAGTTTGTGTTTGCTTGATTCAGCTTGCACTGAAGAGGAGCGTGAGTCTGTGAGTGTTCAATGTGATGAGTGTGGTGTGCATTGAATCGTTTTGTTTGACATACTATAGTTTGGCATCAATTCAGTTAGTCACTGAAGTACATGTGGGTTGGTTTGTGTGCTGGATAAGTGCAGCTACATGAGCTACAAGTGAGGTTGATATCAATCAAAAGTTTAGATGTTTTATCGTAGGGTTGTATTTTGTTGCTTAACTGGTTTCGTTTCTGGAAGAAATGCATTATTTTTTAAGGGTGACCATTCTGGTACTTTCCCAAAGGTTAGATGGTGTGGGGGACATTCTAGAATTTAACATGTTATGTGCTCACCTAGCATGCTACTGCATCATAATATTGAGTAGATACTGCATACTTCCATGTTTAAACAACTGTTTCTTGCCCGTGCGAGGTGAGACTTTAAGCTTTACTAAGTATGTCCTTGCAATGAATGCTCTTTGCCTAGTGTGTACCTGTGCTCGCTTTTACAACTCTCTCTTCTGACATGTTTCCCTTTTAGCATATGTAAGCGTGTTTTAGGCTTTCTTAGGAGAAGTGGCTTTAGCAGATGGAAGTCATCATACTGTAAGCGTGCTCGACTGCCTCAGACCATGTGTGAACCTCTGAGGAGCATATTCAGCTACACTAAATGTATTACTTTATGCTGTCCTCCCTGATAACACTGTTTCAAGGTGTGAGACCGCAGCTGGTATCAAAATACTTCTGTAGTGGAGCTTTGTTTGCTGCTTGTAACATTGTTTCAGTATGATTCCCTGCCCTGCCTGGACCTCCCATTCCATTGAAATGCACTCATTCCTTTGGGTAAATGAGAATGGTGCTTAGAGTGAAGGTGGGGTACTTGCTTTGAAATCTCATACTATAGTTGGCTTGTGTTGTCCTGTTGCTTGCTTTTTACTAGTAAAGCATTCACCAGTTCACCAGAATAGCCATTGGTCAGTTTTCCTGTTGAAGCCTGATCTGATCTGCTTCATAGATGGCTCTTTCATCCGTGTCCCAGAAACAGGGGAATTGTTCTCTGGTTATTCTTTATGTACCCCTCATGCCGTTTTAGAATCATATTGATTGCATATCACCAAATCTACAGAGGTCACGGAACTCGTAGCCCTAACCCGTGCCTGTGCCTTGGCCCAGGATAGATCGCCCACGATGCATACCGACTCCAGATATGCACATGGGGTTTTGTGTGACTGGTATCCTTTGGAAGCAAAGTGGGTATTTAACATCCACAGGCACCCCAATATTGAATGGAAAACGTGACAGTTGCATTGGATGCATTGTTATTCACTGCTGCACCGGCGGGTTACCAGCAGTCTGGTAATGAGGGTCATTGTGATGGATTGTGGGAGATTTATTAGAGGGTTGAGTAAAAGATACACACAGAAGGTAGGGCATGCATTGAATCTGTGTCCACAGACTGCATACTGTGACAGAATAGTGCAAAAATGGAAATGAGAGTCCAACGCAGTTGCAAGAGAAACAAAAGCACTCAGGTGCCAAGATTGAGACACTAAGATAACAGTGATCAGCAGATGAGGACGGCGTGGGGAAGTGAAGGTCGAATTTCAGAGGTCCGATTTTTTCTTTAATGTATTCTTCCTCTGTAGAAAGCAATATTATTATTATCCAGCAATATTGATGGCGATCAGTAATACATTGTGTCTTTCTAACTCAGAACTATGACAGCACAGTGGTAGTTCCATAACAGTGTCAATCTAATCCGCGATAAATCTTATCATAATTAGCTCACAACTAAGATTCAGAATGCTCTGGTCTGAACCATATATGAACCGTGACAGTGCGGTCTCAAGATCACTTCGTATGAACCCGTGATGCACATATTCACATTATCTGGGGAATGAGTGTCAGAATGAATCCAGGAACACTGTTTGAAATGTCACAAGTCAGTGGCAGGCAAAATGGAGGTCTATCCAGGTTTAACCACTGGCCCATGTGGGGCCAGACTCCTTATGGCCATGCACACTTTTTTGCACACTTATTGACACCTGAAAGGGAAATAATAAATATAATTGCATAGATTGTGTAGCTTAAATATTATTTATTTAATGGGAATGTGTGCTTTACTATGTATTGACATAGGCTTGGGCAGCCACAGGTCTTTGAAGATGTGGGGTGGCGAGGTAAGGGTGCTGTGCCATGGTGCTCCTCCTACGGGCATGATGAGGACTGCTCGCATGACCTAAAGTCAGGTTTGGTGGGCACTGATTAGCAGGGCCAGCGGACCAGAAAAATCAGGACCCGGTGAGAACAGCAGCTCGAGCACAGAGAGGGGAGGAGAAGGTGGCACTTATAATCCATGATTGTGCCCTCACAGATAAATGAAGTGCAGGGGAGGTGCAAAGGCATGCCAGTTGCCTGAAGAGAACAGCCAATGGAGAAGTCAGCCTACCCTGGGTCAGACGATTGGGCGATGGAGAGACAGCACATGCCTGGATGCTGACTGTGGTATCATCAACAGAGCCAGGAATATGTCCTGCTTCCTGGTGCCCTGGAGCCAGTAGGGCACTGCCACTTTGTTTGTTGATGCAGTTACGAGTTCTGCTAGTGGCGAATTCCATGCCAGGGATCGGCGCAGAGGTCAATGCAGTGCAACACCCCACCTGGGTAGGCAGTGGCAGGCGCAGTACTGCACAACCCTGATAGAGGTGAGGCCGGCCATCAGCTCCTCCCTGCTGGGTGACTGTGATCCAGGAAGTATCCAGGTTGGGAGATGCTGCAGCCGTGTGGTGGTGTAGAGAGAAGGGAAGGCCTGTTGCCTCACGATGCCAATATGGTTTATGATCAGGAGGTGTGCAGGTCCCACCACGTTTCGACTGCAAAGCTGACAATGGGAGGGTACGCCATAATCACCTGTGTAAATTCAATTATAATCAATGGGGCACCTATCGGAATCTACCAACTGATAAAATGGAGAGACTGGGCCTCATTCCGAGTACGGCGCTAACCAATGGCGCTATTAACGCCTTGGTTGACGCCGTACCCGGACCGGCAGCGCCTTGGTGGATGGCGGAATTACCACCCCATTCCAAGGTTGGCGGGGCGGTAATTCCCCATTCACCAAAGCTCTTCCCCATTCCCAAATGAGCCCCCATAGGGCTCAATGGGAATGGGGAAGATGCAAATAACGGTGACCGTTCATTACGGTCACCGTTATTGGCTTGGAGGCCCCTTTGTGCCCTCGACTTTAACACCTGCTCAAAGCAGGCGTTAAGGGCGAGGGCGCAACGGGAACTCGGAGTATGGCGGTAAGGGATCGTTACCGGTGGCCGCTATCCCTTACCGCCATACTCGGAATGAGGCCCACTGACTTCAGCAGCCCTGCTCGGGCCTCAGGGGGGTCCAGCTTGTGACTCCCCAGAAGTGGGCAGGCAGAATGAGCAAGGTTTCATCAGATAAATCAGATAACAGAATTCCAGGTTGGGGCCAAATACTATCCCTGCCTAATGTGATGATTTACTAAGAAACCAGTATAGTAGCCGACCTCCTGTTATGAATGCTATTGTTATATTGCAGGTTATTTATAAACATGCCTTTCTTTCATCTGGTCAGGGAGGGAGGTAGTTAAAGTGTTGGCTCTAATCCTGCCAAAATCACCTGGCTTACACATGTCTCACGCATAGGTAGATCACGGAAGGTAAGCATCAAATCATCTCAGGCCCGCTTCTAAACTCATGCTATCATGCCAGACATTCCTCGAAAGTACACTGGTCATATTGATTGCATTCCAAAACATAGGATGGAAACATTGTCCATCAAGTCAAGTGCCAGACCACAAAGTAGAGGTGTTAGATAGACTTTGTGAAATACTGACCCTGCCTTAACTCTGTGAGCACTCCATTGTAATCAGGCGTTAAGGGTCGGCGCCGTTTACGGCGCCGTTAACCCCTTAACGCCTGATTCGTAATGAGGCCCCATGTCTCCTAAATGGCCTGTTGCTACAGGGAGGCAATATAGTGTTAGGTAGTTCTAACGGCACAAATAGTTTAGAATCATGCCCCTTATTAACTCTAATTGAGTCCCATGTGTGATAACTAGGCACAGCCCAGCCCTATGTTTATTCTGCCAGGGAGCTATGAGTACTTGATTTGATGTAACCCTAGCATAGGTCCTCCCTTAGAATTTAGGCATGTACTCTTTATTTATATATTTATAAAGCGCCGGTGCCCGCAGGCATCAGAGCGCAGTAACAAGACACCACTTACAACATAAAATACATAAACAATTCACAATCAAATGGAAACACATAAATTACCAGCGTAGTCACAATTCTTGCAATTACTAAGGAAGATTGGCAGGTTGCATGGCCCCCATGCATCCAAAACACAGTCCCTGTTTTCCTGAGTGCACCACTCATCAATATCAAGCCTATGTAAAATGTTCAAATCTGAAAGTCTAACACCTCCCGTCCAGTTCTTTGACGAAGTCGGGCCAGAACTTTATTCCTTAGTGCATCTCTTGGTTCTTTCCCACATGGTTCTCAATGTTGGTAATAATGAAATTCCTGTCATCCATGACAATGGGCCTCATTACGAGTTTGGAGGCAGCCTTAATAAGGACATGGCTGCCTCCAAACTCGGGTCCGGGTTCCCTGAATGGGGAAATACCGGGCCATTCCGACTTTGGAGGGCCTGGTATTTCCCCATTCAGGGAACATGGACCCGGACCATCCCCATTCCCATTTGCGCCCCCATAGGGCTCAATGGGAATGGGGAGCATGCTAACAACGGGCCTGTTAATGACGGGCCCGTTGTTAGCATGCTGGCCTCGTCGTGGGACTCGCTAAGGACGTCTGGTAAAACCAGACATCCAGAGCGGGTCCCGCAAGGGGACCTCGTAATAGGGCGGTATGGGGTTAACAGCTCCGGTGCCTTCACCAGCGCTGTTAACCCCTTACAGCCCGCTGCGTAATGAGGCCCAAAGTCTCTTAAAATCTTAGCCCTAATTACCGTCATTGATGATCTACACACTTTCACAGGTCGGTCTCGATCAGTTGGGCCTGCCTTGGACTTCCTTACATTCGCCAATGGAAGAGGAGGAATGCCTCCCAACTTCTCACCTACCACCTATTGTTTTAATTATATAGCATTTTTACTTAGGACGAGTAACATTATATGCTGACTTCTGTTGATGTCAGGATTCTGTTGAAATCTTGGATTTTGGAAACAACTCATTTTTGCATGGAGACATTTTCTACAATCTCTGTCTTTTCTCTCCCTTTTGTTCTCATTACTATCCACAATACAGACGAATAGGAGCTATAATTAACCAGTGCAGCGGTCATAGGACTACCGAATGCTGCACCAAGTTCTGTCATCAATAGTCTGCCTTTTAAAGTATTTTTATAGCGTGTTATGAATAAACTTAGATCAAAAATATGTCATCCTTTGATATGTGAATAAATTCAAATATCAGATGACACGTTTTGCAAATGTGGGGGCTTTTAGATAATGACACAGTTCAGTGCCGGTCTATTTATCTTTTCTAGTGACATGAAAAATTAGATGTTCGAAAGATATGCTTGTCTTAATAATGTATGATTCTTTTAAAGAGGTCATTTGTGAACTGGACTAGATAACACTTAGCTTCACAGCAACCACATAGCGCTGTGCAATTGTCCATTCAGTCCCCAAAAAGCTAGCATGTGCTAAACTCTGGCGTTCACATGACGCTCGGACAGAACTCCCCAGTCTTTATTGACGGAGAGCCCGAATTAGCAGAATGGAAACACGACGCAAATTGCCACCACCGAAAATGCATCACGCTGCACACGTGCTGCACGCTATTTAAAAGATGTATTTTGCAAGCCTTTCAAAGCTGTTTATCACGGCTCCACAGATCCAAAAACAAATGCAGCCGCCTCGCTCTGCAGCGGCTCTGCCCATGATCAAATATTTAATACGTACATATGCATCTTCCTTCCCAGGCGTTTCTGATGTTTGCCCGTCAGCCCTTCTCTTGAAATAGGTCTTCCCGCAGCTGCGTTGTACTTGCTCTAATCTTTATTACTGGGAAAAAGTGGACCGAATTGCAAAGCTTGCCCGGGGCTATTGATCAACGGCAGCTTTGTAAAGCAATATGTTGTGAAGTGTGTGCGCTCAACACGGTGTGAAAGCTCTCATATATATGTGTCAGGTCTACATGTTACAGATCTCTTTTCGCCTAGTATTTGCAAAGCACCATTCCAGTATTATCTTAGCTGCTCTGTAGGGTTACATTAAACCACCCTAGCATAAAATTAAAGGGCACTCGTGTAGAGGTTCAAAGCCTAAAAAATGAGGCACTCAAGATACAGAGACCCCTTTTTTTGCCGGGTTGTTTTGATTCAGTTCAGAGAAGTACTGAAGCAGCACTTGCTCTAACTACTCACAAATTACATGAATACAAATTAATTAGCCTAAATGCCAGTGCCAAATTGACTGGCACTCATGGTACATTTATAGAAACCAGAGCCCTTTATGGTACCTGGCCCCTGGTGTGTTGCTTATTGAATTCTGAACAAATTGCTATGTTGAAGCCGCAAATAAAATAATCCGTCACGTGGCTCCCACTGTATGATTTATATCTATAAAGCACACCATGTCCAAAAGAGCATTGGTGGTGCTAAAACAAAGGGGCGCATCACTTAAAGCCCACTGGTCTTGCACATTAAGGATGCTGTAATGAGCTGCCTTTCTATAGCATTTATCCCCAGTGGTGCTAAATTACAGAGAGCCATTTTGCACATGCAGGTGCTGAACAGCACGCGCTTACGTTTTCCACTTCTTATGGATTATTTATTTTGTATGACAAGGTGCAGTCAACATGAGGATAAACCAATTTCACAATACGTTTTCAAAAAAATAATTAAAAAAAAATGTCATGCCAGGTAATCCCTGTCACCAGTAAATGTCACCACCATCGTCAGACATATTGCTCTAGTCTTTTCGTTACCTCTAGAGCATAACAAAAAACAGAATTGAGGATTACTATAGCATTCTTTATGTAGACCACCCAGATCAGTGTAGGTAATTTGGACTAGATCAAACAAGCAATACAATTGTACACAATCTTGTCATTTTCTTTAGGACGCACAAGATGTTGTTGATCTGTCTAAAGTCCACATATAAGGGGCTTCACAAGCGGGCAGCCTGAACCCTGAAGACATGTCTTACTACTACTGCGGTAGAACTGAAGAATTGAATCACCAATCTTTTTTTTTTCTTCAGAAATGTCATGCAACTTCCAAGAGGATCCTTGTGGAGTGGCTGCACTCAGAATACCAAGTACTGATTTACATGGATCTTCACAAATATTTGAGATAACTTTTTACACATTTTTCTGCAAAACTAGGTCGTGTCTCTGTTTTCTGCGGCACGTAGAAGTGGTGCCAAATTGTACTATTATATTTCTATGTATTACATTTATTGACAAGAAAAGTGAAAAATCACTCAACATAAGCACACAAGCACATAAGAAATAACCCTTTTACATTGCGCTTCACAATGGTAAGCAATCATTAGTGAACAGCACAAGAACCAGGTGGTGAAGCGGAAAAATGAAAGTGGGGTGACAGGGTTGCCTTGTGGTGTCATGAGGGGGTGGGGGGTGTCCAGTATAAATCATGCATCAAAAGACATTTTTGAGAGATGTTCTTAATGTCAGATAGTAGGGAGGTCCAGTTGTAGCAAGTGTGATAGATGTCCATCTGCAAGGGGCAAGATCCCAGAATTTGAGGAGCTCTAGTGAATGGATTCTGCCCTGAAATTCAACTGTGTTGAACAGTCTCACTTTTAGAAAAATACTGAAAGAGGATATGTGCAAGCATGTATCTGTCCTAGAATTGTCTACCGAAAACCCCCTTCCATGCAGTTTGGCAACAAGAAAGTCTCACATGTGCATTGCAGTGAACAGCCTGCTGGAACTCTAAGTTCCAACAGCCAGGGAATGCCTTTTAACGGTGGCATCCTGATCCAACATGATATAACTTTATACAAATGTGTGGGAGCCCCTCTACTGATAACGAACACGATTTCAATTAGCAGTTTTACGTGAGGTTTTGCACTCAGGAAAGTCTACAAACACATTTTAGCTCACTGTAGCTTTCACAGAGGAGAAATATCTATTTGCATATCACTCTGGTCCCACCCACCAGGGCAGAGCAGCACCAAAATGCTAAGCAATTCGACTCTGAACAAGAGTGCCAACAGAAACCCAGACACATGTTTTTACCTTGTTGGGCCTGCTCAGTGAGGCAAAGCTCTGCCTCTGTAAGCACAGTGATCAAGGTAATTTAGGGCAAAACCCAAAATATTATAAAATAATACAAAATGGAGGGAACCCCTCTACTTAGAAAGAACATCGTTCAAATAACCTGTTCTATGGGAGGTTTCCCATTCAGGAAGGTCTAGAACCACGTTTTAGCTAACTATACCAATCATGGAGGAGAAATATATATTAATTCCAAAAGAATATAATTCTACATCCCCATGGCCTACTGGCAGCTTGGTAACTAAATAATTAAAAGGCGTGTCTGCTTTGATATGATTGTCTATAGGCATGAACAATTGTAAAGGCCAACGTCATTTGATGTCACTAAATTGGCAGCCTGAGTGCTGTAGTCATTCAACCGTTACTCAAAAGAAGCCACTTGGGTCCAGCACAGGATTCTCCCTATCATCTCTCTGAGATGCCTTAGGGAGGACAGGGAATCTTCCCCAGAGCTCAGCTGGGAACCAGTGCTTCAGATGTGAGTCCTGGTAGTACAATAGAGAGCTAGCCATCTCGGAATTCCCTAGGGCTCCCAGGCCTACTGTACTACCTCTCCACTTCCTGCAGACAAAGCTCTGTAAGACATCACCAGGCAAAATATTATGCACACAACAGTCATTATTGAGCCTTGCAAGTGTTTTCAGCAAACCTTACTATTTTGGAAGTGCTGAAGAAATTACTTTGCTTGCCTCTGTAGACCCAGTAATCAGATGTGAAGAAACATCCATGGGCACCGTTTTTCAGCTTTGATTAGTTTTCTCAGTTGACATGACCATCTTTAGGTGGTTTTCAAGCCACTACAATACACCAGAGCAGCTATTGACACTCTCCTCTTTTGATCTGTCTTCGAGCAGTATCAATGGCCACTTAACCCAGTAGAAGCCATTAACTCAACCTGCTGGAAGCAGTCATCTTGACCTATCTCAATGCTGCCTTGAGCCAGCAGAAGCCATTGAGCTGCCAGTCTCAACGCAATGTGACACCCTAGAAGCAATTGTCTTCACCAATCTCAATGCAGATTTGACTTGCTGGAAGCCATCCAAGTGACCCATCTCAGTGCTGACTCACATAGTTGGAAAGCAGCTACACACCTGGCACACTGCTGTTGAGCACAAATACAAACATTTAAAGGTATTTGAAGTGGTTCTGTCCTCCTGGCCCACATCAAAGGGCCCCGCAGCCTTCAAAGATCCCACTCTTGTGAATACATCTTCAGTAACTTTTACAAGTGCTGCTGAAATCATGGTCTGCACACCTCTGTCTTCAAACCCAGAACACCCATTTTATTCTAAAGTCTGCATTCACTGTGTTTTCCCTTATTAGGATGAGCCATTAGTGTTTTTTAATCAATTTTGTGTACTTTTTTGTTACATTTATGTACCCTATATTCATAGAAATTTCGTTGGACATTCCCTTATTGTCATACCTCAGTACTGCTGTTGTTTGATTTATTTCTGTACCAGCTCACACCACAGCTGAAGTGTTTGGCCTACCCTTAGGTCTGCACTGCCCAAAGAGGTGAAGGAGGTATACATTGATATTGATATTGATATTTTATTTCTATTGTGCTCGTACACAAGTGTTTCAGAGCACGACAAGGCAAGGGAGGGGGACAGGGGAGAATAAAATAACGATCTTACTAGGCCCAGTGACATTGAGAACGTGCAAGTGCATGGGAGCGGGGGGAGGGGCAAAGTGCATGGAAGGGGGAGAAGTGGAAAGAGCGAAACAAAGGAGAAACAGATAAATAATAATAAATAAATAAATAATAAAGGAAACAAACTGTGGTAGTGCAGCCAGCAATTGACAAGTGCTAGGTTTAAGGCAGCAGACAGGGAAGGACTGATAAGTGCAGGAAGAAAAGGGGGGGGGGGCTGTATGAGTACAGATACAGACCCCATTAGAAGGGGTGGCCTGAGGCAGTGTGGGAGGGTGGCAGGGTGAGCAGGTACCTGGGCCCGGAGGACAGAGGGTGGCCAGGTGCACAGTGCCAAGAAAGAACAGATCAGCAGGGTAGAGGGGGAGCGAAGGTAGAAGAAAAGAGGAAAGTCTTGAGGTGCTTCCGGAACCGGAGCTGGTTCTCATCAAGTTTTAGAGTGGCAGGGAGGATGTTACAGAGGGAGGCCCCAGCCAAAGGCAGAGATCTACCCCCAGCTTGTTTCTTTGAAAAACGAATGACCCTGAGGGACATAGAGGTAGAGGAGCAAAACGCTCGAGAAGGGAGGTATTTGTGGAAGGATAGCTGAAGGTACTTTGGGCCCAGGCCCCAGATAGCCTTGTGGACAATGCAGCGGATTTAATCCTTGCATCCACTGGGAGCCAATGGAGAGATTTCAGAGCTGGAGAGATACGATCCCAGGGCTTGAGGTCAAGAACAAGTCTTGCTGTCCTGTTCTGTATTAGTTGCAGAGGGCAGAGAGTAGAGGCAAGTAGATTTTGAAAGAGGCTGTTACAATAGTCCAACCTAGAGAGAACCATTCTTGGGAGACCATGAGCTTCTGGGGGTAGGAGAGGAAAGGCAGAGTACCTCTGAGGAGGTGCAGTAGGAAGTTTGACTTTTTAGATACATCAGAGATGGGGCGGAAGAGGAAAGTGTGGAGTCAAAGATGACCCCGAGGTTTTAGCCTCGCAGGTGGGAGGAGGAGGAGGGCCAAGGGAGGCTGGCCAGAGAGTGAGGTGAAAGGATGGTGAAGGTGTGCAGATGACCAGGATCTCTGTCTTGCTGACATTCACACTAAGATCATTGGCGGCACACCAATCTTGAATGGCAGTTAGGCAATCAGAGATGAAAGAGGGAGAGGAGGTGGCTGAGGGCAGCCTGAAAATGAGTTGAGTGTCGTCAGAGTAGCACTGGAAATTTGAGCAGAAAATGGCAATGCAGTTGGCGAGAGTTGCCAGGCATTGGTTGAAAAGCCACAGTGAGAGGTTAGAGCCCTGTTGAACACCACAGGTCGAGAGGAAGATAGATGATAGGAAGGACCCAAGTTGGACCCTGGAGGGTCGATCAGAGAGGAATTGACCAAATACATGTTAGACTGGGCCGTTTTACCATTAGGATTGTGATTGCTGCTGGTTAATCAGTAATGTTGGGGTTTGTAGGAGTTGTATTCACAAGTCATCTATGTACTCATGCAGATCAGTAGTCATTTTGTCACAATGAGCAAGCAGGCTAAAGGAGCAGAAATGTGCAAGCACAGGTTGAGGAGTCCCTGTGAGCACAGGAACTGAGGTAGTCACTAGCTAAAGATAGAGTGAGCCAGGTTCGATGGAGGTCATGAGTTGATCCAAAGACAAGAGAAGGAATTTAGGATAGAACAGTGTTGCGTAGAGATCCTTTCCTTGAAGGCATGGTAGGACAGGATTGAAGATGGTTGAAGAGAGTGTGGGTATACAAGCTTCATACTTGATGCTAAGTTGGGGACAGAATTTGTCAATGCTCACTAGGTTATTACTGTGTGCTGTGGCAGTGCTCATGATTAAAATGTATAGGATTAAGATTACTGCCACACAGGGCTGCAAAGTTGTCTATTTTAGGAAATGGGGTGAGGGGAACAGGAGGAAAGTTTATAAATGAGGGTGCAATCAGAGAGGTAGACAAATACCTCACAGCATTTAGAGCTAGCAGGTAGGCGCTTTCACTTTTAGAAGTGTTAAACATAATGATGCAGTGACCCATTCAGAGAAAGATGGCAGGCGGACAGTTAGTGATACAAGAAGGAAAGGGCAGGCCTCAATATTATGTTATGTTGTTTCATGCAGTGTTATGAAGTTTTTAACCTGCACCAATTCCCACCATAGAGGTCTTCTAGCAGAGTAACTTGCCAGAGAAAATGTTATGTTTGGTCTGAGAAAATGAGGTGAGGAGCCTTCACCTGGCATAACCAGGCCATAGACTTTGGAGGAGGAAGAAAGGGAAACAGGGTAAAAAAGTGAGGCTAGTAAAAAGCAAGAATAGTGTAGGGACACACAGAGCTAACAAATTTGGAAGATACAATAGGACTGTGCTAGAGAGAATGAGATTGTATGAGAAGGTGTGTGCATGTGCGTGTCTGTGTTTATCTAATAGTAGTCAGTGAATCAGGTGGAATGCTGATCTAGAAAGAGGAAAACAGCATAATTCATGGCCACAAGAATTTTCCAGAGATGAAGTGTTCTCATACTTTAGAATAAGTTCTAGAATCAGTGGAACCATGGTTGGGTGATAGCCCCAATATGTGCTTGTGAAGCCCTTGAACTATGCAGGTCAGGATTACCAGGTAACATTTTTAGCTGCCCTCTGCAAATCCCAGTTTTATAATCTGGGAATGTGGAGCCAACTGTCAGATGTAAAAGAGGCAATAATAGGCAATGTAAAGGGTGAATGTGGATAGCCACAATGGGAGAAAGGGAATATCAAAGTAGAAACCACCCGATAAGAGCCATACATGTATGGCCTCACCATGAGGGTATATTTACTGATGCCAGCTCTGGGAAATGTGGAGCTGATGAATTGGCATCAATTACCCTCAGTGTAAACTTAAGTCTACAACAATAGGCTGAATGCCTGATGTAAGTGGGTATCTCAAACATACATTAAACTAGACTTACAGACATCTAAGGGTCAAGATGTACAATGTATCCCAGAGTACAAACGATTCATGATGCTCATGAAGACTAGACAAGATTTTAAGCAGTAAAAAGAAGACACTTATGCTCATTACCTAAACATAAGAGCTGCATGAGACTTGTTGATCTCCTGAAACTTGCCACTTACTAATTAAACTAGTCCCAGGTTAGGTAGGGAGAGGAGGGGGTATGGAGCTAAGTGATAAGGAGGAGTAATTCCTTGAAGAGGACAGCCTTAAGCTCCTTTGTGAAACATAGAAGGGAAGGCACATGTTTTTTTTTTTTGGAACGGAAGTCCAGGATTCTGGGGGCATAAAGAGAGAAGGCCTGTCTTCTTGTTCTTTCCTTCCTGCACTGGCAGAGTTCAAGTCTGCACTTGTGGTGGCTCTGATGGATTGTAGGCCTCAGGAGATGCAGTGCATTTCAGCTTAGAGACTTGTGGGTGGGCAATGATCTTAAAGATGATGAAGCAGGATTTGAAGGAGAGACATGCTTGCAGCAGGAGCCATTGAAGATTGATGAGGGTTGTGTTGATGTGATTGAATTTGCAGAAATCTTTGACGAGTAGTGCTGTAGTGTGTAGGGCGTATCTCAGGCATGCCAGAGTGGTCGCTGAAAGGTAATCGAGGAGTGAATTTCCATTGTAAAGGAAGGAGAGGACTGACTGAGCAAATCTAAAATTGAATTTGTATTTGTATTTATTTATTTGTAAAGCGCATCCTTGCCCTGAGGCATCTGGGTGCTTAGTTACAAGAAGGTGGTTACAGGCAGGTATAACATGTTCCCCTCGGGGGGCAGTCTTACAGAGAAAAGCAATGTAATTTACATTTTAGTGAAATAAGTAGTGACAAAGCAAAGCAATTTACACCAAGTTACTTCAGCGTATAGAGAAGAGTAGAGGATAAAGGCTGTAAAAGAGAAAGAGAGGAAGAGAGAACATATAAGAGATGGACCGGGAGAGAAGTGCTCGGAAGCTGCGGAGGCACCTATGATGCGGCTGTAGTCGGCTCATCAAGCTTGTGAAGCCAGCGTTTGGTGTTAGTTTGAAGGAGTGGAACGTAGATTCTGACCTGAGTGTGGATGGGGTGGTGTTCCAAAGTTTGGCTGCGAGGACTGGGAAGCTAGATCCCCCCGCAGATTTTAACTTAAATCTGGGAATAGAAAGTGTGTTGACATAGGCTGATCTCAGAGGTCTATGTGCAACATGCTGTGAAAACCTGCTGGTCAGATGAGCTGGTGCCAGGTTATGCTGGGCCTTGTAGGTGAAGGCTAATGTTTTGAGCGAAATTCGCTGCGCGACAGGTAGCCAGTGGAGGTTGCGTCTGATGTCTGAAATGTGGGATCTTGTAGGGATGTTGAGGGCGGACCTGATGGCATTGTTTTGTGTAACCTGTAACTTGTCAATGTTTTTTTGGCTAGTCCCTAGGTAGACGGCTTTGCAATAGTCTATTTTTGCCATAATTAGTGTTCTCGTTAAGATGATGCAATTATCTATTATTGTTCACGAATGGTCTGCAGGCTGTGATGAGTTTACAGGTATAGGCTGAAGCAGATGCTACAGCGTTGGTTTGTCTAGTTAGCGATAGTGTGGAGTCAAGATAAATGCCTAGAGTTTTAGCTGCATTTGACACGTTAATGATGTTGCCGTCAATGGTGAATGATTTGTATGCTGGGTCGAGTTTAGCTAGTCTGATGTGCGATCCAAGGATGAGTAGCTCTGTTTTCCCATCGTTGAGGCAAAGCCCGTGGTGAGCCATCCAGGCCTGGATGATGAGGTAGATATCATTAAGTGCCTTTTTATCCAGAGCGCAGTCACCTGAGATAGGGATGAGTATCTCGGTGTCATCAGCATAGTTGGTGTATGAGACACCCAGATAGTCAAGTATGTCAAAGAGAGGGTTGGTAAACACATTGTATAATGTGGGAGAGACGCAGGATCCTTGGGGGACTCCGCAAAGGACAGGTGCAGATTCAGCTGAAGCTAGAGGGGAAAAGACCCTCATGGTTCTGTTTGCTAAGAAGGAACTGATCCAAAATGATTCTGAGTCTGAAAAGTGGGCAGCAATTTTGAGATGGTGGCAGAGAATTTTGTGAAATCAGGGATGAAGGGCTTGATTTTCTTCAGGAGAGAAATTTGGTTCCAAACCATTTGTGTTGTTCCTGCTATGTGCTCCTTGAAGTAGAGGTGGCTGGTAATGTAGAACCGAGGTGGTCAGTTGATGTGTGAAGCCTGCAAGGTCCACAGCGTAGTATCAAATCTGGATGGCAGCTTGTTTGGTGTTGTTGGTCAGCAACAGGAACTCTGCCTTGGGGGGGGGGGGTTGAGCTTCAGGGAAGCATTGGAGATCCAGCACTGCATCAAAGTGAGGCAAGGTTTTAGCCACACACAATTACAACCCTTATCCCTCACCCTATTAAATGACGTTATTAGTTTCAATGTAGCAGGTGAAATATTACCATATGATCATGGAGAAGGGCTGTTCTTCACCAATTACATGAATCTATCAATCCAGGCCATCCCTGATATCTAAGGTCAACATCTAAGTCTAGGCAACATCATGTTGGAGCTAAGAACCCACATCCAGTGAGACATTGGCATTTTCTAAGCATTTGTATCTTGGGACAGACTTTATCAGTGTACTTTAATGCAATTTTGGCAGTGAAATCGTAATGCTAAATAATTGTGCTAGTGCAGAGTTTTCCCTTACCATACTGCTTAAATACACATTATCCACAATTCTTCCTGGACTGGGTTTGAGGCCTAGTGTTTAAATGAACACACATTCCATAATTAAATTATGTCAACTTGCATTTAGATTTACCACCTACATTCTGAATACATGTTTTTTTTTTTATACTGCACACTGTTATACATCTGCAGTTATGGCTCAATTGTCAAATCATGTTTTTCTTCTTTCTTGAGATAATTGCTCATATAAAATAAATAAAAATGAACACACTGAGGCTAATTTTAAAAGTGGTGGGGAAAGGAGTGGTAATTTACAGGCAGAGACAACAATGCATTAGCTGTTTGATTTTCTTCAATTTCCAAATTCAATTTGGGGAGGTGCAATTCATAAAGTCTGCCACCCCTCCCCTCCTGCCACACGTTATGCAAGATATCTGCACGCATTTCAAATTGTATTGCATTTCCATATAAGCGGAGATGCTCAAAGCCCTAGAGAATATCACTTATTCTGTTGACCTTCCATTGGAAAGCATATGCATGCTCTCTGCCGTAGACATGGCTTGCATACAGCATGTATACCTACTATAACTATGTTTGTGCATTATGGAATCGTAATTCTGAAACCAAAACCCAACAAGATTTACATCAGATATTTTTGCCAATTCAGAAAAAGAATCAATATTATACGAAGATGAGTGATTACACATAAGCTACACTGCACTATATATCTCAATTAAAATGAGCCTAATGAGCCCTAAATTAAGGGCCAGGAGTCAATGCATAAACCTGATATTGGGCACTGAATATTCATGGAAGGGCAACATCATCCCTGCCAATGAGACTAGTAGGGTTTACACATCAGGCTGCATACCTGGTAAAATAGCTCAGAGGGTTGAGCACTCGCTGCTGCGTTCTGAATCTGATCTGCAGGTCACAGGTTCGAATTCTAGAAAGACCAACTCAGCCTTTCATCCTTCCAAGGTTGATAAACGAGTATGAACTTCGGTTGGGTGATATTGTATGCAAATATATTCTCTATAGGGTGCTTTGGCAAAAGCACTATATAAATAATACATCATTATGATCATACTTCTGAATTCCTTTTCTGATCATTACACACAATGATTTTCATTCTCAAATATGATCACATATTTGGCCAGATCTGGGTAATCAGGCCACAGTGGTGAGTATAGAGGGATTTCTAAAAATAAAAGCTGATTTTATAAATATGGGGTTCAACACCAAATTATGGCCAGAGGTGAAGCTGAGGGCCATAAGTTGGGGAAGGGTCATTATCCCAAGCAATAATGACCCATCCTGAGGTCTATGAGCCTATTAACACAGGGTGGTAGTAGCAATACCTGTTTTGGAGTTTTGGTGGTGAAATCAAGCATTTTACTTTAAGAGTGAGTAAAGTAAGTAGACCACTGAGTTAGTAAATTAAATGTGGATTTATTTTGTAGTATTTAAATAACATGATTGTCTTCATAAGATAAGCATTTTAATCGCAACTTAGTTGAACTGGAACAGGTTTAACATGAACATGCATTCGGAGTCATGTACAACTAAATGGTTTCTCTATAAGAAGGTGAAAGCATTTGGCCATGATTCAGCCATCTCTTTCATGTGTGAAATGGCATGCTGCAGCAAAACAATCTCCTGCTAGAGAGGAAGTGCCTTACTGAAAAAAGATCTTGACTGGGAATGACATTGTTGTTTCTTGTCTGCTTCAGAATACAGAATGTACAGAATGCAGTCAATATAGTAGTTATTGACTGCACACTAAGCATTCTGATTGGCTGTGAGCAGATCAATAACAATCTCTATGTACTAATAACTTCTAAGCCACCATCTGCAACATGCTGACCAGCATGTTAAGCAACATTGATGCATCCGGCAATAAAAATAATACTGTCTCATGAAGTAGTAAACAATATAATGACATCAGCCTCTGGCAACATGAGCAATAATGAACAGTAATGACCCACTGGACACTATGGGCAATTATAAAATATCAGATAGCACAAAGGACAATAATTAATTAAGCAGCTTTAGTAGCAAATCCATCAGACTGCATTGCCAATTATGACCCACACATCAGTTTTATCAGTAATAACTGTATCAGATAGTATAATAAATATTGGTCCTGGGGCAGGTCCAGCAAGAATGCAGACCTCAGTCACGCACACACACTATTAAACTGAACCACCTAGGCGCACTAAACGTAACTTTTGAATATTTATATGAACAGAATTTTCACTTGCTACTAAACACCACCTACTTCATCATTCATCACTGCTCTACATATACTGAACAGGATGGAACCTAAGAGGATGTTAGCTTAGAGGATTGTTTTTGATGGTTCAACTCTGTGTGGCAGATACAAGTTATGATGTCCAATCCCCTCAAACAATCCTTAATATGAGGTAGAATGTTGACGGGAAAAGTCTCAACATCAAAATTGATGCACAAAATCAGAGGCCCCCCTGAAAAACAGTTTTGAGGGATTGTTGAGATTTCCACCCCCAAAGAACATTTGCAGATTTTGGCCCATCTAGGGACTCCATATAGATGGGCCTCCCGCCTGAGTCGGGTTGTCCACTACACTCCTGCTTGATGCCCAAAAGTCCAAAGAAAAGTGAAGGGTGTGAGTAGGAACAGCATGTCTGGGCTAAGGAGTGTGGGTTGTGCACTCATGGAATTTCATTAGGTTTATATTATTTAACATCATGTGTACACAGTTCCTGTCTCCACCTATTTAACTCACGTGTCAGCTCCTGTCTCAAACAACATCAGTCTAATCACAGATGTGTATTATGCCATCAAAGTAACGCATGGCATACTTAAAGTTAAGACAAATTGTTTATGGAGTTTCAGAAAATTACTTTTCTTAATAACTTGTAAACCCTTGCATGAATATATCTGAAGACATTCCACTGTATAATTTCGGGGACACACCCCTCCATGCACAATTTCAGAAGTTGTATTGTGTTTTTTTTCTTCTTAAAACTGGCATGCACCTAGATTTCTCCAGAAATTGGTGCACTGGAAAAGCATTTGGAAAACGACTTGGACAATTTTGAGATATTAACCTTTTAAGTTTTGACTGCATTTGATGCATATTCAGAATGAATGTACATATTTATATGAGCTGTGCAAAGAGGTGCATGAGTTTCACAGTTTGTAAATTATTCAATTTACATCTAAAAACTCACATCACGGCCAAGGCTGAATGTGATGTTAGTTTTCAGGAGATGTAATAAATGTTTATTTTTCATACAAACTGTACAAAGAATAATTTGAGTTTTAAACTATTGAAATCTCACAAAAAAATAAAGAGTAACATTTTTAGTTGAGTTTTCATATGTTTAGAAGTCACACAATGAACGCGCAGAGTGAAGATACATTTTATATTCAAACTATGCATGTTCATGTGGGAGATGAACATTTCCTATGTGAACAGTAATACACACTCTTACAATAGACCTCTATGATGCTCGCTTCTTCGACATGTGGCCCTGCAACACACACAATTATGACACAAACTATAATGACACAGACTCCTTCAAAACACACTCACATGACACACACATTCAATGACACATGCTACTATAACGCATGTTCCTATGACACATGCTCCCATGGAATGTGCTCCTGCCACACGTGATCCTACGGCACATGATTCTATGAGACACACTACTATTACGCATACTGTTATGACACACGTCCCGATTACACTTGCTCCTATGACGAACAGTCCTGTGACACACACTCCTATGACTCACACTCCTATAACACACACAGACTTCCAACACATGCTCCTAAAACACACAACCCTAAGACACACACTATTAATTCACACTCTACCCTAACACACACTCCTATGACAAACACTCCTACAACACAGGTACCTACAACAAACACTACTACAACTCACACTCATATGACACATAATCCTATGAAACTTGCTCCTACAACATGTGTGATCTTACCACACATGCACCTATAAGATATGACACACACTGTTACGAAACATGCTCCTACCGCAAACAGTATAATGTCACTCGCTCCTACAACATATGCCCCTGTGACACAAGCTTCTATGTCAAGTGATCCTAAGAAATATGCTCCTATGTCACATGTCATTATGACACACACTGTTAGAACACAAGCTCCTATGACACTCAGTCCTACAACAAACAGTTCTATGATGCACACTCCTACGAGACATCCTCCTACAACACATATTCCAATGACACATCCACCAATGACATAAACTCTTACTACGAATGCTTCTGTGACACCTGCTCCTATTACACATGCCCTAGGGCACATGATCCTTTGGCATAAGCTCCTACGACGTGCACTCCCATTACACAAGTCCTACAGCACACACTCTTCCGACACACACAGGCTCCTAAACACACATTGCTAAGACACACAATCCTACGACCCACACTGTTACCATGCATGTTCTTACAATACACACTGAAAACACACTCACACCATGTGCTGCTATGCTATAATGACACACACTTTGAATAAATGAAAACCTTCCATACAAAATGTACAGGTACATGTTTAGATTTACATTTCGTACATGTATACTACTATACATGTGAAAGTTATTGCATACATTAAGTAAATATAAATCATATGGATCATATGTCATATGCTAAAACAGTCATGTGGCCAACACTAATACTACATGCACTCACATGCTACACACCATACTCCTCACAAAAAACACTGAATAATAGAATATAAAAAATGTTAAATCAAGAGTTAAGGTTAATCTAACACACAGTAAAGTGGACAGAGTGGTAGTAACACAAGTAGGTAACAAAACTCACTGTATACCACCATGTTCACAGATCGTACATTACACAATTTATGTCTAAAAACCCACCTCAGAATCAGGGCTAAGTTTGATATGAGGTTTTAAGAGATGTAATGAAAGAATATCTTTGATACAAACTGTATGAATTTCACAGTTCGTACATTACGCAATTTACATCTCCTGCATGTCTCAAAGGTGAGGAAGGTGAACCACGGATCAAACAGAGACCTCTACAATACTCACACTTCTATCTATAATGTTTCCCATGTAAAATGTCATTAGTTAAGGACTATGGCATTGCTTTACATTGAGAATGGGATGGCTGCTTAATATCTCTAAATGGCTGACTCATTCAGAAAAGGAAGCAAGAAGTGTCCAGCCACTGGAGAGGGACACTACTGGCATCCTCCTTCTGACTTTCGAGCTTGTGACAGGGTTTTCTTAAGGAGGGACACTGACCACCAATGAAAACTGCACACCTTTTGCTGTCATTCCGCAACTAATTGTTTGCATACCAGAGTCCTTTCCCTGCTTTTTTTTTTTAACTTTTTCAAATACAATTGCTCTTGAGATAGACCTAAAAGGTTACTTTGTCAGAAAGAAGACATGAGCACCTGCCCTCAGTATTTCTTATTTACCATCTTTGGAGGTGACGGTTTAAGGAAATCTTAAGATGTTCACCAGTAGTCTGTACTGTTCTTTGGTTGAAGAATGATCTCCAGGGCATTGGATAATTTGGAGAACAAACCTGAGTTCATAGCTGATTATTCAAATCAAACTATATTCTAATGACCATATTTGATCGATGTATTATTTTGATAAGCATATTCTTGTTCCACTCCTTCCCCGCTTCAATTGTTATGGTGTAGTCATCAATGCGTACTTGCTTAACAGGGTTGTAATACAGACACAGCCCCTGAGGCGCAGGATTTGGCTCCCTGAATCTAACATAGTCACCAATGCAGATCTCTATAAAAGCTGGGGATCTACATTAATGAATAGTTGCTTTGGTCTTGATCTGCTTTCCCTTGACAGAATGGCTGTTTTGCAACCACAGTGGCAATGATATAATGTGGCATTTGTAACGCTCCTATACACAAGTGTTTCAAGGAGCGATGAGGCAAGGAAGGGGGAACAGAGGGAGCACAGAGTCAATGATCTTACTAAGCCAAGTGGCATTGAGATTGACAAGTGCAGGGGTGGGGGGGAGTGCCACAAGCAAGGGGAGAGGGCAGTGCTGTACATGGGATCAAAACAATAACAAGAAGTGCAGCCACCAGGTGGCAGGTGCAATGGTAAGTGCAGACAGGTGCAGGTAGGGGGACTGTAGGGTTACAGATACAGACCCACGTGCAAGGGTTGCCAGGAGGCAGTGCAGGTGTGCAACTGGGTGGGCAGGGACCTGGGCCCAGAAATCAGAGGGTAGCTACGTGACCAGTCCAGTATCAGACAGGAAATGCAGACAGCTTCCATCACCAATTGATTTTCCCTATCCAATGCCCTATTTGACTAAAAAAGGGTGACAGAGGTTTTCATGCACAGCTCCACGGACAGACACAACTTTTCTACAGCCCTAATTTTGAACTGACTACTGTTGTCTGTTAATATACTAAGAAGTTGCCGTTTGTCACAAATGCACCCTGTAGAAACCTTAGCACTTGCTCAGGCTCAGCCATAATATCATGCACCACTTTCACCTTAATTCACTAGGAGTACAGCTTGAGCTTTCAGATGACACAGTGGCCCAACACCCTCCATTTGCATGGGGTCCAACATGTCCATTGCCAACTCCTGCCGGGGCACCATCAACATGTTAAAGAAACCAATTAAGAAATGTGAGACGCATTTTCAAAGTTTTCCTATACAATCCACCTGATCTTACCAAGTGGTGATACCTGAGCGATTCCATAGAAATCGATTGGTTCTTTGACAACATGAACATTAATTCTGCATTTACCCGCCAAGCACCGGCCCGTGCATAAAAAAATGAAATTCCTGAATGTGTTGACTTGCAGATGATTGATAATTAATTTAAGAATTTCCAAGCTGCTATTTAATATTGACCACAAAGAGTAATGTCTTTTACAGACCTTCAGAATTGTGTTTTCTAAAAGATGTCACTCTTGGCTTGCAATAGTAAATGATTATGTTATGTTCAGACTTGAATGGCGGTACAATGAATATAGACAGAAATCACTCAGATCAAGCAACATATAGGCACATGTAGTTGTACTTTATGTGAGTCACTTGGAAGGTCTTACACCTTAATGTGGAAGTTAAGCAGAGTTCCTTTTCCTGTTCAGCATAATTTGGATGCAATGGGTCTATGCAGTTCTTATGAAACTGCAGACAACATGGGAGTAAACTAACCATGGCTTCAAAGAATAGGGGGTACATGTATGCCACAAAGGATGGCCTCTGTGTCATCTCATACTGTCGGTCCTGCGCCTGACATGACCTGAGTAAATGTTGGCATCTTTTACAGCTATTCCATTAACTAATTCATTAATCTTTTATGCACTTAGTACCAGCGACCAGACCGTAAGGGCGGGACCAGGATTCGAACATGTGTTGCAGCCCCCTATAGAATAAGTATTAGCTCGCATGTTTTTCCGTCTACGAAGGTCTAATCTTTGTTTCTGCTCTCAATAGTGAATATAAATCATGACCAGAAACACAATATTATGTGAAATTATTACTTTTCCGGAAACAATAGTCATCCAAAGTGTGTATAATCGCGACGTGTCTGTATTCAAGTTAACACTATGAATGCAAATTAATTTCGTTTAACACCAATTATAAAAGTCATTTCGATATACCTGTCTTCTTATAAATAAATAACATCATGAGATCAGAGATGCATCCATACTCCAAATGATTTTCATTGTTTTCAAGTTTCTCTTTCTTCACAGAGCTGTGGCCTACATCAATATAGCTGATAGAAACTTGCAAAGTGGCCTCTGTTCATCAAAGAGGCCTATTCTGAAATTAAATTACGAAGATATTGACAAACCTGGCTCACACAAGAACCGATTATGGGCCTCATCACGAGTTTGGCAGTAGCCCTTAAATGCGGCAGTAGCGCTGTTACCGCTGCATTTAAGAGTCAGCCAAATCATGGCTTCGGCTGATATCCCCCCAGCTCTGAGCTGGGGGGAAATCTGCCGAAAAATTTGCCAATTTTTGGCACGTTTCAGGCGGTGGTAAAAGCGCAAAATTTCCCCATTGAGCCCAATGGGGAATGGGGAGTTCCCGAATGGGCTCAATGGGGAATGGGCAATACCCGTTCCGCCAAACCCGTGATCTGGTGCTAATAGCGCCCGTGGGTTTGGCGGTAGGGCTAATAACGCAAGTGCTATTAGCGCTGGCGTTACCGCCCAACTAATGATATCTGGGTAATAGATCATTTCCTGTATACAGATATCACAGTCAGAATTTAAAATGAGAATGTTCATGCACAAGAACTGAATTGCTAGGCATGTGGGCAACAGAAAGAGAGGTGTAATGAATAAGGATGCACGGGTGTGATTGCACATTCCCTTGCAAGAGGCGCATTCAGTAGTGCAGTGAATACATCGGGCCTCATCACAAGTTGGGCGGTAACGCCGGCGCTATTAGCGCCAGCGCTATTAGCCCTATTGCCAAACCCTCCGGCGCTATTAGCGCCGGATCACGGATTTGGTGGAAGGGTTATTGCCCATTCCCCATTGGGCCCATTCGGGAATTCCACATTCCCCATTGGGCCCAATGGTGAAAATTTGCGCTATTACCGCAGGCAGATTTCCAGCCGGCAGTAATCGTACTGGAAATCGGCAAATTTGCCACGGATTTCCCTCCAGCTGAGGGCTGGGAGGAAATCTGCCAAAGCCATGATCTGGCGGACCCTTAAATGCGACGGTAATAGCGCTACTGCCGCATTTAAGGGTTACCGCCAGACTCGTGATGAGGCCCATGGTATGGATCTCTATGTGACCGCAGGTTATTGGTTTGTACAAAAGGCATCATAGCTTATTCAGTGCATAAAAAAGAATACCTATGCCCAAATGAACACCCAACTAAAATGACCAGAATAATGCACATATGTTTAAGTAACATATGTCCCAACAGTCACATTGCATGAGGAATGCACTCAACAAGGGCTTATGGCTATTGAAAGGCCAGGAAAATCATGAAGTGGCCCAGAGAACTCTTCCGTATTGACTTACTGGACCAGTGACAGCAGCAATGCCAGGAAAAGAGGATGAAGCTGAGAACAAGGCGGTGTTGGAGAAGGACTTCACGGTGCCCGAAGAGGATGCCCTCTTTGCATTCACAGAGGAATATAAGGATGTCATGTGTGTCCACCCTGCATTGCCACAGTTTCAACATCGTCATGCCCATTGCCCCATGTTAAGAGGTAATCATCAAAATCAGTACGATGGGTGCGTACACATGCACAGTGATTGATGCAAATAATAACCCCAGGATGATATTACAGATTACAACGTATAGTGAGAGGGTTACACATTCCACTGAAACACACATTTTGTAAAGAGAATAAGGACATCATGAATAAATGGGAACAGGTTCTCAATAAGTGCTCTCTTGATTTGATACTATTGACGATCTAGAATTTTTCTAAATGTGTGGATAGTTTAAATTAGGAGATCAGTGGCAGAAAGGCTGAGATTAGCATCCTTACAATACATGATGAATTACAAACACTTATCACTGACATCAACATTAAACTTGATTCCTATCAGCAGAGGAAAATCAGAAAGTTTAAGAGGGCTACCGGGATGTCGATTCCCCAAAATGCCAGAGGTAGCAGAAGTGACATCACACACTTGATGGCATCACATGAAGTGATGTGACATAACCTTTGACCTGAATGGCATTGCTTTCTCTTTAAACATGGTGACATTGCCGGAAGTGGATTGCAGGCGTAGACAAAGTACACAAATGTTCAATTTTTTTAAAATACCAAATAGGCACTAAAGCAGACCTTAATATTTTCGATACCAATCACATTTTCACAAGGGTGCTGCCTTCATATGCCATGGATGGGGTTATGATATGATAGGGTTAGACAAATAGAATCAACATAGGCAGAGACACTCACATAGATATGCCACTTCAGCACTGTATGGCTAGTTACTTCCCTGTTATACCATTTATAGCTGAATGTCAGGTATTGTCAATATATGATAAGTAGAACACCTACATTGTCAGTTATTGTGATATTGCAGTATCCAAAAATCCAATAGATTTAATTCACAACAGTTCACAGGAGCATTAATGCTCCCATTCAGGATACTGATTTGTTATTTATGTAGCTCTTTCACCAAAACTTTATACATAGCACATATTCACATACAATTATCATCCCAATCGAAGTTGGCACTCATTCATCAACCTCGGAAGAATGAGAGGCTGAGTTGACATTTCTGAGGTTCAAACCTGCAACATGCAGATCACACATAGATCTGAGCAGCGAATGCTCAACTTGCTGAGCTATCTTACAGCTTTGCTATTAAAAATGCAATGCCACAATAGGAAAACATATCAAAACCACATAATAACACTTAGCAAGCTTGCTTTATCATACATGCCCAGAGAAATATGCCTTGCCACAATAAGGAAAGGCTAGATTGCCTGCACACAAAGGTCAGTCTAGCCAGGTAGCTAGACTTATCATGATTGCTTTATCAGAGATGCCCAGTACAAAATGTGAAGCCACAGTACGCAAAGGCTAGCCTAGCAGCATCAAAATGCTAGTCTAGCCAAATAATTAAACTTATGATGCTTACTTCATTATATATGCCCAGAAAATACGCCATGACACAGTACGATATTGCCATACTGGCTGCACCCAAATGCCACGCTAGACCGGTAATAACACTTATCATGCTTACTTTATTGCAGATGCCCAGATGCCCAGTAAAAATGTCATTTTATAACAAAAACGGTTCCTGCCAAAATCCAATCATTTTTTCAATGTATACACATTTTCTTTATATACATCTAGACATTATATGAGGCATGATTAAAAATCACGAAGACATACTCAACGTTTTATTGATTTTTTTACACATAAAATGTAAAAGGTTCTAAAATAAACTGCTAGTGCATTTCTTATTACTTTTAATATTAAACATGAAGACAGAAACAAAAATAGATACATACATTGATATACATATTCCCCATCGGCTAATACAAACAAATAAAGCTACTCATGCTTAAGAACTGAATAGTTGTTGTTATTATTTTTATTTATTCTTGAAGTGACAAGTCCCCTATCTCTAACTGCATAGTCGATTAATACTGCACGTCGATTATTACTCAATGAACTTTCATTCAAGTCATAGGTCCAGTAAATATGTCACGTCACATTGAGAAATGACTAGACTGACAGTACCAAAAGGCCAGTCTAGCAACTAATACATATCATGCCTGCTTTATCATTGATGTCCATTATGTATTAGCGCACCCCTCTCCTGCCCCACCATTCCACATGTCCCCTCTCCCTCCTGCTCTCCTCCTCCAACCTCGAAAATCAGCTCTGCAGCCCAGCATTACCTCCACATCCCTCTTCCTCAAGCCAGCTGCTATGTATGAGGCAAGTTGCATCATAGGCAAGCACGGGGATGAGGAAGAGTGGGACTCGGAATAATGAAGATTACTGGTCGAGGCATTTAATACAAGCACACACATTCACTTGCTCATTTACGTGTGTATCCATTCAACTTCCACTCACACAAATATCATGCACTCATTCACACAAACGACATGATATGTAGACACATCTACATTAGATAATATATACACAGACAAGCACACTTTTACACTTACAAAAATACATTTCCTTACCATCCCGAATCCCTTGCTCCTTCTCTACAGGCAGCCCTCTGGCTTCCATGCTCCAGCAGGCACGCACACAGGAACCAACTATGGTTATGTAATGTGCAGCAGAGCAGAGGAGATGGTATGCTCCATGTCCAGGGTGGGGGAGAGGGCCTTGTATTTCAAATTAAATAATTTATTTTTGAAGTCACTCTGACTGACTTCTAATTTAAATTACTCCCATTACGGAAACCTGAAACAGAAATAAAAAGTCAGACTGACTTAAATAATACATTATTTATTTTAGAAATCTGAGCCTACCCCCATAACCAGGGGTTTTAGTGGCAGTGGTCGCACAGTGGTTTTCAGGGGTCGCAGCTGCAACCCATGACAACCCCCAAATGACGTCCCTGGAAGGATACTTATGACTACATGAAAGACGAGTTGCACACTTGGATGGACACACTCAAACTGCCAACTTATAAATAAAATGGTAGCAGCTCATTCAAGCCTTCTAACTCAGACAGTTAAAGTACATTTCACACTATTGTGAAAGGAGCTACAGCCATCAATAAACCCACACCACAAGCCACTGATATAGATCCAACTCTACAACTTGGGAATATGTTTTTAGGAAAAAGAAAGAGAACCCACAGGGGGCAGAGACACAGGGCACAATCTCAATACACAAACCCGACTACAGAACCGGACAACCTAGTGATCAATCTATCTAACAGAGCACTTACAACCGAAGAAAGTGATATTTTACAGAAAGATTAGAGTTTTGTTGCCACTTTCATCAGTAATGTTTTTGAAGCTCATGTCGAACTGTTCTGGCTTGTCCAGAAACGTACATTACATAGCTTCTTTGCAGAAACTGATCGCATCAAAGATAATAGCTTGATCCATTCGGAGGAAGAGGAAGCTTTCATTGAATTCAAAAACAAAAGCCAGTTCATACCCCCTATTTCTATTCCCAGCATTGATATTTAAAAAATATATTGTTCACACCACCCGAGTACAAAAACATTAAAAGGAATGGTCTAGCCCTTATCCCTTCATTGTATAGCGATACCCTCATAAAATATTGGATCTGTGTGATTTTTCCGCAGCGGAATAACCCGCAACAGAAATGTTTGCATGGGAAATGTACGCACTACAAAATGTTTGTACATTTACCATGCAAACATCCATTACAAAACTATTCAAACATACACCTCCACCCCCACCCACACTCAAAAGACCCCCACAACACAACCCCACCCACACCCCCAACATACCCCCACCACCCTACTTTCCTTTCCTTCATGCTGTGTCCCTTCCCTGCGGCGCCTGTTCCCTTTCACTTCCGTGATCGGGAACTGGCTCTGCATAGACATTTTCTTATTTTTTTTGTTTATTTTTTCGAGTCGCTGTAAGGGTTTTCCCCCCAACCCTTGCTCACTATACAATGTAGTATAGTGAGCGGGGTGTTGGCGGGACACCCACGCAGCCCCTGTTTTCTTTTTGTTTTTTCTGTCGAGGTGCTGCGGGGGTGTCCCCCGCAACCTGCGCTCACTATACTGTACAGTCTAGTAGGCGGGGTGTTGCGGGGGACACCCCTGCAGCCAACCGCAGACTTTAAAAAAAAAATGTCAGACCGACCCCACCAATAGACCTAAACACATGCCACGAAAAGTTCGAAATGTTGGTAGTTAGAACTTTTCGTGGTGTGTGTTTTAGGTCTTTTGGTGAGGTTGGTTATTTCGGGTTAGGTAATTTCGTCCTAACCCACAAAATGACAACCCAATAAGCGAGAAGCTCTTGTAATTCTCAACAACACAGATTACAACAACGATTGTATGAGACAATTGAATGGCCATTCTACGTTCATGCCTATGGACCAAGAGACAACTTCGGGGAATCTCAGTAATCTTCAAACCATCTTGATAAAGCAGAGGAGCATGAGTGGGTCAGTGACAAAACCAAAGTATTCCAATATAAGGCTCTTCCCAGTATTCCTTCCTACTACCTCCTTCCCAAGATTAACAAGGGGCTTAATAGCCCCCCAGGTACACCTATATATGCTGCCAATAATGGAATACTACAACACCTCTGCATTTATATTGACTGTTTCCTGCAATCTTTGATACCAAAGACTAGAACATATATTAAAGGCACAACCCAATTTCTCGCCTCTTCATCTAATATTCACCTTGAAACAGGGACATACCTTGTTCAGCAAGAGTCTCTGCACAAGCATGCCACATGACTTGGGCCTTGCGACTATCGAATGGGCAGGGTTAAAAGAGGGGCATATGTTCACCAGTAAGGAGTCATTTGTATTCTACTAGAGTTCAATTCTCAGAACAGCAATTTTAGGTTTAACAAAACATTTTACTTACAGACCAATGGGACACCTATGGGGGCCATCACGGCAACTCCCATGCCAATATCTTCATGTATGCATTTGAAACTGATCACTGTTATATCACGGTTAAAGTAGTTCTTTTCTATATCGTTTTTACCATATATACAGTATTTGCCAGATTAGTTGTAAAATGAGTGTCTCTTTGATTTGAGAACCATTGTGCCATCTCGTACTTATTTACAGCTGCTTGCCCTACTATCTTGTATTCTGTGGGTTAATCATTACTTGATTTCTGTTGAGGCAGGTCATTTGTAAGCCTTCCCACTCTTTACTCCTGTCCCTCTATTTTGTTATCTTTATTTTTTTCTTTTCCTTTTGTCTTCCTCATAGACCTGTTATGTTTCAACATTCAGTCACACTTTACTGCTTGGTTCCACCTTTACTACAGGAATGATATTTATCTTGTACCCCCACTTTTTGCCAGTTGAACAGCTCCTGTATTATGTTGTTGTGGGTATGACACTTATGCACATTTCTAATACTCAAACTATGGAGAGTGTGGCGAGTACTCAAACTATGGAGAGTGTGGCGAGTATCCTTACCTCTGTGTAGATGTATGGATGAGGAATCATGCTCAAAATCGAATTAAGTTGAGAAAAATGACAACAGAGAATAGGTCTAATAACACTGATATTTGCCAACTGCGAAGAACTCAGAAAAAGATCAGGGAGATGGAATACATTGTTGAAAATAATGTAAAAGACAAATGCGATGTCCCCGTGTAGAATGGAGAATAGTGACTATTTACATAAATGGATAATAGATATAAAACAAAGCTAGAACCTTCTAATGTTATCCTACTGAATAAACCATGTATTGCACATCTTAAAAAACAATTTAGGGGAGGTAATCACATGCTTAGGACGACAATCTAAAGAATTGGTCAGTATTATTGGGAGGGAACTTGCAGGTCACTGGTTGCAACGACAGCAAATGATCATTTGAACAGGGGAGGCACATGTGGCATTGTATCCAGAGTACACTCCTTTTCCAGGTGCATGGTTCTTCAGTGACTTTACAGAAAATGTCAGTGGATAGAAATGTTCAGGACACTGATAATTGCAGAACACAGTAAAGATTACCATGGTGAACCAGGTAAAACATGACACTTGCCTGTCATCCACCCCACTGAGTATCATACACCATACTCAAACCCACTCCCATCATAGAAACCTTCCAACACTTTTCTCTGCTTTGCCAACAATATTGTAGGAAAAAACAGTGGCAGCACCCATCAACACGCTCCAACTGTAAGTCATGTCTAGTTGTCACAGCATTTCTTAGTCCAGCAACATTGATGAGAAATTCTGCTGGAACTGTTCCTTGTTGAGTGACTTATTCATTTAATGTATTTACCTATTTATTATTTATAAACCTCTGTGGGGACTGAGTCTCGCAGGAGCAGCTCCTGCCCTCATCTCGAGAGACTTCAGGAGAGCACCATGAGTACAGAGGGCATGCTGGCAGTCAGCGCGAGGGAGGTGCAGAGAGAAGCAGCACCCCGGCGCTCCCCCTTACAAGGAGCCAGCAGGCCAAAGACTATAGTGAACAATGAAAGACAGTGAAGCTAACTGCCTCATGTAAATAGTTTGTCTGATTGCTCAAGTGAATTGAACTAGTAATCAGCACCTGTGAGTAGAGCTTTACTTTGAGTCACAACAAAATTGGCGACGAGGACAAAGATATGAACTCTCTGCTGCAATGATGCAAGGTGTATCCACCCCCGGCATTTCTGCAAACTCCAGGTAGGCCAGCGATGCCTTGGCCACAATGGGAGCCACTATTCACTAACTCTGTGGAAGCCTTGCGGGGGCATATGATGTTCGGGAAGGAAAAAGGCCTTGCTACTCAACACCATGGGGTTGGAAAGTTAAAGCGTCTTTATGGGACTGAAGCAAGAGGCCAATGAGAAAGAAGGAGATGATGTGTACAAGGAGACCATCAGGAGAATAGTCAAAAGATTCTCGAGCAAAGTGTACACTGTTTTGCACATAATTAGGTTCTACACCAGGAAGCAGTAGAGTGCTGAACCGGTGGATGACTACGTCACGAGCATGAGGAAGATGGCTGCGCTATGCAACTTTGGGGACAACATGACAAACACAATATGTGATATGCTGACAGTCCACACCAACAGCAAGAATGTATAAGACAAAATCATTGTGGTGAAAGAATTCAAGTTAGACAAGGCCATCCAGATAGCCAGAGCGGTGGAAAAAGCCGCTCTCCGACGGTAAGAAATGGTGGGAAGTGTTTAAAATACATAATTACATGCTATTCAGTGTCAAGGGAACAGAGAAAGGCACAGGAGTGATGCCAAAGAGGAGAGAGGTTGGACAAAGGCACACCTAAAATGTCATAGGTGTTCCAGCACTCAACACTTGGTGAATGACAAGGAGTGCCTGGCCCGTAAACAAAGAATAAATGAACTGCAAAAATATATGGTCACATCACTTTTGCTTGCAAGTAGAAAGGAAAAACAATGATATCTGTAGAAGCGACTAGAGATGCATGAGGCGATGAGTTCTCTGAAGAATAAAGACCAACGATCATCATGGTGAACAGCTCGAGGGCCAGAAGGGAAAAGCTGCATTGTGTAATCAAAATTGACAGCAAGGAGACGAGCATCATGGCAGACTCCGGTTCGGACCTAACAATATTTCCCATATGCACCTACAAAGACATGGTAGGTCAAGAGATAGTAAAGGTTTGTAGTACCAAGCACCGTTCCACAGTGTTTGGAGGGGATTCAGTGTGTATATTAGGTTATATCAATGGAACCCCAGAGTTCAAAGGCGGACAGACGGAAACCAGAGTGTACTATTCAGAGGAGAATCCATCAGTGCTGGGGTGACAGGATCAGACAAAGCTAATCATCAAGTTGGATCCCAGTACAGAAGATCAAGTGCTCTCCATAATAACAGGAAGAGCATCAGTGTCAAGGGATGAGTTTTGGAAACTGTTTATGGAAGGGTTGGAAAAGATCAAGAACTATGTACATACAATTAAGCTGCGACCAGGTGCAGTGCCAATCAAGGTGAGACAGGTTCCTTCAACGGCAAGAAGTGCTTTGCAAACTCAGCTCACGAAGATGGTTAATGAGGTCAAGATAGAAACAGTGGAGCCATCAGAATGGCTAAGCCTGGTAGTCCTGATAAAGAAGCAACAGTCAAACGACATCAGGATTTATATTGACCTGTGTTGCCTGAACATGGATGTGAACAGGTGGACACATCATCCCTAGCTTCCATCCCTTCATCTCCGTGATAATGGAATAGCAGAAGAACCCTATGTGAGAGACGAGGTATCATCCTAATACTGCATTGATTGTATGAGTGACAATATGCACACAGATACCCATACTTAATGTACCATTGCACTGAGTGGGTGGAAGGATGTCAGCACACACCATTAGATATCATGGAGTTATATGTGAGATCTAACAAAGGCAGAGTGATGTCATGAAGGAGACATATGAAGAAGCACTGAAACGATAGGAAAACACTAAAGGAATGAAGAGCTAACTGAAGTAATAATAGAAACATGTAATCGAATATGAATAAATCAAATTTACAAGGAACTAACCTGCTGACTAATACATTTATATTCACAGAAATGCTAGCAGATGATACATATAAAAACTTTCTGCAGACAAAAAACCTAACCTGCCTAGAGAAGCCATAATGGCAAGATGGACATTGGACTCTTGTTAAAACCAATTAACCTACTTCAGAGACAGACCACAAATTAAGAGCAGTCTACTGGTCTGGGATCAAGGATGCTACTTAAGGAATAATTGCAAGGCACAAGGGGAGTTACACGGATAAACCAGGGACGTAAAACATATTTCTCTTAGATTTTAGCAAATGAGAAAATATCTTCAAGAGCCAAGTATTGAACAATTAAAGATGCAGAAAACCCATGTGAGATGAAGTGAGCAAGTGTCTAGAGGCCAAGAGGGGTTAAGCCACCCAGCTCAATGTAATCAAATTGCAGTGAAGAGAAGGTTGAGATGGACACATTTGTGGTCTCTTCACACATGATTCAGAAGTTGAAAACAAGTGCTATTCATTGAGCCCAAGTGAAGATAATAGTGTGCCTACACTCCCTTGAATGTCCTAGAACAGAGAACAGGCTTCAAGGTCACCTACAAAGGAGAAGCCCTGATTTAGGGCCAAACTGATTAGAGATGATGGAATAATTGGGAAAGTTGGGAGTAGTCTGCCATTCCTCTCTGCACCTGATTTTCATTTTGCTTACATGCTGCTAAATAGCTGAAAGTCCAAGGTTGGGAAAGCATGCCAACTAAACAGATGGTCTATGTAGCAGCATGCTATACAATGTTGCAAAGACTAACCGACTGCCATGTTTCCCTCTATAATCAGTATTTTATGTATTAGGTGGTGATTTAAGGTGTGCCCACTAATTAAGGTGCAGCCAATGATGTTATTATGACTTACATATACTATAGGTACATATGTTCCCTTAACCAATCCCTCCCTTAAATAGGTTTTTAGTTTGCCTTGTAGGATGACATCATAGAGGACGCATATATAGGTATGAAACTTTTGTATAAACACACTTGGGTGTGAGTGTGTGAATTACTGCATTTTATTCACCAGATTGCCCTTATTTATTTCTATGCTGATAATAAAGTAGTATTTTGCCATATTCTTTGAGTCTGTCCATTAATTTGGCTCTGTGATTGTTACTGGTAATTCCAACTAGCACATGAGACTCTTCAATGTGCTAGAGAACAGTTGAGCATAAATGATTTGATACTGATGATGATGGAAGCCAAGTACTTTTCAAAATTAGACATGAGGGATGTTTATCATCAGATAAGCCTTCACAAGGATTCAAGGCCGTTAACGGCACTCATTACACCATTCACCACATATCAATTCACAATAATGGCATTTGGTGTGTCCTGTACTGCCTCAGCATTCCAGACAATGATGGATGTGTTCCTGCACAACATAGGCAATGTATCATACTTCCAAGATGACATCCTCATCTATGCTGAAGACTTAGAGACTGATGATATTGTTTTGAGAAAAGTACTAAAAAAAATTGCAAAAGGCGGGAGTGAATCTAAGCTATGAAAAGTGCATGCTGAACGCGAGTGAAGTAGAGTACTTGGGATTTTCGTGGGAAGGAATTTGTCTGAAGAAAGACTAGTTGGCAGAGTACTATGCAAAGTTTGTGCCCCGGTTTTCAGAAACGACAGAGCCACTGAGATAACTACTGTTGAAGGGGCCAGAATACAAATGGGTCCTGGAACAGAAGAGATCATTTGAGGAGATGAAGACAAGCATAGTGGGTGCCCTATACCTACAACCCTTCAACCCAATGTGGATGACGTACATCAGCACAGGCACACATTAATCTATATTAGGGGTGCCACTCACACAGAAGAGAGGAGAGGCAGACTATGCTGTGGCATTTGTATACAAGGCTGTGCCAGAGGCAGAGAAAAACTACTTCAAAGTCAAGAAAGAAATGTTGGTGTGTGCTTAGGCAGTGCAAAATTCCAGGACATATGTGTGGGGAACGACGTTTCACCTAGTCACTAATCACAAACTAATGATGCACATGTTGAGCCCAGGTTAGCACGCATAGCAGAAAAACTGGAGGTGTACACCTACCGGATAATACATATTCTGGGATGGAAGAATGCGCAGATGAACTGCATGTCATGCCTACCGGAACAAGGAGTTTGGGTGACCACGTTTATTAAGGACGAGTAATTGGTAGCATATGTGGAAAAACTGAGGAGTAAGGAGTTCTTAGAGATGAATGAGATCCACTGGTGAGAAGAAGCGGAAAAGGATGAAAGCATGGCAAAAGTGACCAAGTGGGCTAAGAATTGATGGCCCTATGTAAGAGTAACTACTGAAGGACTGAGGCCATACTGGAAGGTGGCAGAGGAGATCTATAAAGCAGAAGGTCTTTTACTCTGGTTATCAGGTGATACCTCCTGTGGGCATGAGGAAAGTCATCACTAAACTTAAAGAGAGTCATACTGGCTGGTTGTGCATGGACTAGGCTATTCAAACAATGATGGAAAGATGCCACAAGTGCATCAACAGCGTCAAGAGACTGAAATTAAGGAAAGCACCACTCATACCCATGGAAATCCCATAATGGGTACAGCATAATCTAGGATTGGACTTCATTGGACCATTAGGAACAAGTCACCTGAGCACAGCCATAGAGGTGGTCGATTACCTCTCAAAGTGGGTGGAGATGGAATGTGTGCATGATATCACTACAGCGACTGTAATGAATGTACTCATGTCAGTCTTTCAAAGAGAAGGGCTGCCAAAAGAAATTGCAACGGAAAATGGGGTCCAGTTGGAGTCAAGAGAATTGAGAGATTCATGAGAGACAACAACATCAAGCAAATCATGGCATCCCGGTATCACCTCCACGCCAATGGGCACTTAGAAAGGGCAAACATATTTATCAAAGGGGCCTCGCAATTGGCCACAGCATCAAACGTTGAGCCCCACCTGACAGTGAAAGAAGCAGTAGCTGGTCAGAGATTGACACCAAATGAAACCACCAATGTATCCCCATTACTCATGCTGAAAGGGAGAAGAGCTGCGTCCACGCTAGTACTTCAATGGTTATCGAAAGTAAGAGAGGGTGACTCTATAAACATGGAAGACGTGGTGTGGAGAACTAAGAAGAGCAAAGAGCACATGAAGTAGTGGAATGACCAGAGCAGGGCAACTAAAAGAACTGAAGTGGAGGAAGGAGACTTGGTAAAAATGCACCTCCCTCACAAAGATCACATTGCAGGATCCAAGTACAGTCAACCCCTCAAGGTAGGGCAGAGAGGTACTCTTGAGGTGGAGCCAAGTACACCCACCCAAAGGTCCTCCCCCATAGTGCCTCTATTTTGGGAGTCAGCGTGTGAGATACATGCAGTACCCGTGAACATATCTATACCAAAGAGAATCTTGGAAATAAGGTTCCCATTGAGGAAGCCATACATGCATTCCCAACCATATGATGGCCATTTCAATGAAATCCTGGAGGAAGTGTGAAAACCGAGCAAAAGAGAAAATTGGTGACATCATGAAGAAGTAGAGCTGACTCACCCAGAAGTGAGGCAGAGATGTGGGAATATAAATATCTAGAGGCTCTAAAGAGGAGGTGTTAAAGATGAGCTACATTTTAAGCTAGAGATGAAGATGTTCATGCTACAGAAATAATGAAGAAAATATAAAGTCATTTTACAATTGTACAGATGCAGTAACGCAAATAGATAAAGTATTCTTAAAGGCTGGCTATGTAGTTAATAGATTGCGGCGATGCACCAACGTATATGCATAGGAAATGTTTGGACAATGGACGATTCCTCCACAACGTACTTTAGCAGAACTGGATCCGTAAGCAGAAAGGCTTTTTCAGTGTGTCGCAGTTAGAAATTGAAAACTGAACCATGGAGGTGAATCAAAGAAAGACTTGGTTGGGCCAAGACCAGGAGGTGGAGGCCACTGTGTGGCTGAATGTTCGAGAAGTGGTTACAAAACATGTGAAAAGAACAAAACTCCTGTCTTAATTGAGGAGCGAGAACATCAAAGAATGTCAGAGGTTCATCATTTAATAGTATTTTAAATGCAGGAAGACTCTAAAATGTGGTCTGCAGTCATATGATCAGATGGAAATAGATATTGGGACAAGCTGTATCGAAACCAAGAAGACAGAGTATGCCTATACTCCCTCATTTTCTCCAGCACATTTCCAAGGACAAGTTCAAAGCCTTAATTGACTAGCAGGCTGCAAGAGTGATGATAGATGACAGGCTAATTGGTGGGAAGCTATGGTTATGACCAGCCCAACAGCACCTGTGTGCCAGCGTGCATGCTGCTTACGTAGGTGGAATATTACAGAGGGGTACGTTCATAGAAACCTGCACTAGAGGAGGCTTAGTTTCCCCACCTGATGTTAGAAACCCAATCACCTTCCCTATGGAACGTATACCTAGATGTTCACTGTAAGCCATTCACCTTCCCAAGTAGGTTTTTGTAGTTTGTCATGTCAATTGACGTCAGTGATGATGATGAAGTTTTTACTATAAGTGTTGCATTTTGTATGAAATTCTCTGAGTGTGAAGATCGATAAAGTTTGTTGATGTTTGTTCTATCCCTATTTTAGATAATAATAATTGATATTAAAACAGATGCACTTTACCAACTTCCTGAGTCAGTTTGATTATTGATGTTTGAGTATATTCTGCCTCTCCATCCATCTCAAAGTATTGCTAGCTTGTCTTAAAGGGCTTGGTTGGACACCCCAGTTCACGTGATAGCAGAGAGAGGATGGTTAAAAATCCATCGACCTAGTAAGCTTTGGGATCCTGGAAATATCAGAAGTCCTCCATCATTTAGCTGGAGGAACGTCAAGATCCTTTTAAATAGCGGCCATCAGTTTAAATAAAACTTGCAAATACAGGTGGGATGGATCCCTCGTTTTCAAGCAGAATCCCCTCACCGACTTCTATAGTCAACCAGCGGCTGGTTGAGGAGGAGATGATCCCGATGGATGGAAGTAGAAAACGCGAAGAGTGAGTAGGCTGAGTGAGGTGGCAAATTGTACAAAAAAGGTAGCATGAGCCCTCGAAAGAACACAGTATGATATCCTGTTCAGTGGTTATTAACCACTTTGAAAGTTTGTAGCCATCTGCTTTTTGCTCACTGTACCACTGAGCAAGAGTACCAACAGCAACCCCATACACGTATTTCAGCCTTGTTGAGCCTCATCAGTGAGGTGACGCTGTGCCTCTCTAAGGACTGTGAGCAGGAGTCCACGTCTGGTTGCCCCAGGTAACCTAGGGTGACCAACCCCAAGTTCCTTCCAAAAATACAAAAAGGTAGCAGGCGCCCCTCTCTCGAAAGAACACAGCATGACAACATGTTCAGTGGTTATTAACCACTTTGAGAGTTTGCAGCCATCTGCTTTTTGGTCACTGTACCTTTCACAGATGGGAAATATCCATCTGCATATCAGTCTTTGTCCCGCCCACATGGGCAGTCCAGCACCAAAATGTAATGGAAATTCTCCTCTGAACAAGAGTACCAACAGCAACCCCATAGACGTGTTTCAGCCTTGTTGGGCCTCATCAGTGAGGTGAAGCTGTGCCTCTCTAAGCACAGTGAGCAGGGAGTCCACATCTGGTTGCCCCCAGGTAACTTAGGGTGACCAACCCCAAGTTCCTTCCAAAAATACAAAAAAGGTAGCAGGTGCCCCTCTCTCGAAAGAACACAGCATGATAACCTGTTCAGTGGTTATTCAGTGAGGTGCAAATTGAATGAGCATTGAGCGGGGAAGAGCGATAACGCAGATAGAGTAATGGAGGGTTAGTTGGGGTGATTTTTTTTTTTTTTTTGGTTTAAGAAGAAGAGCGTCCTATTTTAAGATGAAGAGCGTCATATTTTAAGGAATATAGATGAGGAGCGATCTATACAATAAACCCGGAATCCTATGTCAAGGACATTTAGAAGGAGCTTATCCTAAAGTCCAAATGGACGTATATAGGCTACAAACGATCAAGGATTGTTAGAGAGGACAGTTCTCACTCCAATCTGAGTCATTATTAGGGCCAGGTATGGTCACGAGGAGCGTTGACGGAAATATATGGGGGCCGCCCAGTCTGTTAGTCTATCTGTTTGTCTGTATATTACATATGGTGTATGTGGTAAAGAAATGAAATATTGAGAAACAAGGAAGCTATAGACTAATGTAGAGAATGTAGAGAGTTGAAATGGAATTATTTAGTTATTAATTGATCAATAATGTTAATAAAATAGGTAGATGAAGTGAAACGTGACATAGAGGTTTGGAGCTGCGACAATTGGTGCACGCTCATATTGCATTATTTTTCTGGAAAGCATTTTTCTTTGTGTGAAATAACAGTAAGTTGAGACAGTCGATTGTGACTAAGTCATGATGGAGGCTATTACTCTGCTTATACACTCGTGCAGACAATTACCAAAACACGCACCCAAGCTCAAGCAGCACAGTGCAGAGTGGGTTAAGGGTATGGCAGATAAAATGTTCATGCCATGGCCAAAGCAGTTTTGCAACACATGATAACATACTTGCATGCGGCATTTACATAAAAAAAGTTAGAAAAGAGGTTAGGCAGCTTAGAGCTTTGGAAGATGTACCAGGAGGAATGGGAAGAACCGCCTCCTGAAGACTGGATGCTTAACCAGTGTAAAGAGGGGAGTGAAGAGCCTTCTTCTCCCCCTACCACGCCTGAAGTAAATGGCGATTGTATGAAAGTTGAAGGATTATATCCTTTTAGAGAGCTTAAGGCAGCAACAGTGTATAGCAATCCAACGTATAAGTCACCTGCATGCAGCAGCGACGAGAGTCCTGAAAAGACTCCAGAAAGAGATGTGATTCGTAAAGTACCACAGGAGAAGGAGAGAAGTGATCGATCAGGTATGTCTCTGGATATAGAGAGAGGAATACAAAGATGGAAAGGAGAGAAAGATAAAGCTGATGAGGTAGCGTTAGTACAGAACAAATGGATGCGTAGTCAGATATTGCTCAAACATGATGGAAAGAGCATCGAGGAAGTAAGACAAAAGGAATATCAGAACAAACAGGATAAAAAAGGTAAAGAAAGAGAGAAATGATTGAAAGAAGACGAGGCCAAAAGAAAGAGTAGACTGAGGCGAGAACATCTGTATCAAGATGAACAGTTGAAAAAACAGGAAAGAGCAGAGGAGCAAAGGAAGGGAAATCGAAGAACAAGATAGGCTAGAAAAGAAAAGAAAAGAGAAGAAGTGGAAGAACAGAAGTTAAGAGATAACATGATACAAAGATGCAGAGATGAAGAAGTATGTAGAGCAAATGAGAGAAGAGGGGTGAAAACACAGAACGAAGAAAGGGTAAAGGAGGAAGCAAAGACAGAAAGGGAGTTTGACAAGGAAATAGAAATCACAAGAAGGCAAAGGGCACGCAACATTGATCACATAAAGAAAGATTTGATGGAACCTAATCCAGTAGTAGCATGGGAAGACATAGAAGAATTCTTCCCGACACATGAACCAATGCCAGGGCCCTCTAGAGCAGATCTAGAGGATAATTTTGATATAAAAAGCATTGGAGAGAAATCGATAAGGTTTATCATGGAATTAGGACCAAAAGTGAATAAAAAATAAGAGAAAAAACAATCGATTTGAAGGTGCACAGTCGCAAGGCAAAGAGAGAGGTTTGTTCAGCCTAGAGCATAGAGCCTTGTTTTTGAACAAGCTGACTCTGAATAGAGATGAGAAAGAGCGAAGCCACATTAGTATGGGACAAGATATGTCAGACAAAGACAGATAAACCTTCAGAGGGTAGGAGGAAGCTAGTGCATGTGATTCAGAGGGGTGCTCTCCGACAGACAGGGAAGTGAGATGGTCAGATCTGGACCTACCTAAGTCGAGGACGATAGTGCCCCTGGTGCGGCCAGATCAACCTAAAGGGTGATCCCATTGTATGAGAGGGGACTCACCACCTTATGTGAGCAGATTAAGGTCATTACTGTGAAGAAGATGGTGCGGAACCATTGTCCCTGGTATGGACAGGCAGACGATGGGGGATGAATGCGATTTTGGGATCTCACACTGAGTCTGACCTCGGTTGCCAGAAAATGGATCTATGAATTAGAGAAAATGACAGGAAGAACCACATTAGCAATAGGGGATATTAAGAGTCTTCAAGCAGCTATACTTGTGGAGAGATCTGATGACATCTGGTCGAGAGCAGGATACACAGTTGTCACTGCTCAAAACACAGCGTTTAATAATTATAGAGCAGCAGTCTGGAAAGTGTTTCGAGTACAGTATCAGGATATGTTGAATATTCAAGCTATAATGGCACCTAAGATGTAGGAAGGGGAGGATCTGGTTATTTGTATTCAGAATTTCCAAGCGCAGTGGAGCCTGGAAACACGCGAGCCGTGGGGAAAATCTATAAATGTATTCTATCTCATATTATGTCAAGGACTGCCAGACAAGGTGCAGAGACAGCTCAAAAAGCTGGTGGGTATGAAGGCAAAACCATGGTCAGAAATTCAGCTGACCAGTGTGCATCATTGCCGATTGTTGCAAGAGTAAAATCAAAAGAGAGAAGACGGTAGGAAGCTTGAGGAGGTTAAGTTGGTACAGAAAAAGTTATCAAAGTATGCTATAGAAGGGACAATGTTAACTAGTGGAGAAGGGTCAGGATCACAAGAAGCCGGTATGCCACAGGTGAATAACCAATGACAGTTTGATCAAGGAGGGAATGGATTTATACCAAGAGGTAGAGGAAACTTCCGTGGAAGAGGAGGATTTCAGAAGAATGAAGTGAATTTCCAGAGTAACCAAGGTGGGTTTCAGCCTATGCAGAACAATAATCAAGACATGCAGGGAGGGCAAATTAGAAGGCTCCCTCCTGTATGTTGGACATGTGGAATGACAGGGAACATATCACGAACATGTGGGAGCCAAGGGTATGTGCAGAATGGGCAGTTCTCAAGAGAGGGGACCACTTATCCGAATGCATATAGCTCACAAAATAGGGACAGGTTTGCCCAAGATAAAACAGTGTATCAAGCACAAGCGCCGAGAATGCAGCAGGCTTTGCAACCACAGCAAGCACCATTGAATCTGCCACAGGGACAGTCAGATCACGCACCCATGCAGATACAGCAGAGTGCAAACACAGGACAGTTATTGACTCCTAGGATAGGGAGTGTCTCTATCGAGGGTGGGAATCCTTTCACGGGCATAGGAATAAGCATGTACCCACAATAGGACAGCTCACTGGGTGATTTGATGGTTCAGTACTATCAGTAATGCCAAATCCTGAAGAGGAACCAAGGGTTGATGTCACGATAGGAGGCAAATCCTTTCTTTTTTGGTAGACACCGGTGCAACCCTCTTGCTGATCCGGAAGGCATATTTTTTTAATATCAGGTAATGCCATGAATGCTCAAAGTTTCACAGGAGCTACAAGTAGAGCTCCTTTTACTGAAGAATTGCCATTCTCTATAGCAGAATGTGATATGTCTGTTCCATTGTTGTATTCAAAACAGACACCAGTTAATATACTGGGTCGAAATCTAATGACAAAATTGAACATGACGATTTCTTTTACTGATGAAGGCATAGTGTGTCCAACGCCAGAAATATGTTATTTAAATGTGAGCAAATTCATCACGGCATTAACAGGGCAAATAGCCATACGAGGGGTACCATTAGAACGAGAAATATTTCATTATGGGGTATTCATTTTGTTAACATGGCTTCCTGGTTTTAGTAGACAAGACTATGAGAATACCTGATGAATTTCTCTTTAGGCCAGAAATTCCCATGGACAAAGAGGAGTACAAATGTTTCCCTTAGAGTTACAAGCAGTTATGGTGAGAGGGATCTTGGCCATGCTTATATGATTTGATGATAAAGGTAGATCATGGAGCACAGTAATTGCTATTGGAGAAGGTAACAGATTAACTGAAGTGACTGATGAGGACATATTTAACGATGACCCTTCTGATGACGAAGTAGTGTTTGAAATGAGCATTACATATTGGGTTTGGGCAGAAAGACGTGCGTTTCCATTGAGAATGATGATAGTGAGACAACGTCCTGCATTTTTTGATGAAGACATGGTGAAAGTGCCTGTTTCATTATGGACTACGCACCCTTATGACGTAGGCCTATTAAAGGGGGTTGGAGAAGTTAAGACTAAACTGAAGCCAGAAGCAATTTTACCTCGAGCACAACAATATCCCATGTCTGGAGAGAAGACAAGGGTCTTTTTAAGACAATATCCGTCATGATGGATCAAGACATGTTAGTGACATCAGAGTCACCATGCAATACCGCAGTGTATCCTGTCAAAAAATCAAAGAGGAGGTTGTGGCATTTAATTCAGGACATGCGCCCAATCAATCAGATTGTAGAGGCTGAGTTTCCTTTAGTTTCTAATCCAGTGACAATCTTATGTAGTATCCCTGTTGAGGCATGATATTTCACTGTGATTTAGTTGAAAAATGTGTATTTCTCAATCCCATCGCATAAAGATTCCCAAGAGTTGAAAAGCACAATATTACCCCAGGGGTTCTGTGAGTCTCCATCGATTTTCAATAGAGTCTTGCAGATGGACTTAAGCAATATTGATTTTCCAAGTGTTATGCTGCAATATGTAGATGATATGTTGGTCTGCAGCATGTCAGAAGAAGAGTGCAGACGTGACTCAGTTCAGCTAATGATTGTTTTAGCTGAGAAAGGATATAAGGTGGACAAAGACAAATTGAAGTATCACCAAGAAAGGTTGTTATACATTGGTCAGTTAATTTGGCATAAAGGAAAGAAAGTCAGACCTGAAAGGGCTGAGGCAATTTTGAAAGCAGCAAAGCTGAACACAATAAAGCATATGCAGCAATTCCTGGGACTATGCAATTATGTAAGAACATGGGTATTTCATTATAATTCATACACAAGGCCATTGTTGCAGGCCCCAAAAAAGGCTCAACCAAATCAGGAAGAGATTGTATGGAGGAAGGGTTTGATGAGTTAAAAAGGCAATGTGTACAACTCCAGTTTTAGGGATTCCTAATTATTGTGAGGAATTATTTTTATTCTCGCACACAAATGGAACAGTCATGACAGCAGTACTCACACAGAGAACTATGTTGAGGTATGAGCCCTTAGCATATTACAGTGGGATTTTGGACCCAGCAATGAGGGGTCACTTCCTGTGCAAATGATCTTTGGCAGCCGCCACGTTCACCATTGAAAAGTCTGCTAGCACAGTAATGGGGTGTTCCATGATGTTGTTTGTTGAGCATGCATTATTTGCTGTTTTGGAAAAACCCACATTGGCATCTCAAAGTGTTTCTGCTTATGAGGTGGTTATATTGAATCCAGCAAATAAAATAATCAGGTGTAAGACAGTGTACCCTGCCACGTTTGTAGCTGAGCCACTGGCAGAAGACAAGCATGTACATGATTGCTCAAACTATGAGGAATTCTATGATGAGATCACAAGAGCAAAAATAAATGCTTTGGCAGGTGGGAAGATTCTTTTTATTGATGGGTATTCAAAAATCAATCAAGCTGATGGGCAAAGATATTCAGGCACCACTGTGATAAGGCACAAGGATAACAAGGAATTCAAAGTAATGAGAAGTGCACGACTACCGTCTCACTTTTCAGCACAGGCTGCAGAGTTAGTGGTGCTGATTTTCACACTTGAGAACAACGGAGACCAGGACGTAACTATGTACAGTGACTCTGGCTATGTGACGTCGACAGTACACGCAGGGCTCGCACATTGGAAAAGGAGGGGTTACCTCAGAGCGGACAAACCTCCTGTGCCACACGCTGCCTTATTGGACAGACTTATTAAAGCATTACAACTCTCAGTAGCCATCATGATCATTAAATGCGTAGTGCATACTAAGAGAGCAGATTTTATTTCACGTGGAAACCAAGCCGAAGATGAAGAAGCAAAAAGAGTTGCACATTCAACAGAAATTATGAACTTTGATATGCCCAATGTGAATGAAAGAATGGTGAAGATGATGATTGTAAATGAAAGCTTTAATAACTTATCGAAGACACAATTGATGGAAGTTCAAGGTGGAGCACCACAAGATGAGAAAGATCTGTGGGCACAGAGGGGGTGTTCTTTATCCCCTTCTGATGCATTGTGGTGACAGGAAAGCCCTGGTAAAGCAGTGATGCCTGTATCCTTATTAAGAGTGGTGCTGGAACAGCTACACTACCGTGCGCATGTCACTAGGGAAAGCCATGCAGCAACTATTGCGGAGGACAGGCTTGTACCGAATGTATTAGAACACGTTGCTTTTTATGTAGTAAATTGCATCATTTGTCAAAAGTTTACTGCTGGGCACATGCTGCGAACAGTCAGAGGAGTTATACCTCAAAAGAATGGTGCTTTTCAGCATTTACATATTGATTATGTTGACATGCTGCAAGTTTGTAATGGTTATAGATATCTAATAGTGGTGGTGTGCCCCTTTTCTAGGTGGATCGAGGCTGGTCCATGCACACACCCAGACGCCACTTGTGCTGCAAAGTTTTTAGTTTGAAAAGTATTTCCTAGATGAGGAATATGTGAGGTATTAAGATCAGATAATGGCCCACATTTTGTGAATGAAGTGTTCAAGCAAATTTGCTTATTGCTCTATATAACACATACATTTTCCTCAGCTTATCACCCACAAGCAAATGGTTAATGTGAGAGACTCAATGGTCTGCTCAAGGAAAGGATAGCTAAGCTTAAGTTAACTTTGAAAAAAGGATGGTTACATTGCCTGCCTCTTGCATTATATGCACTGAGGAATTAACCCGGTTCTGACCATCACCTCATGCCCCACGAACTAGTAAAGGGGAGGGGAACTAGAACACCTCTCACTCCTCCATTGAGGACTAAAAGTGATGCCCGGACAACAGCAGAATTGTTAGGAGATGATTTATGTGCATACTTACATGTATGACTACAAGTATCTTTGTCATTTCAGACCAACTCAAGCGGACAGGGTGTTGGTCTCAGAAGACAGATGAAGACCATACAGCAACTGGACCAAATAAACTATTATTGGCAAAGTTATTTCCCGGGGATGAAATTCTGATCAGTAACTTTATCTACAAATGGCATCAAACCACATTTAATTGTCCTTTTATACTATGGGATGTCACACCATCAGCAGTGAAGGTCTTAGGAAGACATGCTTGGATATTCCTCGGTGATGGAAAGATCTACACTGACGAGACCGCTTCACCCCCACCCTATTCGGAAGCAAGCCACAGAGGAAAAATTCAGCATGTGCAGACTAGATCAATGATGAGGAAGACGGACGCAGAGACTGTCCAGTAGACAGATAACAAGTTCATTGGACTGTGGTTCATTTGTGATACTCTTTGTAGCAGCTAAGCAAGGAGTGAAAAAAAGCTATTATTCTTGAGCAACAGGAGCTTGCTAACATTGTACTGAGACATATTGAAGTTTTGAAGGGAAAAGAAATGCCAGTCCTAGAGTTCATCTTTGACAATTGGAAAAGGGAGCAGTTCCCTGATTCCTTTCTCACTGAGTTTCTCTTTGGAGGCACCCATGGTGGTGCCTAATGGAAACGTTCATCAGATCATTCTTGCTGTTTTCCTCTTCATTCTTCGTGCATATCCTTCATTGGTTGGGAGAACTGTTGACAAGCACGTGTTTTTGCAAGATCCTAAAAATGGTCCAATCATGAGGAGACTGCACGCAGCTATTATAGAGCAAATCCTTCAGCTACCTGAGTATAGTACAGCAAGCACAGATGGTCTTGTCTGACGAAGATGCACAGAAACTGCTTGGAATGGTCTTTTCTTTCTTGATTAAAGAGTGTCCTTATCTCATTGGATGACAAACCAATACAGGTGTATTTCTAAGGGATCCTAGAAATCGACCTTTGGTAAATTGTCTGATACATGAAATTCACAGGCAGATCTGTTTATTGCCTGACACATCCCGTTAAATGCATGGATGGGTTTATCGAGTGATGATATTTAAAACTTACTGGCCTTGGTCGTTTACTATTTACTAGAAGCACAACCTCATTTGGTTTGGTGAAAAGACGACTCTTTTGTATTCATTCGGAATCCCAATCAACCGTCCTGCAATCAGCCAGTTGCTTGTGGAGCTTGTGGATCAGATCCAGCAGTTGCTGCAAAATTGCATTAGATTGCCTTATTAAAAAAATGTTGCTATGGGCAAAATTGATAGCAACAACAAAGTGGCAAACAACTAGAGAAAACCACGACGTGCAAGGATCTATTGTTGTATAAGATGGACATACTGGTATATAATATATACATGCATCATGTTCATTGTCATTCTTCTTTCTCTCACAGAACGTATTGTCTATTATGTAGATCCAAACAAGGCAGTAATTCCTGTACATCTTCCTATGCAGCAGGAGGGTACAGATGTGGCAATTACAAGGCAGCCAAGGTCTTATGTTATTGTCGCTACTCCAGTGGTACATATGAAAGTGCCTAGTCCTGTGACAGATAGGTCTAGGCTTCCTTTTGTGGGGAGGTCAGCTTTGCAAGTTTTTCATTATTCGTATTTTGCCAATAGGAAGAAACCTTATGTGACTGTTTCTACACCAGTAGTACATGTAAAGACATTGATTTCATTGACAAATGTCCCTATGATTCCCCCAGTGAGAAGGAATCATGCTAATATACTTCATGGAGTTATTATATGAGCTCATGAGGCAAGAAGGAGACCTAGGAGAAGTACAAGGGAGGATGATCATGAATTGAATGATTATCTAGATACCACAGCACATTTGGGGAACAATATATGGTATCAGCACATGAAAGAGGTAGGAAAACAAACCTCAGAGGAGGAGTGCTATGTACGTGCACTCCTGCGTTATAGTATGAGGAAGTGTAAGATATTCATAGCCATTGAAATAGATGATCAGACAGCACATTGTCTATCTCACATTGCACCCTGTAAAGCAAGAGGTCTGTTCATGGGCAGGACAGCCTCTTTAGTATGGGCAACAGAATGGACAGATCCAAACGAAGATGAGTATGTTCAAGGCACAGAGCCTGAAAGGGGCCCCTAGGGGTCCCTCGCGTTATGGAAACAAGGCAAGTCAGCACACATGATAGATACGCCAGACACGAGGTTGTATTCCCAAAGCTAGGGTTTATTGCAAAGCAAATAGTCTCAGTTGGCCAACTCGGTCTCATGCCCCGTGACGTGTATCTTTAGACCTCAATGGACACAAGAAAATGAATTATGTACATCAGATACATATATACAAAATGCATATCATACAATCAGCTGTGACATGTTTAACACCCCCCTTTATTGGGTTTCTTTGAACTCGGTTTGATGATGGACACTTCCGACGAATATGACACCTTCAAATATCTATTCTAGTAACAATATGCAACCTTGCAATTGCAGAGACATCTTTTCTTTGTTGAACAGAACACAGTGCTTCTGTTCTTGTAAGCAAGCTTCATACGGGGGAAGAGTCACATTCCAGACTTTGCTATCTATGAGGTGCTATTCGTGTCCTGGGAGCCGACACGCTCTACAGGGCTCGGAAAAGGAGGGCCGTAAGAAGAGCATAACTCAAGCCTTTAGCTGCTTTATTCTAGCATATTCTACCATATAATGAGACTGGCTGGCAGCTGTGAAATGATTAAATGCCCTGTGGCTCTGCTTCAAGGCTACATTCGGGAGGGAGCCGGGCATTCCTCTCCGGAGCTGCCCACGTTGTGTTTCAACGAACTCTTATTAGCCTCTCGGCCTTGCGGCTTTGTCCTTTCACGTTCAGACAACAATGTTAACAGTCGAGCAGTGTAAGCAGAAATGTGCTGCAAAGCTATTTTAACAGAAAGCAATGAGCAATCGTTAGAAAACAAAATGGTGATCCTTGTTACATCAAAATGGCCGTTCATTGGTGAAACTCGGAAACCTGTATTTCTATCGTTTCGTATATGAGACGGTTGGCCTTCGGCCACCAAAATGCGTTTGCCGTCCATCGTGAGAGGTGTCCATTTTCCTAGACCGACAAACCCTCCTTTTGGCCATATGCCAAACGTCTCATTCATTCATGGTATCCTCCTCTAATGACGATGTCTGAATTTTGCATGCTATTATAAGCATCATCATCGTCATTAATATCTATAGCCATTAATTCTTTCACTGTTTTCATTTCATTAGTGTCTCTGTCATCCCAGCCATAAGTTTGTTTTCTTTTTGTTATCATATGCATACATCCCTTAGTACATCCCTCAGTTATCTGAGTGCAAACTATCGGTAGGCAGTGTTTGCAACAACAGCACGTTATGAATATTCCAAACACTACTACTAATATCGCAATCAACTTCCATCCCCAAAAACGCAGTATTCCCAAAAACCAGAACTCTATTACCCAGCCCCTTTCTTCAGTAGGGAGTTCGGAGCTTAGGACATGCATTTTATTTATTGCTTCAAAAATCGTTGTGTAAAAACAGAATCAAAATATCGAGGCTGAGTACCCCAAAAGGAAATACACCGAACACGGGTTACAAAGGAACATACAAAGTACTTTATTCTCTACTGAATTCAACTACAAAAAACAGTGCAAAGTCAGATAGTTATCGGCCCTCAGTACAACACAACAACCTCCAGCGTGGTTGAGTGTGTTCAGTGAGAGACTGTACATTAGAATGCATTCGCTTTTTATAAATTTTGTGGGCACTATGTCCAGCCCCACTTCGGGTTAATAGTCTACTTTATACATCACCAATTCTAGGGTTTGTGCCGAGTCTCAAATAACCGCATTTAACTGGTTTGTCTTTAATACATGTAACAACAAGCGTATGCATTTACTGTGTATTCTAAAGTTTCGCATGCAGAACTTCTTAAACATAAATACAATGTAATAAGACAGATGTTCTTCGTTCAGTATGCAAATACATTATCTTCAATATATGCTCATGGATTAGTTTCATCGAGCGAGTGATCCCTTTACACATAGGTCAACGAAGGAGGAGGTCTCAGTTCATGACCTCAACAAGTGGCCTGCAGGCAGATTACACATTAGCTATGTACAGAGGTCAAGACGGCCATGTTGTATTTTGCAATGACATCGTCCACCATTTTAGCTCACAGGGTGACTTTTCCACAACGAATCCTAAAATGGCGGTTTGACCTAAAATGGCGGCCTACATAGATTAAAGGTCAGGACCTTGCAGCACAGATCTCGCAAGCGACTTTCGAGCAGCTTGGCGTAGGCCAATATTAATATATTTATTACAATAGGAGGCACGATATACTTTCTATTCCGACAGTAGGGGAGTAGTCATCTACAAATATGCAGCACGCTGATCCCACAATCTTGCAAATTCCCCCACGATCAACTAGGATTACATTGAGAGCCATTCTATTTTGCAGCGTCATTAACCTAATTCCTTTTTCTTCCAACGTCATGTTAAATAATATATCTGTCGTTGTGTTTATGGTATCTTTCAGTATTCTGGACAGCTGCTTTATGTTATAGGAGTTCACTATCTGGGACAAGAATGGAATGAATGATTTTGCTACGTCCTTTGCTATCAAAACACCTTTGCTACTCCTTTGGGTTCTAAATCTGGATAGCCTGACCATGTCTGCTGTTTCTAAGAGGAATACTCCCGGGAACAGTAGACCTGGGTAACATGTACCTCCCCAGTTTCTGGGCAACCAAGGATATGCTTTTTCTCCACATATTAAATAGACTGGATCTCCCACATATACTGGTTCTATTTCCTATTCTAGTACCGCTGTATTCATGCATCCAGTAAATGTTCCTACTGAATAGGAGCCTTTCTTTTTTAGACAAAACAGGACAGTTCTCGGGTTGTAATTCACAGTGTAAGAAGGGGGAATTGCATCTTTGTTCCCGTCAAACTGGTGGGGACAATCTATCTTGTCTATTTTGTCATGTTATTTTTCACTTACATTTTGGCGTAGGTTCTGTGATCATCACTTGTGCTTTATGGAATATGGAACAACCCACAGGGGAGTTTTCCTCAAACTCATTCATGTTTGTTCTATCTAATTGACCCGTACTACTCTTATTCCACTTCCCATAAAACATTGCACTCAAAGATGCACTGCATGCAGAACTTAATGGTAATGGTTGTACATACCAACCTATTCCTTTCCTCGCATGCTGCGGTAAATGGGCGCATACCCAACAATTATTTTCCTTTAGAATTGCATGCGTCATGTTCATGATGAGTAATAGTGTATTGTTCCCATACCCTTCTCTGTGTCTTTCTTCCATTGGGGACAAGGTATAAGTAATCAACTGAACCGGGCTTTCGGTAGTGGATATATTAACTATTGGTAAAAACACATTCCACATACCATAACACAAAGGCTGTCGTTATTGGTGCTACCACACTCATGAAGCACATGATTATTGTCAAAGCCAGCGTACCATTTTTTTTACCATGCGTTTTCCCTAAGTTTACAGTCTTTATAACTAACTCATTCTCAGCAGTGGTGCAGGAGGAGGCTGAAACCGGTCCCCACATTTTTCTCACCATCCTTCTTCTTCCTGACAAAGTTTGTCGTGGATATCTCTCTTCGTGGCACTTGTCCGGATGACAATAAGTTCAAATGAATTGTCAACAGTTTAGTCTGCCAGCCCTTTGCAGCCTGGTTTGCTTATTCGATCTAGGCAAGATCACTTATCCTCTCTCATACTGCTCAGAGGAATTCTGAACAGTTCTCTATTGCCTTTGTACCATGTGCGCCCAGCTTGTTCGCTCGGGTTCAGGACACATGTACTTTTTATGATCGCACCGAGGAGCCGCGAGTCTTGAATTGACCGACTTGCACAATTGTCACGCTTCCCTCCTCTACACCTCTACTTCCTTCTTCGTCCATGAGTGGAACCAGAGGTTAGCATAAACACCAAAGAACTATGGATCACTCTGTCTTTTCAGGCCGCAAATCATATCGCCTCACTCCGGGTATTGTGTGATCCGTGAACAGTGCCGGTGCACTTCCAGATCCAGGCTCAGAGTCAGCCTGCAGCGCAATGGCAGATGCTGGTGTGCACCGCAACAGTGATGCGGATTCGGTCTTTGGCTCTGACACAATGGCAAGTGCGGGTGGTCACCAAAGGGGTACACGTTTAGTATCTGTCGTTATTTGCAATGCAGATTTCGTGTCGGCCAACAGTGATGTAGGTTCTGCTGGGCAACGTTGGGGCACTCTTTGCCCTTCCCCCTTTTTGGCAATCTTTTCAGGCTTTGTTACGAGTTTCACTTCCCGGTCGGACAGATTTAGCGGCTGTGGAATGGCAGCAGTTTCTTTCATTTCTGGGACCGCTGTCTCTTTCCGGTCGTCGGGATTGGGCAAGTCTTTCAGTGAGGATTGGATCTTTTTGGCATGGGTGGCATGGATCCACGACTTCCTCCCATCCACCCGTATTGCCGTCTGCGTTGCCAGAAGCACTTGATAGGAGCCGCGCCACCTGGGTGCTAATGACGATTTTCTCTCAAAGTTCTTAAGCAGCACCCAGTCTCCTGGCTCCAGCACGTGCCCCGGACCAGTATATCTTATGGGTAGAGCCTCCTACACCTGCTGATGAATCAAATGCAATTTCTGCATTAAAAGGCCACAATAAGTGCTAAGTACAGGATGTTCCACTTCACTCAGTCGCTTTGGCTGAGGTGCGCACCAAACATTCGCCGGCCTCCCCATCACAATCTCATACGGGGAGAGCCCAGTTCTTGCCAGTTCTTGCCTGTACAGACGTACGCATGGACAATAGCGCTATCGGTAATGCATCCACCCAACTGAACTTGCTCCCTGTACATATCTTGCTAATCTTTGACTTGAGGATTCCGTTGTGCCTCTCAACAAGAACGGCCGAACTCGGATGCCTCGAACTATGAAATCTCTTATCAATCTGAAGACCTGCACATATCTGTAATACCACTGCGCCCACAAAATGTGGACCGTTATCTGACCATATGACACGGGGCAAGCCAAAATGGGAAAAGTATTCTTTAAGCATTACTTTTGCCGTACTCATTGCTGTGCAGTCTTTTAAGGGATATGCCTCCACCCACTTGCTGAACGCACAGATCACCACTAAGACATATTTCAAGTTTGGCACCTCTCCATCTCTATGAAATCAAAATGTATTACCTCAAAAGCCATAGAGGACGGGCCAAAACTGCCTATTGGAGTCACTGTTTGCTTTCCTACATTGTGTTGTAAACACGTAATGCAGTTCTGCACCAACCTCTCTGCATTCTTCTTTATGTTTACATTCTACCATACCGTAGCTAGGTGCTGTATTATTTTTTTAGCACAGATGTGGGTAGGGCTGTGAGCCAGTGTGACCATTGTAGTCACATAATAATTTGGAAACATCCATTTTTCAGTTCCCTTGTCCACCCAACAACCCTCTAAATCTAACTCAGCAGAGCCCTCTGCCCACCCTTGTATCTCATCGGCTGTGGCTTCGTCCTTCATCTCTTTGCCAGTGGCAATTCCATCTTCTTTCATACAGGGTACTTCCTCAGTCTGGACTGTCATCATGTTATTATTCAAATCAGTGGCAGTTTGTTTCGCAATTCTGTCTGCAAATGCGTTTCCCTCTCCCACTTTGCATGTTATCTTTTTATGTGCCTCGCATTTCACTATTGCTAGGCGCTTTGGAAATGTGAGTGCAGACAGCAATCGTACAATCAAAGGGCCATGTTGAATTCTGACGCCATGTCAAGAAACCCCTCTCACCCCAGAGTCGACCAAATTTATGAACCACCCCAAAAGCATACCGACTATCAGTATAGATATTCACAGATATTCACAGGCTCTGGTCAATGCTATTATTTCTGCGGCTTGTGCCGAGTTGTAGGGTATTCTTTTGCTTTCTACAACACTCTCTAGGGTAGTGATAGCGTAAGCGTCAGTTGAGGTGCCATCAGGTAATTTAAAACAAGAGCCATCACAAAATAACTCTCCATCTGGCTCCTTTTGTGGGATGTCACTTAAATCAACTCTCCCCTTCGTTTCTTCCTCAGTGACCATTAAGCAATCATGGGGTGGTGATTCGTTGTCACCAATTTCTTTTATGGGCAATGGCATTCATTCTGCAGGATTCAAAGCGCTACACCTCATAATTTGGATATGGGGCGTGAATAAGATAATTTCATATCTTGTCAGTCTAGCAGAGGTGAAGTGATGCGTCTGTGTCCTATTTAATAGGACATCTATGGCATGTGGCACCATCGGAATTAAAGTATGCCCCAAAACCATCCCTTCCGTTTGTTTCACCGATGCAGCAGCCGATGCAACAGATCGCAAACATCATGGTAGTGCGCGCGCTACAGGGTCGAGCGCAGAAGAAACATAGCTGCACGGCCTATTTCTTCCACCTTGTTCCTGTGTCAAAACAGCTAATGCACATCCTTCATTCTCGCATACAAATAATCTAAAAACTTTTTCATAATTCCCAAAGCTAGGGTTTATTGCAAAGCAAATAGTCTCAGTTGGCCAACTCGGTCTCATGCCCCGTGACGTGTATCTTTAGACCTCGATGGACACAAGAAAATGAATTATGTACATCAGTTACAAAATGCATATCATACAATCAGCTGTGACATGTTTAACACCCCCCTTTATTGGGTTTCTTTGAACTATGTTTGATGATGGACACTTCCGACGAATATGACACGCTCAAATATCTATTCTAGTAACAATATGCAACCTTGCAAGTGCAGAGACATCTTTTCTTTGTTGAACAGAACACAGTGCTTCTGTTCTTGTAAGCCAGCTACATACGGGGGAACAGTCACATGCCAGACCTTGCTATCTATGAGGTGCTATTCGTGTCCTGGGAGCCGACACGCTCTACAGGGCTCGGAAAAGGGGGGCCATAATAAGAGTATAGTTCAAGCCTTTAGCTGCTTTATTCTAACATATTCTACCATATAACGAGACTGGCTGGCAGCTGTGAAATGATTAAATGCCCTGCGGCTCTGCTTCAAGGCTACATTCGGGAGGGAGCCGGGCATTCCTCTGCGGAGCTGCCTACGTTGTGTTTCAAGGAACTCTCATTAGCCTTGCGGCCTTGCGGCCTTGTCCTTTCACGTTCAGACAACAATGTTAACAGTCGAGCAGTGTAAGCAGAAATGTGCTGCAAAGCAATTTTAACAGAAAGCAATGAGCAATCGTTAGAAAGCAAAATGGTGATCCTTGTTACATCAAAATGGCCGTTCATTGGTCAAACTCGGAAACCTGTATTTCTATCGTTTCGTACATGAGACGGTTGGCCTTCTGCCACCAAAATGCATTTGCCGTCCATCGTGAGAGGTGTCCATTTTTCCTAGACCGACAGAGCCCACACCAGAAATCATGTGATAGGATACAAACATCCTGGGGTGAAAGGGTCTGAAAACAGATGGGAAGTGAACAGAAGACTTGAGAGTCCCGGAAAACTTGCAGAAGAAATTTGAAGATGAAAAAACAGAGGCCAAATGCAGATTTGGGGATCAGTACTTTCTCCAGACAGATGGGAAGAAGGAGTGGTTATCTTCAGAGTATGGGTAGTAATTGGCCACTACAAACCAACCATTGACATTGTGGAAAACGGAAGCAAACCTTATGCCCTAGACTTGCTAAGCTACTGACATGGGTCGAAGACAAAGGAGGGCCCTTACAGATAGTGCCTCTGGATTGTGCAAACCTATGATTCAGAAGTAATGGCACAAGAAAACTTGGCATGAATATGAATAGTGTTTGAATCTTTGACATGCCAGGAATTGGCATTGGAACAGCAGTGATAATAGATCACTACTGGGCTTGTGGATCGAGAGCGTATATGAAACTACCCAAGGATTGGGAAGGACTATGTTCTATAGTGAATGTCCATGTTCCAGCATTGGTAATTCCTAAAAGTGACCTGAACATTGGTGAGTTCCCGAAAGCAGACACCCATTTGAGGAAGAAGAGATCTGCCGAACTCCTGAATCGGATGAAGATAGATAGAGAACTATTTCTCAGCTAAGCCAATAGAAATCTTTGATTCTTTCCTATATGAACACAGATTGTTTAGTAAGAATTCATAGATATTTATGATAATTTTCATGCCGAGTATCCAGACAGATGCAAATACTAAGTGGTTACAGATAACCAGATGGGAGCTTTTGCAGACAATCAACACTACCATAAAGGGATTCAATGCTATCAAGGAAGAGCTGAGAGCCATATGACTGAAGACTCTTCAGAAAAGATACGTCCTGGACATGATTACAGATATGGATGAAGGTGTTTGTGCCAAAATTGGAGAATAATGGTGTACATTCATAATGTCTCATGATGACAAGAATGGCACCTTGACAGAGGCCATATTGATGCTGACGAAGTTACATGTCCAAATGATAGACCAAGTGGAAGACATTGCTGATGACAGTTGGTTTGGTTCAATATTCGCATGGGTTGCACAATGGATGGCAGATATATGGTATTGCTTGTATTTTGTGTGATCAGGATAATAATCTAAGATCATGATTGATGTCGAATCAGGATGGAAATCTAAAGAGCTAACAGAGACTACATGAAGGCCAGCATTCATGCACCTGAGGAAACGAATTTCCTGTACCCAAAGAACCACAAGAAGTTTGTGGGGAAGTGGATCTACTGCAGTCCAAATGGATGCTTATGACCTGGAGCACGTGTAATCAGCAGGATGCCTGAAGGAATTCATAAAGATATGGGTCCCAAAGAAGCACTTCTTCAGATGAGGATGTCTAGGTATGAAGGTTGATGAGAGAGTGGTTGATGAATCACCCAGAGGGGGGATGTAGAGGTGGAGCCAAGTACTCCCACCCAAGGCTCCTCCCCCATACTTCCTATATGATGGGAGCCAGAGTGTGAGATACGTGCAGTACCTGTGAAAATACCTATACTAAAGAGAATCGTGGAAGGGTTCCATGCATTCACGACAATATGATGGCCATTTGAAGAGAAGAGATGCAGAGACGTGAGAACATACATTTTCTAGAGGCTCTAAGGAGCAGGTGTTAAAGATGAGCTACATTTCAAGCTCGAGATCAAGATGTTCATGCTACAGAAATAATGACGAAAATATCAAGTCATTTTACAATTGCACAGATACAGTAACGCAAGTAGACACAGTATTCTTAAAGGTTGGCTATGTAGTCAATAGATTGTGGCGATGCACCACAGTAAATGCATAGGAAATGTTTGAACAATGGATGATTCCACAACACAGCAGAGCTGGATCCCGTAAGCAGAAAAGCTTTATCAGTGTGTTGCAGTTAGAAATTGAAAACTGAACCGTGGTTGTGAATCAAAGAAAGGCTTGGTTGGCCCAAGACAAGGAGCTTGAGGCCACTGTGTGCCTGAATATTCAAGCAGTGGTTACAGAACGTGTGAAACGAACAAAACTCTTCTCTTAAGTGAGAAGCGAGAACATCAAAGGTGTCAGAGGTTCATCATTTAATAGTATTTTAAATGCAGAAAGACTCTAAAATGTGGTCTGCAGTCATGTGATCAGATGAAAATAGACATTGGGATGAGCTGTATCGAAACTGAGAAGACAGAGTATGCCTATACTCCCTAATGTTCTCCAGCACAGAGAACATTTCCAAGGCCAAGTTCAAAGCCTTAATTGACTGGCAGACTGCAAGAGTGATGATAGATGACAAGCTAATTGGTGGGAAGCTATGGTTATGACCAGCCCACCAGCACCTGGGTGCCAGCCTGCATGCTGCCTATGTAGGTGGAATATTACAAAGGGGTACGAGGGTGCCAACCAATTATAGAGGGCCACGTAATAGAGAGCCCTATAGTTTATATACCAATGAGATGTCATGTATTTCATGATGTATGTAGAAACCTGCACTAGAGGAAGACTTAGTTGCCCCACCTGATGTTAGAAACCAAATCACCTTCCCTGACAAGTATGCACCATATACCTAGATATTCCCTGTAAGCCTATCACCTTCCCAAGTAGGTTTTTGTAGTTTGCCACCTAGATTGATGTCAATGATGATGAGTTGTTACTATAAATGTATTTTTTATGAAATCTGCTGAGTGTGAAGATCGAGCAAGTTCGTTGATGTTTGTTGTACTCCCTATTTTAGATAATTGATATTAAATCCGATGCACTTTGCCAACTTGCTGAGTCAGTTTATTGATGTTTGTGTATATTCTGCATCTCCATCCATCTCAAATTATTGCTAGCTCGTCTTAAAGGGCTGGGTTGGGCACCCCAGTTCAGTACCAATCAAGTGTGCATGCAAGATGGGAAATGGTGGAACTTGGAGAGTGTGGTGAAGTTTGAAAAGAAGCTCAATGATGAGAACGAGTTGCCTACACCCATACAAGCATCCCCAGGGAAGAGTGGAGTCGAGAGGAGTCGAGGAAGAGGCGAAAGGAGTACAAGATCTACAAGGTGATTGGGATGTCATAGAAGCAGAGAAGAAGGGCGAGAATATGTGGCACCCAGTGTACCGAGTGAGGAAGAGTGACCACAGTGTGAGCGACAGAGGCCATTGAGATACAAGGAAAGGAGGTATGTGGAGAATGAGTCTCGCAAGAGCAGCTCCGGTCGTCATCTCACGATACATCAGGAGAGCACAGGGAGCATGGAGAGTGCACTGGCAGTCAGGCGAGAGAGGTGCGGAAGGAAGCAGCACCTCGGCACTCCTCCTTACAAAAGGACAGCAGGCCAAAGACTATAAAGAACAATGAAAGACAATGAAACTAACTGTCTCATGTAAATAGTTTTTAGGAGTCTTCAAGTGAATTAAACTAATAATCAGCACCTGTGAGTAGAGTTTTACTTTGAGTCACAACAGCACCTTTCTTTATTTTTGGTAATTAGGGGCACACTAATTACTGAATCCTCTCAAATTATGTATGGGTCCAATTGCCTTGCTGCCATTATAGTGAAATTCAATCACAGTTGTAGAGAGTGTGTAGTCTGAGGACACCATCTGATGATATCTCAGTGGAAAGGTATCCTGGGGTGAGAAGTCTGAGAGAAAGGTTGTTCAGGGCCAGTTAGGATCAATTTTGCATTACCAGCTGCAGCCATGTGATGTATATCCACTGGTGGGACCCATTTCTCAGTGGGAGATGTTGAGGAGCACCACAGAACTAAAAAGTCCTTCTTTCTAAGGGAGATGGTCTGTGGGATACTTGGTTACCTTTTTCTCAAAGGCCAGGAATGTCAGGAGGGTGATAGCTGGAGTAGGAGACTGTTCCAGAATATGGTGGCAGAGAATTGTCTAACTTCCTCTTTCTGAGCACCAACAGAGAGAGGTTTGGAGCAGAAGAGGTTTGCAGAATCCAGAGATGTGTTTGTAGTATAGATTTGGATTCAAGGCATTAAGATTGTAAAGGCTAAAGCTTACCTACGCTATTGATCGCTCTGCCTCTGCTAAAATGCAAGCAGTGGCAAAATATTCACAACATGGGTAAAACCAGCAAGCACACAAATGCCTTGTTGTTCTTGAGGAAGCATGCATTTTTGGACAAAGTATAGGGATTCGTGAGTGTTTATACCACAGGAATGACGTGTGTGCGTACTTATGATCTCGCAGTTGGAGTGTAGGATACAATGTAATATATGTATGTGCTTACCATTTTTTGAGCTAAGCATCAAAAAGCAGTGTGTGTGTCAGTGAGAGGGGAATAGTGAGAGAGAATGGATGCATTAGGGAAAAAAAGACCGAGCCATAGAGAGAGAGAAAGGGAAAATTAAGAGAGAAAGAGGAAGAAGGGAGTGAGGGGGTGAAGTAGGTCGAGCATATTGCATTCAGGTTGAAAAACAGACGTAGAAAAGACTCGACACCGCGTACAGTGAAAGGGATTCGAGAGTACCTGTTAATGGAGAGGGGAAAAAACGACTCCCGGGGGAGCGACGGCAGCCATGAAAATAAAATGGTTTCGTATATTTGCAAAAAGATGGGCCCTCTGGGCTCCAGTTGAACATGACCTATTGGGTCAACCAACTATTTGATTTAGTGTAACAAGGGTCTGCAGCTCAAGGTCTAGTGGATTCAAAGGTCAGGCACATCATAGAATTTCAGTTTTAAAGGTTAAAACAACCCAACTTCCATTTGACCAAAGCGGACTATTTGCTTCAGTACCTTGGCAATGACTTTTCGTTCAGCAGCAAGGCACACGGTACACTCCGGGGCTCCAAGGAGACGCGTGCGTACGCGTATTCAAGCCAAAATGCCTTTTCAGCAAGGAACAATGCTAATGTGAAAAGATGTGTTGTGAACGTGAACACTTATTTGTATGATAGTGTTACACTTAACGGCCACACAGGCATGATAATTGGTGCCTTTAACATCATGTCAATTATCGCAGTTCACTTAAGATTTTGTGTCTTCAGTGAGATAAGGCACCTCTTGCGAGACCTCACTCCTGTACTGTTCTGTCGTGAGACAATAAGGATCTATGTAACACAAAATCGCACCAGAAATTAGCATCTCTAAATATAAATGCACATAATATGCACGGACTTCCTAAAGTGTATGTACAAAAGTTTAATGCACTGTTTCAGTAGCTCTCAAGTGTGTTCATATAGTCCCTTGACATTGGCATGGGGGTAATTTTAGGGGCGGGGGGCAGCAGTATTTGCCCACCTCAACTTTCATGGCACACTATTTTGGCTGGGGCACCTTTTCTTCAGATGTCATGCCCCCATCCCCAAAACAATTTTCAGCTAAATTACTCCACTGGGCATTGCACAAGATGTTCCCTAGTGCTTGCATAGATCTTTTTTTTTGTATTGTATTGTATTGTGAGCAAAGGTTAGGCAGGGGCTGCACGGGTTATTCTAGTATTTAGATTTTAGTTTCGATTGTGGTGGTCACGCAAAATGTTTGAAAGAATGTTACACACACTTTTCACGGTCTTATTTTATAAGTTTCATGGGTCAGGGTCCCTTTTCTCGGAAGGTCAGTGTTCTTTTTTTCGGTCGATACATTACTATTTTATAATATGTTATCAACATGTTTTCTTCTTTGGAGCATGACTGTGACATGATGGTATATACATCTGCATGCGTAGGCGTATACATTCATTTTTAGTTGTATGGACTCCCCCTACGTACAGCGCTCCACTGCTTTTGACCTAGGTTCATGCTTTATAAATGCCACAAATACATATGTATTTCAGTCATGTGTTCATGCGAGTGTGGCCAGAATGCTGCATGCTAATTAGGCTCCTTACTCATTTAGCATGCTTTGAGTCAGCATCAGCTGAGGGTCTGCACATTAGCAACATTTAAAATGAAAGTGAAACTGAACAGTCAAGTTGCATCAGTTCCCTAATCCTGTTTCTTCTAGATCAGGAAATTAGAGCACAGTATCCCCTTTTCTCTCCTTTCCTTACCAGGTTCTCGTCATGAACTTTCTGGTCTCATTTGATAGTATCTATCTGGGAGCCTCCAACCTATTGATGACACTTCCTCAGAGAGTGCAAGATGCTGCAGTCTGAACGATGATGACATTTAAGAAATATGATGTCACCCCAGCATTGCGCTTCCTACATTGGCTTCCTGTTAAAAAACCAGATCATATTTAAGAGCATATGTTTGTCAAAAGTCTTCAACACCCTGGCTCTAATCCACTTGCATCAAAAATGTGCTCGTATACACCCTCCAGGACATTATGATCCAATTTGGATAGTAAACTGAATATGCTCATGTGCTGGAAAGGCAGACAGGGAGGCTGCCCCTTTGTGGATCAGAAAACATCCAGATGTTGGAATACTCTTCCAGTTCTGCTTCGAAGAGAGATACATCGCCTGACCTTCCAAAAACATCTTATCATTTTATTTTAATAAACCTTAAACAGCACTTAGAATTAATAATATTCAAGGTTTTTATGCAATCCCTATGATGTTAAGTACCTTTGGCTAATTGTTGCACCTGATAAAATGACGCTAACATAACACAACAGTGGGGATGATATTCATCAGAACTGCTCCATGAGCCAGACGAGGACGACTAGTCATCTTACTCCAATATCTGGGGTATTTTATTGCACCACCCAAAACCTAACCCTCCCACTAACCCACCCAACCAGCTCCCATAAAGTGTATTCCGGTCCACTGTCGGTCCAGGGAAGAATAACGCAACTGGGACATTCATCTTGTAACCTTAGGGCCCACGTGGTAGCCATAGAAGCCATCAATGTGCAGAGGCCAAAGTATGGTGCCTGTTCCTAGTGCCAATGTGCGATCCTGCCACCCTAATGCCCCATGAAGACATTGAACCGGTAAGGGTCACCTCCATAAAATTTCCCCAACACTAATCATCAACTCGTATCAACTTGATGAATGAAATATGTGTGCCTGGGTGTTCCTCCCCACTTTTGTATTTCTCCAAGGTGTCCTCCACTATGATAAATGTTTCCCTTCCGCTGTTGGATAAGCTCCTAGATGTTCATAACTCTGATATCTGCTCTTAGACACGCCCCATTGTGATATGTGTTTCTAGGTGTCCCCACTGTCACTTTGCTCCATTTTGTCTCACTCCCGGTTGTCCCTCATTGTAATGTTGCTTCTAGGTATCCAATTGTGTTTGCTCTTAGGAGTGCTCCTACTGTTATCTACACTAGGTATTTTTCCTACTCAGATGTTTCCCGGGGACTTTAACTTTGTGACATTGCGCCCAGATTAGAATATCTGATTGCCTATGCTGAATATGATCTTTGAAATGCCCATCATGACATAAAACCGGTATCCCTCACTAACACAATTTTCCTGCCAAATTTGACTTTGCTCATCACTGTAGCCACCCAAGTGCTAATTCAAAAACCCCTCTGGACATACACTCAAATTAGCAGAACTCTACATCCCTCCCAACAAGCACTCCCCAATCTATGTGCACACCAGGCTTCTTTCTGGATACAGATACCTCAAGTGCTGCTGCCACAAATCACATACAAACATATCCACACACCGAAACCAGGTTCTTCCCACTGGGGTGGGAATTAACCAAATCAATGATCCACAATTCAATTTCAGTTCAAAGCAACTAAAGGCCTTGCTAGTCAAAGAATCTATCTCCAAGAATGGCGAACCGTAGAAGGCCTTCCCACTCCCGCCCTCCCTTCCTTATCTATGTCTTAGCTCTTGCACTATCTGAAATGTCGTCAGGTGCGATAGTTAATTTCACATCCTTACTGTTCATGGCCTGTTAGAATGTCATTGTATTTTCCCTTGTTCCCTCCCTTGCCTTGAAGCGCTTTGAAACACATTGTGTATAGGCGCTATATAAATAGACATATCATATCAATATGTATCTGCCCACGTCCACTCTACCATGCTCTGTTGCTTCCAGTCTAGGTCTGCACTACACCAATACCTTACTTGCATACATGCATGTCTCATATAACTTTTTTGATGCATCCACTTTTTCTAGACGTGTTAATAATGCAAATATAGCACCTGATTCGCAAAGCTTTGCTCTGGTGCAAATTAGGAGAAGCACATAAGCAGCTTAGATGTCCAGCTGCTGCCTTATACTTGATTCACAATGCTTTGCACTGGCGTACATAAGGATAGGCCCATCAGCAGCTCAGAATTCCATCCACTTATTCCAAAGCCTAAGACTGGAGTAAATATGGAAATGGATAGTGCAGCTCTAAAAACAAAAGGGAACCCAGTATTATTCGCTAGGTCCCTGAATGGCCCTTTCTCATTGTTTAGTTGGAGATTAATTAAAAGCTTGTATATCTATACTTTCAATCAAGCTGGAGCCAGTAAGATTATATGTTTGATTGCTGTCTTCAAAGTGCACTGCCGAATCTGGTGCAATATGGCATTTACAGTACATTCATTACAAAAATAGAAAAAAAACGATTACTAAGATTACAGGATTTTCCTAATTAACAAGGCTGGAATGGCATTTAATTTAGGCTCTTTTTAACAAAGAAAGTATCAACAATTGGCCACAAGGGTTCACTGAAAATTAACAAGACTAAGTAGATAATGTTCTATATGCATAAGTTCATTCTCAAAAAATGCAATGAACAGAATGCAAACAAAGTGGAAAAGCAAGGGGGCCATTTTGCTCTGAATAGTGTGCAAAATGAAAGTGTAAAAGCAAGGCATATTACAATCACACTCCAGCTCATTTTAGTGACCTTTTGAAGGTGTAGGAGGAGCACAAAACAGAGCTTGCATCTTTTCTTTGCTTTCCTCCTCCCTCTCGTAAGGTTACCAGGTTTGGCACCTGCATGAGCCTTACCCACAGTCAGAAAACTGATGGATTTCTCTAGCAGTCAGATTTCTAAGGAATCCACGACAAAACAAAGCGTAATTTGCAGATGGTCTTCATGTGTTTGCAAAACAGAGCTGAAAAGTCAAGAGCAAATGTGATTTCGCCTGTTGTCCCTCTTCACTATTACGCTCTGCTTTGTGAATGTTTAAAACTGATGAAGGGGACCAAACAGCTTGCAAGAGCTAACGTTGGAAGCCCCATGCATGCAATTTGCATTTCATTTAAAATGACTGCATGGTGGCATGCTTGTACACTTTCATGTTGCACTCTGGCTCATTTCTGTGCTCTTCCAAGGCAAATAAGGGGCACAATGTAAAGTGCACGTTCACTTTGGAAGGGGCATCCTGTCGCTAATAACTTATTGGGACTCATTTTATTGACCTCGGAAGGGTGAAGAGCTGAGTGGACCTGCTGGGATTTGAAAGGATGATCATGAGGTCAAACACCTGCCTCTGTAGTGGATGCTTCAGTCCAGTGAGTCACAGACACAATATTTGCTTTCTTCCACCGCATTGAGAGAGCAATACCTTTCCCTAAATATCTGCCTTCCTGAGCTCTTTGCTCATCCACCTCAAACACCCTCAGGGTCAGTTGTTTCTCCAAGAAACGAGTTGGTGCTAGATCTCTTTCTTCGGCTGGGGCCTCCATCTGGAACAGCCTCTCTGCCTCCCTGAATCTTGTGGAGAATCATCTTCGGTTCCAGAAGCACCTCAAAACCTTTCTGCTTTTTCTCCTCCTCTCCCTTGCTGACTTCCTTGCTGCTGACACTGAAATTGCACTGGTTACCTGTCACCCTCTGTTCTCGGGCCCAGGTCCCCTCCCCTGCCAGTCGCCCTCCTGCACTGCCTTCCTGGCAACCCCCTGTTTTCTGTATCCCTACAGTCCCACTACCAACACTTGACACCTGATGCCTGCACTTACCCTTGCACTTGCCACCTGATGGCCATACCATTACTTATTATTTATTTTTTGGTTTTCATTTTTTTCTTATCCCATGTACTGCACTGTCCTCTCCACCTCCCCCTCTCCACCTCCCCCACCGCACTTCTCCCCCATCCCCCTCCCATGCACTTCTGCGATCTGAATGACACATGTCCTAGTAGGATGGCTGTCTGTCTCCCTCCCTTGCCTTGTCGCGCCTTGAAACACATGTGTATAGGCACATTATAAATGCCATATCATATCATATCACATCAGCCTCATTACAAGTTGGGTGGTATTCTGGAGGTAAATACGCCAGAATACAGCCCAGCAGAATTACTGTTAGCACCACTTAGTCTGGTGGATTTACTGTCATATTGCAAACGGTGTGGCGGCTTTGTTAGTCCACAGTAATCTGGAGTCCATAGGAGTCTATTGGGGATTTCAGTGGAATTACTGCTGGTGCAATTACCGCCGGTGGAATTACCACCATGGTAATTCCACCAAATTTTCTGATTGTTTAGCAGAAAGCCAAAGGATTTACCGCCAGCAGGATGCTGGAGGTAAATCCTCCACTCCAGGGCCAAACTCGTACGAAGACAGAGCAGGAAAAGTGGCAGTACATTTGTTACTGACACTTTTTCCCTGAACCACCATACTCGCGAGGAGGCACATTAGTAGTCCTTTAGTAATTGCTTCCTACAAAGCAGAATTTGCAAGCAATGTTTAGTTTATTACAAAGTAGAGAGTGAAGAGTGCAGGCAATTTTGCCTGGTTTTACTCTTCAGTTTTGCACTACGTAAATGTTTAGAATAGAATGCAGGGGACACAGCAGCAAGTAAGTGCAAACTTTGGTGTTCCCCTGCATGCACTTATCCTTTCATTTAAAATTACCAAGAAAAGGTGATAGGAAAATTGGTATAAGTGTTAATCAGAAGGAGAAAAATAACTGAATGAACCACCTGCTCCTGGATGAAAGCTAACATTTTTTTTTAAAGTTTTTTTTTATTTGTATTTGGTTCACATGAACTTTTACAAACATACATACATTACCAGATGACAACAGCAAAAGAAAGAACTACATTACAGACGTTCAATGGGGGCTAAAGACAACGTGTCCCTTACAGACACAATGAAACAACTACAAGCTTTTTTCAAATTTAGACGTGTCAGTCCCACTTGAAGGCAGGAGGGAACCAGCTATGTTTCACCTGAAAATCTATCACTTTGCAAATTCAGTTGAGGCTATATTTGTATTTGGTACAATGATGCACTTTCAAGGCATATATAACTTTTTTTCTGGGCAACCATGAGGAGTTTGTCAATTAGTGCATTTGACAGTAAATGATTGCACAGTAAAAAAAAACAGCCACACTTAACCTATAGGGTGAGAAAAATAATATTATTTAGAAGGCACTTTTTTGTCAAATTCATTGATTTACTTCATACTACTGATGTGTGCGGCTCCTATGTTTTGAATTATGATTTCTGTTCTCTATACCAGACCATGCACAATTGGGGGCCTCACAAATTGAAGCCTTCACACGCTCATGTCCCGGGGCGGGGGGCGGGGGGGTGCGGGGGTTGTTCAATGTAGTAATGAAGGCTGGCGTTTCTCTTTGTTCACGGATTCTATACATGTCGTTCTCAGATATTGTATCTGTGCAACATTTTTCTTCATCATGAACAGTTTTGTACATTGTTTCCGATCAATAAGAAACGTTCCTTTGGCTCCCCTTCTAGTTATCGGCTGTTTCTATGGTTTATTTTACTTGATCAATTGCTCGCATGGCCCCACAGTGGGAATATCTTCCCCATAGGTCAAACTGGCTTTAGCAAAGGATCCAGCACATCTAGCAGTGGTCTACGACTCAATATGGTGAAATATCAGGTTAGCAAAAACAGATACCATCATCTAAATGCAACCTTTGTAGATTTCAACTGTGTATTTGATAAGGTTGATTGCAAAAAGATATGACAGATGCACCATTCCTAATGAATTATTCAAATATCTGATATTGTTACACACAGCTACTATAGTACATGTGTAGCTTGATTACTCTGGAACTATGTTCAGGGAGTTTTGAATGTGTAAAGTTCTCGAGCAAGGGTGTGTGCTTGCCCCCACTTATTTATCTTAACTATTGCAGACATAGATACGTTTCTTGTCATTGTTTGAAATTTCCCAGCTAAAGTGGAGGAATATGCATACTCCTGTTTGGCTGTGCTGATTTACTGCTGATAGACAGAACCCTGAAAGGTCGACAAGGGGCCATTAATACAATATTTACATATTGATATGATATGGCAATTATAACATGCCTATGCACATGTGTTTCAAGGCGCAACGAGGCAAGGGAGGGGGAACAGGGGGATGACAGACAACGATCTTACTAGGCCTGGTGTCATTCAAATCACGCACGTTCATGGGAAGGGGGAAGGGGAAAAGTGTGGGGGGGAGAGGGGAAATTGCACTACATGGCATAATAGAATAAATAAGATAAATAAAAATTATGTCCAGCTGGTGGCAAGTGCAAGGTAAGTGCAGACATAAGTGCTCGTAGAACAGTTTAATAATCTATATATATATAACATTCTTAGATATGTTTCCATACTCAGTGGATGCAATTTATCAATGTTAGGTTGCCCTCTGCTGTCCCAATAGCAAAGTGCACCCACTTCAACAACAACTATCATTTCAGCATGTGGATGCAATGTATTAGTGTTAGTTTGCCCTCTGCTGTCCAAATGGCAAAGAGCACCCACTTCAACAACAGCTACCATTCTAACAAACAGAATCAGCATGGTTCTATGCAGTAACCTTCACATTCAACTATAGCAAACATTTGAAAGTTTCTTCTTTCCACTCCCACTTCTGTTCACACATCTGACGGCGGTTCCAGTATCAATGAGCAGTTAAATACCAGCTCAACATTTCAGTCTACTAAGAGCAAATGCCTACTCACAAGCTAAAACTGAAATTAGGTGCTGTAAGTTTGCTACTATGCAATCTTATGCCATCACGGGGACTCTGCGATCGATCCAACTTAGATACTGTTCTTATATCATGCATACCTCCCCTTCCATCTGATAGGTTTAGCCTGTTCAATGACCATTAATAAGTCACAGGGACCTAATCCCCCTTCCTGAAAGTGGTTGTTGGTAGTTCCAATATTTAAAAAGGGGGACAGAAGTGACCCTATGAATTACAGACCGATATTGATCTTTAACATATTCTAGAATGGTGTGTGTTACACCGGGAGCAGCAAGTGTATACGTATAAGTCTTATGCTATGCAGTTTCCGAGATCTTTGTGTCCTAAGAAATATTTGGTCTGGTATGTGTGGGTCTCTCCTGTAAAGGGGTGGATTCTATTAAATATCTGCATTTTTATATTATCAATTCGTATAACAAAAAGGTGTCTTTTTTATGCACTAAAGAAAAATCAATAAATCAATTGGTAAGCTTAGTCAACATATTTAATTATAGGCATGGTGGCTTCTCCCTCTTCTTTAATCAAGCTCTATTCTAACAAAATAGTACCATCTTTGTCATACTGTACTGAACTTACACTTGTGCATTCAGTTTTCTTTTCTAATACATGGGAGGAGAAAATATGGAAAGGTTTGTTAAGCCTACCTCAAGCTGTTCCTATTCAGACATGTTGAGCCGAATTAGCATAAATTCTCTGTTCGCTAGATTGATTCTTAGAATTTTGAATTTTCATGAAAAATAAGGACAGCTGAATCAAGTATCCTTCTTTCTCAGATCAAATTATGGAGAAGAAGGAAAGCACCTTTTTAATCGACTTTGTTATAGTGTATTACAATTCATTAGCTTTAATGCATATCTTCCTTACATCCATTGTAATTACCGTCTGAGAGTTTATGATATGATTGCTTTTTTATAACGCGCTTAATACCCAGTTGTTTCTAAGCACAGACCCGGGGATCCAACTTGTGTTGCTCCGTGTCATCTTGCTTCCATGGTGAGCACGTTGCTCCATTAATTATAATCATATATGGAAGAATAATCATGAACTTCTCATCTTTATTTTTATACATCAAAATGTTCCATATTTGTCATCAAATCAGGTCTTTCATGTACTTTATAATTAATTTGTTACCTACTAGGGACATTTTAGGTACCATGAATAGTATTATGTAAACAGATCATATTTGACATTTCTGTCTAACCTCCCCTACATAAGCAAATTACTGGACAAAGAAGTGAGAAAACAAATGAGGGAATATACACATGAAGATAGCCCAGTCCCCAGGCATCATTTAGCTTCATGTCAAATAAAGGACTGAAACAAAGGTAGCAAACATGCACAACTAGCTCCCTCAACCCCCAAGTGTGGGGATGAAGGTCATCTGTTAGGTTTTATTCCCCTAGAGCTAGCAGGAGTCCATGAGACCATGGACCATAAGATTCTGATTAAAAGTCAAAATGATTGGTGGGGAGTAACAGGCTCTGGAGAAAAAATGATATAATTGCTGTTTAGCAAACACACACAGAAGATTAGACTACAGAATACTGGATCCTCCTTTAGAATTATGCCACATAGAGTCCCTCAGATATCCCCCTGTCTCTTGTTTATACATCCACTGGCCCAACTAATTTCAAGCCACCACCTGAAATTCCAGATGTATGCAGACGATACTCAAAACCATATCTGTCTGGACAGAGTGGATAAACCACGCCAACCTTTCCATAAGTCTGAATTTCATACTTTATATGATGAGGAAAGTGTCTGCTTACTCAAAGGGTCAACTCTGAGATTGACATGTTAGGTTAACAGGGTGGGAGCTGTTTGGAAGGAACCAACATCCTCCTGAACCCCCAAGCTCTTTAGAGTTAGGAAAGACCTCCTTGAGGCGCTATAATGGACTAGGGGGGAGGAATGGCAATGGGAAGGCTCATGCAAACATAATTACATACACAGATATAGGCAAGCACTGAAGAAGGTAGTTACCGTCTAAATATAAGGCACAATTAACTATTAGTTGGATAGATTTTTAATGTCAGATCCCAGGCATTTTAAAAGCTTAGCTAGTGCTGTAGATGAGTCAAAATCTCCCTCCTTCCAAGAAGGAATGTGGCCTGAGGGATTCAAAATAGACCACAGTGTGCAGTGTTCACGATGTGTCCACTGTCCGTCAAGGGTCCATGCGGGTTAAAAATAGAAACCACATATTTTGTGCGGCAAAATGCAGAATGGGATCAATCATAAGAGTAATGTGTGGAAGAATCTACAGGACTCAGATGAACATGAGCAGGATGAGTGGAATATGGAGAGAATGACTGGAACATGTTTGAACAAGGATAACAATGTTTAGTTTTCTTTGGGCTAGGCCTCAAGGTTGGTAAAAGTCTGCTGAGCTGCAGTGTGTTTTTGCATAGTTACTAAAATGGAGGCAAGCATGAGCTACAGTGGGATTTTGCATAGCTAGCAAAATGTAGAACAAAAACTGCTGACAACAAAGAAAGAAGGCTTTGGAGCATCCCTATTATGGAAGAAGGACAGATTTGGCTGAAGTCATGATCCAGCTCCTGTGACAGCACCAATGCAAGCCAGGACTATAGAAACCCCTGCTTGAAACCACTTTGGCAGGAAGGAACCGGCAGAGGGACAAGAGAAGACCGATCAGGCAGCAGAGTCCTTTGCTACCATCCTCATTTGTAAATATTAAACTTGTTATGCTTACAAGATCGCCTTTTGACCTTATTTCCCTAGAGGGGTGTATTGATTCTGGTGTGAGCATAATTAGGGACACCCATACACAGCTAACACCCTCATCAAAGATAAACAATTTGGGAGTGATTAACAAACAGCTTATAAGCAAGCACAGAGGTTGGCACTGAGCCCGAAAAAAATTGCATGCGATGTGGAAAGACAGTGCAGTCCCCTGCTTCATTATAACAAGCAATAGACCAAGCAAAAGGATGTTTATATTTTATTTTACACCAACAAGTTTACTGGTAATATTATTATTATCAGGGTATTTATTGAGTGCAGACCTTGCTTCAGGAAGCAGTGGAGTGCTTTACAATCACAGTGGAAGAACAGGTTAAGGGTACAGAGAAAAACAGGGTAGGCAGGGCAATTGTCAGCAATAGATCTAGAAGTAACCTGGAGGAAACAGTGGGGATTAGATCACCCAGTCTCAGGAATGGTCGTTAAGTGATAGGTGTATGGACCTAGGTGTTAGGGAGAAGCCATGCATTGAAGAGGGAGGCCTTGTGCTCTTTGCTGACCTGTAAATACAAGGGGGTGAGTCAGATGTTCATAGGGAGGAGGTTCGAGAGTCTTGGGGCATAGTCAGAAAAGGCCTGTCTTCTGTTTTTTCCTTCCTGAACCAGTTCAAGTTTGCACATGTCTTTACTTCTGGTGAATCGTATGCTTCTGGTGATGCTGAATTTCTGAGAAAGGTAGGTAGCTTGGGGAGTTCAGGGTGACAGCCGTGTAGATGATGCAGCATGATTTGAAAATGATACAGGCTTGCAGCGGGAGCCTGTGCAGTCCATTGAGGGTTGAGGTGATTTGGTCAAAATTGTGGAGTCTTTTGAGGAGTCATGCTGCAGCATGAATGGTACATATCATGAGAGTGTGTGGGGTCAGAATTGAGAGGAGACAGACACAACCTTTTTGTATTCTTAAGCAAAGACATTATTTTTATTAAGTAAAAATGGGTTGGAACCCTATTCTCTGCCTGCCCTCATCCACAGTCCGGTTGCCATTTTTAAATATCCCGCTCATTGCAGGTTTGTAAAAACAACTCCATGTTGTACTTTGAGTTGCTATCACTTTGCACAAGCTCCCTTGTCCACCTCCTCACCTCAGGACCTGAGTGGTTATGGGAGTTGAAGTCCATAACTTTCTTTGGGCTTTTAACACCTAGATGGTTTTTCTCATGAATTTCATAAAATGGGCACATCAAGAAAAAAGGTGTTATGTGTGAGTTTTGGGTGTTTGGGTGAAAAGTGGGAGTCCAACTAGAATGCCAATTAGCCATTAAACACATGGGTATCAGAGGGTCTTCCTCATAGGGAAGAGGGCAACACTGTGACTCCTCCATTGAAATCATGACATCTCCCCACTAGTTGTCCTTTCCCGTGTGACCCTTACTCATATAACCACCTACAGGGTCAAGATCATGTAGTGACTGCCCTGACCTGGCCACATGTGAAGGCCACCACCAGGCAATCCATGATGGCTTCATTGGATTCATCACATATCCTTCCCCTAATAATGCTGGTTCACTCATAACCTATTGGAAAAATCTTTAACAGAAGTCCACATTACCCTGTTCCTTTCCTTTCCTGTGTTCTACAGAATAACAATAGGGCTGTAAATTTAAGAACCAGTGCATGCCTCTTGAATTAGTGTCCTTGTGTAGGTGCATCCATGTCAAGGCGGCATGGTTTGTGACAAGTATGAATTTCATACCTGTCAGATAGTATTTGAGATGGCCAAGGCTTCCAGTTCAAGAGTTGCATTGTTTTAATCTCTTGGTAATACCTTACTTCTAATATAGAGGATGGGATGCTCTATACCATATTGATCTTGTGAAAGCACTGCACTTAGGCCAATATTTGAAGCGTCTGTTTGTAGGATAAATTCCTGGTTGAAATCTGCCACCTTCAACACAGGTTCACTAAACAAAATGTGTTTGAGTTTGTTGAAAAACCATTGATCTTCAGGATGCCATTTAACTTTCTGGGGCTCAGCATTTTTGAATTTATCCATAAAACAAGACGTTATGAGAAATTAGGGATAACATGTCTATAATATCCTACTAAACCGAAAAAGGCTCTAAAATCTTTGGAGTGGGGGTTTCTTTAACAGCTCTGACTTTTTTTTTCTGGGGCTGAACAAGCCCATTTCCTACAAAAACCCCAAGATCATTTACTGCTGATCTAGCTAAATGCCATTTCTTTGGGTTTGCCGTAAGACCTGCTTTTCTTAGGGCCCTGGTAACCAAATACATGTGATAATCATGCTCCTTCCAATACTTACTGTGGATGATGGTATCATCAAAGTATGCTCCACAGAAAGAGGCATAGGGCTGGGGGATTTGATCCATTAACCTCTGAAAGGTAGTTGGTGCCCCATGTAAGCCAAAAGGCAATACTTGGAATTGGAAAATCTCCTTGGGAGTAGAAAAAGCTGTTTTTTGTTTATCTGCTCGATTAACAGGGATTTATTTGGCAGTACCCCTCATTAGATCAATCGTGGAGGAGTAAATGGCTGTCCCCAGTCAATCAATAAGATCATACATTTTGGGCATGGGGTAACTATCAAATTGGGAGACCACCTTTACCTTCCTAAAAATCAATGCAGAACCTCCACGATTGATCTTGTTTAATAACTAATAAAATTGGGGGTGGTCTCTCTCCCTGTCCTGGCAGCCTTCTCTGCTTCAACAGCTCTTTCTGTGTGCCTCACACTTAGAAACCCCAGCGTGAATGGCAGCGTCTCCTTCTGCATTGCTTGCTGCACCTTTCTCTGCATTGCCCTCAACCACAGTCTGGTTGCCATTTGTAAATGCCCTGCTCATTGCAGGTATAGAAAAACAACTAGTCTGCATGTTGTACTTCGAGTTCCTGTCACTTTGCACAAACTTCCTGGTCCTCCTCTACTTTTCAGTACGTGAGTGGTTATGGGAGTTGAAGTCCCAAACTTTCTTTGGGCTTTTAACTCCTGGATGGTTTTTATCATGAATTTCACAAAAAGGCACATCAAGTACAAAAGGTTTTTTGCGTAAGTATGGGTGTTTGGGTGAAAAGTGGAGTCTGACCAGAATGACAATAGGCCACTTAAAACTTGGGTATCAGAAGGCCTTCCTCATGGGGAAGGCGGGAACACTATGACTCCTCCAATGAAGTCATGACATTTCCCCAGTAGTTATCCCCACCCAGGTGATCCTCCCTCATATAACCACCCCCAGGGTCAGGATCAGGTAGTGGCTACCATCCCCTGGCAACATCGGAGGAGGACACCCCCGGGCAATCTGTGATGGCTACATTGGATTCATCACAGGATGCAGGGTAGTCGTTGGAGGACCTTCCAAAAGGGCATTGCCACCATCCAGGTGGGAGAGGACCAACGCTCGGACAGCAGATTTGAAATTGTTTACCTAAACATCTTCCTCCACTAATTGTAGTATTGCTTAATGTAGTAGTGTTTTTATAAGAAGTAATAGTACTACTGGCAACTGCAAAATATTTTCCAAAAGATGTTCAGCCATCAAAAATATGGGGGTGTTAGGCAAGATCGTATGCAGTACCCTTGGGGTGCACTACAACAACCCTGACCTCCTGGCAATAGGAACCCAACCTTTGGTATAGTTTGTACTACACAGGGTGGTAGTGTGTTGAGCAGCCAGGCTTATCTCAAGAGGGGTCAATGCGAGCTGTAGGGGAGTTACATGGAAATTCACAGTGACAAGTATTGAAATAAACTCTTACACACAAAGTTTCTTGATTAAACAATTATTAATTTATTTAACAGTCAGTTTGAATACACCTTGTTCAGAAGGGAGCAATATAAAGCAACATACAAATATACTTAAACATACACACTCCCATTTGGGATGGCCCACGGACACTACCTACACCCACAGGTGACTTCAATAGTTAGGGTGCTGGGGACATTAATATATCACTGTTGCATTTAGAATATTTTGGAAAGGAGTGACAAAGAAAAGAGGTTTCAGAATAAGACAAGGGTTCACACAATTATTCTTAATGAGGTAAGTACTTTAAAAAAAAGTACCGAGTCAGTTAACTCGTTCCTTGAAGGAAGGCAAAACAAATAAGCAGAGGAGAGAAGAGTCATCCATGGAGCCAGGTTAGACAGTGTTAAATTAGCAAAAGTCAAGTTGAACTGAAGCTATTCTTGCAGGTAAATAAAGGTCTTGCACAATGTTTTAGAAATCTTTGTAGAAAAAGTATAATCAAATGTAGGGTCACACATTGTTAGATCGTTGAATAGTAGTAAGATGCAAGCAACTCTACAGGAGCAACCAAGACAAGTTTCAACGGAGAACAAGCAAGGTGGCACAACAAGAGGTAAGATCTCTTAGACTGTACAGTACCTTTAGTTTGAAGAAAAGGGCAGCAGATGGTTTCTGTTCCTATGCAGCTCTGCAGATCCTGGTGTTCCTGGGCCTCAGTAGTGGGGACAAGAGAGAGCACTTCTGGGGACTCCTGCACTGCAATGGGATGCTCACAGACTGCAACCGGCAATCTTCAAACAAGTGGCACTTCAGTGTTTCAGCACCTTGCGTCTACCGCAAATAGCTACACCACACTTCCTGGCTGTTGAGATGGGCTTTCCTTGCATCTAGGGTCCAGCAATCTGTTGAGTTGGCTCAGACTCAGTCAGTTCTGCTTCCTGGGAGTCCGGAGGATCTTCCTGGAGCTCTTGGCCAGCTTAAAAGCAACGCGCACAATCTGGAATTCCTCTTCCTGGCTATTCGGTTCCAGTAGCGACTGCAGTGGAAATTCAACCAGCTTCAAGCGGATTTCCAGGTGGCTTACTTTGGAGTTGATTGGTCCCACCAACTCAAGGGGAGAAGTCGTCCTTGCAGGGCTTCTCTAGTGGAGACAAATTCAGAGCATCAGCACGGCAGCAGAGCTTCACGGGGCAAGCCAACTATCCATGAGTTGCAACAGGTGTCTCTTTGCATTTCTTTGTCCAGTGGTCAACTCTGCCTTCCAAGCCAAAAAGCCTCTCCTTTTATGCTGGTTTCTCCCATTCATTCCAGCCTAGCTGTCAGTCACCCAACAGGGTGGCTATCCTTGCCGGAAAGACATCCGTTTGCAGATTACAGAAGTGCAGTGATGTCCCTCGGGAGACTCCGGGATTAAGTGATTGCTTTGCCTGTTACTCCACTGCCCCTTGAACACGCGTAATACGCGATGATCGCAGTAGAAGTGTGCGCACGCCAAACTCTGTGTGTACTAATGGTTCGGGATCTGCTTTAATATCGAATTTCAATTTTCTGGGGAGGTGATAGTACAACCCACAGTTTGACATTGCCATTCCTGTCTGTGGTCCGCCTGTACCTTATAAGCTTCCACCAACATGGTAAGCTGTTCCCTCCATGTCCAGCCATAAGTCCAATTGTATTTTCCTGACAAAGACATTCTAAGTGATCCTCATACGTCGAAACAGGTTGAGAAATTGGGGATGTGATCATGCTATACATTTTATTGATCCACTCCAGCAGTAGACCACATAGGATATAACTTCAGTGGTCCTGTACATTGAATGCACTTTTCTAAAACTTAAAACTGCACAATAATGTTGTTTACTAGGTTCTACCACATATTTTTTGGGTAGTACTTTTATGGATTGTTGTATGTACAGTGGCTGTCTGTAGACGAATGAGTGTAGGATTTATTGTCAATTGTATGAAATGTTCTCAATAGTCAATTCCCTTGCAATGTGAATAATTTGTACAGTGCTGATTAAATCATGATTAATTCATTTGTTTAAATGATGTATCAGGTTCAATAAAATTCCTTTTGATACTTTGTTTACAAATCAGTTTCCTCTGGACTAATTCTTCTGAGTTTAACTATTTTATTAATACCCCAGCCCAGAGTGTAGGGTCTCCTGCGCCTTTTCAGCAATACACATACTTGCTGGAAAGCCATCTGGCCAATCACCTAAGAGTGCATTTCTCTCTACTAGGAGGCTAATCACAGGGAGTTTTGGGCCCTTGCCTCCCTTCCTGCCCCCACCAGACACCCTGGAGCCAGAGGCAGGCTTCACTTGTAAATCCCGCCAAAGGCAGAATGAACACTAGGGAACAAACCTGGTAGAGAGTAAATCTCAAGAAGGATGTTTTCACAAAGAAATGGCGAAAAAAGTAGACCAGGGCCATTTTGACAAAAATTGCACCCTTGGCAGCTTTACTGTTGTTGCAAACGTAGCCCGCGGAAAAACCCTCAATGGTAGTTAAAAGTAAACCACTGCCACCAGCCATTCATTGAGGAAAGGGCAACATGAAAATGTTACATGAAAAACTAGACATAGGCGATACTAAGTAACCCCTCCAGCACATTATTGTAAGATAGTGTGTGCTCAGTCTAGAAAGTTACAAATGCAAGTAAAGTCAATTTCACTTCACTGCTCTTGGAAACAGTAGTTTATCCAAGAGAAGGTATTCGAACCTTTGGGAAATCTGAAAGACTTCACTGTGCCACTGCACTGAAGGTGCTGTGTGACACAATGTAAAAGATGATGCCTATGGAGTTTGCAAGACTCCACAACCAAAAGAAACACAGTGTTTAAAATCACATCAGAGAGTGGGGGAAAAAATGGTCTCACTCTCTCCAGGTTAAAAATGAAAGGTCCTTAAATCCAGAAAAGCTGCTGAGGGTCTCTAAGGTAGAGAGGATTTAGCACATTTCTGAGAATTCTCCCTAACTGGGGGTGACTTCCTAGCAGTACAGGGACCCTTGTATTCATACCTGCCTGCCTGCCCCTCTACTCCCCCCACCAGGTACAGCTGTACCCCTCCTCTGTCCCCCTCTGTATCCTACCCCCGCTGTATATCTGTTCTGTTTTTACCACTAAAAAGTGCTCTGTTATGCATCTGTAATGTTGTACACCTCAGTAAACCACGCCATTATGTATCTGTATTGGTGTATACCTCTGTCAAGCATTCCATTGCTTCTCGAAGCTAGGTCAGCGCTCAATAAATATTATAATAATAATAATAATAATAATAATAATAATAATAATAATAATAATAATAAAATAATATCACTATTAAACGAACTGAGAGATCTCATCTTCAGACAGATGTTGAGAACACAACTGATTAGGCAGGTTTTTGATTGACTGGGAACATTTTTTGTAGTGAATGAGTAAAGCTATCCCACAAGAGGGCTTAACCTTGAGATAATAGACCAAACTGAGTGACATCACATTTCTTTCTGGACTTTAGCATTTCCCACCCTTTTCAATCCTGATTTTTGGGGCTTTGCAAACCGTTTACCAATGCATTACCCCATCAACTGTTCATATGGACATCCCTTGGTCCTCTAACCCCACATTAACTGGCATCAATTGAAGAATAATTTATTATGTATCCAGAACTAGCATGCCACCTGTCAGTCAATACCCATCATGTCGGTTTTATGGATGTGCGTGTAGAACGTTGCTCTTTGTACAAAACACACTCAGGGATTAAGGGAGTGATTACTTAAGAGAGAGGATGAGTGAATGAGTGACTGAGTGAGAGTGAGACAACTTTTTAAGATCGCACTACGAGCTAAATCACCCCTTGGTGATGTTCATTACTATAGAGGGGGTCTGCTAATTCTTGAAGAGAAACTCTTTTAAAAGTGCCCTAAAGTTCATGTGAAAGTCTGAGTTCTGGGGGAAGAGTGTGTCATTGACACATGCTCCAGATGGGAAAGCACCACTCTCTCTGTGTGGAGAAGTATACTGTTGGCACACTCAAGAGGCTAGAACGTAAGGATCTCAATGATATAAGGCAAGATATTTGGAGATTTTGGCTGTGACATAATTCCTCTTAACCACTTGTTCGAAAGACACACATCCTTAGCGAATTATATATTTTATTTTCATCCATTTAAGAGATCTGCAACCTGAAGTTCTGTGATATCTAGAGGACGAACACAGAGTGAGTCAAACAGTGGCATTCTCACAGAGTTGCATCTTATCTGTATAAGAACTCATAACCGCTGCAAATAGTTGATTTTCCACAGTATAAGATGAAATGACTGTTGAAAGAGGCACCAGTGGCAGCAATCCCGTTTCCATGGTATTCGTTTCTGCATGTCTGTGCCTTATTCAGGGTCCTGTGGTGATCCTTTGGTGATACTGCAATTTTCTTCTGCTGTTTCTGTCCAGTCTGTAGGCCCATTAATGCCAGCTGCCTGGATTCCCCATTGGAGTCCAACATGCAGCTCTGGTTCAGCCCCCAGAAACTGTCAGCTGTATGTCACTTCCCTCCTTCCTGTCCAGTCTGTGTTTTAGAGTGAAACAGTCCATGTGGTGTTACTCACTGTTGCTGCAAATCTGCACCCACCGTATGTTACCTCTACATTATGTTGTTGTCGCCCCGCCCAAGGGTCAAACCCCTCGCATTCCGATATCCAGTACCCTTCAATCAGAGGGCAAGCCAGAGCAGTGAGCAGCAGCCCAGCTGAGAAAGAAGCCTCTTGTCACATTCCATACATGTGTATATATTCCATGATCATACGTGGTTGTAGGTAGGCATGAGGTAATATGCAAACCAAGTAAACCAACACAGACTTTTATTTATGACATAATATGATTTGATGTTTCATTTATATTGCGCACATACACAAGTGTTTCAGAGCGCGATGAGGCAGGGGGGGGGGGTACAATGGAGGATAAAGACAACGATCTTACTAGGCCCAGTGACATTGAGAACGTGCAAGTGCAAGGGAGAGGGAGTGGGAAAGTGCAAGGGCCAGGAGGGGAGTGGAAAGTGCTGAAAACATGATCAAGCAAACACAGTTAGTGCAGCCAGATGGTGACACCAGTGCAATCATTGGCACAGACAAGTGGTGTCTAATAATTGCGGAAAGGGTATTGTAGGGTTGCAGCTACAGACCAAAGTGCAGGGGTTACCAGGAGGTAGTGCAGGTATGCGGCTGAATTGACAAGGGTCTGGGCCTGAAATCAGAGGGTAGCCAGGTGCCCAGTGTCTTTAGTATTTCATATGTGGAGATGAGCAATATGTACTCAGTGGAAACATAACTTGGATTTTGCGTCTTTCAATTCCACACACTTTCCTATTGAAATATGAACTATTTGCTGGAAAAATCCATCCCAATGGCTGCTTGCCCGACATGCAGGAGTATTCCAGCCAATCAGATTACTGGATTCACCCCATCATGCGTCTGTGTCCTGATAGGCTGGAATTCAGACAATCAGGAGATGTAAAACATTCTGCCACACAAATGAAATGAAATGTGCTCCCATCGGACAGAATTCTGCCAACTCAAATAACCCTGGAAGCGTATTGGTGAAATTGTCCACCAATTCTGACGTCGCTTGGCAGTGCAATCGGCAAGATTTCTGCCCATGTTGTTGTATCTATTGCTGTCAAAAGACAATTTTCACTATTGTGAAATTGCTGAAATAACCAATAATTTTAATGGCAAGCTAGACTTTTCTGCAGTTTCACGTTTTAGAAACATTGAAACCTACTGTTAATGACTTCTTGGAAAAAGTGCTTATTCCAGCTTTTGGAACCAAGAATTGATATGTGGTGTTGCTTTCCTACCATCACAAAGATCAGCTGAACTATTTCCTTGGAGATGCCTCCATGACAGAGATAATTGCTTCCAAGACAGAAAATACGGCCCAGAAAATGACCTGTAACGTGGTGTGAAAATGAAAAAGTAGAAGAAAAGACAGAGCATTGATTTTCCTTAAAAGAAACATATATTCTGAGATCAATAGAAAATTTGTAGATTAGGTTTGGAGAATAATATATCCATTGTAGTTCACTCAATCAGCAAGGCAGTTTGTTGCTGTTAATACCTGACGGCATGACATATTGTGGAGCGCTTGCAGCCCGACATGCCATTTATAAAACAGGATTAATGTGTGATTTACAGCACACCACCAAAACATGGCATTACAGACTAACATTATGGAGGATATAGGACAATATTCTTTGTAATCCACTGTGCTCAGCTATGTCAACCGAGCACAATCATTTTCACAGTGCGGCAGTTTGCATTTCAGTAACTCACCTATTGCATTTCTGCTTATGGGACATGATTGCAAACCGTGGCCGGCTTCTTATTACAAATCCATTTTATTTGCTCCTGGTGGAATGGATGCGTGTGCAGTTTAATACTTTTATGAGCAAGAAAATATAACGTGCTGCAATAGTATAAGGGCATGGAGGAATAAGAGGACTTTGCTGGCACGCTGTGACCATTATAGTCAGGGGTGCATCTAGGATAACATTTCAGGGGGGCTAACCCTTCAAATGTTGGGAGGAGCGCTAACTTCATAGACTGTGGGGAAGGGCAAACTGAATTAAACGTACTTGTGTGGCGGTATCTAAATCCTTTACACATTCTAATGAGACTAGTCTGGTGAAGCTTCAATGTTATAAGCAGTTAACACTCTCTTCACATCTGAAACCACACACTTAAGGGCTGACGAGAGAATGAGATGCCTCCTGCCCCCCCTACCCTTCCAATCACTCCCCTGGCATGCAAGTACTAACCCCACATCACGATTTCAATTGCCTACATTCATTTGCATATAAATGCAGCTGCTATAAATTAAATGATTTATGTTAGTAATTGCAGGGCCTTTGTTAACAGCGAAGCACAGGTGCTGTTTAACATCGGTGTCTTGTTTTGTCCGGCCACAGCTCTGTAGGTCAGCCAGGCCGAGTCAACATAATCCAAAACTTCGGGGGGCGAGCGAGAGCCTGATCTGCTCTGTGGTGTTGTGCCTCTGATGCAGTGGGGCACTCGACACTAGCTCCATTACGGAACATAGGATGAAAGCATCCTTGGACAAGCGAGCCTGCAGGGCAATAAGGTAATGCTCAAGTGGCAAGTCCAACATTTAGGACAGTTTTTTGGGCCAAAGTGATCCCATTGGATGAACTACTGCACTGTGAAGCTGATAGGTTCAAACAATGTTAATGGTCAAATGTGGAACACGTGTTACCAAACAAGCTTCCTTATGTAATACTGAATGAAATTGTCATGAAAAGTAACAAATTGACAATTGTGATCGAGTGACCATTTTTGATTGGCGTCACTCACTTTACAAATATGGGCATGGATGGTGGGCAATGCTTTGCACTTAAATTGCACCTTAGGAAAATCACTCTGAGGACATTCAGGCACTTTGGTTCCCTCCCTCGTAATCAACACTGCATGTAACTCTAAAGCATATGAGTGTGTGCCATGCCGCTGCATGTAATCATGAAATGGAGACCTTGCTCGCATTAGAAGGAAACAGGGATGGCAATTGTCACTCCCAGATCCTCTCAGAGGGAATTATGTATTCATTCATTCATCATTTACATCATCTGGAAATCATAGCATTTCCCCTTCTACATAGATGGAACCCAGGATGGAGACATTGTTGTTTGTACAACGCCCATTTTCTCATCTCGCGCAACGCACCTTTGCAACTTAGCGGAAGGCACAGGCTCATTCCACACACCCTGCACCCACATATAACACAAACACTATTGCACAACACATCTACCATAGGAATGAAGCTACCTTAAAAGTCAAACATTAGAATTGTCTCCTTAAACACAATCCTCCCCCTTTAGTTCATAGTATACCTCTGCTGTGCCCATTCACATCCCTGTCAGGCATGGGTGACTAGCAGGGTATTGGCTGCCATTCCATAACCTTATTTGGCTGAAATGCACACAAGCATAATAGCACCTCGCAATTCTGCCAAATGTTGGACTCCAGTCCCTCCAAGGGCGTTCAACCAACAGCACATTGGGACCATCATTATGGTGAAAGGCGCTATACAAATGACAACATGAATGAATGAATGAATGAATGAGTGCATTAATGAATTAATGAATTAATGACTCCTGTCTGTTTGGTTCTTTCAGCAGGCAGTATAAACACTCCATCTAGCCACCATGCATAGCTAGTGCACTAGTTTGGGGGATACTGGAGCTGGTGATGAGTGAGCAATACAAACATGTGGGATTGGAAAAACTTTCCTGCAAAGAACCTGAATCACCTGAATTTGGGAGATTCCTCAAGGACAAAACATGGATGAACTTTTTTGAAACTTTGTATGATATTGGTCCACAAGGTTTTACATTGAGAAATGTGGCTGAAGCTTCCATTGAGCCTTAAGCAGCTTTCAGAAAGTCAGGATGTTGTTGTTCGAGGCTTTGTTCATGGAAGGATATTTATGAAAGGGTAGAGATATTCAGAGTAGTTGTAGGAAGAATGGTAGGGTGGGGTAGTGAGTTACTCAGATCCCAGTCAGAGAGTGAAATTTGGAGTTCGTACTGCAGATGCATTCCCATGTGACACAACAAATTGCAGTGGGTGAACAATACAAGAACCCTTCCCAGAGACCAAAACATGTGCCATCTGGTGACACCTGAGAGGAGCGGGGGAGCTGGGAAATTCTGGGGGCAGATTGTGGGAGAGTTATGTTTGGCTAATTTTGCTGGGTGGGAGCAGCTGACATTCAGGGAGGTGGGGGACACAGCCATCAGTGGATGTCTCTTGATTCAAGCAGATGTGAAACAGGCCATCAGGTGACCCCTGGGCGGAGGAACTGGAAGAAAAAGTAATCCCTGGCGGCAGCTTGTGTGAGAGTCCCGCTCAGCTGATTTTGCTGGGAGTGAGCAGCTGAAATCCAAGGTGTCTTTCTTTAGACACAAGTGGACACCACATGTCCCATTTGGAGATATGTGGGAGGAGCCAGTAAGCCTTGCGGCTCTTTTGGCAGAGTCACACTTACATGATTGTGTTGGGAGGGGGCAGCTGAGATTTGGGGACATGGAAGGTGACACACAGTTGGACAAATTTGTACCACCACGTCTATACCAAAAGAGTGAGAGGCAGAGGCATATGTGCTGCTTGCGATCTGTTCACTTCTGTAGCAGCACGTGTAGTGTTTCCTGAGGAAATCAGAAATGGATGTTGACAAATGAGGGAATCATTCAACTCACATTCCACTCGACTGTCCAGAGGACCTTAGGTTACTCACCACTGATGGTCTTTCCTTGTAGTTGTGGAAAAACGTCATCCAGGACCCTGAGGGCTGTGTGGGGTTTGTGATCACTTTGTGTGCCTACTCCTTTCTTTCCACATCTGCCACAGCAGGAAGAGACTCCTCCACCACCAACTCTTCCTGTACCTGCGCCTCATCCTCCCCTTAGGTGGTTGTATCTCCTACGTTTGTAACTCTGCAGGATAGCCCAACCAGTGAGCCTATTCCTGGCAGTCCTGCTCCTCCTTTGCAGGTGCAACCTTGCTCTGCTGAGTAGAGACAACTTTCACCTCTATGACCTCCGCAGTCAGGACATAAACCATACATCTACTGATGGGCGCTTGCTGTGGCCACCCCCTCCTCGCACATGACAGGCATGCATATCTGTGCACCCTTTGCTTCATTTTGACCCTTTGGTCCACACGAGGCCCTCTCTTCCCTGCCTCTTTCTGTTTCCATACCAGTGCTTCACTGATGGCCCTGTTTCCTCTCTCAGTCCTGAGGCCTCTCCTAATGTCTTCATGATTCCCATAATAGGGGAATCCTCTCCATCTTGAGAGGAGAAATTCATTGCCTCCTTCTTTTCAGCTTTCATCTCTTTGTCCCCCAGTTTGGCAGCCTGTGTAGCATTCAAACTCCTACAAAGCCCAATAACAGTGTATAGGTGAACCAGTGAAATCAAAAGTTTGTAAGAACCAACGCAACCGAAAGTGGTCAAAGAAGCAAACACACAAGAAAACCAGCAAAACAATCCTACAATCAACAATCTACAACTGCAATCTTCAACTAAAATCTGCAGCTACTACACTAAAATACAACAATATAAAATAAAGCAGTACAATGAAGAACACACAGAGGGGCAACTGCATTTTTGCATTCTTTGTGTTTGGGTAAAATCAAATAGTTGTGTGATACCTTTGTGCTTTTTAAGGATTATAAAAGGAGGCAAAAAGGGAATGTTACAAGGATAAGGCATCTTTTTAGATAAAGGCAAACTAACAAAAGATACTAACACACACTGAACAAACGCCTAGACAGTGGGGAAAAGCAGAAAAGAAAAATGGCTTAAAAAACACTGAACAATAAAATATTGCAAAAAAAAGACCGACAACAAACAGAAACAACTCCTCCATAGTTTTCTCAAATCTCTCCAAAAGCATCAACCACCCTAAAAGTGTGAGTCTGCCCTTTGTAACACCTTCCCCCAGAGTCTAGCCAAACCATAAATGAACAGGAAGTGAGCATTGGCTTATACAGGGGGACAACCTTTCTTTCTGAGATTTGTGGCCTCCGATAGGTTGTGGGAACTGGGACTAATTTGATGAATTAACAGAGAGGACGCCTGTTGGCTAGAGAAACCTGACAAATATATTTGGTATTCATCGCAAGATCTCCTCTTTCTAATTGGATATTGAATCATCATGCAAGACCAGGAAGCCTGCTGAGAGTTTGTCAGGGATTCATCAGCATCTAAAAACCTGTTCCATTCTAATCGATGGGATCATTTTCTCCAAAGGTTTCATCCACCATCACTGGTCCATTTTCAAAGGGTTCTTTCACGCCTAGGATAAAGCTGAGGTAGGTGGGATTTTACTTCAGATTTAGTAGAGCTTTAAAGAGACATGAAGCTTGGAACTTGTGTTTCAGTTAATTAAGGTATTTGTAGAAGACTAGATAAGAAGTACATAAACTGCACCTCTGTCCATTTGGGAAGTTTTGTTTTCTAGAGACTTCTTAAATCCTGAAGACAAACTGGGGGAGCAATAGCTTTGTATTGTGTTTTTTTTAAGTACTTGGTCTTTGCAGAGTGATACATGATGCACCTGCTATGTTGAAGGATGAAACGTTTCAGATCTCTTGCAGGCACATAAGCAATGGCAAAGGTTTCCATACTCATATCCCTACATGTGCCACTCTCTTTCAGGTTTGCATATTGCAAATGTTGCTACATGAATGAAATCCAAATAACTCATGGAAATATTAACGTTTTGAGCGGTTTAGGTTGCAGGGCAAGTATCCTGGTAGCTGACAGTACTCTGTGTGGTGGTGCAATATATGTATGGCGTTAATTCCTTTGCCACTACGTTATTTGCCATTAATGGAATTAGCGATAGATTTACTGCATTGGTAAATTCTGACATAATTCTTTCACTTTATCTACAAAAATGATCAAAATGTATGCTCTCAGTAAATCTGATAAAATCCTCAGGGAGTTCTATGGACACCAGACATGAGGATTAACACTGCTTTCCTGCGATTTGTAATCCCATCGAAAATAGGGCTTGATTACAAGTTTGTAATCAAGTGGTAATTCCTCCAATTTGGCTGTTTATTGGTGGTAAGGCTAGAACTTTTTCCCCTGCCTTACCTCCAAACATGTAGTTCGGCAGTGCAGTAATGTATTGATAATTCCATCAACACTGAATGACCACCATTTTTGCCACACTGCCAAACTCTTAATGAGGTAAGTGTGGTAACGGGAAATGGTTATGGCAGTAATTCCTTCAGCATTAACTCTAAACTTGTTATAAAACCTATAGCCTGAAGAAAACCAATGTATTGATTAAACATTGATGCATTGTCACAAAACAATTCACACTGTTCTGTGGTTCTGATTTATGTTAGGAACATCACAACACACGCACACAAACAAGCACACACACGCATGCACGCACGCACGCACCCATACATGCACAATCATACTAGATAGATGCCACAACAAGGTATTTATATTGATAATTCTCTTCGGTCTGCGGCATGATCACATTTTGTAATGTTATAAAGTTTACCAGAGGATGTTGGGCCTCATTATAAGTTTGATGCTAATGGTAAAAACATTCTAGTTTAGGTTATTTACCCAGACAACACTTTCTATGTTCCCTAAACTGTACATTTCCCATAATACAAAGAGACATGTTTTTAACATCGTCACCATATTCATAGTCATGTCCCTAAGAGTCCAAAATAGAGAGATGTTTGCATTCCCCACTGAGCATTCAGAACTATTTATTTTAAGAACAATACATGGGAACAACACATTACACATGACCATCTCTCGCTCTCAGAACCTATACTATAACTCCTATCGAGAGAAAAGTTAGGATTTGTGGACACGTCGGAAAGGTAGATTTTTAGTCAAAACCAGTGTGTGGCAAATTAGCATTGCAGCCTCTGTCTCACTGTTTGCACCTTTTGCTGTAATGCCCAGCTCTAGACATGCTGGTGCCAGTGAGGGCACCCCGAATGGCACATCAATATGAATAATGATGCAATGACTACCGTGACTAGATTCAAAGGTCTTTGTCTGATGGCAGATATGCGACTTGAGTAGCATTGCAATGTGTGGCCCTTAAAAATATGAAGTGGTAATAATAAAGAAAACATTTCTGAGCCAATGGGATACAAGTAAGGTCACTGGTGAAGTCATTTCTTCACTGGTTGATCAGATCAAATGAGTTTGAGATCTACCAGTCATGGCATCTTTAAAAAGAATTCCCTTCAGCCATATCAGAGCCATATTGGTGCCATATTTAACTGAAATGCAGTTGAATATTGAAAGGTACATAGGGCCTCAACAATCAGAAAAGATTTTACAGCAGTGTTTTGGAAAGCATCAACTTTAGGTTTTGCTAACATTTAAACAATCAAACGTTTGTATATCAAGCATACAGTTTAGAGCTTAGTGTGCTTTCCAAGGGCACAGACACTGAACGGTGTTAGGGCCTTTGGGTGACTTAGTTTGTTCCATTAAGCCACACACTTTGTAGTATGAGATGTGACCTCCTGGGTGACAGACTGTGGCCTCATAACGTGGCCCCTGTAGAGGGGTTAAAGATCCCCATTATACAATAAGGCAGAGCACTTGTCTGATAAATGTCTTTTGGGTCTCATCACAAATAGGCAGTATCACGGTGGTAAATCCGGGATACCGCCAAATGCAATTCGCTTTACCGCAACTTGGTCCGTGCTATTAGCGCTGGATCACAAGTTGCAGTGTTGGACATAATGGGGCATTGCGCAATTACCGTGGCAGTAATTGCGCCGAAAATGGGGGGAAAGTTGGCACTTTCACCTATTGCTCAGAGCCGGAGGTGAATTCCTCTGAGGTTCTACCAAACCCAGGTTGGGTGGAGCGGTAATTGACATTGATATTAATATTTTATTTGTATCGCGCTCATGCACAAGTGTTTCAGAGCGCGATGGGACAAGGGAGGGGAAACAAGGGAGGACAAAACAACAATCTTACTAGGCCCATTGACATTGAGAATGTACTAGTGCAGGGGAGAGGAAAGTGGGAAAGTGCAGAGGGGAGGGGAGAAGTGGGAAGTGCTAAGCAAGGGAAAAAACTACAACAACTGGTAGTGCAACCAGCAGGGTGGCAAGTGCAAGGTTAAACGTGCAGACAAGAGGTGTCTGATAAGTGCAGGTATGGGACTGTAGGGTTACAGATATAGACCCAAGTGCAAGGGATGCCATGAGGCAGTGCGGGTAAGTGGATGGGTCGGCAGGGACCTGGGCCCTAAATCAGATGGTAATAGGTGCAGGGTATCAAGGCAGACAGATCAGCAGGGGAGAGGAAGAGCAAAGGCAGACGCAAAGAGGAAGGTCTTGAGGTGCTTCCGGAACCAGAGGTGGTTCTTCTTCAGTTTTTGAGTGACAGGGAGGCTGTTCCAGAGGGAGGCTCCAGCCGAGGAAAAAGATCTACTCCCAACTAGAAGCGACTGGCCCTGAGGGAGTTGGAGGTGGAGGAGCAAAGAGCTTGAGTGGGAAAGTATGTACAGAGGGAGAGTTGAAGGTATTTTGTACCCAGGCCCCATGAAGGCCTTGTGGACAATGCAAAGGATCTTGAATTTAATCCTTGCAGCCACAAGGAGTCAATGAAGAGATTTCAGGGCTGGACAAATATGATCCCAGGGCTTGAGGCCAAGGACAAGTCTTGCAGTCCTGTTCTGGTTAAGTTGCAGAAGACGGAGAGTAGAAGCAGGCCGATTTAGAGCAAGGCCGTTGCAATAATCAAGCCTAGAGACAACCAGAGCTCGAGAGACAGTAAGCTTCTGGGCAAGGAGAGGAAAGGAAGAATACCTCTGAGGAGGTGCAGTTGGTAGTTTCACTTCTTGGAAACGTTGGATATGTGAGAAGTAAAGGAGAGTGTGAAGTCAGAGATGACCCCGAGGTTCTTAGCCTAACAGGTGGGAACAGGAAGAGGGCCAAGGGAGGCCGCCCATAGAGTGACAGGAAAGGAGGGTGCAGGTGTGCTGATGATGAGAATCTCAGTCTTCTGGCGTTAAAGCAGAGATCATTGTTAGCACACCACTCCTGGAGAGCGGACAGACATTCATAGGTGAGAGAAGGAGAGGAGGTGGTGGAGGGAAGCCTGAAGATGAGCTGAGTGTCATCCTCATAGACTGAAAAGTTGGAGCAGAGTGCAGCAATGCAGTGGGCAAGGTGTGCCAAGTATTGGCTGAACAGCCAGGGAGAGAGGTTAGACCCCTGTGGAACACCAGAGGTAGAGAGTGAGATAGAGGAAAGGAAGAACCCAGGTTGGACCTGGGAGGGTCGATCAGAGAGGACAGAGGTCAGCCAGGCCAGGCCCTGATCATTGATACTCAGGTTGTCACAGAGACGATTGAGCAGGATGGCATGGTTGACCATATCAAAGGCAGAAGAGAGATCGAGTAGGATGAGGACAGAAGGGATGTTAGAGTCAAGGTTGGAGAGCAGGTCTTCACGGATGTTCAGGTGAGCAGTGATAGGAGAATGCGACGGAAATAGTGTTACTGCCACATTTCTACTGCTACTCCAAACCCAGTTTCTAAGCTATAACATGTCTCCCATAAAAGGTCCACAAAAAAGCTGGGTTTTACCTCTATTCCATTTTAGCCTACAAGCCACCATAATCCAGTTCCCCACCACATTGAATATTCCTACACCTGCACACTATTGCTGCTCAAAAGAACTAGCCAAATGGTTTTTGTTGTTTTGTTTTTTAAACAGTGACATAGGGCCTCATTACACGGTAGGCGGTAAGGTTTTACCGGTACCGGTATTTTACTGGTACCGGTAAATCCTTACCGCCTTACTACGAGGTCCCTTTGCGGGTTGGGGAATTTAACGCCTGCTTTTTGCAGGCGTTAAAAACCAACCCGCAAAGGGACCAGTGGAGCTAATTACGGTACCGCAATTTGCGGTACCGTAATTAGCGCCTTCCCCATTCCCATAGAGGCCTATGGGGCAAAAATGGGAATGGGGAAGGGCAATGGTGGAAGGGGGAATTACCACCCCGCCAACCTTGGAATAGGGCGGTAATTCCCCTTTCCACCAAGGCGTTGCCGGTATTTTACCGGCATGAACCATGGCGCTAAAAGCGCCATGGTTTACCGCCTACCGTCTAATGAGGCCCATAGTAGTGCAGAAAGCCTAAGGCAATCAACCACAAGAGGCAGCGTAGAACCCTGCCTAAATCTCCCACAGTGAAGAAACTAGACTACCAAATGAACTAGTTGCACTGTGACCTTCATGAGGAGCAAAATAATTAGATTGGTTGAGAAGCACCCATTGGTAAACAAGGACAGTGCACTTATATCCTCAGAGAGACACCCTCAGATGTAGGATCAGGGGTTCTGACTAATCTCAGCATCTCTTTCCCAAGGGTGCAAGTGACGACAGAATGGGGAATCTGTGACAGGGGATAGTGAAGTCGAAATAACTTAGCAGTTCCATTAAAAAACAGGGGGACCTCACACAACTCCCTTCGTGGGGCAGAAGGAATACCACAGGCACTTTCTGGAAGGTGCAGCTGGGGCAAATCATAGGGTTTGTGCTTACATGATTAAGCCTCCACCTTTACCATTAGCAGTGTGAAGCTGCTGAGGTTGAGCTCTGGTAGGCCCTTGACATTGAGATGACTATGGTTCTGAAGGTGACAACGCACCATATGGTACCACTTGAACTATGACAAGGTGGATTAACCCACAAAGGGTACAGGCGTAGCCACGAAATACAAACTGAAAAACATAAAATGAGGGAGATGCCATAGTTCAATGTGCAGCAAAGTATTTGCCACAAGGCCACTCAGAACGGTGCACTGGTTTTCCAATGGCTTCAAGGATTATTTATTGTATTTTTTTTAGACTGTGACTCTAGGTTGGGAGCAAAAGAGCAAAGGAGCTCTGTCAGGATAACCAAGAAATTATCGAATTTGTAATGTCCGAGTGAAAAAAAACAAAAGTTCTTTTTTCGAAAATAACTTTTGGTCTTGTCTCCCCCGGACAGTTCAGACCAGCCGTTCCCCCTACCCCCTTACTTACCTTCTAGTGGCACACAGCAAAATGTGCAGCGGCTTCTGCAATCCCCCTGCAACGCTGGTTCCTGTTGCATACATGGAAGGGAACCGGCGCCGCAGGGTCCTTTCCTTTTTTTTCTTTTAATAACTTTACTTTTTAGGGAAGCAGAGGACACCCCAGAAACCCCCAAAGTCCTGGCATGTCGATCAAGAGGAGCAGGGGACACCCCAGCTAACTCAGCTCCCCCTAATCAACATTTTTTCCATTTGTTTTTATTTCCAATGCCATATTCGACATTTTGCCCTGTTCGTTTTTTTTTTCTCATACATTTGAACATTGGTAGTGAGAATTAAACAAGTCATCAAGTAAACATTAGCAGCAATTATAATTATTACAGGACAATATGAGGATGGGGGAATGCACAAGACAGTGGGGATCTAAGTTACACCACTGTGTTGTTGGACAATCTAGGTCTTCAGTTCTTTCCTAAACCGAAGGAGTCTTGATGCATTCCAGATTTCCACTGGCATGGAGTCCCAGAGGATGATAGTGCAGTGTAGTACACCGTCTGATGTTTTAGTTTCACTGTATGGCAGGCCGGTGTAAAGGCAGCGTTTACCTTGCAGGTGAGGTACACAGTTTTGAACCAGATCAAACCGGGATGAAGAGCAAGTGTAATTAGCACAAGGTAGGCGTGATGTGGTTACATTTCCTAATGCCAGTTGTTAAGGATTTCAATCAGGCGACACACACTTTGGTCTCGGCCTAGTATATAGGGCACAACTGAGATACTTTTCTACTTATTTTATGCAGATTCAATTTGAGATGATACACAACTCGTATCACACCCTCTTTTCCAATACCCTGGGTCACAATGGACCATGAACCAGGCTGGTTGGTAAAATGTAAAATTTATTTATTGATTTTAAAATTCAAAATAAATCATACCATTTTTAATATGGGGTAGAAAGAAGCAGCAGGTAATCATGAATAAGAGGCATAAGACAGAATAAAAATCCGACCCTAGCTCACAGAATAAGAGGCAACCCTTAACAAAGGCCTAAAATAGCACTCGGAAATGGCAAATAATGAATTAATGTGTGGTTAAATTATAATATATATATATATGTTTTATCACAATAGCATGTAGGATATATCACTGGCAATCACAAGGCAATGGATCAGCAAAAGGCATACAATTTGAAAATGAGTGGACATTTTCAGAACAGATTTCAGCCAAATGACACATGTAAAAGTTGCATTTATTTTCAATTCACACTTCAAATCATAAAAACGGGTGAAATACTCTGATTTGGAGTGCACTTTAGGAAGTCACGGGCAGGGTGCACAGGTAATTCTAACAGTTTTAACAAGTTATCAGGATAAGGATAGGATGGTTTAGAGAGTGGGATAAGGACAAAGGCAAGACAAGATAGGTTATGGGTTTCTATGGGGTAGGGATTATACTCACAGTCCACTTTTAGTTTTGGGATATATGGACCGTCAATAGGTTTTGGTCACAACACGGCTGCGTGCATGACAAAAGAAAACAGCTGGGCGGTTCTGGTCACCCGAATGGCAAGGATAGCAGAATTGCAATTCTAGTCACTGGATACTAAAGGTCAGCTGGATGGCAGGATTGCAGCGGGCATGCATTTAGTGGGCAGCAATCCAGCATGATTTCAGGATGCAAAAGGTACCACCGCTTTCCCCTTTGGTTATTTGGGATTTTAGTGGATTTTTCTGGATCAATAATCTAGCTGGAGTAGGATTCAGCTGTGCTTGGGTTTTGCAGTGTGGTCTGGAATCTGGATGGAGCAGGTCAGGAACACAGTGCAGGAATTTCAGGAAGAGTGCGTGGCTGGAGTCTTGTCAGGGACTCTTATTTATAAAGCATTGTGACATCATCAAAGTATATGGCAGGGCAGCTTTAGCTAAGCACGCCTCTAAACTATTGGATTGGTCAGGGGTGCTAGTCCCCGCCTTGCTCCAAGCTGGTTGAATTTCAAGGGAATGATGTCAGATTTATGATGTAAGGTTTACAATGTCCAAAACCTCCCACAATTACTTTAACTAAAATTCAGTTTTGCCCTAAATGGCACATTTATACAGTAGAAACATCTAGACAAATTACATTAACAGGTGACATATTTTATGCAGCGCAAAACATTCCAATCCTCCAGTTTGTGAGTCGCCCTGCTACCAGTTTTTCACGCTTTTTAGTGTGAAATGTTCGGCCATAATATTCCATAACTTTATACATATGTGTGGATCATCATAAGGGATGTAAAAATGAAAATTTGCAATGGCATCATAGATACTTTCCTTGTAATCCCTGATTCTTTGCCATTTCTATTCCCAAGGGGTCAGTGAATTCTACAATGTCTCAAATTATAAACGACAAAATCACTTTTAAACAGCAAAATGTTTACATTTTTACAAAGTCCTGCTGCAGAGATAAAAGTCTTTACATTTTTATTCATAAATAGTCTTTAGAAACAAATGGCAGTCCTTTGTCACCCATATTTGGGAATAGCTTCCAAGTTACCCCCTGAAGGGCAGGGCCGTCATGGAGATCTCCTCTGAAGCCTCCTGTAGAAATCACAAAGATGTGTGACTTTCTTTTCACATATCCTTTTCCTGGAAATTCCACTGTCTGTGGGTTCAGCCTAGACTAGATTCTGTGCAACCTAGTAGTTATCACAGAAGTGTTAGTATCTACTTAGAGGCCCTTTTGTTTCTGTCATCCTCTCATCAGAAACCTATTTTTATTTTTAGCTGACATTCCCCCAGCAGCTTCTGAAGTTTGAATTAATTGTATTTATATTTGTAAGAACGTCTGCTAAATAGAACCATTTCCTTCATTGTATTTTCACATCACAATCCCCTTCACACTGCTAGATAAGGGCAGGTTTTCATTCAACAGTGTACTTTTTAAAACGGGCATGTTTCTCCTCTGTCTGCGAAGCCCATATTTACATGTGTGGTGAAAAGCTGGCATTTCTTTTTAAATTTGGTTTTTCATCTCCATCAGATTCCCACACTGTTCTGCAGCCATAGTTATTTTCTCTTGTAGGCAGGAGTTTGTTTGACGGACAAATGCACTGAAATTGACATAACTCAGATAGCTGGAGTTCCTTTGAAATACTGATCTTTGATACCTTGCAAAGAAAATGAAAGCGTTTTCCTGTGCGGGTAAACGTGAGGTTTCTTTGTTGTTTTTGTTCAGATTCGGTTTGACAAGGCCTGTCAATTAGAAATCATGCTTGGTTTTGCTGAAGCACAATGGGATATACTGGGCATGGCAGGGCCTTATTAATCACAGTGGTTGAAGGAAGAGCACATGAAAATAGCGTCAGTAACATTATTTTAAAGGTGAAAACGTTTCCTTTTCAATGAGTATTTTGGGCTGGCAGCAAGGCAATGCTGATTTTTCAATTCCATTTGTATATTGAAGAACACACTGGCAAGCTCTCTCAGTGTGCCTCTTGTTCCATCCTGCCCAACATGTGTTTGCTAAGATTGTGCAAGCCATCTTTTTGTTGCTGCAAATGCAGTTTTGAGGCGATGGTGCTCAATGAAACCAGCACAACCATTTTGCTGTTTCTGTTGAAGCACAGCTTGGTTTTGGAGAAATTCTCTTCAGTGGGTCAATGTAGCCCACAGATTCCCACACGACTCTTCTGAGATCCTTGTCGAGAGAGACTAGGCCAAGGTGGGCTTCATCGGTTAGGAGTCCTTCTACTGTGGAAACAGAAAAATAATATGAGGCCGGGAAGCCCAGAAAGAAACACACCAACACAGGTTACAAAGAACATACAAGTGCTTTATTTAAAAGCTACAACAGTTACCAAAGTCAATTGACAAACGGATAGCTATTCGGCTCTCAGAGTAACGTAACAAACTTCAACGAAGGTTCGATGCATTAGTGAGAGAGACCGCACATTGGAATACTTGGGTCTTTTATATTGTTTTTCCAGCCCTTGGCCAACCCTCTCGCGGGTTAACCATTCTATGAGCCGGGCCTATGGGTTCCTTGCCAGGTCAATCCTATAATATATGCATTTTGATTAGTTTCACTGATATAGTTGTACATTTACACATAGGTCAACGGTAGGACAAGGTCTCAGTTCGCGACCCCGACAAGTGGCCTGCAGGCATATTAATTATTCATGTGTACGGAGGTCACAACGGCCAGAATCTTACTCAGAATGTCATTCGGCCTCCATTTTGGTGTTCAGGGTGACTTCCATATAACAAAAGAACCTAAAATGGCGGCTAAATCCAAGATGGCGACTTACATTACTTTCTCTAAGGTCAAGACCTTGCCGTGGAGTTTGTTCGCACAGATGTTTAGACAACTTGGCGTAGGCCAATACACACACAATTGTTGCGATAGGAGGCATAATATTGTTTCAATTCCGACAAACCCTCCTTTTGGCCTATGCCAAGTGCTAATATAATTTCTAATACCTCTGTAAATAACTCCATGCATTGTCGTCCATACATCCTGAATCATTGTCTGTAATGTCTATAGCCATTAGGTCGTTTATCAGAACCTCTTGTAACACAAACTCTTTAGATGCTGTATCTGGGGCATACATTTTGTGCCCTATTGTGCTCACTGATACGAGGGGGTTGAGTCAAAGGCTTCCCAAGCCAATAGCTTGATAGGAGGTCGCTGCAGCCTTGCAGGAAGAGCTAGATTATTACTAGCTCAGAACACAAAATCACTGTGGAGGAACAATACAATATAAATTTATTTAACAGGAAGACATTTTTGAGTTTTTTTGTGCCATTATATGGCATATATGCATACAATAGATCTGCATTATAGTGGATTTGTATACAATAGTGACAGTCTATTTTCTGTGTTGTTTACTTTCACAACACATTGACATTGTCGACACTTGAGTATGTGTTTCTGGTTCGGTAAATAGATGAGATGAGGCAGTGGCTGATAGAATTGGAGCAGCGCTGCACAGAGGATACCGAACTGTCTTCAGGACTTGGAGGTCGATTTCAGACTGGGTGAATGAGTGGGGCGTCATCCTATAGTAAAAGAGGCTATGTTAAAAACGGTGAGTGTAGATTATGTACACTAATGGTGAGAAAAGCAAGGCAAGGGACCTACCATATGAATGTTGATTAGCGCCATGGCTGTGGTCTGAGTAAATAGCAGCTGCTGGAAATGCGGCTGCAGGGGTCGATCTGCAGATGTCAGAGGCCCCGATCTAAGTCAAAAGGGAGTCAAAAATGACTGGTAAGAATTAATCTGTGCAAGGGCCGTGACTGTGCGAAAGGCTTCATCGAGCTTGTGTACAGTGGGCGGCCGAGACTAGGTGTTTGAGGTGAAGAACACTCATGACTGATCTCCAAAATTAAGAGAGTTAAGGTGAGGCAAGCGTTGGATTGATACAAAAAACGCAATAATTGCAAGTCCGTTATTTAGTGTTGTTTTAATTATGCTAGGAGACTGATAATGTGCAGACTGTTTAATTATCAGTGTAGGGCGCGAGTAATCCAGGGATCTGGACAACAAGGGTGAATTGTAGGAGTGGAATTTAGGCGAAGCCCTCTGTGATGCGAAGGTTGGTGCACGCAATACGAGGGGAGAGCTGTGCCGTGAGAATTACCAGTGTCCGAGTCTGGAAAAGAGCTGTGTCACTGTCGTCGGTTGCGCTTGACTGACTGCGCATGTCAGTAGTTAAAACGAGGCCGTAGTGCTCGCAGGCACTGCGCATGCGTCTGGGGATAGTGTAAGTGGTGGACGCGGTCGTACTCAGTGCGTAGGTTCGCGCATAAGTGAAGCTCAGTTTAGTAAAACAGTATAAGTACCTATTGACTTTATTGTTATAAATAATTCTGCTTGCATGCCGGTAACTGTATCTCCTAATTGATGTTTCAAGGAGTAAAAAGGCCTACGGATTTCCAGGTTTCAATTATGTCCACTACCACACATGACCAACAAGCATGCGCAAACCTACACACTGAGTACGACCGCGTCCACCACTTACACTATCCCCAGACGCATGCGCAGTGCCTGCGAGCACTACGGCCTCGTTTTAACTACTGACATGCGCAGTCAGTCAAGCGCAACCGACGACAGTGACACAGCTCTTTTCCGGACTCGGACACTGGTAAGTCTCACGGCACAGCTCTCCCCTCGTATTGCGTGCACCAACCTTCGCATCACAGAGGGCTTCGCCTAAATTCCACTCCTACAATTCACCCTTGTTGTCCAGATCCCTGGATTACTCGCGCCCTACACTGATAATTAAACAGTCTGCACATTATCAGTCTCCTAGCATAATTAAAACAACACTAAATAACGGACTTGCAATTATTGCGTTTTTTGTATCAATCCAACGCTTGCCTCACGTTAACTCTCTTAATTTTGGAGATCAGTCATGAGTGTTCTTCACCTCAAACACCTAGTCTCGGCCGCCCACTGTACACAAGCTCGATGAAGCCTTTCGCACAGTCACGGCCCTTGCACAGATTAATTCTTACCAGTCATTTTTGACTCCCTTTTGACTTAGATCGGGGCCTCTGACATCTGCAGATCGACCCCTGCAGCCGCATTTCCAGCAGCTGCTATTTACTCAGACCACAGCCATGGCGCTAATCAACATTCATATGGTAGGTCCCTTGCCTTGCTTTTCTCACCATTAGTGTACATAATCTACACTCACCGTTTTTAACATAGCCTCTTTTACTATAGGATGACGCCCCACTCATTCACCCAGTCTGAAATCGACCTCCAAGTCCTGAAGACAGTTCGGTATCCTCTGTGCAGCGCTGCTCCAATTCTATCAGCCACTGCCTCATCTCATCTATTTACCGAACCAGAAACACATACTCAAGTGTCGACAATGTCAATGTGTTGTGAAAGTAAACAACACAGAAAATAGACTGTCACTATTGTATACAAATCCACTATAATGCAGATCTATTGTATGCATATATGCCATATAATGGCACAAATAAACTCAAAAATGTCTTCCTGTTAAATAAATTTATATTGTATTGTTCCTCCAAGGTGATTTTGTGTTCTGAGCTAGTAATAATCTAGCTCTTCCTGCAAGGCTGCAGCGACCTCCTATCAAGCTATTGGCTTGGGAAGCCTTTGACTCAACCCCCTCGTATCTCTGTACTTCTCTACCCTCTCGAGTCAGGCCCCCTAAAAAAGAGGGTCCGCCCATTCTTTTCTCTTTCCTATCGTGCTCACTGCCTGAGCACAACATCCCCCTAGCACTGCACATATACTAGGTAGACATTGGAAACAGCAACAAAGCAATAGCAGGATTCCCAAAATAACCAGTATAACAGAAAGCACCTTCCAACCCCAGGATCGTAGAGAATCCCAGAACCAAGCGCTAATATTCCAATCCCCCACAGGAACATGCACTTCAGAACTAAGAATGTGCAAGTTCTGTATTGCTTTGAAAATTGTCGGGGAGGAAGCTGGTACGAAAACACAGCAAGTGGACCCCACTAATTTGCATACTCCACCACGTTCTGCCAGGATGACATCTAATGCCATCCGATTTTGGAGCGCTACCAATCTTATTGCTTTTTGTTCTAGTGTCATATTGTAGAGTATATCCATGGTCCGGTTGATGGTTCTCTCCAGTACTCTTGCTAGTCCCCTAATATTTTCAGAATTTGATATCTGTCCCCAAAATGGCACAACTGATTTTGCTATATCTCCCAATACTTGCCCAGGGGTATCTCCGTTCTCGTCCCGCCGTGGGCGAGCCTTAGAAACCTCCAAAGTACTAGCTATGAATACCCAAGGTAACAGGACTCCTAAATAACAGGTTCCCTGCCAATCCTTGGGCAACCAGGGAAATGCTGAACTACCACAAACGAAATAGACAGGCCCCCCTACATACAGAGGCCTGTTCTCCCCGGTCAAATTTACAATGTTCACACAACCTTCAAAATCTCCCATTGACCGAGTGCCATTTCTTTGTACACAAAGGGGGACTGAATCGGGGCTATGATTAATAGAGTAGGAAGGAGGCACAACGTCCTTATTTCCTATCGGAGCCATTTTAAAGGAAATTAGAGTTTGAAAAGGAAGAGATAGTTTATCAGATGGCCTAATAGAAGCAACATTAGGTCTACTTCTATTTGCAAAAAGTGAGCATCCCAGGGGAGTCAATTCACGTTTTTCAGAATCATTTAAATTAGTTCCATCAAAGTTCCCCGAGATGCTATCATTCCAACGGCCAAAGAATAGTGCTCTAAGAGAGGCATAGCAAGCAGTCGTTAAAGGTAAAGGGTGAATATACCATCCTAGCCCCTTGTTCCCATGTTGCGGTAAATGGGTACAAATCCAGCAATTACTCTTATTAAAAATGGCATGAGTTGAATTCATTATTATCATTAAAGTGTTATTATGGTACTTTCGTCTATGCTGGGAGTCTCTAGGTGACAAAGTGTGAAGGTGTACAGAGGGAGTCAAAGCAGTAGGTACAATCTCAATTGGCAGTAGAGGTTTTAGAGGGTAAATTTCTTCAAAGTACCAAAGTCCCACAGCAGTAACTATACAAATTCCAATTATTATTAACACAACACAGCAATATGTTTTCGAGGCCCAGGCACATTGTTCATTGTCCGAGTTGGTCACCCCCTTATTTACAAGTCCAATGCGAGGAACAGCAGTGGAGGTGGCAGGCATCGTAGTTTCTCAATCGACGACCCCAATGTTCGTTGCTGGCGACACTACGGTCGCGCGACTTCCCAACCCTAGCCAGCAGAATCCCCTTTTTTCCTTTTGTTCAAAAAGAACTTTCTTTTACAAGAGAAAACTTTCAATCACTTCTTCCTTTCAGATGCACAGGAGAGACCCGTGCCATGGTTCTATTTTCTTCGTCGAAGGTTGTACCTGATGGTACCCGGTAATGTTTGATCCGGAAATAGGGTAACGTCACTTCCTGAGGGAAGCAAGGTATCGGAGGCGACGGAAGTCGCAGAACTTGAAACAGTGTTTTCCGGAAGTGACCTTTTCAAAGAGTGCGGAGATGAAATGGACTGTTCCCCAAGCTCCACGGGCTCAGAGAAATTCACTGACGCACTCACAGTGCTGTTTGCTACTCCAGGATCAGAGATTGTAGCATCAGCGAGGGGTTCTGCTTCTTCTGTAACGTGTGGTGTCGGGTGAGGAAGTTTCTTGACATGCGTCACGTGGATCCAATGCTTCTTTCCAGCCACCCGCACTGCTGTTTGGGTGACCAACAGCACCTGGTAGGGTCCCCTCCAGCGAGGCGCGAGACAGGAAGACCTTTCGTAGGCCTTCACTAGGACCCAACTTCCAGGCTGAATATCGTGTCCTGGGCCCGTAAACCGTACAGGTAAAGCTGATTGGACCTGATGATAAATGAGATACAGATTTTTAGTCAACTGGTTACAGTAATCTACAAGCAATACATTTTCGACCTCCTTCAGGGTTTTGGGCTTCAGAATGCCCCAAATGTTAGCAGGTCTCCCCATCACTACCTCAAATGGAGAGAGCCCAGTCTTAGTTTGAGGTGTAGTATGCATGGCTAACAATACAATAGGTAAGGCGTCTGGCCATTTCAGTTTGGTGCCGGCACATGTTTTTGCAAGCTTATTCTTTGGGATACCGTTATGTCTCTTTACCAACCCAGCACTTTGAGGATGCCTAGCTGAGTGAAATCGTTTTTCAATGTGTAACGCTGTGCATATCTGCAAAATTACTGCTGCAACAAAATGGGGACCGTTGTCCGACCAAATTACCCTTGGAAGCCCAAATCGTGGAAATAATTATTTTACCATAGTCTTTGCAGTGGTCATGGCAGTAGCATCCTTAACGGGGAAAGCCTCGACCCATTTACTAAAAGCACAAATAATCACAAGAACATATTTTAGATTGTTACACCATTCCATCTCAATAAAATCAAAGTGGATGACCTCGAAGGGAACAGAAGGGGGCCCAAAGCTACCCCTTGGAGTTATTGTCCCCTTCCCCACATTATGCTGTAAGCAAATCATACAATTCTGAACATGTCGCTGTGCAATCTTCAAAATGTTATCATTCACCCAGACTTGTTCTAACATTTGCGGGATCTGCTGAGCACACACATGCGTAGGACCGTGTGCCATCGTAACCATTGCCAGCACATATGAATCAGGGAGCAACCATTTCCTTTCAGATGTATCCACCCAACACCCATCGTCATCTAGTTTCCCCATTCCTTCGGCCCACTTTTTAGAATCTTCTATTGTGGCATCAGTTTGGATATCTCACACAGACCCAATACCCTCATTCATTACATAGGCATCTTTTGTTTCCCTTAGAGAATACATGTCTGCGCTAAGGTCTGTAGCCGTTTGCTTGGCTATCTGGTCAGCAAAAGCGTCCCCTTTTCCCACATCATCTATGACCTTACGATGTGCTGCACATTTCATGATCGCTAACTGGCTAGGGAGTGAGAGTGCCGAGAGCAATTGCACTATCAGGGGACTATGCTGAATCTTGGTCCCAGTGAGGTTAGGAACCCTCTCTCCGACCAGAGCCTCCCGAAGTTGTGAGCCACCCCAAAAGCGTACTGGCTATCAGTATATATGTTTACTATATGCCCTTCGGAGAGTCCACAAGCTCGGGTCAACGCTATAATCTCTGCGGCCTGCGGAGTTATGCGGAATTCTCTTAGTTTCAACAACCGTACTCAACGTAGTAACTGCGTAGGCAGCTGTAGATGTACCATCTGGGAGTTTGAAGCAGGAGCCGTCACAAAACAGCTCCCCTTCCGCATTATCCAACGGAGTATCTATAAGGTCTATTCTGCCCTTCGTTTCCTGTTCAATAGTATACAGGCAGTCATGTAATTCTTCGTCACCGCAAACAGTATTTTGCGGGAAAGGTAGAAGTTCAGCCGCATTAAGAACACAACACCTCTTAATTTGAATGTGAGGGGCAAAAAGAGTTAATTCATACCTTGTCAGCCGTGCAGAGGTGAGGTGTTGCGTTTGGGTTTTATACAATAGAACATCTACAGAGTGAGGTACCATCAAAATTAAATCATGGCCTAGGACCATTCCCTCACTCTGTTTGACAGACGCGGCAGCAGCGGCAACAGCTCGCAAACATCTTGGCAAAGCGCATGCGACAGGATCAAGGGAGGAAGAGTAGTAGCCGCACGGCCTATTCTTCCCTCCGTGTTCCTGTGTTAACACAGCCAAAGCACATCCATCACATTCATGCACAAACAACACAAAGGCCTTGTCATAATTTGGAGTACCCAGAACCGGTGCAGAGCATAACGCAGTTTTGAGAAGCTCAAATGATCGTTGATGTTCCGATTTCCATAGCAGCGGCAAAGAAATGCCCTTCTTCGTCAAAGCCAACATCGGTTTTATCACTAGTGAAAAGTTCGGGATCCACAACCTACAGTAAGAAGTCATACCTATTAAGGCTCTGACTTCGTTCTGTGTATTTGGAACAGACAAGCCAGAAATGAGTTTTATTCTTTCAGGTGTCAATCTTCTCCCCTCCTTTGACAGGAGGTAGCCTAAATAGGCGACCATTTTCAGCCAGATGAATAAGCAACAATACAGTGCCTTCTTTACAAGCACTTTCAGAATCTGCAGCCAAAAGCAAATCATCGACATACTGAAGCAGTGTACAAGTAGGTGGCAATTCAAGGGTATCAAGCTGCTCTTTCAAAGCGCTACTATAAATGCTTGGACTTTCAGTATACCCTTGAGGTGCACAAGTAAATGTGAATGAACGTCCTCCCAAGGTGAACGCCAACAAATATCTACTCTCCTTGTGTATAGGAATACTAAAGAAAGCATTCTTTAGATCCACAACACTAAAGTGCGTAGCTGTATCAGGGATCATTGTTAGTATCGTTGTTACATCAGGCACAATTGGAAATTGTGGGGCGACAACTTTGTTAATAGCACGTAGATCAATTATGAAACGGTATGGGATTGCATTGTCGCCTTTCTTGTATACAGGCAAAATCGGGCTGTTACATAGACTACCTGCAATCTCTTCAATCACCCCTCGATGCACAAAATCGGAGACAATGCACTTCAAAGCACGCTCGCCCTCAACTGATATTTTATATTGCGGAATGCGCAGTAGTTTAACTCCATGTTTCAAAACTATTTTAACAGGTTCGATCTGTAGCACCCCGACATCATTGTCGTCAACCGCCCACAAACATTCTGAAACAACGCTAAACTCAGGAGGCAATGGTCGAGTCAGAAACTGAGAAGTGGGAAGTTGCTGTCGTGAAACCGTCAGTTGTACTCCATCAGAGGAACAATGAATTACTGCATTCAATTTCTTCAACAAATTTAACCCCAGCAAATTCTCTCCACAGTTCGAAGTCAGGAGGAAGGGACAATGGTCCGTGAAGGGACCCAAAGAAACAGACACCGGCGAAGAAACCGGGCAAGCAATTGGTATGCCAGAAAACCCTACAGAAACATTTGTTTGCCCTGACAGTGGAATGTTTGGAACCCGCGAATGATCAATGGAGCACTTCTGTGCTCCAGTGTCTATCAAAAACTGATGTTTCCTATTCCCCACTAACAATTCAACGTAGGGACCTTTCTGATTAATTGGAATAGGTGAAGGTTCCAAACCCTGCTTCGGGCAGTCCTAACGAAATAAAATGTCATCGGAAGGAAGCTCTTCAGAAAGGTAGGCAGCAGAAGGGTGATCAAATATGTTTCTCGTGTCCACACTCGGAATCTGATTTTCCCGTGAAAAAGGTTGCTGAGGATCTTGTGAAAACTGACCTCTATCAGGGCCCCCCGCTCCAGGGCGACCTCTAGGTCATATACCCATACTCCCAAATGCATTGTTTGACCTTTGTCGAAGGACGGGGCACTGTGCTCACCAATGACCTTCCTGGCGGCAATAGGCACATTGATTAACATTCACAGGTCCCAAAGGAGCGTTTCCTTTTGGGACATACTGACCTCTGGTCTGTGAAGTACCTCCTCTGGGATTTCTAACAATTTGTTGTAACAATACTTTAGTCTTCAAATCTCCTTTTCTCTTCTCTATTTTCTCTTTTTCATTATTAACACGGTTCTCATAATACTGAGCCATGTGCAAAACTTCAGATTGGGATTTCGTCTGCCATGCGCTCTCAGAGGACATAATCTGTGACTGGATGTCGGGCAACAACCCACGTACAAATTTGTCCACAAACAACCTTTTCCCAGACTCTGTGCCCAAGTCCTGTCCACTGAAGTCAGAGAATACCTGTTCGAATCTATTAAAGAACTCAGTGGCACCTTCAGTTTTTCCTTGAACACAGGCCGTAAGCTTGTCTCAAATAATTATTTTCTCAGGAATTATGTTTTTCAATTTCGTGACAATTCTATCAGGCAAAGTAAGTATTACCTGAGGTGGTTTCTCACCAGCTGGTCTTTCCCCATCAATCCTAGTAATGTTAGCCCACGCATCTCCCAACCCTGGTACGTCATCTATTGTTCGAACCTGCTTCCATAAATCTACGGGCAGGAGTACAGGGAACAGCAAGTCAATATCACTTAAGGTGAACACAGAGGACTGCAAAACAGACTCTATCTCTTTGTATAATCCTGTCAGGTTTTTCCTAATATCGGTAATTGATTGTCTAATAGTGTTCACTTCCTGTCGTGAAAACGGGACGTGAACAAATTGCGATACATAATGTGCTGGAATGTCCACAGTGGGCGCACCAGCGTTAGCGGGAATCTCCACCTTTGGGACAAATGTCGGAGGAACCTCTCTCATAGGCAGCTGAGATATAGATAACTCCTACCGCTTGCTAAGCAACAGAGCCAGGTCGAGCGCTAAGGCAGTTGAAGAAGTGTCGGGCGAAATAGCCCTTTTACAAATATCCAATAACTCTATAGGACAACTAACCTTCTTCCTTACACATTCTTCCTGCAGGTACTGTACCATTACCTGAATCACCTTCCTCTGCATTTCTACTGTATACTGACTATACGTGTCATATACTTCATCTGGCGGTATCGATGAATCCGAGATCCATCGAATCGCATCTTTGTTACAAATTCGTACTTCCTCAGGTGCCGATCTACGACACGGAAGGAACCGTTTCTGCACATACATACTGTCGTCTTCATCATCCTCATCTCGTAATTTCTCAAAGTCCCTCCTATACTCAAACAATCTCTCAACATGACCATGTACTTTCTCCTCTGTGTCCCTCGAAAGTGCTAAAGTATTTAAATCTTTCACCCCTTGTGGGAGATCCGCATTATGTAATGTACCCCACATTACACATAAATGAGTCCCCAAACCTTCGATAAAAACATTTTTCTCAGGAAAATTGCCCATACTTGATAATGTGGAAAAAACGTTAACTTGATCACCTTTCTCCATACAGTGCTTAGCCCATGCAAACAATTCCCGTTTCTTGTCTGTAGAAACAGTATTTCGAGTGACAATCTTTGACCCCGCACCCCGATCAACTTCAGTCAACTCAGAACCACTCGGGAGCAGAGGTGCGGGCAAATTCGATGGGGGTGCAACTATCGGCGCAAGAGGAAGGGGTGGCGGGATAGGTGGAGGAACAACAACTAGAGGAATAGGAACAATAGGTTGCACAGGGGGAACAGGAATAACAGCAGGAATAACAGCAGGAATGGGCAGAGCACCCGGGAGAGGATCATACGGAGGTGGCGCAGAGGCACCAGGCCTGCGTTCGTTTAACAATTTTTCAATAAATTCTTCAGAAACATGGAAATCTTTAGAGGGATACATTTTCTGGATACCGAGTGAGAAAGCCCTATCCATATTTTTAACTGACTCCGAATGTTTTTCCTTATCATATAACAACGCCTTTTCGGCATTTGTTTTATGACGGCGTGCATGTTTATCCCTACTTTTAAGCTGCTGCAACGCTTCTTTTTTCCAATTCTGCAAAACATCAAATGCTGCAGGTCTGGCCTTCTTTTTTAGCAAGACCGATTCTAAATATTCAATACAGGGGATCTCGAAACTACCATTGATTGGCCACTGAAATTCGGAGGCATGTCTGGTTTGTCTGTGCCAAATATCATTAAATACTATACTTCCAATGCCATACTTACAGTACATAGTACATGCCGGCGACCCCTCCTGTGGTGCCGGGAGGCTAAATTCCAAAGATTGTCGATCGCTGCGGAACAGAGCCCTAAAGCAGGTAGACAATTTCCCAGGCATTTCACAAAAACTTGGTGTTACATGGTCAATAATTGTGTCTGCTGATACAATACGCCAAATTCAAATTGTCAGGGTTAAATTAAGAGCCGGGTCACGACTGCACCTGACCAAACCTAAGGAGGACCGTACGGTTTACCAAAGAACTTACCTAACAAATTTTACCTTGTGTTTGGTGGTTTCGACAAATCTGCCCGCCTCAACAATGGACCCTCGTCAAGATGCTGTGTCAGACCACACGACTATCGTCCAAGGATCGGATCGTGCAGCACTGCCGAGGTATCGCGTCTCGTTCGGTCGGGCCCACAGTATCTCACCGTCCGATCCCGGTTCGATAGTCTGCGTCAACCTTCAATGATCCGGCATCAATCTTGAGGGTCCTTATTCGGGCGCCAACTGTGGAAACAGAAAAATAATATGAGGCCGGGAAGCCCAGAAAGAAACACACCAACACAGGTTACAAAGAACATACAAGTGCTTTATTTAAAAGCTACAACAGTTGCCAAAGTCAATTGACAAACGGATAGCTATTCGGCTCTCAGAGTAACGTAACGAACTTCAACGAAGGTTCGATGCATTAGTGAGAGAGCCCGCACATTGGAATACTTGGGACTTTTATACTGTTTTTCCAGCCCTTGGCCAACCCTCTCGCGGGTTAACCATTCTATGAGCCGGGCCTATGGGTCCCTTGCCAGGTCAATCCTATAATATATGCATTTTGATTAGTTTCACTGATATAGTTGTACATTTACACATAGGTCAACGGTAGGACAAGGTCTCAGTTCGCAACCCCGACAAGTGGCCTGCAGGCATATTAATTAATCATGTGTACGGAGGTCACAAGGGCCAGAATCTTACTCAGAATGTCATTTGGCCTCCATTTTGGTGTTCAGGGTGACTTCCAAATAACAAGAGAACCTAAAATGGCGGCTAAATCCAAGATGGCGACTTACATTACTTTCTCTAAGATCAAGACCTTGCCGTGGAGTTTGTTCGCATACGATGTTTAGACAACTTGGTGTAGGCCAATACACACACAATTGTTGCGATAGGAGGCATAATATTGTTTCAATTCCAACACTTCCATCAGAGAGCAGAACGTCCCAATCCTCTCGCTGTCTCTCGTTGGAGTGTGGAACGACACCCACAGCTTTCTCTTGGATCTTCCTTTATGGTGTGGAGCGACGCCCCCATATTTTCTTTGATTTCTCCCTTCCAGGTCGCCGGGGAGGTCCTCCTTGGTCTTTTAATGGGCTCAACCAGTAGGAATCTATTAAATAAATAAGAACTGGTTACTTCATTTTCCCACAAAGTGCCTTCCAAAAGGGTTGACAGCAGTGGGACACACATACATTAAATAATGACAATTGATAGTGAAGAAAAATACTCCCTTTTACATAATTATACTTATAAATCCATTGTTCCCTTCTGATTCTTCTTTTTTTATCCTCATGCTTCAGATGTCTCCTCTATTTGATTCTCTCTTGGTTCCCCAATTTTCTGCAAAGTTTTCATAGGGTGACAACCCTTTACCTGATAAATATGGACCCATTTCTCTTCGTCAGTTCTCCTTTAGGGATGCAGATTCTATAGGCGACAGGTGAAATGTTATCTACAATTTCAAAAGGACCGCGCCAACTGGGCAAAAAATTACGTTCTTTGGTCTGGTTCCTTTGGAAATTGTGAAAGTAGGCCCTCTCTCCTACCTCCTACTTGGTATTTCTTTTTGGTTGTTTTTATATCATATTGAGTCTTCATCCCCTCTGCAGGTCTTTCTAGATTCCGCTGAGCATACGCAAAAACATGTTGAAGGTGTTTTCTTAGATTCTCAACATACTCATGGGTTGTGGAGGCGTTTATCAGAGTCTGCTCATGTGTTCTATAGAGCAGATGCTGAGGTAACACCTTCTTTTGTCCAGTCATCAGCTCAAATGGAGACATCTTTATTGCAGAAGAAGGTGTAGATCTGATGGCCATGAGGACAAGTGGTAATCGGACGTCCCAACTTCGCCCAGAGTCTGCCACAAACTTTTTTAGAATGCTCACAAGGGGTTTATTGTACCTCTTAACTCCACCAATAGAGGACAGCGGTATGCAATGTGAAGTTTCCTTTTTACCTCAAGTATCTCCCACATCTTGCTCATCACTTCGCTGGTGAAGTGATCCCCCGGTCTGACGCAATCCTTTGGGGTAGGCCAAAATGCATGAAGATGTGATTGATCATCAGGGCAGCTGCTGTTTCTGCCTTGCAATTTGGGGCCGGGAGACATTCCACCCATTTGGTAAACAAGCATGTTACGGTTAACATGTACTTGATCCCCCAGAGGAGCGAATCACTGGCTCGATGAATTCTACTTGTAAATATGACCAAGGCAGTGTCATCCCCTTCTTCTGGAGGGTAGCTCGGTGTGTGAGTGATGTTGGCTGAAATTGTGCACACCCATGACACCCCTTCAAGTATTGGTCGAGGTCATGCCCCATGTGTGGCTAGTATGCAACCTCTCGTAAGATTTCTTAAGTAGTGTGAAACCCCCAATGAACGGCTGTGGCCGTGTCATGGGCGTGACTTAGCACCAGGCTTCGGAATGAGGTAGGGACCATTCACTGGTCACAGTCAGATATGGATCTCCTTACCAACAAACCATCTTGGATTCGGAACATTTTTGGATTGACATTTCATCAACACCCTGAGGTCCTCTTTCCCAATGTAATCAGTATCCGTCAGAGGAAAGTTCTCAGGGTCCTCAATGTGTTGATAAAATGTCCCAATAATTGGATCCCCTTTTTGTGCCATGATTAAATCAGCACCTGAGGTCTCCTTAATCCACTGGGCCGTTGAGAGTTCATTGTGAGCAATTGTCTAGGACCTAGTGATAGCAGTGACCTGGATTTACCCCAACAGGCACTCAATCTTGAGGAAATCCCCCTGGATGGCTCTGGTTTTGGCCAGCTGATGAGCAAGGTCATTTCCAGTTTTGTCTGGTCCCTCTATTCTGGAATTACCCTTGATCCTCTTCCAATAGATGGTCATCCCAATAGAGGTGAATAGATCATCTATATTATGAAATCGCTTGCCATATTTGAGAGGTATGTTGTTAGCACATAGCATGCTTCTGGTTTTCCAATTAACCAGGTGCTCCACAAACCCGTTCCGGACATAACCTGAGTCAGTGAGTATGAGCAGTTTGTGAAGTTGGTGTTGGACAGCAGTGAGGATGGCCTGATGAACTGCCATCAACTCTGCCACCTGACTATTGCGGGGACCGATTTTGTATCCAAAGGAGGGTTGCGGGGCATCATTCAAAAGGACCATCCAGGCATTTCCAATGCCGGCCACCAGTTACTTTTCCCCGTTGTTGTCAACACGGTAGGAGCACCAGCCCACATAAACTGTGGGAATTCCCTCGCACTTGTCTTCTTCTTAGACTTTGTGCAGGGAATTCAGGTATGCCTCCATGTTGTCCTGGGTGTTAAGACTTTAGTCCTCGAGACAGTTACCTCTGGCACAATCATGCAAGTCAGCCAGACCTTGCGCAAGAGGGTTCTTCTTGTTTTGGCCATATCTGACCTCCACAGGAAAGCCTTGCATTGACAGAATCCACAAAGGATTCTGGAATTATTCACGTTACCGGCCCGGATTCTGTCACTTTGAAGGTATTGCAAAGGCTGGTGTGGAGTCTCCACTATGATGTGTTCCCCCTGGATGAACGGGCGGTAATTTTTCAATGCCCACACCGTTGCCAGTAGTGCCTTCTCACAATCGTTGAATTATTCCTCAACAGGGGATAAAGTCTTGCTTGCATAGGAGATGACTTTATTGACCTTGTGATGCTTTTGATATAATACTGCTGTCAAGCATGTATTCGAGAACCTTGTCTCCAAGAGGAACTCCTTGTTTTTTACAGGGTAAGCTAGACAAGGCACTTGTGAGAGGCTTCTTTTGAGTTGATTTACTGCCTCAGCTTGTTCTGGTCCTCACTCCCACTTGACCCCCCCTTCAACAGATAGATCAGGGGTCTTGTGATCTCTGTGTAATCCTCAATGAACTTCCTACTGTAATTAGTCAGTCCAAGGAGGCTTCTTAGCTCATGCAGAGTCATGGGGTTTCTAAGTTTTAGGAGTGCTTCCACTTTCTTTTCCTGGGGACAGAGAACCTCAGGAGTTATCTCATTACCCAAGAAGTTGACAGGGGTCCTGCACCACTGTGCCTTTTGGAAGGACAGTTTTGCTCCAGCAACCCTCAACTGCGTTAGACCATAACGGTGTTCCGCTATGTGTTCCTCCACAGTTGAGCTTTTTATCAGGACATCATTCACATAGGCCAGGTTACCCCTTTCACCCAGTCGGGCATGGCCGCATGTAGGAAGATTTTGAATTCATTGCCAGAGTTGATGTATCCGAAGGGAGTCCAGGTCCAGGTGTACTGCTGCACCTCGAAAGTAAAGGCCAGCTTGTATTGGTCCTCCCTACTGACAGGCACGGTCCAGTACCCATTGGTCAGGTCAATGGAAGCGTATTACTTTGACCCCTGGATCTGGGCCAGTCCTTAGTCAATATATGGGAGAGGCCACAGGGACATATGGACCCGTTTATTTAGCTCCCTCAGGTCAGCACAGAGTCTCCACTGGCTGTTCGGACTCAAAGTTTTTTATTATTTCCGTCAGGGACTCCATGGATGCGAGAGGCAAGTTATATTGCTTCACACCCACTGGAGTCAGTCCACGGTCTGTGGGGATTTTTGTTGTGTGGATTTCGGTGCGACCACAGTCATACGAGTCCACCGCAAAGAGAACTTGAAACTCTAAGAAAACCTGTTTCAACTTTCGCTTTTGCTCTTGAGTCTCACATGCATCAGCTAGGTTGACTCGTTCTTCAACCATTTGCCTGAAGCCTGGAAAGACTTCTGGTTTTGCTATCTCAGCGACCTCCTGCATCTCGCTGGAGAGGTCCCTAGTTAGTGTATTGACCTGGACAGAGGGTTTCAGGTAGGAGATGCTGTCATTGTGGACCTGGAAGATCACCTCATCCTGCCTAATGTCACAGGTCACTTCTAACTCACTGTAAGGGCAGGAAGAGTACACCAGGAAATTCCCCCCTTGCCGAGTGAAGATCTTGTCTGCTGGTAAGTCATTATCACTATCACTGTCAAAGCAGTCATTGGGGATTGGTCCTACCACTTAATTACCTAGATCCATGGAAAAATGTCAGTCATCAACTGCAATTCCAATTTTGGGGCCTGCGCCCAGAGTGATACTCCTAGGGTCGCGGTTATCCATCAAAATTGGAATGGTTTTGTGTTCTACATTGACTAATGGTGTTGGGTTTAACCCAAACCCCTGCTGTTGGAGATGGGCATTGAGGTGTACCTATGTGACAGGATTCTGCAGTTTCTGTCCTCTTTTAATTTTTAATTCAAGTGGGAATAGTCAGGTCCATCCTGCGATGGTGACCTCCTCTCCAATTTGAACTGCATACGGCAGAAATTGGGCTGACCGAAATGCTTTTTCTAAATCATCAAAGGCCATGGGCTTTCCCCCTAGTCGGGACGAGGCTTTGTATTTTATCATGTCCAAATTAATGCAAAACGATTGAGCATTTCACTGCCAGAGTTTCCAGGCCCTTGTCCTACTTATCAATCAATTTAAAAGAGGGAATGGCTGGATTTTTTGGGAGCGGCCTGAACGTGCTTCGCTGATGAAGCTCTTACCATTTTTCATGCACACTCGGGCGAGAACAGACTCCTTCCCCTCCTTTAACTGAATAGGGAAGAACAATTGTTCTCTAATTTTCTGAATATCAGCTAAACTTTAATCTGGTTTCTCACCACTTTTGACTATGGAATTGGGATTTTCAGATTGTGAATCAGTATAAAACTTCAAAGTATTTCCTTTCAGTGTGGAATGCCACTTGAGACTGGAAGGAAGGTTGATTGTCAGTAATGGAGAGGAGTTCCCATCACACGTTGGTTGTCCTACAGCAATTACTGTCAAATCAGGTATTTGATTGTTCTGGAAATGAAACTCAATATGATCAGGTTTTTGTTCAACCTGTGGCATGTGCCATTTAAACTAACATGGTTGACACTCTGTTTCAGTTTTATTGGCCTGTTAGTCTGAGTCCAGAGGAACTTATTCACACAGTCTATTAGGAGGGACAACCTGCGCAGAATGTCATTCCCCACTAGACAGGGTGTGCCCTCCGGAGTCACAACTATGACCGGGTGCTTCAATTTGTGTTGCCCAATTTTTATTTCCAAATCCACAGTCCCCTCGACAGGAATTTCATTCCCGTCGAAGTTCTGGAGTTTTCCAGGAAGAGGGGTGAGAAGGATCTGGTATCTCTCCCCGCTTCCTGAATTTAGCTGATCAAAGGCCCTTTTTGACAGAAGAGTGGCTTGGGATCCAGTGTCCACCAGCGCTGAAAATGTACCTTGCCCTTGCACTTGGACCGGGGAATAAAATCTACCCTCCTTCTCCTCAAATGGGCAAAGATAATGTGCATTTTGGGCGAGCTGGGTGGTCAATGTCATTTTTTTTTACTCCAACACAGGGGTAGTTTGGGCATAATTCTGTGTGGTGGATTGGGGATCTGAAAGAAAAAATGTACATTCGATATTTGGGGAGTTTTGGACTCCCCTTTTTCTGATTCTGGGCTACCCCCCCTTTTCTGGGGTTCAAAGATGGGCGATTATGAATCAGTCCCCACATCCACACAGTCTTCATTTAGATCTCTTGGGACCCATTTTTCTTTGGGAGGAGTGCCCCGTCCCTGAAGGAGAAGATCTTTTCCCCAGAAGCTTCCTCTAGAGCTCTACACCTCCCTTCCCCACGTGCCTCCTCCTCTGGAATCGGTGAGTTGTCAGGGTTCTTTCACTGTCATTGTCCTGAGGTACCTGACCCTTGGTTTGTGGGGTTCTGAGCCTCCATGTTCATCTGAGGGTTCTGTTGAGCCCTCAACATGCGACCCAGATCCTGGGTTAGGTTCTAGACCTGGCACTCCAGTTGGGACACCCGTTCCGGCTGATACAGGGGTCTCTGTTCAACTCTAGGGGGATCAAGGGAAGGGTAACTATCCCTTTTCCCGTAGTACCCTGGATATTGTGAATTTTGGTAACCCTCCACCCTGGGCCTCCCCTCTCCCGGATAGGGTTGTCTAGTTTCCTGAAAGAAGGAAAAGAAAGAAGGGTTGTCCTGCAGGTTGGGGTTTTGTGAGTACGGGGGGAAGAAACTTAACCCAGTATTTGGGGAATTATTGCCCTCCTGGGGGAAGTTAGGAGGGGAGTTTCTCAGGGTGGTACTTACCTGATTGGATCCCCCCGCTTGGGCTGGGGGAGTCCAGACATACCCCATGATTGGTTGGTTGCCCTTGTATCTGGGGCTGATATAATCAGGGGAGATAGGGGTCCCATTGGTGGTATTAAATCCCTGACTGCCACCTGTTTGTGATTGGCCTGAAGGCCTTCTAGGTGTCTGATTTTGCTGATTTTGTGTAGGTAAATTTTGAGCCCCCCCCATCTCTAGATCTAAATTGGGGGACACCTTAGCAGCAGCAGGAGTGTTTGCTGGTTTGGGATTCTTGGCCAGAGTATTATTTTTTGCAGGTTTTTGGACCTTATAAATGCGGGATGCCTGCTCTATGACCCAGTCCAGAGATCTTTTGTCATGGAAATCCCTCACCAGTTGGGTCATGATATACTTGGGGAGTGTATGAAAGAAGGTGGTTATAAACTCCCTGCTATCCATGCGGACCATCCTAGTGGTTTGTGCAAAGGTGCGTTTGAGCGCCTGAACAAATTCTCGTGGGGCCTGATCTTCCCCGCACTGCAGATTGTAGGCTGCTTTACGAGCCTCTTGGGGGTTTCTGTGGGCGGAAACGTGTTTCAAGATGGCTGCCCTGTAGGTGGACCATCTTGAATGGTTTTGGTCCTCCAGTCCAGCAAAGAAGCTGGAGTACTCGGGGGAGAATGTCAATTTTGCACACTCTGTGCAGTTCGGGTTGTCTTTCAGATGAAAAGTGTCCATCATCTGCTCATAGAGTTCCAAGTGTTCCCAAACAGAATAATTAGCGGGTTATTTTTTTTTTATTTTAATTTTTTAATTTTTTGCATTTATAAAGTGCACAGCAGCCCTCAGGCATCGTGGTGCTGTTACACGAATACTTTCTTAGTGACATTGCAAGGACCTAGTTACAATACAAGAAAACTTAGTTGCATTGTTGCATTACAAGAATACTTAATTATATTAAAAGAATACTTAGTTGCATTACAAGAATACTTAATTACATTACAATACTTAGTTGCATTACAAGTGTATTTGGTTACATTACAAGAGAACTTTCTTTGTTACTTTCTGAATGCTTTCTTATTACAATGTGTAGGGTGAGAAATGCTCAGCTCAGGATATTCAATGGTAGGCATGCTCTAATGATCCTGGGGCGGCTACTTAATACATGCTCATACAGTGGTAGATTAGGGAAAGGTCCAGTGATGGTTAAATGCAGGGGGCCTACCTCTTGCAGAGAAGAGGAAGAACACAGATATGAGAAGGTCCGACAGAGGCAGTGAAGGGACACAAGAAGTTTCCTTAGTGATCATGTGGGGGCGGGGGCACACCCACTCACTTATACAAGCAAGGCGGTATGTGAACACAGCACCGTAAGGGTTGCTATCTGAAAGCAGCATTACAACTATAGGGTGCATGCAACATTAAATCCTGGGTCAGAAATATACAGAAATGTTTAGTTTCCTAGTGCTTACCATGAGGTGGGGGCTGGAGCAGGAGGTTGAGATGGATGTTTCAGGACGTTCATGGTGACGAAGGTTAGAACGGGTGCTCGGTGTTAGAGTGTTGGTACAGTTTAGACAGTGTGTCAGGCCTACGGCGAACGGCGTCTCGGACTGGCTCAGACTGGGCCTTTTAGCATCAGGCCTTCTGGCAATTGGCCTAGCTTCCGTCTCCAGTGCGTGCACTCAAGTGAAATAACTGATGTTGTTCAATCATCTGTTTCGCCGCTCTAAGCAGCGTCGGGCCATTACGGTAGCCAATTTGTGGGTCGTCATGGCAGCAGTAAACAAAAAGCCATGAACAATGGTGGCTCACGCTGATGCCGTGTGTGAGAGGGTCTCCCTCTCTGGTGGATGATGAGCATGGGCACTCAAAGCTGCACGATGCGAGGAGCTGGAAGAGGTGCCTGGCTTCACTGCACGCCGTAGGCATGATGCGAGAAGCTGGAAGAGGTGCCTGGATTCATTGCAGTCTGTAGGACTTCGCCGCTGTGTGTTGTCGTCGATCCGCTGTGATCTCAACTGAGAGGGCTCCTATGAAAGGCCTAATGGCCTTAATCTGCCTAATGGGGTTTTTGTCATAACACTCTTGAGTTTGTTTGTCTTCTTTGGCTTGGTTACCTGAGTCCTCTTGCCCTCAGACTCAGAGGCGCTACTGCTTGAGGTCCCCTCATGATCATCTAAGCACTCGCTGATTCTGTGAGCTTGAGAGGGCCTCGCAGAATGGAGGGGCCTAGTTTCTCTATTCCTGTGGTGCTCAGGAGAGTAGTCTTCCGACTCTTCCCTGCTCCCACGGTCGGCAGACTATCCCCCCACTGCCCTAATTGGGTAGAGGTCTTCAGGATGCTCTTTTTGGGCCTCATTTCATTTGGTTTTTCATCAAATTGAACCAACTGGTCCCTTGGAAAGTAGTATTTCTGTGGATCTAATTCCCTCCCCTCATAGGAGACTTCCTTGTCAGAGACATCAGCCTTAATGTTTGGGTATCTATACAGGGTCGCCCGTAGATCACTTTCTGGGGGGCGCTGACCTGTCAGTTCCATCATGCTTGGCCTATTAAATTCTGATGGCCTCATGGCTTCCGGCTCATGTGAACCGGCAGACATGAAGTCAGCAGTGCACAAAGTGTTAAATGGGTTTGAGTCCATTAGTACAGAGGTCCTTATACTATGATCAGGGGTTGCCCTGTCCCTCCCTACCTGTTCAGGGTCCCTCCAGTTAAGATTAAATCTAGCACCCTCTTTCTCCAACCTCGCTAGTTTCTCCTCCTCAGCACCTACTTCTTGATGATTAGTAGAGATCTGAGCCTTTTGCTCAGCTATCAAGGATTTACTGGCCTTTATGACCCACTCGTGCACTGCCACTCGTTTGTGGAGCCATCATTCTTTTCACAGAGTGCCTCATTGTCTCTCAGCACTTCCTGTATGGTTTGAGAATAATGAGACAATTTATGTTACAGGAGACTCACCTCCTGAGTTTATGCATCTTTGGTTTGGGTGTTCTCTTCTAGAGTGGCTTCCAACTGTCTGTTGTGCCCCAGTAGATTCTCATACTCTGTTTTGAGTTCATCTAGTTCCTGGAGGGCCAACTAACTTCCCTGTAATTCTGTTTTTAAATTGCTTACTTCCTAGCCTGGGGCATCTCTCTCCTGATTTAGGGTGCCTCTCTGTTCAGCTAGGTCATCCCTTTGTTTCTTGATGGCATTTAATTTCTGGCGCTCTTGATCAAATTCTGCATGAGAGTGGAGGACTCTCATAATTAATTCATTATTTTCCTCTTTCAACCTTTCAACCTTATCTTGCAGCATGGATATTTGTCCTGAGCAGGCCCTGTTATAGGTTAATTGTTGAGTCAGCTACTGTTGACTCTCTTGCAGAGAATCAACCTTTTCCTGACACTCTATTTTTACTGCTTCTAGTTGCGCCTCTATGTCTCCATTATTCCGCTGTTGAAGAGCCAAATACTCTTTTAATTTTATGATGTAATTTCCAGATTCTACCTCCAAATATTGGCTCTTTTGTAATGTTTGTTCTGCTAATTGTAGTTCTGTCTGGACTTGATTTAATAGTTCAGATTGATTCTGTGCTAGAGTTTCATTTTCCTCATGCTTTTCCCGCATCACTCCCATGTGGAGATACAAGTAGGCTGTGATTCTAACAATTTTGGTTTGCTCCTCTTTAATTTTTGGGCTCATATATAATTCACTCAAAGCTTGGTGTAATAGGCCACCGTCCTGCCATGTATCCATGACTATGGCGGAGCCTGTTTTGTTATTGCTTCTAGCCAGACTTTTTCATCCTGCTCTGGCCACTCACCTCTGACAAATAGCTTGTGCAGAAGGTGTTCCCTAGCCATATTGATTTTTACTACGGTTATTTTGGACATGCTCTTTCTTTATTAATTTATTTATTTATGTAAGGGTAACCTGTATTCTATTGCTTTCTGTCTATTTTGGGGTTGATTTAGCTTTAATTTTTAGACACAGGCCTGGTACTTCAAGTATTTGTTTTGGGGGGGCACTTGTACAGTGTAACACAATATTCCAACCACACAAAGTATCACTACCCTGCAGGTTAGTCTCTGTGCTAGACTGCACGGCTGGTAACCAAACTCAATCCCAGACGAGCCCTCAAGTTTGTTAAGGTTTTCAATCAGGCGACACACACTTTGGTCTCGGCCTAGTATGTAGCGCACAACTGAGATACTTTTCACCTTATTTTATGCAGATTCAATTTGAGATGGTACACAACTCGTATCACACCCCCTTTTCAAATACCCTGGGTCACAATGGACCATGAACCAGGCTGGTGGGTAAAATGCAATATTTATTTGCTTATTTTAAAATTCAAAATAAATCATATAATTTTTAATATGGGGAAGCAATCACCAATGGGGTAAGAATTACAATGAGAATGTAAGCAATGCACTTGGTTTAACCTTCTAGTGGAATATATACAAAACACCTGGAAATAGGATCACTTTTTGAATTAGGAAAGAAAGCACCCAAGTTAAGAGTCCCCCTGCAATGTTCCCTCAACCCACAGAATAAGAGGCAACCCTTAACAAAGGCCTAAAATAGCACTTGCAAATGGCAAATAATGAATTAATGTGTGGTTAAATTATAATATATATATATATATGTTTTATCACAATAGCATGTAGGTTATATCACTGGCAATCACAAGGCAATGGATCAGCAAAAGGCATACAATTTGAAAATGAGTGGACATTTTTGAACAGATTGCAGCCAAATGACACGTGTAAAAGTTGCACTACTTTTCAATTCCCGCTTTAAATTACCCAAACGGTTTTTAATAAACATGGGTGAAATACTCTGATTTGGAGTACGGTTTATGGGTTGGGGGATATAGGTATATCACAGGGATATTATAGAAGTGAAAATAGGTCTCTAGCTATGAAACTAGATGAGTTATGCAAGATATAAAAAGGTCTGCTTTGAGCCAAGTGAAGCTGTGAAATAGGAAAGGAAAGCAGTTGTGACAAGAAAAGTTTTACTCTAAACTAGGGTATTCAGACTAGACCACCAAAGATGGACACAGTAAGATCCAAGGTTGATTCGCATATTGAATACTGTCACCCCAGACCCAACCCTGGCGGAAACCAGTCCGATCACTAGAAATAGGACTAATGGTTTAGGATTACATATGACAAAATTGAAGGAATTGGTGCTAGCACTTTAGGAAGTCACGGGCAGGGTGCAAAGATAATTCTAACAGTTTTGACAAGTTATCAGGATAAGGATAGGGTGGTTTAGAGTAGAGAGTGGGATAAGGACAAAGGCAAGACAAGATAGGTTATGGGTTTCTATGGGGTAGGGATTATACTCACAGTCCACTTTTAGTTTTGGGATTTTTGGACCGTCAACAGGTTCTGGTCATCACGCGGCTGCGCGCCTGGCAAAAGAAAAGAGCTGGCCTGTTCTTGTCACCCGATGGCAAGGACAGTGGAATGGCAATTCTGGTCACTGGATACTAACGGTCAGCTGGATGGCAGGATTGCAGATGACATGCAGTTAGTGGGCAGCAAGCCAGTCTGATTTCGGGAAGCAAAAGGTACCACAGCTTCCCCTTTGGTTATCTGGAATTTTAGTGGATTTTTCTGTATCAATAATCTTGCTGGAGTAGAAATCAGCTATGCTTGGGTTATGCAGTGGGGTCTGGAATCTGTATGGAGCAGGTCAGGAACACAGCACAGGAACTTCAGAAAGAATGCATGTCTGGAGTCTTGTCAAGGACTCTTATTTATAATGCATAGTGACATCATGAAAGTATATGGCTGGGCAGGTTTAGCTAAGCACGCCTCTAAAATACTGGATTGGTCAGGGGTGCTAGTCCCCGCCTTGCTCTGAGCTGGTTGGATTTCAAGGGAATGATGTCAGATTTATGATGTAAGTTTTACAATGTCCAAAACCTCCCACAATTACTTTAACTAAAATCCAGTTCTGCCCTAAATGGAACCTTTATACAGTGGAAGCATATAAACAAATGATATAAACAGGTTACATATTTTATGCAGCACATGGCAGTCCAATCCTCCAGTTTGTGAGACATTGTTTCGCCCTTCTACCAGTTTTTCACACTTTTCAGTGTGAAATAATTGGCCTAAAATGCCATCACTTTATATATATATGTGTGGATCATCATAAGGGATGTAAATATGAAAAAGTGCAATGACATCATGGATACTTTCCTTGTAATCCATGATTATTTGCCATTTCTATTCCCAAGGGATCACTGAATTTTACAATGTCTCACAAAATCACTTTTAAACTGTGATTTTTTTAAGACATTTTTACAAAGTCCTGCTGCAGAGATAAAAATCTTTACATTTGTCTTCATAGTTTTATTCATAAATAGTCTTTGAAAGCAAATGGCAGTCCTTTGTCCCTCATATTTGGGAATAGCTTCCAAGTTACCCCCCTAAAGGGTAGGGCCGTCATGGCTATCTCCTCTGAAGGCTCCTGTAGAAATCACAAAGACGTGTGACTTTCTTTTCAGATATCCTTGTCCTAGAAATTCCATTGTCAATGGGTTCAGCCTAGACTAGATTCTGTCCAACCTAGTAATTATCACAGAGGTGTTAGTATCTACTGAGAGTCCCTTTTGTTTCTGTCATGCTCTCAGCAGAAACCTACTTTTTTTTTTAGCTGGCATCCCCCCAGTAGCCCCTGAAGTTTGAATTCATTGTATTTATTTTGGCTCTGAATTGTAAGAAAATCTGCTAAATAGAAACATTTCCTTCATTGTATTTTCACATCACAATCCCCTTCACATTGCTAGATAAGGGCAGGTTTTCATTCAACAGTTGTACTTTGTAAAACGGGCATTTTTCTCCTCTGTCTGCAAAGCCCATTTTTACATGTGTGGTGAAAAGCTGACATTTCTTTTTAAATTCGGGTTTTCTTCTCCATCAGATTCTCACACTGTTCTGCAGCCATAGTTATTTTCTCTTGTAGGCAGGAGTTTGTTTGCCGCACAGATGCACTGAAATTGACATAACTCAGATAGCTGGAGTTCCTTTGAAATACTGATCTTTGATACTTTGTGAAGAAAATGAATGTGTTTTCCCGTGCGGGTAAAAGTGAGGTTTCTCTGTTGTTTTTTTTCAAATTTGGTTTGACAGGGCCTATTAATTAAAAATCATGCTTGGTTTTGCTGAAGCACAATGGGATATACTGGGCATGTCAGGGCCTTATTATTCACAGCGGTTTAAGGAAGAGCAGATGAAAATAGCATCAGCAACATTATTTTAAAGGTGAAAAAGTTTCCTTTTTAATGAGGATTTTGGGCTGGCAGCAAGGCAACACTGCTTTTTTTTACTTTATTCCATTTCTATATGTAAGAACACACTGGCAAGCTCCCTCATTGTGCCCCCTTGTTCATTCCTGCCCAATATGTGCTTGGCAAAATTCTTCAAGCCATCTTTTTGTTGCTGCAAAACACAGTTTTGAGGCCATGGTGCTCACTGGAACCAGCGTAACCATTTTGCTGTTTCTGTTGAAGCGCAGCTTGGTTTTGGAGAACTTCTGTTCACTGGGTCAATGTAGCCCACACAGTGATGAGGTGCATTATGGTATGATGTGCTGATATGAGGGGAGACCGGTAAGCAGCTTGGAGCCTTGCAAAGAGGGCTTTGCACCCATTGACATTATGAAAGTCATAATGTCACCATACTTTGGATGTCATGGGGGGGGTGAATTGTCCTGTTGTTTAGAGAGATCTGCAATTTTAATGTATTTTTTGTGATGTGTTTTTGGAATGATAGATTGCTATTCACAATGAAGCCTGGGGATTTGGCTTAGTAGGTGAGTTGAGAGTTGGTCCAGTGCAAGCGCATTTTGTCATGCCACTTTGAATTGGTTCCTTCTTGGAGGGTGGCCCAGGTGACAAATTCAGTATTGGTGTGGTAAGGTTTAAGTAGGCACAGGTTTGAATGGTTTCAAGGCATGAACGAAGATAATCAATAACTTCTGGGCTCTTGACCTTTAGGTACAACTGGGTATCATCTGCTTAATTGTGTATCCTGTTGGTGGGGGTCATGTAGGAGTGAGCCTAGCAGTTCAATGTAGAAGTTGAAAATGACTTGTTGGAGAATCGAACTTTGAGGTGCTCTACAGGTAATGGTGTGATGTTCAGACCTAATAAAGACAATCTGGACAGCCTGGTGTCTCCCGTGTTCCTGGCGTGTGAATAATGTCATCACTGTGCCAGATGAGCCCATCCTGTGTGCAAGGATGCTAAGTAGCTAGGATGAAACACAGCATTGGGGTCCAAGTGGTCTAGCATGCACAACTTCCATTATCAATAATCTGAAGGGTGTTGTCACCCACCAGATTGATGAATTTTTCAATGCTTCATTGGGGTAGAATCAGCTTTCTTAGTCCCAGAGCTTTTTACTAGGTAGTTGATTAGAAGCTAACTTCTCAATGACTGGGCTGATGAACAGCAGGCTCTTTGTAAGCCGGTAGTTTCCCAGGTCCTCAATAGACAAGAATGGATTTTTGAGGAGTGGGTGTTTAAGCCCTGCTCTTAGGCTGTCTGGGAACCATTAACCATCCCAAGAAAAAAACATAATGGCAAACAACCATGAAGGAAAGAGTAGCAGTAGCCGATTAAAATATGTCCAATGCTCCCCATTCAGCCAACAATGCCAGAAAGATGCATTAAAGGAACTTCCTTCACGTCACCAACCTCACAAACAGAATCAGTCAAGAAGCGTTGGGAAAGATTGTGTATTAAATTAGAGCAGACCTGATGCAAGAAATCAAAGAACATTGCCTGAAAATAGTCATACATTGGGCGAATTGAGAAAGAATGTGGGGTTCATAAAATTTAAACATTTATCAAAAGTAGTAGTGGTCAAAAGAAAATTCTACAATAAATATTTGAAATCGTTCTATGTTTATCCAAGACATTGCAATGAAGAGCAAACATGTGTATTAAAGGTTATGTACACATAAGTTACAAATCTGGCATTCTTTAGAAGATGGAGAGTGGCACAGAGTCATGGACTTCAACCGGTGTTCACCCAAGTAATCAGAGAAACAAATTTAAAGATGACAGTCTTGGCAGAGTCCTCAAATTGGGTACATATAGATATATTTAAGACACAATATGCAAGTCTAGGCTTGTCTTGAATACATGTCATAACTATTATCAAAAAGAGATGGTCATCATCAGAATATAGTATTTGAAACGTACACTTATATAATCTATCAAGACATTTCTAAAGCTATGCTAAAATGGAGCTGTGGTCTAAAACAGTTCTCAGACAAATTGACATTGGAAGATATTTACTATAAATGAACTTTGTTATTCAGATAAGCATTTGTTTTCAATATAAATTGCCATTTCCAGTGCCAGATGAAAAGTAGAAAGTGTTTACTAGTCACAGCAGGCATCAACTGTCATCAGGGCACAGGTGGGGAGCCAATCAGGTGGCTAGGAACACAGGCTTCAAACTTAACGCAACAAAACCTCTGAAATTGAGCTAAAGCTTTCTTAACTTTGTGCCCCCTGTTGCGCAGCCTATGACCAAATGATGACATCACAGATCACATCACTGATGTCATCACTAATTACATGTTGTATGAGAACACTGATGATAATACAAATCACATCACTTATGCCATCACTGGCAATAACACTCATTACATTGTATATAATTGATTACATCAATAATGTAATTAGACATCACATCATTTATAAGTAAGCTCATGAAAACTTTGATTACCATATAATAACAATTTAGGCCATGGACTGGCCATGACAATGGCTGGTGTCACTGGCCATCACCAGAGGCCATAGCTATTCATCGGTTATGGTTGAAAAATACCAATGTGCTTGGTTATTAGCCATGCCTAGGAGCCCTTCACTGTTTTAAAATATACAGTGGACAACATTGAAAGCTGTATTCAGTGGCCATAGCTGAAAGCCATCACTAGTGCCCATTAATATGTTAGACTATACAGTCGGCACAGCCAAAGGCCATGTCCACTGGTTAGTATTGTGTTGAAGACCATGGCTAGTGGTTGGTTAGTGTATACAATATACAGTGGGCACAGCCGAAAGTCATAGCTAGTGGCTGTTTAGTCTTGTTTAACACACAGTGGGCATGGCCGTAGGCCATCTCTCATTGCATTTTATTATTTTAAAATATACAGTGGACATGGCTAAAAGATGTACAAACTGCTGACGGTCAAAGGCCTTGGCTAGTGGCCCATTTATATGTTCGAAGATATAGTGGGCACAGTCAAAGATTGGGGCAACTGGCCAGTATTGTGCTAAAGTCCATGGCTAGTGCCTGATAAGTGCATATAATATACAGTGGACACCGTTGAAAGCTGTATCCACTGTCAAAGGCCACAATCTATGGTTGGTAACCTGTTAGAGATTTAAAATATTGAATGCAGATGGCAGAAGGTTGTGACCACTGTCCATAACTGAAGGCCATGACTAGTACCCATTAATGTGTTAAAATATATTTGGCCATGCATACTGACCATGGCTGAAGGCCATGCTTAATGCCAGTTAATGTTGAAATGTAATTTGTGATGCCATCTGTGATATCATCATTGTGGTCATAGGCTGTGGAACAGGGGGCGCAAAGTTAATGTGGCTTTAGCTGAATATGTAACTAAGGAAGCAGGCAGAGGAAAACTTCTGTCTGCGGAAATGGTGGCACTCTCTCCAATAATGGATTCCCACTCTCACGGACTTCAGTTCATTTGCTTTATTGGGTTTAAAGTGGACAATACGGACAGCAAATCACAACAATATATGCCTTTTACACCAGTGGTGCTCGGCACTGGGCACTTGACTGATCCTCTCCTCCTTTTTCTGATTATGGGATAGGTGCATTGGACTGGTGGGTAGACATCCCTTGGTGGGTATTTTGCATTTCTGACTCAGTGTGTAATGCATGGGGCCTTGCAGTACCATCTGCACACTACACTCTGATACATAATGGGCAGTTTTATTTCGAACAGTGCTCCATTGTTGCTACCAGTCATGAATTAGGTTGATGGAAGTACATTTATTTGGAACAGATTCATGGTGGTTTTAGATTTTGCTGTTTCTCTTATCCCGTGTGGACATTTTTCCAAATAAATATAATTTTTTTACCAGATCACATACCGGTTCTGTTTTGGTGCTGCTGCTGTGTGTGCTGTGTGACCTGGAATTTTTCCGATGTCATGCTCTGACATCACTGATGACATCACATGTTTAGCCTATTTGTTTTCATTGCCTGCCATATATATATATATATATATGTACATTCAGTAAAAACACTTCGTTAAAGGGATGTTATACTTCACAGTGAAACCAAAAAACACTGCACATTCCCCCATTATGGTAAGCTAAGCAACCATAACTGCCCACACCACTGTGCACTGCTAACACTAACAATGCTAACACTCACACCCAGTACAAGAAAGATGACATCACAAATGTATCATCAAAAAATTCTAACACATACCTTTTTTATTAAATATTAGTTTAATTTGGGGAAATGTACTGGCACCCTACAAACGGCGACAATGTGCAATGTCCATAACAGGAAACAAATTGCGACGGCACATAAAACTTGTAAAGCATTAGGGAAAATATTATTGTTTTTTACGAACTAAAACATAACGTCAATTCGGTATATAGGCGGCAAAAATACACTTACATGATGTGGAGTGCCTCCATTGCGTTCGCTGTAGTCAGACACTAGTGTATGTTCAAGACTGCCTGTTCCGGAACTAATTTCTCATGGTCGGTGGAAACATTTTTGATGCATAACCTTCTCATATGATATGTTTTTCAAACTGTTACTCCCTACATTCTTTCTACTTTTTCCCTGTATCTCAAGGTTAAAAAACAAGGGACCCTTATGGGTGTCGACAAATATGCAGCCGTACTGAGCTTATGTTCAAAAGAGAAAATGCAATGGCCTTCACTCCGAATGCAAATACATTCTCATTTTGCAACAACATATCAGCGTCTATTTATGAGAACCGCTACTGGCGTACACGTGCAGAAGGGCTGTGTGTATGAAATAGAGCAGGTGGCTGCCTCAGATTCCCGCCACTCTGACCACAGTAATGTTGTTTATGTATTGTAAAATGGCCGCAGTAAGTTCACTTAGTACAATGAGTAGCAAGTCCCACTGTACCGTATGACAGTGCTAACAAGAATACTTCAATGTTTCACTTTCTACTACCACGTCTCATTAACGCTCACCTTTCGAAACAGTGTTCCATAAGTGTTATAAGTGCATTGTTGCCTTCTTCGTTTAGGTATGTTAGCACCGATGTTTGCGTTCAACAGAAAACAAAGTAAAACATGGCAAACGTATTGAAAGATTACGATGCACTTCACGCTGTGCCACAACCAATCAGTGAAAGCGCAACATGGTCGTGGGCAGCACGCCATGGAATAGCCAATTGCAATCTTCTCCACGGAGCGAACAGGGAAGTGTGACCGCGGAGTGGACATAGATATCACTAATTTTTAGAGACATACTTTTTGATCGTTTTTAAGGTAACTACTGGATGGATTGTCACAAAATTTGCAAAAGCACGCTTTGACGCCCAAGTCCCTGCCACTGCCTCAAATTTGGTGCAAATCCTTCCAGCGGTTTGGCCTGTAGCCATGCGCAAAGTTTTCCTCCATTCAGTCTATGGGGAAAAAAAATGTTTGGGACCCCCTTATAACTTTGCCCCCCCTGGACCAAACATCACCAAACTCTGCCAAATAAATCAGAGTGGTCCATTTCATTTATTTGCAAAGTTTGGTGAGGATTCGTCCAGGGGGAGGGAAGTTATAAGCCACCCAAAAAGTGCTCTTCCTATGGAAATAGCAACTTAACCATAACTACACAACTAATACCGTGGCTGTGTAATATATATATATATATATATATATATATATATATATATATATATATATATATATATATATATATATATATATATATATATATATATATATATATATATATATATCGACAGAGACAGAGAGAGTGAGAGAGCATATGTGTGTGTATGTGTGTGTGTGTGTGTGTGTTTGGGTCTGCCAGAGAGAGAGAGGGAAGGAGAGAGAACCACTAGGTCATATTGTATTGTTTATTGTTGCAATGTCAATGCCAGCAAAAAAAATGTTATGAATAATCTGTCAAACCGAAAAGAAGGTATTGCCGTGATTGAAAGATGTCAAATGACATATGAAAGTGACATACAATTAGCAAAGCTCCAAAGAGGACAGTGGTGACTGAGGAAATCACTCATTCTTCCTGACATGTGATGCAGAGCTGAGAACAATCTTCATGTTACATTCCCTGGTTACACAGCTTCGGTTTTTGAAGGTGAAAGTAATGCTGCCTTAGAGTTGCCGGAGGGAGTCTTCTGGGTTCTAAGAGAAATAAAAGGGATTGTGTGGGGAAAAGGGGGACAAAGTACATCTACCTGATTGGTATTTGAAGATGAGCTGCTAACTCAGTCACCAGTGAAGCAACATTACATCGCTGCAAGCAAGACCTGTTTATTGTTGCTGTTGTTGTGAGAAGAAGGGAGAGGGTGCATACTGGCCATGCAGGGGATGGGTAGTTGAGTTTAAGAATATGCAAGGGTAAGCCCACTCGATTAAGATACCACATGTGGGAAAATTAGGTTTATTTCGATATTAAGGTAATCAAAGTCATCATGAGCTAACTTATCAATGAGGTTATTAGGTGAGCCTCATTACAGGTTTGCGGTCTGGGAACTACAGTACCAGTAAGCTTGCTGGTACCGTAGTTCCCGAACCAGCAAACTACGAGTTGTGCTCGCAGGTGCCTTTCTGCCCACCATGTCTGACTTGGCGGGCAGAGTGACACCCGCAAGCACAGCATGTTGGATTCACCGGCACCATTCTGAATGGTGCCGGTGCATCTGACCTCCCCATTCCCATTGAGCCCTGTTGGGCTCAATGGGAGCATTCCATTCCGGTGCCTGCAAATGATCAATTACCGGGTCCGGCAGGGCCGTAATGACCCGGTAATTGCCCATTCGAGGGTGCCAGAATTTTTCAGAAGTTTGGCGGCAGCCTGCCAGTTTTACCGGCAAGGCTACAGCCAAACTTATAATTAGGCCCATATGTCTAATACCATTTTTTATTTAATCAATTATATTAAATGTGATAAGTGTTGTCACCAGTGATTGCATCAGTGATGTTTTTTGTAATGTCATCAGTGTTATCATGCAACAGATGTCGTCAGTGAAGTGGCTTTGGGTGAATTTCAGGGGTTTTGTTGCATCATGTTCTCACCACAACTGAAATATGTTCAGGATTACGATGGTAATCAATCCACCACAAAAGGGTGTCTGCATGCTGAAATGTCCCAAAAAGATCAGCAGTGTTATCTATTTCCACTAGGAGGTGCATTCTATAAATGATAGAATAGTACACTGGTAAGACTTCAGAAAACAGAATTATTATTTCCAATGTTGAATGTTCACATTGATAAAAATTGTAGATTCTTATGATTAAGATAAGGGCCATTAATGTACCACAGGTGATTGCCAACGTGTGGGCACTTAACAAAGGTAATAGGTGATTTATAAATAATGATATGCAATTCTCACGCTTATTTTACTTACCGATGCTAGTTCTTATGTTATATACGCCGGGAGGATAGCTCTGGGCATCACGTTTGTCCTGAACATGGTGTGCTATAAAATAAGTAACGGCATACAGATTTTTGATCACATGGGTATAAACTCCAGCAGCACAATAATTAAACATTCTACTATAAATAATTCCATGTCAATTAAAGGCTGTTGAGCATCACAGAAAGCTATTTTTCAATTTGGGAAATCTTGTAACATCTTTAATTACGTTTTGCAGTGACAATTGGAAATCTGCTCTCTGCTGGCTCAAGCAGAAGGCATTGTGACATCACAACCAAAGTGTAATAGCTTATTGCAGAGCAGTTCTGATGTCATTTTCCTATTACAGGCCAGTTCTGATGTTACAACTAGCCAGTAATAAACAAATAATGTCCAGGTTTTTATACAGATATTGCAAGCTGCAGTGCATTGAACTATAATTTCCGAGGAATTCCCTAACCCTGTGATACAATGGAATTGCTGATCATATTATAATTGATGCATTGCATTGCATTTGGGTATGTCAAGCCATATAGAACTTTAAAGATATATTTGTAAAGTAGTGTTATGAATATTGCATTGTTGCATTCGTATTAGTGTTAGCTTGTAGCGTGTGTTTTCTTTTTTTTTATATATTGTGATGGCTATGACAACAATAAATATGGTGATTGTGATTCCTTAAATCACTTCCTAGTGAACTCCAGGTCCTTCTGTTTTCTTTCCTTCTCTACTAGAAGTCCCTTTTTGTCACACCAACCCCATTTGTTGAGAGGCAGATGAAAATGTCATCTATAGCTACTGCTCCTCCCCCGACACAATATCGCACAGGTAAGAAATGTTTCTTACGAAGGCAACCGTACCACCCATATCCCAGACAGGTACAGCAGGCGATGAGAAATGAAAACTGAAAATGGCACGAGCACAACCAAGCTAGCGTTGCAACATTACATGTGCATGTATTAGACACAAAGCAAATATAAACTCTCCATGAAGAAACCACACAATAGGTCAAATATGAATTTATACATGAATAGTACTAACATGGCATCCATAAAGACATGAAGCATCCTAACGTAAGTAATATTTGGAACTGAATGCAACATGAACGACACACAACTATAGCTTATTAACATTGATAGGCAATAGTAATGGACAGCCTTCTTTTCCAAATTGCAAGCCACCACACACTTTCAAGTTAAAAAAAGGCCTTAAGACTTCAAGAAAATGTAAGATGCTTAACTCATAGAATGCAGATCAATGTAGAGTTAAGACGGTAGCTTGCAACCCAAGCCAAGGTTACTGAAAAATGAGGGATGGTCTTAACGCTGCAGAAAAGGCACAAGATAATGATTTCCAGGGTATGAAGAAAACCCTTGTCTAATTAAAGTTTGGATGAGTACAGCCGACCATTATGAGCCAGGTGCGGGCAAATCATAAATCCAAGAAGACCCATTATGAATAACTCAAGAGTATCACCAGCGGTAAAAGGAACTATGACACTTACACTCACACTAATACTAGCTCAAATCAGGGTGAAATAATTCCAAATGCAGTCTCATCATACGTGACCCAACATTGAAGAACACTGTATGTTCATTAGCAATGCCTAGGAAGGCTGTGTCGATGCTCCATCTCCTCCCTGATGGCCATTCAATGGCCACAGGTAGATATTGACAAAAGAAGAGACTAGTTGCAAGCACAGCGCATACCCCCTTGAGTATCAGAGCACCATCATTGCATAACTCTCACCTGATGAAGACACCACCCTGGGAGTTAATCCCTTTCTGAACAGAAAGAAATATTCATCATAAGAAATGATTTTCCCTGAGTGTCTTAACAAAATTCAGATTTAACAAAAGGGTAAGACGAAGGATTTAAGTTTTACAATTGATTGATTGTATGTCCTGATGAAGACCCAGTAGAACACTGAAAAGGACGATTGCCTGGATGTGCGAATCACCATAACACGGGCTTAAACACCCAGTGTCATCCTGTTGAAAAATAAGAGCAGACAATACAACTAATTGACTTTAGCCGCTTTGCAATGAGCTGATCAACCAGTATAAAATTAAAAATTCCTTCCAGACATGTGAACAAACTTGAACAGATCAATACTCACTGGATACACCAATACAGAACAATTATGATACATTTTTCAGAATATGCTGCTTGCTAACACAGTACACCTTTTTTACTAACCCCACATTGCACATGTGCACTTTAAAGAGCGGGGAAAATTGTAACCAGCACCAAGAATAAAACACTATGTTGAATGTTAGATTTATGTACATTCACCTTTGCAAATTGAGGCTACATTCATCTTTGTAAATTGGTTATAAATCGGCATTGTAATTGCGCAATTTGGTTGTGTCCATTTGTGTATCTCATATTTCTTTGTGCAGAGGCTCCTCTTATACACAACCATCCGCAGCAACTACACACCTGGCTATTACTTAGTTTGTTTTTGTCTCATAAAGTGGTGTTTGCCCTGACAAGCGCATAGGGCTCCAGTCTGTTGCCCGTTTAGTTTTGCTTAGATTTCTGGTGTGAAAATTGTGTTTATTGTGTATTATGAAATAATGATAAATAAAGGTGAACTATGTTTTTAACATATAATGACAATTGAGGCTGAGTGCAGCATTTATTCCATATCTGCACTACGGTTATGGGTGACACTATCTCTGGACACAAGAGGGAGGGGTAGCTTTATACTCACTCTTTATTTCATATTAATTAGCAAAGACACAAATAGGACACCTGCCTCACTCCTCACACATATTCTCAGACACGAGACGCCGTACAAGGCCAACTACAAAGAAATTGCTGTGGCGTATGGCCTAGGAATAAGTTATGGTATCTGTTTATTTGAAAGGAAAGCAGTCCATAGACCTCTCTCCCCCTACTCCTCACTGGCTCATGTCTTGATTACCTGTCAGTCACCCGAGGTAGGTCAGTACAAAGCCAATCAATCAAAGCCCCAAATGTCAGGGCGCCCAGTGCCCGTTGGACTAACCAATAATATATGGTCAAGTGATGTCTTTTTATTGTTATGAATTAAGAAGTGGTCTCAGGAGGATCTAGCAGATTGCTGTTACCCAATCAGAAGATTAAACATTACAGAATGTGTATGTGTATGTAGCTGTTGTTTTTGAAAAGCACGCTGAGATGTTCCAGATTTAGTTGCTTGTATGCTGTCCCTCCTTCATTTTGATGTCAATGAAGCTGGGTATTGCCTTGTACTTTGTCTATTTACATTTCTGTGTTTGGCTTGTTCTAACACCAGAACCTCTGTTTAAATTTGAGGACTTCCCAGGCCTTCTTTACTCATGTGTGCACTAATGTTTGGTGCTTTTCCTGCCTCATGTTAGAAACGCTGTCCTGTATTTCCCAATGTTCAGTGTATTTTCCATCTCATAACTCAGTAAAATGCCCCTCAGTAGCATTCATCACAACTACATCACCAGGACATTTTAGTAGAACATTTATCCAAAAAGTTATTTTTTTCTCTTCATGCTGCAGGGCCTATTTCCAGCGTTCCCTACAACAGTTTTTCATAGAAACTCTGGTACTTAATTTCCCAGAAAATACCCTTCCGCTCTCCTCACTGTGTTGTGCCTTTAATCAGTGTTCCTTGCAACTGCTTCTCATAGACACAAGGACATTCGGTTTTCTTTTTCCAAAAATCAGTGTGCTCCCCTCTTCATGTTATGGTGCTTTACACCAATGCTCCATAAATGTGCTTCCTGCAGACCCTGTTGTAAAAATAATTTTTCAAGGCCACCGACTGCAAGTTTCCTGTCTGGACCTCAGTAACTCGGCCCGATTACCAGCAGGACCTCTTCTGCCTCTGACCTCCATCCTTTTACACAGATAGTTCCTGAACCAATTGGTTGGCTTCACACATCCAGTCGCTATTTCTAGATCTTAAGATAATTATGGCTCAACAATCTTCTCCTGTGCCTCCAGCCACCTTCACCCAACCAGAAGGTTTATGATCTATGAACACCATTGTTTTCCCAGTCAGATTGGCAACTGAGTCAGGTATTGACTTACACAAGCATCTAAACTAAAGACTAACCTGTTCTCTACTGGTGGGAAGCCCAACCTTGTTCTCCTTACTCCAATATTTCCCAGGAATCAACTATTTTTGCGATGTGACATGGTCCCATTGGTTCGAAGTGAATGTCACACTCCTTTTTCTCAAAAGCAGAGCTGATATGTTTACTTCAGTTGAATCGTGCCTGAGAGGATTCCTACTGTGCCTTGTTCTCAAAATTACATGGGGGGACGAGGAAACAACAGAGAACATACATTCCAATCACTTCACCACATACCCTCGACTTTACCTTCTACCACTTCTCTAAGCTTCCTGAATGAGTGCTAAAGCTCACAACACACAGGGTGATGTTTAAAAAACATAGTTTTACCTAACGCTGTTAGGTTTGGATGTGCATCTGTGTGGAATGCTAGCTCTATCATCCTACTTCAAATGACGTGTAGTAGAGTGAAGTCTTCAGGAAAACGTCTACACTTGAATACATATATCTTCCACAAAATTATTTTCGTTTTTAATTTAAAGCAAAAGAAAAACATAAACACTTAATAGAATGTGGAATGTTCTCTCTCAATAAATACTTAGAAAATGCCTCTTTGACCAGGAACCCAAAGTAAATAATTATTTGCCAAGTGTAATGATGTTTCCAAAACAGTTGGGCATCTCATGATTGCTAGGCTTTCTTGTGGAGGGATGCTCCCACCCATCTCCAACCCATCATCTACTGAAATCACAAACATGATTACTCAAATTCTTTTTTAGCAATTGAGTGTTCATTTTCTTGGGGTATATTTCGATAGTGGTGTCCAATACATCCCTTGATGAGTCTCCAAATTCCCCTCTTTGTGTTTATTTACAGCCTCCCTTCTTTCCTTGGTTTTGGATGCTTGTTTTTGCTTTCGTAATGCAAGTCATGAATTGCTCTTCTCTTTGAAACCCTAATTTGTAGCCTATTGATGTTAATTTCCCACATTTACTCACACTAAAGTTTCTCCTATGTCCTCTCCATCTCTACACATCTTCCCAATGTTCAGTGATTGTCTAACTCTTTACTCATAGACACTTTGGTATTTGAAGGCATATCCCAAAAATCATTGTCCTTCTTTTCTCTCCTCATTGTGGTTACTCTCACCAACCCACCCCATTACATCTTCTCATAGAAACTCAGGTATTTGGATTGCATTTTCAAGAAAACAGTGTGTTTTTCATAGTCCCTCTGGGCTCAATAGCTCTTCTAGTGTATCGTCCTCAGTGGGTTCTTCAAAGGACCTCATTGTCTCTATATGATCACTGCGAAAGACTCCCTCCTGTCTCACACAACTCCATCCCTTTCGCCACCAATTCAAAATGATAAGGTAACTAGGGGTCAGAACCCACCTCCTGAACACTTGGTCACCTCTAGCCTACCCAAGGATTTAAAATCTATGACCACCATCTTGTTCATTTGTCTTAATAGGCAGACCATCAAATGTGGAATGAAATGTCTCACACAAGCATCTCAATCTTTAACCACTCCTTCCTCTTTTGGTGGCTAACCATCCTTTTCTCCCATTCTTCATGGTGACCCATTGCTTTCTATTCCTGTGACAAGGCCCCATGTACTCCCTTTTCTCAAAAATGTACTGCATCCATCTTCAGTTTTTTCCATCAGCCAAGACAGTTCTCTTTACTGTGTCCTGTCCTTCAAATATGGGGGCTGAAGTAAATAGTGATACATAATATGGTATTAAGAAATAACTCATGTCACTTGTCACATACTTTCATGCTCACCTTCAACATCTTTGCAAAGCGTCTTGAAGGATTGATAAAGCCCTCAACCAATGATACCAAAAATGTTTTATTTTCAGGTTTCCGGCTGGGAACTTTGGAATCGTGGGGTGAATCTCAGTGCTAGCCTATCATTCCATTTTTAATACCATGTATGTTACGTCAGTCTCTTTGCAGATATGTGGACCCATGAATACAAACATGTTTCTCAAAATGAATTTTGTCTTTAAATCAGAGCACACAAAAAACGAATTGAAAAGCATAATTTAGGTAAAAACGTCATCTTTCTCCATGAACTGCAAGTTGATTGCTCTTGACCAAATTCGATGGTACTTTCCAAAACAGTTGGACATCACAGTTTAAGACATTTTTGCTGAAGAGACTCCTGCCCCACTCTGCCCACTGCATGTGTCGAACTCATCAGGTCATCTTGTTAGTAACGAGATGGCCATAGTCTTGGGGGTATTTTTAAGAGGTTGTTCCAATCCATGATTTTCAGAACATAAATCGATCTTTCTCTAAAGGCCTCTCTTTCTGTTCCTTTCTAACCCTCCTCCTTATCTGGGTCTCACCTTCTGATGTCTCTGTTCTATAAAACATGTCCTGACTTGCTCTTCTCGCTGCATCCATACCTTTCCTCCTATGGATCTCAATGTTCCACATTTCCCAACAACAGGGTTTTGCTAGTGTTATCTGCATTTCTAACAACCTTCTATAATACCTTTTACAGGATTCTGTGTATTTGGTCGCTAAGGATTGTGTGACTCTATGGATCCCATTCCCCTCAACAGCCCAATTTCAGTATTACCTGCACTCATGTACAGGCCTTTCTGAATTCCCTGACCAATGTAGGTACGTTGAAACATGTTCTTGCCTTTCCCAAAGAGCAGGGTTTGTTTCACAGCAATGTACTCCATGACTTCAAATTCTGGACACTTAGATACTTGAATGGCAGTTTTCCCATAGATCAGAGTCCTTCTCTCAAAACTAGATGGTTCACGCTGCTCGACCAATGCTGGATCAAACTCACTCCCTTCACCCTCAAGTTGGAGTTCCACGTCCTCACCTGAGGGATCTGGAGTCCTTTCGAGATCATTCTCTTCCCTTCTTCTTCTTTGTTTCATTACTTGTTTTCTTTTTAGAGAAGTGATAGGGTCTGTCTCCCTTGAAGGCCACAGTGCCCAGTTGGGGAACAACCTTGGTGGTGTGGATCCCAGAGAGAAAGCCGGGTGGGGAAAAAGCCTTTCACGGCACAAAAATAAAACCCTGAATTTCTTGCTGGTTGTTCCGTAGCAGAATGCAGAATAAAATTTCCCAGCACTCCAAAAGCACAGCACGAAGGGTAATATAATGAGGAAGGGACGGGCAATAACAAGAAAGTAGCAAAACAGTCTACATGGCGAAACACACAGTGAGTAGAAGGAAGGACCAGGGAAGGAGCACAGAGGAAAGGGGGAAGCGAGGAGGAGGGGAGGCATAGCTAAATGGGGTTACCAACAGCATCTAGCCCTGCAAGCTAACTGTGAGGGTTGCAATGCTCCGAGCCACTTCAGTGCTGTGTTGTAATCGTGCGGCGGCCATCTTGGTTGAAACACTAGACCGAAGGGACACGTTCAGCGGGAACCAACCAGGAAGGTAGTCGCCAACGCCTCCACAAGCTCCATCAACGCAATGTGACACCTTCTCTTCTCATCTCATTCACAGATTCTCATAGATATGTATACTTAGATAACATTTCATATTAATCACTGGACCTTTCTTCTCTTCACTTTTTGGTACCTCTGACCAGCATAGACCCACTGGGGAAAATAACTCTTCTAGACAATCATCAACCAACATGAATCCACCCTTAACCTAAAACCTCTCTAATTTCATACTGTGAGGTGCTGTAGCCATTGGATAGCCTCACTCACCCCTCCTAGTGCTGTCCTCCTATTCTATCAATTACCACCTGCCTACACAGGCCTTTTAAATATCCAACCACAATCATGTTTCTTTTTTTCCCTTCTGGAAGTTGTGGCTAGTAATTAATTAGACAAACAACTCCACTTTTGAATAATCTTGTCAATACTCATGGTATACCCTTCCCATTCTCCTCTCCAGTAGGATTTCCCCAAAGCTGTCTATTTTTAAGATGTTTCCCCATGTATTTATTTAGAACGCCAAACTCCATTTTTATAAAGTTATGCTGCATCTGTTTTCTTTGATCAGCCAAGACAATTCTGTTTACTGCATCTTGTCTTTAAAAATATGGGTGGCTGGAAACTACAGAGAAAGAAAATTATACTTATTGCATAAGAGTAATAACTAGTATTTCTCTGGAGAGAGGGCTGGTAGAAACACAGATTGGTAAAAGCGAGGTATCAGACCACGACAGTGTTAAAACTGCCTGGGATGTGTACCCACCGCAGAACACGAGGGGCTGATAGAGCTGCATAATGTGTGACTGAAAATTCTGCGTAACTGTAAAAGATTCAGAAGCATAGACAGGAGCTCTTCTAATTGAGCAAAGCAATGGTGGCGAATGATGTGATCATGTGTGGCACACTCACACCAGTCCAGAGCAATCAGATTATGTGCGTTTTGGCTATTCGCCAGAGACATGGCCATCTAACTCAGGCTGTGCTAAAAGGGTAAGTACAGAATTCATACTCATGATTTCAAATCAAAGTAATCTGGGAAGGGGCAGAATGTCAAGATGTTAGCTGGTGTTCAGGTACAACTAAGCTAAAATGGAAGAATATGCAATTGTTTAAATTGAAATACAAATATATGTATTAAACAACTATTTGAATATTGGAGTGATACAGGTAAGAATGAACAGGTTCTATGAGAGGGTACATAGGGAAGATGATATCAGACATGTTTGGGGTCTGCCTACAATCAATAACACTACATGTTGTCCCTTCAGCAATTACAGCTGCGAGGGTGAGGCCAATGAGGAATAAAGCATCACTGGCAGTCATAAACTCTTGTAAAGTAAGCAAAGTTCTAGTCCCAGACAGTCTGATCATCCTGGTCTATAAACTATTCCCTCAAAGAGAGCATGAGTTCCTAATACTCCATGCTTAATCCCTTCTTAGGATCAGGGGAGTTTCACACAATCACTAATATTAGCAAGGCCACCAATTATGACAATGCCTGAGAAAATGAATGGAAGGAATGTAGTCCTTTGACAAAACAATATGTATTTCCCATCTAATCCCCAAATGTAATGGGTTAGGTGGCCTGGCACTGCTGATCTCACTGGATGCCTTAAGGCAATACATGAGATAAGTTTATTTGCAGGTTATGGCCCTAATCATGAGTTGGGCGGTATCCCGTTGGTAAATGCGCCGGGATACCGCCCCATGTATTGCAGTGGCACTGTTAATCCCCATTTATTCTGAGTCACAGGAGTCCATGGGGCTATTTGGTGCCATTACCACTGGCGGTAATAGTGCTGGTGGTAATCGTGCCAACAATGGGCAGAATGGGGAGGTTTTTACTTCCAGCAAAAAGCTGGAGGTAAACCTCCCACTTTCTACCCAAACTTGAGATTGGGCAGAGTGATAATACGGCAGTAATATCATTACTGCTACATTTCTACCGTTCCGCCCAACCCCTGATGAGGCCTATGTCTTTTTGACTTTACGTGACTCAGGCAGATCAGTTTCTGCTCAAATCAGGAGTTAGAATGCTCCAGGAATGCGTGCGGGTTGAGTGTCAATATAAGTCAATATTTATCAAATGTATCACCCTTGGCATAAAAGGTGCTGAAATGTTAGTGGCTCTGCAATGCAAACAAAGACATCAAATATCTGCCCATGAAGAGTGCAATCAACCTGAAATCCATTTATACATCTTACTACCCCGACTGAACTAAAGAGATAAATGGGGATCTTATGCAATTGAATCAAATCCTACTCTCTTGGATATGCAGATTAGGGACCATTAAGATGACTGCTTTACTGAGGGTTCTCCTTTTTGTCCAGGCAATTGTGGTGAATGTTTCCAAGGCAGTTTTGACAACTTCCAAAAAAGTATGTCCTCTTTTAAATGTGGAATACAAAAAAACAGTAAACCTTGAAGCAAATGTTGACGCAGTTTGGGTCTACTTGAGTTGTTGGCCATCCAGATGTTTTAAGATAATTCAATGCTCTGAAGTTTAAATGTGCTATTCAATGGATGATGGTGACCTCTCAGGTGTACTGGATTCAAATGGAGCAGCGATAGTGGGTCATCCTCTATGGGAAAGATTTGGTTGAAGAAAGCGCTCAGAAAAAAATTGTTTACCTCAAAACCAACAAAAGTCAATTATTGCCATTCAGGGATAGAGTACAGGTTAAAAGGGGCCTTTATAGGTTCTCAATCCCCTTTCCCCAAATTCACATGAACCCTATAAGTTAATAAAAAGTGGGCAGGAGTTATTTTAGGAAGTTGAGGGAGGATGAACAATAATGCAAGACTGATTAAAAATAAGAGAGATCAAATTAGTCCAGGACTACATACGGGATACTACAATAGGGGAGTAGGACCAACTGCAAGATTGTGAGATAATGCCCTCACATCTTAATCCCAGTATCTGGACGGGGGAAACTGTTGAATGACTTTTGCAGAACTCTCATAATTAGAGTGGCTGATATCAGCAATGTGCGCTGCTCACAAGGATGAGGTTGAGGTATCACATGATTCAGGTGTTGAGCGACCAAAATAGCAATGGCTCCCAACCAGCAGATGTTGCTAATAAAGACTGGAGCTCATTTCATTACATCCATCATCCTTAATATATGATTGTGTACATATACTGGAGGACTCTTTCATTGTTCTAATACCAATCAGAGACATGAACAAAATTACAAAGCTGTTATTGTGATTATCTAAAGTAGCACAGGTTTGGGAAATAATGGCTTTGGAAAGTTTTAAATGGACTATTATTGTATATAGTTCTCAGGTTCTGACATTGGTGCAGTGCAGAGATGGGCCTTAGGAAGGCGATGGCCTTGGAGTGAGTCTAAGCCAGCAGGTCAGGGATGAGCCATGAGGCAAGGATAGACCTTGGAGTGGAGCATGGTTGAGCCTTGGACCATGGTTGAGGCTCTGTGTAGGTATTGCCCCTATTTTGGGGATGGATGGGGCTCGGGTCAAGAATGGCCTTTGTGAAGGGATAGACTTCAGGAAAAGGATGGGTATCCTGGTCTGGATGAGCCTTGAGGGAGCCCTAAAGTGAGATTAGCCTTGGTCGGGAAATACCTTGAGTTGGGAGGAGTCGTATGAGCTGTGATGTCAGACCAAGAGACGAATGACGAAACAATGGTCCTCATTACGAGTCACCCGGTATGGAAATAATGGTGGCGGTAAACCCGCTGCCACCGTTGTTTCCATACCGGGTGATCTCGAGTACTGCAGGCGGAGGTGTCATTCCCGCCAGGTCTGGCCTGGCGTGTTTAACACCACCCACCTGCAGGCAGACGTGGAAACACCCGCACCATCACGAGATGATGCCGGTGTGTCCACTTCCCTATTCCCATTGAGTGCTATGGGACTCAATGGGAATGGGGATTTACCGAATTCTGCCTCCGGAATTCCCGGGTCACCGGGGTTGTAATGCCCCGGTAATTCTGGGAATCACGGAGGCGGAATGGTGATACGAGTCCGGAGGTAACCTATTGGAATTTCAGGCACGGTTACCGCCGGACACGTAATGAGGCCAAATGTCTCACCCATACAATGGGATGACGTTAGAACTAGCCTTTCACATTTCTAAATCCAATATCACCACTTCTGAATATAAGAATGTTCTGAACTGTAAGTCACAAAGCCTGGTGCCCTGGTATCTTTATAAAAATGCATGGAGTATGCCCTGCTCTTGTACGCTCTAATATTGTAAATAGATGGATGGTAAAGGAGCTATCCTGGTAGATAGGGTGGTGCAAGAATAACTATTAATGACCTAGGAAGGTTTCTGTCATGGCTTGGGGGTGGGGGTTGGAGGGTGAGAGAAAGGGAATGAAACCAAACTGTGATTACGTATCCTTGTCTAAAGCAATCAATAAACATATTTAAATTTACTTCAGAAAAGCTGTATAGTCAATTATTCCAAAAACCATTGTTCTACTATCATGCTGCCCACACCATATGCATTGACAACCTCAAAGGGACTGGCCGCATAAAGCAGAAGGCCACGCTACAAAGGGCAGAATGGGGTCTAGGTTGTGTGCCAACCCCACTTTACATACAATCAGTGTACGATGGAACAAGCAATGGGATACTTGCAATCATTTGCCTTCCTAACTATTCCATGCGTGGGATGGTGGATGGGGAATGATTTACTGGTGAGAGTCGCATTTTCAAAGAACATTTTCTTACCGCATTGTTTGGGTGATCAATATCAGACGAAGATACATTGGAAATTTGATTTCAAATAATTTAATAATAACTGCGGTCTTCAGCGAGAGCGCCACTATCAGGCGCTCAAGGGGGGATACCATGCAAGAACATGAAGTGGTTTTATCTAGACAAGGTTTCCGTGTACTATGATGAAGCCGCTAACCCATTGTTTAAAGCAGATGATATATTGTGTGATGAAACAAAGCAAGATCCAGAATTACAAGATAAGGTACCTTAATTGAATAATTGATGGCACCTATGCCTCTCTGTTTAACTAAACACATGCGTTACGCACATAAAGCTGTCTGGCGGTTAATTCATAACATAATGTGTGCATTGTAGCATGTCAGCCAGCTGACAAGCAATTGGCAGGTAGGTTCTACAATGGCGAAAAGATTCACTGAATGCAGAGTGTTGATTGCTCCTGTCGGGAGCTGTGAATGTTGAAAGGAGCAGTAAATAGACTCGGAAAGCTTTGCTGAGTGTAATAAAATTGCCATTCACACAGTTCCTATGCTGATTAGAAGAACATGGCACAGCTAGTTTCCCATTGCTAAAATGAAAGTACAAATCTCATTCAAGCAGTTTTAGCTGTAAAAGTTATTATTTGAAGAAAAAAAAAGATAGTGGATGGATGAATAGATGGATCTGAAGATAGATGGATAGAAAAATAGAGGATGGATAGAAGGTTGGAAAGATAACTAGACAGATAAATAGATATAAGGAAGGATAGATAGATAGATAGATAGATAGATAGATAGATAGATAGATGTACGGTATCATTGGTGGCTGGTGAATCATTTAATTGAAGGTGTGTAAACGTTTGCATTGAATGTGGGAGTGACCAAATCTAGTGAGAGAAGATGAACCAACCAAGGGGACCCTCCCCCTAAGGACATTTTTTAAAGTAATGGTTTAAAATGGTGCATTTTCCAGTACTCATTCTGTGAAACATTTTGGTAAAAAGCCATGCAATTGTGCATGTTAGCACATGAAAAAATAAATGAGTCACCAAAAATGCCCTGCAGCATTCTTCAAGACATTTTCATTATGCATTTGCCCATAATGCAAGCCAGAATAAAAAATAGTTTCACTCTGCCTTGCCCACACATGTCCATGCAGGCTGCACCAATATATTCGATTATCAGCATATAAGAACTTACTCCTGTTTGGTTTGCCTGTAAAAAATGCAATGTCACAGTAAGAAAACATGTCTAGATTCACTGCACTTATGTAAGCCAGTCTAGCCTTAAAATAACATTCATCAAGTTTGCTTTACCCTTAATGCCCAATAACAAAATCCCATGCCATAGTAAGAATATATGGCCAGACTTGTGCCATCAATGGCGGCCGGTTAAGGCATGTAATAACACCTGTTTCTTAACCCTTCATGCACAGTAAAACATTGTATGCCACAGTATATCCATACTTGCAGCAGTAATGAAGGATATTTTGGAAACAGAATAACATTCATCCTGCTGCCTTTAATCTTCATATCAGTAAAAAATGCCATGTTATAATAAGAAACATAACTACACTGACTGCACCAAAGTAGGCCAGTCTAGCTACTTAATAACACTCATGATGCTTGCTTTACCATTGATGTCCAGTAAAAAATGATATGCCATGGTAAGTAAGTGGATCCAGATTGGCTGCACCAATATAGAAACAGTCTAACAATGTAATAACACTTATCATGCTGGTTTTACCTTTCATACCAGTAATACATGCCATATCTAGACTGTCAGCACCAAAGGTTGGTCTAACTAAGTAACAACACTCATCATGTTTGCTTTACCCCTGATGCCAAGTGCAAACCTTACATGATGACAGCAGCCCCCACCCCTAGAAATATGAGAGGCCTGCTCCCACTTCACACATGCTGTTCAGGCACACAAACTCATAAAGTACTCACTCTTGCATTCATAGAACATATGAATGTTCTGTCCACACGGCAGCCGGCATGATGTACTTATGCTGACCAAGCCTCGATTTCAATGAAGCCTCATCTGTATATGAGGGTTCCGAGGGTCCATTATTGTGGCACGTGCTGGCCACTTCCAAAAGTAAACTTACAGAATTTATTTAAAACGTCTGCAAGCGATTTAACTTAACATGAATTACTTTGAAAGTCATAATAACACTAAATCACCAAGATTTACCTGGAAGCATGCTGAGACATAGGAAGGAGGTACCCAATACAGATTATATTTAACATTACTAAATACGACCTCTTTTCCCAGTTATCTACCATTTAATAAAATGTCACATCAAGATTCAAAGAAGTCAGATCACTCTGGTTTAGCAGAAATGCATTTCTAATAGCCATAACTACTTGTTTAGAGATTTACAGGCCGAAGTGGTTTTCAGGGCCTCTCGAAGGCATTTTATGACTTTGATCCGTCTTGCTCAAATATATGCCCAGAGCTTCAGAGATGTAATGTTCATTTTTCTGGCTGATTTCCTGCGTCCCCTATGAAAAGTCCTGTTAAACTGAAATGCAATTTCATACCCATGTAAATGTTTGTTTTTCTTTTGCTTCCTCCAGGATAACGTCTCTAATATAATGTGTTGCAAAATTGTTCCAGGATTTGTCTAGCTGGCATTTCATTCTCTCTGCTTCTAGCCATTCTGTAGGCTTTGTATCCACAGGTTTTATTTCCCACTGATTACCAAAGATCAGAGACGTAATATTTTTCATAAATCTGCAGAGGCCAGAACTAGAGATGTTGGATCCATCTATGAGTACCCCTATCACCCTAAGCGATGTTGGATCTTCCGCTGCCTCGGTTTTTAAATAGAACACTTTACATTTTTTCAATTTCCTCTATCACTTCCTTTTAAGATTGAAGCATCATGGCTGTGTTTTAGCTCACTCTCTCAGTATGTAATCTATACCATTTTATGCGATTCAGGAATTTAAAATCTGTATTGACAGATTTCAACACCCACTTAATCACTCCTACAACAACATTCCTCAATGTGTTTTTTCTGAATGTGTAGCTTTTATGGCACCCTGTTTGATTTCGAATCAACCACCTCCATCAGATTGGGATCACCTTAAGCACTTTACTTGCTATTTTTCAATGAGTCCATATATTTACTTGCATCCAGTGTTCTTCATGAAAAAAAAAACATTGCTCAAAATGCTCTAATCAAGCTCTCAGACGTAGGAGAGTCTGAACTTCCCCAAAAATGGGCCAGTGCTAAAATCAAACTTTTTTGGGGTGGGTTCGACTCATTGAGGATATCCTGTCAGGTTAACCCCAATTTGGCTCTTAATGTGGTATTCAAGGCCTGAAACCAGTTGCAAAGTCTCAGATTCAACATGAAATTTCAGGCAGGCAATCAGAGGTCAGGAGCAACTCCAAGACAGGTTGGAAGGCCTTCAAAAGGCAGAACTCACTTCCTGCTTCTTTATTGAGTTTATTTTGGCTTTCAAGTTAGAAATGGACAAGATAGCCTCAGAAACTGGTGACCTTGGAGGTGTTTTGGAGTGCTTTTGACAATATTAGGAGTTTTGGTTGTTGGCAGTGTTGTTTTTGGAGTTTCCCGATCCATTTGTTATCCCTTGTGTCTGTTTGCTTGTGTCCTTTAGTGTCCCTCTCTAATCTTCCTGTTTTACCATTTATTCCTTAAAACAAACATGTTCCTCTTGTACCTTTCCTTGTTCCCTTTGTATCTTTGTTTAATTTTATTTTTATTATGAATTGACTAAACAAGATGGATTTACATAAAATGTATCAAACAAGGGGCCTCATGTCAAGTTTGATGGTCTAGAAATAAGGGTGATGGTAGCAACGTACAAGCACCCTTTCTGGACTGACAAACTACAAGTCTGTCGGTAGGAGCCACAGGACTCCAGCAGGCTTGACCTGCTGGGAGTTCAGGCCCCTACCGGCAGAGTTCTCATTAAAGCACCACCACCATTAACAACGGTATCGGTGCTTCAGTATCCCCATTCCTGTGGAGTCCTGGTAGCACCATGATATCAGGCGGTGGAAACATTGTTAAGGGGTCGGCGGTAGCCCGCTGTCTACTGGCGGGTTTTACTGCTGACCTCGTAATGAGGCCAATAGTATACATAAATCAACAATTCATTCATGATTTAATTCATCTTTTATTACACTAGGAAAAAACAAAACTTCACCAACACAATTAAAATCATTAAACTCTAAAAACAATCATTTAACATAGTATCAGAAAAACAAACAAGATGATTAGGGAAAATCGATAAAGCAATCATAAAAAATCAATAATAATCCAACACTTAAAATAAAACAAACCACTTTTTTAAATGTTCTTATTAATTTAATATGCAAATTGGTTAATTAAAACCTTATACGCTAAAAGCAAAACATCAAAAACACTTACATTTCAATCCTTGATACCAATTTTATAGCAACGAAGATAAAAACAAAAGACAATACATTTCTTCCAATTAAGAGAGCTACATTATAAAAAAAAGTTTTAAATAACACACTAACAAATGGCTCTTTTCCAGATATAAAAAGCTGCCCCAATAAAAATCTCCCCCTCATAAATTACTGACCAAAATTGGTCTGATTTAATCATTTGGAAATCCTCAAATATATTAACATACGCTTTGTAATACCATTCCTTTAATTTAGTACACATGGTGAGATTGTGCCTTACAGTCTCCACCTCTATTTTACAGTGTCTGCATAGTCTTTCTGCTCGGGGGGTATTAGTCCAAGCACCCGTGAGTTCATTACAAGGTTGGGTATTCAAACATAGTTGCAGGATAAATCTACTCATTGCCCTATTGCCAGTATTGAGTAAATATTCTCTCGGGTGGCAGGTTTGAGACCCTGGAGAGCATAAGCGGCATATTGTGTCTTAGAGTAAAGGTAAGTTTGATTTTCATACAAATCCCAGATATTTGCTTTTTTCTTTAGGATTTTAAGAATACAAATAACATTTTCTTTCACTGTAGGTGCCTTCAAACCTAAAACTTCAAGGAAGGACAATACTGTGTTTTGTAGACTTAACATGTAAGTATTCTTGAACCTGCCTTCACTACTATGTTTTCATACTAGGTTAAGTAGGTTTCCTTGCTCCCCCTCTTCCAGTATTATTCTAAAATACAATTGACAACATCCTACTTTCCACAGAGTCAAGAGGGAAATAAGCCCCAGCTCACATCTTATTGCCTCTATTGGTACAGCATTACGTAATCCTAGAACCAGTCTCCAAAGTTTCCCTTCCAGTTTACCTATTTTGCTCAAATATTTACCCTCCAATGTTTCCAAGGCGTACAGAGTGCCAGGTATAATACAACTCTGGCCACAGGACTCCAGCAGGCTTGACCTGCTGGGAGTTCAGGACCCTACTGGCAGAGTTTTAATTAAAGCACCACCACCATTAACAACGATGTCAGTGCTTCAATATCGCCATTCCTGTGGAGTCCTGGTAGCACCATGATATCAGGTGGTGGAAACAGTGTTACGGGGTCGGCGGTAGCCCGCTGTCTACTGGCGGGTTTTACTGCTGACCTCGTAATGAGGCCGATAGTATACATAAATCAACAATTAATTCATGATTCAATTCATCTTTTATTACACTAGGAAAAACAAATCTTCACCAACAAATTTAAAATCATTAAACTCTAAAAACAATCATTTAACATAGTATCAGAAAAACAAACAAGATGATAAGGGAAAATCGATAAAGCAATCATAAAAAATCAATAATAATCCAACACTTAAAATAAAATAAACCACTTTTGGACTGAGCTTAATTTTGTAACCACTCTTATCAGACCAACCAGAATGAATAGATAGGTAAGTAAACGCCCCCTGTCATCCCCTAGTATCCGGCCTGACAACCCTCATTATCTCATCTCAGTTAATATTTGTGTTTCCACACATCCGTTCTGTTCCCATACTGCAGTAGTATTTGTACCCCTAATGCAGAATTCACGAAAATTCTACAAGACCTTAATAAACGTTATGCCTATTGCACATAGGAATTTCCATAGAGGGAAGATTAGGCCCAACTCCTGGCCCCCCACCAGTCTGTAATAAAACTTCTTTGTTTGTAACCACTCTGTGTTTTTCACAAACCTAAGAAAATACTTAATTCTTGACTCTGTATGGCATTACACTCAATGACCATGGTGGTGTCTGGTCAGGCATGAACACAGGATCTTAAAAACATCACATGCTTCATCGGTTGTAGTGATTCCTGCAATGATAACCCATATTGGATTAGAAGCAAATTCAGCTGGAAGCGCATGAATTGCTGATGCAGGTAAGGATGAGGGAAACGTGCTAAGTAACTTGGTATCACATTCACTGGCTTGTCGATGCAGGTCAGTCTGTTATAGAGGTTGTAAGATTATAATTTTTTAGACTGTTTCGCTCTAGTCCTCTCAGAAAGGTAACTTCTTCAGAAGGAGTGTTGTTGTTATAAGTAACTCAGTACTAACTCGTATCTTGCATAGAATTTCAAATGCACAGTGACAGAATCGCCCAATCGAAGTCAGCAGATTCATTGCTAGGACTTCTCCCTGGAAAAATATGAATGGAGATCCCCTAGAAGTTTTCAGTAATTTTCCAAAAAATGACAAATCCCTCCATTGATTCCAGGCCTTCAAAGAAAACATACCCAATTCAAACCACAAAGCGGCCATTGGAAACATGCAGGCAAAATGAGGCCTTCAATTAAGGTTGGATCTATGTCTTGTGACAGATACAAAATCTCCTGTCCATTAAGGAGGGATGGCACAATCTTTTCTTTGTAATAGACTAGAAGTGGTTTGACAGTAAATCTGCAATGCCTTGCATACAACTATTTGTATTCTGGCAGACAACTGAAGATAAGGTCCCATCACACACTCACTGGGCCTTGGCACCCACGGATCAGGAAAGAGAGGCTTAAACATATCAGGACACTCAGGCTGGATTTCAAAAGACATTTGTTTATTCTTTTCAGCAGACCAGGACACAGCATACAGCACACTGAAGAATAATCTGCAACTCCCCAATCCCTCAGGCTTCAGCCCCTTATATACTATTTTAAAAAGTGAGGTAATGCAATGATTAATATACAACATCCTGATTTGCCTTAGTACTTGAAGACAACCCCTTTTTCAATCCCTGGTTGGTTGCCTTAGCTGCTAATCAGAACTGTTTTAAACAGGTTGCACCTAGCTCATTCTACACCAGTGGACTTTCCATGAACTTTTATGAAAAAAATTATCCACTGACATCATCATGACTTTACACAAATCGACCATGTTGTATGCTCAAGCATTCATTTTAGAGTTGCTTGACTTGTCTTAACAAAAATGGCCGACCAAATTATGAAATGCCTGACCAACCTATTTTTGATCAGAACTTGGTACCTGATCAGTTTCGAATCTAGATTGTTTGATAATTTATCATAAACATGTGATACTTGACATATTCTCTACTGTGCAAGTCATTCTGACCCCACAAAATAGATCGCCTTAAATGCACTTTTCCGAAATGCACTACATTTCTGAATTTCGCAGTATTAGAGTCATTGATCAACTCAACAAGTTATCTACATTTGGTTTGAGGGGGGTGGAGTCTATTTCCTAAACAGTCAGTTGAGGGGGCATGGGGTATACCCCCTGTACACTCCCCCCTCTGGATTGTATTTAGTCACTTACTCAATACATACCACTACACCCATGGTCACCCTCCTCAATTTTCAGTGTACCTACACACCTCTGTCCTAATCATCCTTTTCTGTAAAAAATGTATTTCAATCTGAGAGGTATCCTTAAACATTTCTACAACATCACTACTAACACATTATATTCTCCTAGTCTACACATGTATGTGTCACTAAAGAATACCTTTATTTACTTTTATCTGAGTCCCACTCCCATTACCCAGTTAACTTACAACTAACTATATGCATCAGATAATTTTACAGCCACTAGGAGAATTTGAAAGAAGGTCACGCTTTGAGGTAACCCACCAGCCCATTTTTCCACACTTATTCACGTGTGACTTATACTCCATTTTTTTTACATCACTCCCATTTCACAACATTTCCTGGTTCCCCATTGTCTTCCCCATGTACATTTTTATGAGTTAATTTTCCTTTTCTTCTTTATTCATTGTCTTCCACTCGAATAATCTCGGTTTGGACTTCATATGTGGTCTGTGTATAGTTGTATTTGTCCTCTTTTAAGGGTGCTTTGCAGCAAGTTCCTGGGCCTTAAACAAGCTACATTGTAGATCATTTTAGAATATCCCTGCCTCCTAAACAAACTACATCATAATAATTTGGTTCTTTATATATTAAAGCTACTGATCCTCTCCCTTTTGCGTACACATTTACTTTTTTTCCCTAACTGTATGTTGTCTAATACTGGGGCCTGGTGTGTTTTGAATAAACACATTCACCTGCACAAAATTGTATGTCCCTTCAGAGGACATATTCATTTTCCATCTACATCAATATTCTCAGATGTAGGGATACTAAAAACAACAAACAACAAATAAACATACATAAACAAATATAACAAGGCTGGACATCTTTTTTTCCTGTCTTCTTGGTGCATCCGTAGCAGAAGAGGAAATTGCTGGCAAGGATCCCTGTTCTCTGTAAAAAATCGTAATAGAGACAAAGGTCATTTGGGTACTGGCAAGGGGGTCAAGTTTCTTCTTAACCTATACCCTTTCTCCTTGCTGCTAACAATTTTTTTTTCCCTAGAAAAGTTTCTTGCTTTTTACTGCTCATTTAACTTATAGGCTTTCCCTGACTCATTGGTGCACATAAGAATCACACCTTTAATTGAACCTGTACAATACCAAGGCCTATACTTGGTCTTTTTCTCTGCTTTTGCTGAACGGTCTTCATCTACTCTGCTGCAAATGCTTCATCTGCTTTGCTGCATGTGCTTCATGTGCTTTGCTGCATGTGCTTCATCTTTCCTCTGCCATCTTCCTTTCGATCTCGTAGGACTGTGGTCATTTTCCTTCTCTGCTGTGTTTTCATCCTTTTTGAGACACAATAAACATTTTGCTGCGCTACACTAATCTAGCCTACCCATCCATTCAAATAATGTTATTTTACTTACCCTTGTATTTTCTCTAGTATTGGCTCTGTACAACATTTTCCTTGTACGGTTAACTCAATTTTGGTCAACCATATCCGTTTGGTCCTTTATCAATCTCATCATTCATTTTATTGAAATGCACAACTTTTTTTTCCAGTTTTGGCCATCAATTTTCATTGGTGTCATTTAATTTTTTCAAATGTTGTTTTTTTTTCTTATTTTATGCCCCCTATTATTTTAATTTTTATTTCTCATTCATGTTTCCGTTCATTCATTTACTTATTTATTTCATCCAAATAACATCGATTTTTTTAAATGTTGTTTTAATTGAGCCCCTTGTTCCTATACTGTTTAAAATTAATTATTTATTTTCATCTTCTCCTAATTCTTTTTTCTAGACCCCTACCAAAAAAGTCCCATAGTGCACCTGACATTTTGGCACTCCCTCCAAGTTTTCTTAAAATTATACTGAATGCTGCTTTTTAATTTTATGGGGGTCCTCTGTCCCCCCTCTTTGTCCATAAATATCTGTGGTCTGAAACTAACTTCATTAGATAGTCTCCGCACTTTTATCCACTAAGCCAGATAGGCATGTGTAGTACTATGCCCATTTTATAATACCAAACCCTCTAGGTTTACCAGAAATATCTCACAGGGCCTCTAACCCTGAGCATACCGCTGTGAATTCACCCATATTCAAAAGATGCATTCCCAAAAGTAGAACACACTATCCTTAATAAACTAAACACGATCATCATGTTTAGGCTTTTTTCATTCAATCCCTTTCTTAAAACATTGACAGGTGCCTGTTGCAAATGTAACAGAAATGTGTCATTACACACTCTCCTCCAGAATTGAATTGAATTGATATTTTATTTCTATCGCGCTCGTACACAAGTGTTTCAGAGCGCGACAAGGCAAGGGAGGGGAACAGGGGGGAACAAAACAGTGATCTTACTAGGCCCAGTGATATTGAGAACGTGCAAGTGCATGGGAGAGGGGGAGGGGAAAAGTGCGAAACAGATAAATAACAATAAATAAATAACAAAGGCAACAAACAGTGGTAGTGCAGCCAGCAATTTGCAAGTACTAGGTTTAAGGAAGCAGACAGGGCAGGTCTGATAAGTGCAGGAAGAAAAAGGGGGGGTGTATCGGTGCAGATACAGACCCCAGTGCAAGGGGTGGCCCAGAGGCAGTGCGAGAGGGTGGCAGGGTGAGCAGGTACCTGGGCCCGGAGGGAAGAGGGTGGCCAGGTGCACAGTGACAAGAGGGAACAAATAAGCACGGGAGAGGGGGAGCGAAGACAGAAGAAAAGAGGAAGGCCCTGAGGTGCTTCCGGAAGCGGAGATGGTTCTCCTCATGTTTTAGAGTGGCAGGAAGGTTGTTCCAGAGGGAGGCCCCAGCCGTAGACAGAGATCTACCTCCAGCTCGTTTCTTTGAAAAACGGGATAGCAGAAGGTATTTTGGACCCAGGCCCAAGAAGTCTTGTGGACAATGCAGAGGGTTTTGAATGTAATCCTTGCATCCACTGGGGGCCAATGGAGAAGTTTCAGAGCTGGAGAGATACGATCCCAGGGCTTGAGGCCAAGGACAAGTCTTGCAGTCCTGTTCTGGATTAGTTGCATAGGGCAGAGAGTAGAGGCAGGTAGATTTAGAAAGAGGCTGTTACAATAGTCCAACCTAGAGATAACCAGAGCGTGGGATACCATGAGCTTCTGGGGAAGGCGAGGAAAGGCAAGGCAGAGTACTGAGGAGGTGCAGTAGGAAATTTGACTTTTTAGAGACCTCAGAGATGTGGGCGGAGAAAGAAAGGATGGAATCAAAGATGACCCTGAGGTTCTTAGCCTCGCAGGTGGGGGTAGGAGGAGGGCTAAGGGAAGCCGGCCGGAGAGTGATGGGAAAGGATGGTGAAGGTCTGCCGATGAGGATGATCTGTGTCTAGCTGGCATCCAGACAAAGATCATTGGCAGCACACCAATCTTGAATGGCAGTTAGGCAGTCGGAGATGAGAGAGGGAGAAGAGGTGGCAGCCTGAAAATGAGTTTAGTGTCGTCAGCGTAGCCCTGGACATTTGAGCGGAAAATGGCAATGCAGTGGGCGAGAGTTGCCAGGTTTTGGTTGAAAAGCCAGGGCGAGAGGGTAGACCCCTGGGGAAAACCACAGGTAGAGAGAAAGATAGATAATAGGAAGGACCCAAGTTGGACCTGGGAGGGTCTATCTGAGAGGGAAGAGGTCAGCCAGGCCAGAGCCTGATCAGTGATACCCAGGTTTTCGGGGAGACGGTTGAGCAGGGTGGTATGGTTGACCGTGTCAAAGGCAGAAGAGAGATCGAGGAGGATGAGGACAGAGGGAATGTTAGAGCCAGGGTTGGAGAGCAGATCTTCACGGATGTTCTGGAGAGCAGTTTCCATGCTTCTGGCAGCTCTGAAGCCAGGCTGATGGTCATGGAGACAGCCAGCAGAATTGGAATGAAGGTTAAGCTGAGAGAGGGCCAACTTTTCCAGGAGTTTGCCCAGAAAGGGAGTAATGGAAATTGCGCAATAGTTAGCTGGACAAGAAGGATCAGCTGTGGGTTTCTTGAGAAGAGGATGCACAAGGGAGTGCTTCAGAGGGGAGGGGAAGGATCCTGAGGCAAAGGAGTGGTTACAAAAATCAGCAAGGGCCAGAGCGAGGGTGTCAATGTGGTCCTTGATGGTTTTAGAGGAACAGGGATGAGCCTGTTTTGACAAGCTTTCATAGATCGGACTTGTCTAGCGACCTTGTCAGGGGAGATAAGAGGAAAGGATGAGAAGGATGGTGGAGGGGTGGCTAAAGGAGGGTCAGCAAGCACAGATGGAGAAGGGAGAGGAGGGATGTGGTGGAGAGGGTGGACAGGATGTCCTGGGTTTTTGAAATGAAGTGAGAGGCAAGGGCACTACAAAGAGCGTGGGCGGAAACATGCGGGGTAGAGACTATAGCAGGGTTGGCCAGCTCCTTGCAAATTTTAAAGAGTTTGGCCGAGTTGTTAGATGCCACAGAGACATGAGCTTGAATGTGGACTCTCTTCTTGGTGAGGACAGAGAGTCGGTATTGCCTTTGTAGCAGGTGACAGGCCAGTTTGTCAGAGGATGAACAGGAAGCCCTCCATTTCCTCTCAGCTGCCCTACACTTACATTTAAGTGTTGCTAGGTCAGAGTCATACCAGGAATTGCACTTGGCTTTGGACTTCACACAGATCCTCATGACAGGGGCAAGAGCATCAAGAGTATCAGAAATTAGAGCAGAGACAGGGGTGTGTCAGGATGTGAGACAGCCAAAGGTGGAGGGTGGGGGGAGAAAGTGGCAGCAAAAGCCTCAACTGACACACGCTTCATGGGCCGGATGTCCGAGAATGTAGGTGGCAGTGTTGGGGTAGGCTTGGCTTACTCATCTCATCTCCACTCTCTCTCTTCTTACATCCTCTCCCATTAATGGTTGCACCAAATGGGAAGTACTCTGAATTACTTTGCATCATCCAGGGGCATTATTAATGTCTGTCACACTGGTGCTATCTTGATTCAGGTTCCTCAACCCAACCTCCTTCTCTTTGACCGGTGCCTGCCATCCCTCATTAACTACTTTCCCATATCTCCTACTCCCTCTCCCACTCTCTCTGTCCCCCTCCCTCCGACCGGTGCACCACATCCCTGTACCCCTCCAAAAACCTTCAAATGTGGTGACCTCTTGCATCGAGACACACTTAATGCTGGTTCTGCCATCAACATTCTGCCGACATCTGCCTCCTTCTTGAAGACATTGACCTTGATATCCTTGTTCTTACCGAAATGTGGTTCAATGCCAGCTTAGGCATTGCTTTTGACTCCCTGATAGGTATAATATCATGTCCAAGCCTCGCCCTAACTGTGCTGGTGGTGGGGTTGCTATGAATTTCCCTGAGTCGGTTCCTTCCTCCCTCATACCCACCCAGCATTACTCTTCCTTCGATAGCCTGGTATGTAAGCTGGTATTCTCTCCCACCGCCTCTCTGACCATTGCCAGTATCTACAGGCCACCAAGATCTACCACCCTATTCCTCTCTGAATGGGCCGATTTCTCCTCCTCTCTCCTCACAACCACCTCTAAACTCCTTCTCATGGGCTATTTCAACATCCACCTTTACTCCTCAATCATGACATCCACTCTCTTCCGTGACCTTTGCATCTCGCTCTCCCTCTCCACTCTCTCCTATCCTCGAGGCCCTCTAACCAAACCTCCCCCAGCCCTGCCAATCTCATTCACGAACATTCATCCGATGAAATGAGTGTCAGCTGCTGCCTTTGCATCTACCTTCATATCCTATCTTCCCCCACCGCAGATTCTGACTCTGCTCTCAGCAACCTCCATCTTGCCATCACTAACGCTCTGTAAATTCTTGCCCACTCATGAGGATCTGCCTAAAACCTGCCTCTAAGTGTAACACCTGGTTCGACACTGAACCTGCAGCCTTGAAACACAAGTGTAGAGCGGCAGAGTGGAAGTGGCTGACCTCAGGCTAACCCTTTGACAAATGGGCCTGTCGCTTGCTCCAAAAGTAATATGCACTCTCAATCAGCACCAAGAAAATGTCCCACATCCGGTGTTGAGTCTCTGGTGCATCCAACAACACAGCTGAACTCTTAGAAATCTGCAGGGAACTAGCCAACCCTTCTGCAGTCTCCACCTCACCTCTTCCGTCCCAGGCACTCTGCAGCACATTGGCTACACACTTCACAACAAAACCTCTGGATATCCTGAGCACCCTTGCCTCCTGTCCCCCTCCCTTTCACCCACTGCCATACCTCCTACGGCCTCCCATCCCCCTTTGCCTTTCTCTCCGATCACACCTGATGAGGTCACCAGAGTTGGCCACTCAAGGTCTACTCCAAATAGGTTTCTCCCTGTTCATCCAGAACTGTTAAGGACAACACTGGGTTTCTTGCTCCTGCACTCACTGATTTCTCAACCATTCTTTAGCTACTGGATCTTACCCCTCCTCTCTCAATCACTCCCTTGTGCACCCCCTCTGGTAAAAACCTTGTGCAGATCACTCTTGTCCAGCCAACTACTGCCCTATGTCTATCCCCTCCTTTCTTGGGAAACTCCTGGAGAAGCTGGCCTCACCCAACTTCTTAAGCACATTGAGCTTGTTGGTTGCCTCCACGACCATCAATCTGTATTCCGAGCATCCAGAGGCACGGAAACTGCTCTTCTGAACAGCTGTGAGGAACTGCTTGATTCTCATGACTGCAACTCTCCAGCTTTTCTCATAATACTCGATCTTTCCTCTGCATTTGATACGGTCATCCTCATAAAATGGCTCCATGATACCCTGTGTATCTCGGAGCCGGCCCTGGACTGGCTGACCTCCTTCCTGAGTGACTAATCATCCCAGACTCTTTCTCCTCCCCTACTTCTATCTCCACCTGCAGTGACCCCAAGGCCTCCAACCTCTCTCCCTGGCTCTTTAATACCGATCTTGCTTGTCTGGCATACCTCATTTCCACCTTCTCCCCTAATTTCCAATGTTACACAAAAGACACACAACTCTTCTTCAAACTTCCCTCTGACCCTCCCCTTACCTCTTCTATCATCCCTGACTGCCCATCTTTCATCCAGTCATGGTGCACCACCAATGATCTGTTTCAATTTCAGCAAGACTGATATCCTCCCTATTGGGATTCCTGCTCTCTCTTTCTTCCACTCACTCTGACCACCCTCAATGGGCTGTCCTACTTCTCCTTCATCTGAAGCCAGAAACCTTGGAGTCACCTTCAACTCCTCTCTGTCCTCCCTCCTTCACAATCAGGACCTTGCCACGAAGTCCCACTTTCAACTCTACCTCATAAAAGGAATTCTCCCTTTCCTCACTTTCCCCCAGAAGCCCTGTGGGCGCTTTGAAACATAATTTACTTGTTGTATAAGCGCCTTACAAATGCACAATAAATAAACAAATAAAATAAATAAATAAATACTACTACTGTATCTCACATCTCACATCTGGGCTTGATCTATTATATTTAACATGTAGGTGTTTATAGGGTATAACTGAATGGTCCCCCTTTGGGTTTTAGATTGATAGAAGCGCGCAATTCTGTTGCTGCTCTGCAATGTATCTCCTCGAGTTTCACAAGTGATACACATGGTTGGCAGTGGCACTCCAGTCCCATATTCTTTCTGAGGTCTCTAACATTCAAATGGAAACAAGAGGATACCATGTGTACTTATGCCATCACCACTGTGGATGGATTGTGTACTTTAGGCGGAAGGCTTTTTACTCCGTTCCTCTTATAACATTAGGGGTATACAGTGCCGTGCTTAGCTGTTCAATACAGGATAATAGAATGTTTTACACACGGGAGGCAGATATAGCGTGCAGCATAACTGAAAAGACCCTCCTTGGGCTTTAGAGTGACAGGCGTGTGCATTTCCATCATGGCTCAACATAGTCTCTCCCCGAGTTTTATGAGTGAGGTACACATTTTGTAGTCCTTTCACTATGTCCTTAGTATAAGAGAGGACAGGCGGGAGTTCGTATTTGCGCCCGGGCTTAGAATGGTGCTAGCCGCAAGACCTCGTCCTGCATTTTGTAAACTCTGGTCAGCCAGCCGCTTCCAATATATTTCTGGTTACGCGTGTGAGTGTAGACATGGTACATTCAGATGCGAGTGAGGTGTGCCACATAAGGTAGGCATTCGGTTTGTCATATGCAGGACAACAGGGAAGTTAGGTTGTTTGTCAATAAGTGAGCGTGGCTACCATTTTAGTCAATGGCTGTGTTTCCTTGAGATTCTAAGCACATGCTTCACATGGAGAATGCATACATATAGGGCAAATACTGCCTAGTGAGTAATCACAAGTTATCGTTCTAGCAAAAGCACTCAGAAGGTCAGGAGAGTAAGCAGTCTGGAGTACTTTGTACATGAGATTAAAGATACCGGGCGCCAAAGTGATATGACAGCATGTAGGCTGTTTTGTCTTTCAGAGTGCAGCAGAGGAAGATGGCTGCTGATATAGCTGCACAACGAGAATGAATGGACATTTACAGGCCGATTCATTGAATTAATGTGCGCCGAAAATTGCAGCGCAAGCGTGCGAAAGCGTGCGAATCGCAGCGCAAGCGCGAAAATCACAGCGCAAGTTTGCGAAAGCCACGCACATCGATTCGTGGAAGTCTGTGCATGTGTAAATCCTGGGAAGTGCGCTAAAATTGTGCGTGGTGCATGCGGGCGCACACGTCATAAAACGCTGTGCGCTACGCGGTGCACACAACAAAAGTGGGAGGAACACGAGGCGTAAAACGCGGAATGGGGAACAACGCATGAAAATGTGGGCGTTACGGGGGAAGTACATGAGGCTAATGCGCAGAACGCCCACACACGTGCCTACAACACGTATTCATGGAATTGAACAGGGGAAACACGTGCGCCAAAAAAGATGCGCTAATCCGGAAACACATACGCCAGCAGGAAGCAGGTGTACACGGCCCCGCACACCATAAAAGTGCGTGCAAACAACAAACAAGCTCAGACGCTACAATGAATATACCGTTCCTCGCAGCAGTGGTCGTGGGACACCGCAGGAGTAGGAGGATAGCCTGCCCCGCATTTTTACACCCAGGACCAGCCTTTTTGGGATGCCTGATGACCAGGTGTATGGGAGGTACAGGTTTCCACCACACATAATACCCGACCTGGTGAGTGAGTGGGAGGATGACCTCACATCACCCACCCTGTGCTCCCAAGCACTGAGCCCCTTGGAAAAGGTGCTCAATGTACTGCACTTCTTGGCCACTGGTTCATTTCAGCCATAGTTGGGGGGTCTCACAGGCCACGCAGTCACGCTGCCTACACCAGGTGTTGGCCATCATGACTGCATGCCCCTCAGTCCGCAGGCACATATACATGCCCAGAACACCTGCAGAAAGGCAGGCTGCCGTCCAGGACTTTTACGGGGTGGCACACTTCCCCAAAGTGATAGGTGCCATTGAGTTCACCCATGTGGCTCTACGTCCACCCAGGGCAACTGAGCACATCTAGAGAAACCGCAAGCACTGGCATTCCATCAACATGCAGGTAGTATGTGATGCCAAGGGAATCATCACCTCAGTATATGCCAACTATCCAGGCTCCACCCATGATAGTTTCATTTTCAGAATGTCACCCCTAAACCGGGACCTAGAAGCTGGGCGGCATGGCGATACATGGCTGCTTGGTGAGTATATTTGCCTCTGTACATGCATGCATGTCAGATACTGAGTAATGTCACAACCCCACTAATGATACCCATCATAACCTCCCCAGGGGACAGTGCCTACCCTCTGAGCACCCACATGATGACGCCAATTAGGAACCCCACACAGCACCTGAGGTAAGATACAACACAGCCCATATTGCAACCCGGGGCATAGTGGAGTGCACATTCGGAGTGCTCAAGTCACGCTTTCGCTCCCTTGACCGCTCTGGTGGGCAGCTGCTATATGCGACCCCCAGTAGTGTGCAGGATCATAGTGGCAGCATGTGTCCTGCACAACGTTGCAACCCGCCGGGGCCTGCGGGTGGACATAGTGGTGCCCCCACATCCCCAACCACATGCACGGCTGCTGCACATGGGAGGTGAAAGGGCACTTGGTGAGGCAGCCTGTACACAGCTGGTGGCTAATTACTTCACCTAAAATACTACCCCTGTGGAGTGCGCACAGCTCTGGCACATACCAGCTGTCAATCAATGATGATGACATAAGGGACAGTCAACTGTCACAACCATACCAGCCTGAGATTGGTCAGCTGGCAGTGTCACATTGTGAGCATCCCTACCTACTTAAATACAACCAATGCCGTGTGAAAAAAAGACACACATTAATGATGCATGAATTACTACCCCCTTGAAAAATACACCATGAAAATAGAGCCATGTCACCCAACCCCTTCCCATCTGAGCTACCCAACACACCATGGCATGTCATGCAATGTGAAAGTTACAACATGAATGCACAACACATGACACAAGTGTCACAAAGTGCACTGTTCCAAATGTAAACAGGCCACAGACAATATGCTCCCAGTAATCAATAAGAAACAGCACACATGAACAAATACTTATCAGCAACACAGAACAGCAACACAGGATGAAACAGTGTCAAAATACGACAGTACGAAATCAAAGTAGTGCAGGACTCACAACCTGACTAAGCTAGCACATCGACCCCTTCCAACTGCAGAGTGTTGCTGTCCGGGAAATGTGTCAGTGTACTGCATACAACATGAACTGCATCTGCAAAGGAGACGGCCTTGTAAAGACATGAAGAAGGTATATGTGAATAAGGAGAAAGACATGGATGCACAAGCACATATCAATACACCATGTAGTGTTCAATCCAATAACAATCCCCACTAGGGATGTACACACAGTTTTGACTACAGACTTCCAACACAGCTCATGGGAGCCCAATGTCACTGTGCAAGTTACTGTCACTTGGTCACACCCTTTGCAAGCCCATGGAAAGGGGAAGCAGGAGGGGTGTGTGTGTCAGGAACCCAAACATCCAACCCAAAGACAGGACAAGCCTGCATGTGCCCAGCTGGAATACACAGTGGATGCCATGTACACACTGTAAAAAAAAATAAAAAAATACAAAAAAAAAAAAATGGCCATGTGTGGACCAGGTGGGAGGAGGCCACCCAGGAGGTTCGAGAACAGGGTGCACCCCAACACCCACCTGCGTGGATGTTGCAAAAAAAAAAAATACCTCCATGGGCTCATGGCCTGCACGGCTACGCTAATGTGGGAGAACTGCTGCTACATCAGGAGGTGCCGGTGCTATGGGAGGCAGCCCACGCAAAGCCCTGGTATGGTCCTCCATGGCAGCAAGCATGCGGGTGTGGAAGGTCTGGTTCTGGAGGATGATAGTTCGGAGATCCCCATGCAGCACCTCACGGGTTGCCTACATTTCTGCATGCATGGCCTCGCGTGATGCTCGGATCTCCTCACGTGTTGCCTGGAGCTCAGCTGAGAGTGAACGTGTGAGCTGCTCCAGCTGCTGTTCTGCCCTAAAATTTTGGGAAGCCTCAACTTCAACCAGATTCTCCCTGAGGAAATGGAGTTCTAACCTCAGGGCTTCCCTGTGGCCCTGGGACTCTACAGATATGGCTTCGCGCAGAGTCTCCAGTGCCGCCCATCGGTCCTTTTTGGACGCCAACATGTCCTCTCTGTGTGATTGGCAAATGGACACTGTTGCCTGCTGTTGGAGCTCCATCTGCCTTTCAGGTGGGAGAATGGAAGTGGCCACCCTATGCCTGAGCCATCAATTCAACCGATGCTCCCTGTTGTGCTGCTATACTGTACATGGAGTTTTCCCATACAGTATTGCCTGGTGGCGCACGGGCACCGCATCGGCGGGCACAACACCTGTTTGGGGCAAGGCGATCTGCACCTTGCTGTGCTGGCACTGCCTGAGGCTGCAGGACTGCATTCCCCCTCTGATCTGCTGGCCCAGGAACAGGATCAGATGTCATGGAGTGTGACCCTGCATCTGTAACTGCCAAAGGCGGAGTTACCAACACTGACATCCCCATAGAGGGGTCTACCCCTGGTGCAGGTGGGTTGGACAGAACAGCATCCCTGCCAGAAACACTCATCTGCGACAGCACATAAGTCTCATCGTCCGATTCAGCACCTGAATCATAGAGGTCTGGGGAGGTGCACCCAGAGACACCCCTGGACAGTATGGTCTGCAGGAGGATTGGGTTTTCACCCACCACCACCCCACATCCTCCACTGGTGCCCGGTCGTGGCTGAGATTCCTCCTTGGTCTGCACCATCTCCTCCACCTCAACAGCATCAAGTGTGTTATCACCTGCAAAAACATGAAAGACAACAAATGGAAACAGCCATGAGCACCATAGCACACACATAGGCCTGACAAGCCAAAGATCCAGTACATGAATTACAAATGTTCCAAATGACTATAACCCTGGCATGCATGCACTGTCAATGAGTTGGAAGGGGAGGCAAAAAGCAGACACTGAGGACTCCAAGATGGAAAAGCAACACATTTGCTGCATGCTGGATAGCACTGACAGCACACATTAGCCTGTCAGTGGCATGGCAATCCACATACATGACACATGCCAGCACACAGATGACACGTAGCATAGCCACGGTACATTTGACAAGTACAGGAATGAGTACTGTCACCCAGCCATGTGAGATGGACATGATGAGATGAAAAAAGCAAAATTGTGTGACAAAATACGCATGTGCCACACACTGCAACACATCCAGTGTACAATTATACCGTGATGGCAGGCAGATGGATACACCAATGGCTGGTCACTTCAACATGACAGGAAACGACAATCATGTTCCACATTCAAACAGGCCCCAAAAATCAATGTGAGCAAGCCCTTACTCAATCAGCCTGAATGGTCAAATCCTTCCCATAACAAGGTAATACATGTTGCCCATTGTGGGGGGTAATATATGACAGAAGCATGTCACATGAAAAATGCGTTGCAAAAATGGGAGGATTGAAACAATCAGGCTGAATGAACACTGAAAATTCTGAACAATGTTGTTGCAAGATGACAGTTCAAGGGCAACTGCAGTAATGTGGTGCTAATTGGCTACTGTGGTCAGAAGGGATACTTTCATACCCAAATCCAAGGGCGGTGAATGGTTTGGAGGAAGCAGATGGGTGACCCTTAGCACTCAGGACTACACACTCTCACCTGGCACTCAATTAGAACACGTCACCCAAGCAACATACACGTGGATTACACACATATGCATGGGCACTCACCGGACAATGCTTCGTAATCTGGTAGGTCTCCCACACCTTGGATCTGTTCCTCTGTGACGAAGGTTCCAGCAACAGACTCATGTTCAGTGAGTTGTTCGTCCTCTGGTGGAGAGTCACCAGAGTAGAGGCATGATTTGAAGCCAGCTTATTCTTTGCTCTGCGTTTCAGGTCATTCCACCGCTTGTAGCAAACATCAGCTGTGCGCCTCACAAATCCAAGGCCACTAATGTGGTCCGCGATTGTCTGCCAGTGGGCCCTACGTTGACCAGGCGTAGTCTTACACCCTGAAGTCACCACCATTTTGTGGCTATATGCCGACACATAGGCCACATGTGCATCAAGTTCTGCGTCATTAAAGTTATGCTTCCTATCGTGCTTGAGTGTGTAGCCATGTCTGGGTCTCAGCCTGTAGTGCTAGAGCACCCTTCTTCTTCTTCTTGGAAGGTGGTGCGGATCCTGAGTGGCTTACGCTGCTCTGGACAGTAGGGGCAGAAGCGGAGGTGGACTGGGTACTTGAACCCTGTAAAGGCACAATGACCAAAGGTCTTGGTGCAAGCATTGGCTGCAGGGTGATGTTGGCAGGGCCAACATCGGTGTGATGGACCTGGATCGACACTATCCCGGCTGGGAGACTCAGAGCTGGGGTGGATTGAGCTGCAGCTGCCCCTGCAGCCTCCCCACCCTGGCTACTTGGGGCAGCAGATGACATTGCTGCCCCAGATCCATGTGGCCTGCTTACAGCAACTTTCACCGCCACACGTGGCTTAGACTTGGTGACCTGGAAGTCAGCCTGGGAGTCATCCTGTGCCGGTTCAGTTGACAAAATGGGCCCGTCCAACAAGGGCTGAGCTGGGATGGTGTCAGCTACATTTCCCACAACCATTGGGGGGGCATAGGTGGCCCCAATTGGTCCTTCACACACGGGTCTCTAGGACACCCTGCAAATCCTGGCCACGTCCCCCACCGCGCCCACAACGCCCACCTCTTTGAGATCGGCCACCTTTGCCTCGCTTACTGCTTGGTCGCCTCCCAACCATGGCACTGATGTTGTTGTGCGTATGGGAGTTGCAGTAAACAATTGTCCTGGGCAATTGGGGTGAAAGGGGTAGGGTACTAGATGGAATTCGTACCCTAGTGGTCTAGCAAGGCTGTCTGTGACCCTTGGGGGAAGATGACCGGTCACGCAACGCACAGGCACCCCAAAAACACAAATACACGTGCACGCAACCCCTGGTAGACCACGTGCATGGAAAATTGAACCCGCCCAATGCTGTGGCACCCAGAAACACAAAAATAAGCAAACACGTGTTACACCCAGCCTAAAATGACCTCTGAAGGGGTATGCGACGCACGGGGGCAACCACAGTTGGAAAATACGTGTGCGACTCTTCGTCTGCCTTGAAAAAGAATGTGAAAAAGACACGCTTGTGCGCGTTGGCAACACCCCCACCAAAAGAAGAAAAGAACGCAGTCTGAGGAAACAGGGAGTACGAACTGGAAACGTTGTGAAGTAATCGCGTGTGAACCGACAAGACGTACAAGAATCACTCGCTCGCTCTCCACAAAAAGCACGTACAAGAAAATAGCGTGATACTCGTACCTTTTAAGCCAGCCCACACGTGCAACGTCACTTACGCGCTTACGCGCTAAGGCCCTTTCCTCCAATAGCACGGTGATGTGCAGTTTTCTCACATGCTGATTCACTATGCACCCGTGTTGTGGGGAACGCCCGCGCGCGTAACGTCACTTACGTGCTTAAGTGCTAAGGGCCTTTCATCGGATTTCACGCTGACGTGCACTTTTTTCACGTACCAAATCACTGCATATCAAGCCGGCCACGCGAAAACACATGGAAGACTATGCTCCTGCCTAAAAGGCCATTTTCCTGCCCCCAAGAACCCCGAGCATGCTCCCACCAGCCATCTGCTGCTGCCTGCCTGCTGCCCACGTGCCCTGCTATTTGGTGTCTGCACGTCAGCTATCTGCAGGGGTCCAGCTGCTGTGTCCACCCCTGCTGGAACAGAAGACTCCCGACTTGGATACCATCACTCCACAGCCCAGCCCCAGGACCCAGTTGCCCACCCACGCCTGCCTCGGGGGTCGCCATGTCGGGGCAAACGCCATCTGAGACCACTGGCGACCCCCCGCCAGAGAGGCAGAGGGCCACCAGCTTCAGTGAGAAGGAAGTTGGTGTCCTGGTGGAGCATTTCCTGGGGCATTATGATGCCCTCTTCGGAACATCACGCGCCAACAAGGAAGGTCAGGAGAGGATCTGGGAGGACGTCGTGGTTGCCATCAACGTGGAGGGGGTGGCAACCCGCGACATCAAGCACGTCTGGAAGCGCTGGGAGGACTTCAGGTCCAGGACCCTCTACAAGGCCCGCCGCCTCGTGAAGGCAGAGGATGCAGAGGGGGACGCTGGGTCAGCATGAGCAAAATCCAGATGAGTGTCCTGGAATGCGTAGGCCCAGCGCGCCACGGCCAGATCCTTCGGAGGCAGACCCGTCTGGAGTTGAGCCGTAAGTGGCCAAGCATTGCTGTGTGAGACAGGGCATGTTGCAGTGTGCTGGTAGTTTGATATATGCCTGTATGTGTGAAATAGGCCATGTATGGATGAGTGTGTGCAGGGACATCATGGTCATGCATGTGAGACCAGTAATGTGTGAACCACATGGATGGTGCATGTGTTCCAATGCAACATGGGGAGCAGTATGCGGAATGCACACATGAATGCATGCCAGTCTCTGTTCCTGGACATGGAGGGGGGTGAGGGATGGGTGCTGCTCTCATGTACATGTATGGTGCACATGTGTGTGTGTCTGAGAAGTGTGTGTGTGACTTTGAAACGCCATGGATGCATGACACATGTCCGTGATGATGTGTAGATTCATTCATGCAGTGCGGTCACCGTTGTATCTACTGTGTCTGTGGTGTACAAGCCATGATGCATGACCCTCCGGTGATGTGTGTGCATGGGATCAGTATGAGCCATGATGCATGTGAGTTTAAAGGCATCATTTTGTTTAAAAGAGGCCCTTGCACATGGATGCTGATGTTGATTGCAGGCGCCGTGCCTGTTTCTGCATGTGTGTTGGGTGCATTCACCCATGTGTTGTGGAGGGACAGGATGGAAGTGACACATGGCTGTGCCACACAGTGCCACACTCATGTGTTATTGCTTCTTGCGGTGACGCAAGGCCCCGGCACCCTCCCAGGAATTGCCATCATCCGGGAGCGAGGGGACTGGTGCCGCATCTGCCACTACGGCTGTAGCAGAAGGGCCCGGTGAGCCCCCACAGAGGCTTGCAATGGCGGAAGATGGTGCGGAGACATCCAGGTTGGTGGTCTCCACAGAGGTGGAGGAGCCCGCTACTGAGCCGCACATGGGGCCTGGTGGGGGTAGTACAACTGGTGCAAGTGGTGCAGTCCAGGGCCAGGGTCAGGAGGCAGCACAGGTCACCGCAGAGGGGCCTGTGCATGTCGCTGTCCTTGACCCTGTGACTGCACCACCCTGCACCAGCAGGGATGCCCCGTCCCAGGCCCGTCCGCAGGTAGGGGGGAGGCCCACGTCATCTGCCTCTCCACTACCTGCGGACGAGGGGTCCCATGACCATATTGGCTCCGTCCTGATTGGTGTCGCGTTGCGCACACGTGACATTCGTGATGACATGCGTGCTTCCTGGGGGAGCACGCACGCCATCACGAATAGCAGCATCGCGACGTGGCACTGTTGGGAGGGGCCCTGGTCGGGGGGTTCCTACATGTGTAGCGCACTCTGGCGGACCTCTCCTCCTCTGTGGAGAGTATGCGCCAGTCATTCTCCCTGCTGTCTTCTGGCCCAGATTCCACCAGGGCCCCCTGTGGACCTGGCCTGACCAACACAGCCAGCTTGGTGGAGATCCCATCCCTGCCACAGGCGGTCTAGCAGGGGTGGACACCACAACAACTGGAGTCCAGCAGATGGAGGATGTGCAGGAATCATCGGACAGGGCACATGGACAGCAGCAGCAGCAGCAGGCTCTAGGTGGGAGCAATGATGGCTCGGGCCATCGACATCAGTGGGGCAGGCATCGACCAGAGGGCAGGAGGATCCTGGAATGGGTGTGTCTTCCGTGTGGCTGCGGTTGGGCCGGCGTATAGATGCGTAGCGGCGGCGGGCAGAAGAGGCTCGGCTCACAATGGTCAGGGCGGAGAACTCCATGCAGAGGGCACTGAGGCTGGCGGAGTGCCTCGAGGCTATTCACAGGGAGTTGGAGTCCAACATGGCATCGTCCCTGCGAACCCTCGGGGCCATGGAACAGGACCGCCTCCAGGACATTGACCAGGAGTTCGATGATGCCCTGGCCCGGGACATCAGAAAGTGAGCCGTCGGACTAGCCTGCCGCCATTGTAAATAGTTTTTAGTGTTAGGTTTCCTTTTCGTTTTCATTTCTTTTCGGGTGATTGGACTATGCCCCACACTTTTGTATATAGTTCTTTTCTTATGTAGTTTTTTAGATAGGTTTCATTTCTTTTGTTGGGCTCATGGACCCTTTCAAAATTGATTGTACATAGTTGCACTTTGGATTTATGTGTGCATTTTCTTTGAATTTCACCATGGGGCAATGGATTTTCATTTTTACGTTTCCTTTGGATCTGTTTCGGTGGACAATTATTTTGGACCATTTTTCTTCTGGATTTATTTGGATTGCATCCACATTTCATTTTTCATATTTTTGGACATGCATTTCATTTAATTTTTGTATTATTTTTTGGACTTTCATTTCATTACATTGATTTTGTTAATAATACATTTTGATATTTTAATTCCATGTGTGGGATTCGCTCATTGGGTTCATGCATGTCAAATTGTGGTTTAGCACAATCCATGGCAAACAGTGTGTGTGTGACCGATATGTTTTGATGTACATGGTTGACTTTTGATTTGTGTCATGACATAGGCATGTCGGTGTGTGGTGGATTGGTGAAATTGTATGTCAAGACTGGGGTGGCGTGCTGTGGAATTGCAGTGCACATGAGGGCCATGATTGTACAGCTTCCTTTCATGTTGCAGGGGGACATGAGTTGGGGCCTGCTGGCAGGTGCCCCTCAATGCTGGGTGGATGGGGGTGCTGGGGGACATGATTCTGGGCCTGCTGGCAGGTGCCCCTCAATGCTGGGTGGATGGGGGCGCTGGGGGACATGAGTCAGGGCATGCTGGCAGGTGCCCCTCAATGCTGGGTGGATGGGGTGCTGGGGGACATGAATCGGGGCCTTCTGGCAGGTGCCCCTCAATTCTGGGTGGATGGGGTGCTGGGGGACATAAGTCAGTGCTCACTTGTGCATGGTGACATATGGGCTGGCTGGGGGGCTTCATCAGGGTGGATGGGCTGCCTGTGGGACATGGCCAGGGGTGCAGTGTGTACCCTTGTGTTGGGGTCTGACTGCAGGCCCTGGGGAGGGGGGAGAGGGCACACCTGGGAGGACACAAACTGCCAATTCGTTGGGGCACCCCAGAAATACACAATGCCCGCTCGCACAGGGCCAATCATTTGTGAAACTTCCCATGCACCCCAGAAATAAACATACCCCGCTCGCACAGGCCCAATCGCGTGTGAAACTTCCCGCGCACACCAGAAATACACGTATCCTGCTTGCACAGGCCCAATCGCTTGTGAAACTTCCCATGCACCCCAGAAATACACGTACCCCGCTCGCACAGGGCCAATCGTGTGTGAAACTTCCCGCGCACCCCAGAAATACACGTACCACACTCGCACAGGCCCAATCGCATGGGAAACTTCCCACGCACCCCAGAAATACACATACCCCGCTTGCACAGGGCCAAACGTGTGTGAAACTTCCCGCGCACCCCAGAAATACACGTACCCCTCTTGCACAGGCCCAATCGTGTGTGAAACTTCCCGCGCACCCCAGAAATACACGTACCCCGCTCACACAGGCCCAATCACATGTGAAACTTCCCGCACACCCTCCGAAATACATGTACCCCACTCGCACAGGCCCGATCGCGTGTGAACCTTCCCTTGCACCCCAGAAATACATGTACCCAGCTAGCACAGGCCCAATCGCGTGTGAAACTTCCCGTGCACCCCCGAAATACACGTACCCCGCTCGCACAGGCCCAATCGTGTGTGAAACTTCCCGCGCACCCCAGAAATACAGTACCCTGCTCGCACAGTCCCAATCGCGTGTGAAACTTCCCGCGCACCCCAGAAATACACGTACCCCACTCGCAGAGGGCCAATCGCGTGTGAAACTTCCTGCGCACCCCGGAAATACATGTACCCCACTTGCACAGGCCCAATCGCGCGTGAAACTTCCCGCGCACCCCAGAAATACACGTACCCCGCTCGCAGAGGGCCAATCGCGTGTGAAACTTCCCATGCACCCCAGAAATACATGTACCCTGCTCGCAAATGGCCAATCACATGTGAAACTTCCTGTGCACCCACGAAATACACGTACCCCGCTCGCACAGGGCCAATCGCGTGTAATACTTTCCAAGCAGCGCGGTACGTGTATTCGAAGGGGTGCGTGGGGATTTTTACTGACTTTTTCGTGGTTTGGAGGCTGTATGCTGGTCCACTCGCCTGTGCGCCATGTAAGGGATTTCTGAACTGTTCATGGCGCACGGGGAGGGGTTTGGGCATAACTGGCACTGCTGCAGAGTCGCTGCGCCACTCTGCGCCACGGCTGGTTTTGGATGTTAAAATCCATGAATACGCTGTGCGTGGAAATGGATTTTGGCACACACGGCTCGTCCAGACTGCCGCACGCTCACACTGTGCGCCAGCCGCATGTGCCACTTGTGCGCTTGTGCGCTGAATTCTATGAATTACCCCCTTAATGTTCCACATTCACAAATTCGGGGTGTGATATTCTTTTTTGCCAGCATAGTTCAATGTGCAGGTAAGATATAGATGAATATATCAAATTAAAAATGGTGCATGACCACCTGAATTCAACTCTCCGACCCACCTTGTACATATCAACAGCTTTAAACTTCACTTCCCTGTTTTTTTCTTTAACAAATCCTTTCTTCCGTGTCATAAAAGGGTGATAAATACAACAACATCACCTATTTCACAATTTGTGGATTACATTCCTCACTGTTCTGATAGGTCTTTGTTGTGGTTTTTTGTATCTTTGAATCCTTTGCTCACACCATCTTACAGGCTTCACCTCACCCTCCTTCTTCCCTATTGAATTATCTCCTATACTTTGTAAGAACTTAAATTTAATACAATTTGACGGAAAAGAGGAGGAGGAAGAGGGCAGAAGAAGAAAAGGAAAAAGGAAAGAAATAGAAAAGAGGGACAGAAAAATACTATATTAAAGTATAAAAAAGTGGGTGACGACTAAGGATAACAAGGAGACAAACGCAATAACATCACCGATTTCACAATCAGTGGACTATATCCCTCTCTGCTTTTATATCCCTCTCTGCTTTGTTGTTGTCCTTTGCATCTTTGAACCCTTTGCTCAGACCATTTTACAGACTTTGCCTCAGCCTCCTTCTTCCCTTTTGCATTGTCTTCATTCCAGCTAACTCCCTTTTGGGATCTTGTGTTATTATGGCCACTGGTAAGAACAACATAAAAACACCACCTGTCAATAAAGACATAAACCCTCCCTCGACCAATCTGAAAAGACCTAAAAGCGACTCACCTCCTCCACTTGCACCTGCTGATCCAGGAAATGAGACTATTTTACAATAAATTAGAGCTCTGAGGCCCTTCATTGAGACTACCAATCGAAAACCTCAGCAATTGGACGATAGATGGAAGGGATTTGAAGGTAGGATGGATAAGGTAGAGAAAAGGGTTGGTCATGTGTAGGATGTCTCTCCCAGGTGGCACAACTTGCAAAAACTATCTAAGACCTCCAGAGACACAATGAGCATTTGGAAAATTGAAGCAGGCACAATAACCTGTGCATTTCAGGCCTCCCTAAGGGTTGTGAAAGTTCAGACACCATCACATTTATACAGAAGTTGCTACCTGCCCTACTGCATCTACAACTGAAGACATCATTTAATATACAGTGTGCTCATCGTATTGGTCCTCCAAGAAATTCTGCATCCCCTCGCCCTCCTTGCCATACTCTTATATTCTGCTTGCTTGAGTACACTCAGCTCCAACTAATAATCTCAAGTGTTAAGGAGAAACATTCCCTAATTTGGCATGGAAGTAAACTACATATCTCTCAGGATGTGGCAAGGAGTACGGCCCTACTCAGAAAATTATTCTTATCCTTTTGCCTAGCATTAATGCAGCTCAATATTGGATATGGCCTATATCACCCTTGCTCCTTCAAAGTCACGCATGAGAGGCGCAATGCCATGTTTAACAATCTTGCTTATCTAAAGTCATTCATCCAAACCATTAAGACTGAAGGCATGGACACATCTTCACCTGTTAACACCATTACCTCTTCTGGAACATGAGGTCCCTATTATCTTGCCAATGTCGGGCTTAATTGTATGCCGTTATAATTGTATGCCGCGATAATATTGGTCGGTCGGGCACTGTGGGGACGTCCCTCTCCTGCTGTGAGTCGTCTTTTCCCTTTTGACGGCTCAGTAGGTGTCAGCTACCCCTTTTTTGCCTTGTATTCCTTTTTTTTCCCTCCTCCCTGTCTGATCATCTTTTTGTTATGAAGTCATATTTGTTACTGATTTTTTTTTCCTGACTCAGAGGTTTTCTCCTCACTTTCTGACTCCAGATAGTCAGTTGTTGGTCATACTTCCCTTGCCTATCACCTCATCCTTTTGTGTTTTCCGTTTATTCAACTGTTTTCACTATATTTAGGTGTGCAACCTGGAACATCACGTGATGCAATAATCCATTAAAGAGGTGCAAAATTATATTCCATCTCAATAAATTCAAGCCATCAGTGGCATGTTTACAAGAAACTCAACTATCAACTGCCGAAGCAATTAAACTCAAATCCCTTTGGATCAAAGAGGTTATTTCAAGTCCTGCTGTTGGCAAGAGAAACGGAGTTGCTATACTTCTCAGCAAGAAATTACCATTTAAGATTCTGGGCCAAGATGCTAACACCAATGGGTGATGGGTGTTGGTCAAGCTTATGATTGGGTCTGTTCATGTGTCCATTCTGAACATCTATGGTCCTACCTTACCTGATCCTAGCTTTTGGGTTTCCATGAAACAAATGTTTCTCAAAACATATTTCACCAATCTTATTGTGTGTGGTGATGTTAATCAAGTCCTCTACCCGTTCCTAGATCAGAAATCCAAATGTGTGTTCAAAACATCCAAAACCCACAAATCTTTTGTAAATGGTCTTGCCGAGACTGGCCTAGTAAATTCATGGAGGCTTTCCTATCCTGCGCAGTTAGATTATACATTTCACTTGCCTCCACATGCCACACTCTCCCACCTAGATTACATCTTCTCCTCCAAATCTCTTACGGCACTATTATTGATTCTTTGATCTTTAATATTATCATTTCCAATCACGCCCCTGTCTGCACTTCTTTCAATTTTTAGGACATCAAAAACCCATCGTCCAGATCGAAATTCAATAATTATCTGTTGCAAGATCAGCAGTTCATTCAATCCGTTCAATGGATGGTCTTTCTACTGATTTTTTTTTTGCCTGACCCATTCCCTTGCCCCTAAATGTAAGTCATTATACTTCTACATTACCTCTCAGAATTGCTCTTCCGGCTCCTTCTCTGAGGCTCTACTAATTTTATTCCCCAAAGCTGATAAAGATCCCACACTTCCCCGTAATCATAGACCAATCTCTCTCATCAATGTTGAAAGCAAGATTTTTGCTAAAATTCTCACTAATAGGATTGAGTCTTCTCTGCCCGCTTTGATCAAGCTTGACCAAGGTGGTTATGTGAAGGGACATAACATCTCTGCAAATGCTACATTATTGCTTGACGCCTGTCATGTAGTCTCTAAGGATAAGAAAGACAGACAGGGCTATGCTGCAGTTACGCTTGACGTCGAAAAAGCTTTGGACTACCTGATCTGGGACTTTATGTTTCAATCCCTCGGATGGCACAGCGGTGGTGAGCAATTTATTTCCCTTATTAAACTTCTCTACCTTTGTCCCAAATCATCTTTGTTCATTAATGGTCAATCCTCACCCTTCTTTCACTTATATAGAGGAACTAGACAAGGCTGTCCCTTCTCCCCTATTCTTTACATTCTCTTTCTTGATACTTTGCTCAAACTCATAAGATCAGACAGAAATATTCTTGGTATCCCGTGTGGGAAATCGATTATCAACATTGCTGCTTATGCTGATGATATCCTTATCCTTGTTAAGAATCCTAAGCTTCATCTTCCTAAAAAACATCTTGATGATCTATATATTTGACTGTGCAATGCCGAAAAACATTTCTATTGAGACTCCAATGCAACAAACCTTTGTCTGGTCATGGCCACACGTTTCCAAATTAATAATGAACTCACAGAATTAGCAGCTGGGACTCTATTAAAATACAAGACAAACATTGACCAGACTTCCAACAAGGCTGGGAAGTCAATTGCCTCCTATCTCAAAACTGGGAAGGAAAGGACATATATATCACACATTACAGACCAATATGGCACCTCCCTTAATCACCCTGATGATATTTTAAATTGTTTTAAACAATTCTATTTGGACCTATAGACTCCCGAAACCTCTATTCCCTCTGAGAAAATTGATTCCTTTCTAAACAACATGAATAGACACTCTTAACCCCATATTGACCTTTCTCATTTAGAGGTTGATATCTTGCTTCCTGAAATCCCTTGCACCATTAAAGGGTTGGGCAAGGGAAGGGACCCGGGCTGGATGGTCTTTCTACTGAATTTTTTGTTTGGCTGACCCATTCCCTTGCCCCTAAACTTAAGTCGTTATACTTCTACTTTACCTCTCAGAATTGCTCTTCCGGCTCCTTCTCTGAGGCTCTACTCATTTTATTCCCCAAAGCAGATAAAGATCCCACACTTCCCTGTAATCATAGACCAATCTCTCTCATCAATGTTGAAAGCAAGATATTTGCTAAAATTCTCACCAATAGGATTGAATCTTCTCTGCCCGCTTTCATCAAGCCTGACCAAGGTGATTATGTGAAGGGACGTAACATCTAGTCTCTAAGGATAAGAAAGACAGACAGGGCTATGCTGCAGTTGCGCTTGACGTGGAAAAAGCTTTGGACTGCGTGAACTGGGACTTTATGTTTCAATCCCTCGGATGGCACAGCGGTGGTGAGCAATTTATTTACCTTATTAAACTTCTCTACCTTTGTCCCAAATCATCTTTGTTCATTAATTGTCAATCCTCACCCTTCTTTCGCTTATATAGAGGAACTAGACAAGGCTGTCCCTTCTCCCCTATTCTTTACATTCTCCCTCTTGATCCTTTGCTCGAACTCATAAGATCAGACAGAAATATTCCTGGTATCCCGTGTGGGAAATCAATTATCAAAATTGCTGCTTATGCTGATGATATCTTTAGCCTTATTAAGAATCCTAATCATCATCTTTCTCATGCGCTGGATAGACTTCATCAGTTGTCCCTAGTGTCTGGCTACAAACTCAACAAAAATAAATCCACAATTTTACCCATAAACTCTTTTTGTATCAAACATGACTTCATTGAGTTAGGATTTAATTGGTGTAATGACTCGTTTAAATATCTTGGTGTTCATTTACCCTCATCAGTAATTTATACAGTTAAACTTAACATGCAAATATTGTTAGAGAGACTCACATAATTAACCTCAATGTGGTCTACCCTCCATCTCTCTTGGTGGGGTCAGCTCAACACTATAAAGTTGATGTTGTCCCCCATTGTTTTATAATACTTACAACTCCTCGCAGTACCACTGTCTCACTCATTTTTCGAATCGGTCAACTCAATCCTCATTAACTTCTTATGGGGCTCTGGTAAATGTAAGAGGATTGCTGTTGCAAATTAAAAACTCCTTATGACATGGGTGGGGTTCAGTTCACGGACTTTAAATTATATAATTCAGCAATTCTTCTTAAACAATCTCGCTGCTGGTGTGCTCCTCCTAATTCCTCAGACATCCCCTCTTGGTGTGTGCTAGAAAAACACCTGGTACATCTCTGGGAATAGCTGACCTTACATATGTTTTTGATTACTCCTCTGCAGCACTGTATGTTATTAATTAACAATCGAGCGTTGTGTTGCAAGTTATGGTTGAAAAAAGCCATCAGATTTGTTCAGCAAATTGTTAATGGCACTTCCATTCTCACTTTCCAACAACTAAGAAGTCTCTTTTCCATCCCTATTTCTGACTTCAACGTTTATAATAACGTGGTCAATGCTTGCCTTGATGCACTCCATCATTCTAGGAATATCAGCCTGACGCCTGATGCCTCTAGACTCTTGCTTTTAACCATGGTTTCCGATATTAAAGCTTCAAAATGTTATCATATTCTGTGAGTGTTGTTTGGCCTGCGCTCGTGACATGTGAGCATGACCTCGGCTGCACGCTTGATGATAACACTTGGTCTCTGTTGCACACTAGGATCAGGGGCATATCTGCTTCAGCCAATATTACACAACACATGTTCTTCTTTATTCACAGAGCATTTATTACCCCCTTGAAATTATCCAAATCCAAAAAAATGCAGATGATAAATGTTGGTCATGCAGTAGTGCCTCTGCCTCCTACAAACACATGGTTTTTTGAATGTTCATATGTACCTAAGTTCTGGCGTGAAGTTTGGAAATTCCTCAAACTCATTTTTACTGTTGAAGTTCCGCTATCTTTTCTGAATATTTTTTTGGGTAGCCTGGCAGTCACGAACATCAAATTACATGCCTCTGCCAAGCTATATGATCTGGTCATTGCCCTTGCCCTGAAGCTCATCACTGCTACCTGAAAGGATTTGCATAATTTATCCACCAGAGGTTGTTGGAACAACATTTGTCATGTGCAAAGAATTGAACTATGTATGGTCACCAGCCTAGATACTATACCCAAATATAATGCCAAATGGGCTTTTTCATACGTTATCTAGACTGTTTCAATGTATTATCGCATGGAACCTGAGCTTTTGATATTTGAGCATTCTCTCCTTTCTTTTTGGGCATAGCCTTATTCCTTTTGTTTGTTCATCAGGTTTTCTCCAATGCTATGATTCAAAATAAGCCACATATTAAACTGCTACCTGTACTCCCCCTCTTTCCCTCACTCCTCATGTCTGTAGTGTGTTTGTCACCTCGTTTGCCCTGCTGTAAGTCTTTTGGTTATGAACATTAACTCAATGGCAGATTTCAAGGTTTTTGAAATTTCCTCATTAACTATTCTTATGGTTCTATTCACTTGGATACTAGTTTTCTGAATATGTTATTGTGTTCCTCTTGATTATAATGTGATTAATAGTTTTCTTCAATATTATCAATATGTACTTTTCTTAACCATTCATAATTTCAATAAAAATCATTAAACATAAAAAAAAGGAAATACTTAGAGGATGCCTGGGTTTTGTGTTCACAGACAACTCTATTCTAAGTTTGATCGCACCAATATCGTTACACAATAGGGGTTGCCATGGAGGTTCTTCAACATGCTGACTGTTTCGCTCTAGAAGTGCACTTGGAGCAATCTGAAACAGTAGGTGGCAGGTAGGCCTTGCCAGTATCTTGTCTAATAACCATAGGAGAGAGATGCAGGGATCTCTGTTCTTCCTCTTCTTTTACCTGTATCTTTGTGCCAGTAGGTGATCCAATTTAGAAGTGGATGAGTCACCAACAAATAATTGACAAAAGAGACCAAGTTCCAGAGCTCAACATTTGAGGTATGCATCTTAGTTTTTTAATTGATATGTACATTTTAGGATGATTTTTTCAACAATGAATTGACAAGTATAGACAGAAAACAAACCCTAATGTCACACATATGGTTTTCTTGTAGACACCCACGAGTGCAGGATGTTGAAAGTAGTGGGACATATTGCGCTATACACTCATGTCCTGATGAAGGCCGGATCATCAAAGAGCAGTAGCTAAGGGCTCATATATTCCGGCTTAAACACGTGTTGACTATATATTGTTAAGAAATAGACACACTGTCAACACAAATAGTTAGGTGCATTGTAATTAGTCAATCATAATGTTAGACTGTAGCACTCATTTACAGAAAGGGTCTGTATTCTTGATGTTTTTGAAACTGTCTTTGTGGATGCAAATGGGTGTGCATGGCCTGTGTGGTACGTATGTACTCGTCTAAGTGAAACGAGTATCATTATGTGTGTCAAAATATTTTTCATACTGTATATTAGCGTAAACAAAGATTGACAATAAAAAAAATGTATTCTCACCACTTGAGATGAATGATTTTAATTAGAGCATGATCGGTTCTGTCCATCACTTTAGGTCTTGTTCTTTGATCTCTGGAGCTTCATAAGAACAAGAGGAATTCATCTGGACCCTGTTAGGTCATATTGTACCTCAAAGTCCTCTTCCGTGGGAGGTAAAGACAGAACTCATCTATGGCAGAGGAAGGCTCTGTGCCCTAACCATTGCCAGGGCACTATGGGAGTGAGTGCTGTTAGATCAAACCTTCTATACAGGCTGCCCTGAATCCAGGCTCCTTTTCAATGCACATGAAGGCTTCCCTCTAGGTGAAAACCAAGCTTGTGGGAGTGTAGAAGAACTCACCTTGTCTTGGAGCACCTGGATTCAGACTCCCAGCAACTACAGAATCTAGGAAGTTACCCCTAGCTCACCCAGCATCTCTGAACCTCTTCAACAACAGTCTGGGCACGTTTAGCATGATCCAAACTGCTGCACAGTAACTGCCGGCTTCAACGCCCAACTGCCTCTGCATCTCTGAGTTTCACCTGACGCCAATGCCAGAGTTCTGCTCTCTCTGTATATGAGACCCCTCAAGCCTTCTGTCATCCTCAACTTGACACTGTCGTCTTATGACCAGCTTCCAGCTTCAAGCCAATACAGTACCCTAATGCCATTCTGAGTTAGCTGAGGCTGCTCACCGCAAAGACCAGTCTTTACTTCTCTGCACCCAAGACTGCAGAGTCTTCCAGCACAGCTAGCCCAAGATCTACTTTCTCGGGATACTTCAACACGCAATCTGCCTCTGCTGTTGAACAGCACTGCACCATTGAACCTTGTAATGCTTCTTCTTGACTCGATAAAAGCAATGTTAGAAAAGGTGCAGGTATTTCTGATAGCTACACAATGGGGCAAGGCACAAGCTTAGTGAGTGAGGGGACTAATGTTCAGTGCCCTTCCTGAGCTATGTAGAGATGAAGGGAGAGGGACAGCATTATTAACAATTATTCTCACCTTTCTTCCAAGGGGGGAGGTGAGTAGCGTAGTTTCTCAGTGGACACAGGGTTCTGTAAGTTCCCAAGCTTCAGTTAGGTTGCAGGTATCCACAAGGTCCAAAGGTAGGCTCACTGGGGTCGATCAGTCTTCAAGAAAACTCTTTCTAGTGGAGAGGAGGGAGTACCTAGTAGAATAGAAGCAGAGGGGAAAGGCGTGGAAACAGATGGACTTAGAAGTCCTGGCAAAGCAGATACAGATTTATTTAGTTATGTTACGTAAGATAGAACTGGAAAACCAGATGGAGGCTTGCAAACAGAACTCTAACGAGTAGAGGGACTGTTTCCAGTTGTGGCACCCAATGAAATCCTGAGTACTACATCCCAAAGGAAATAGATCAACCAAATATGGTAAGGGAGGACATTGTCAAATGGTTCAAAACACTGGAGTTAACCTCCCAGCTCCATGAAATGGAAGAGGAATAGCAGGGAGCAGCACTTATGAGCAATCTACTGATGGCTGGAACTGATGTAAATATTCAGTTGGCTCCTCAGGAAAGTTTATGTATGCCAAATGAAGGCCACCGTCCACAGGATATTCTTAAAAAAACGGAACCATACCTCAGGAGCTTCAGAGCTCAATAAAAGGTGGAATCACACTTTTGCGGAGTTTAAACATCTGTCCCTGAAGTATCTGAATGTGTGGGGCACTGGTATCCAAGTAGACAGATTTGAAGTAATGTTTAATTTGGATGCATGCAAGTATGTCCCTAAGATTTCTAAGGTAGAGTTATACCAGCCTCTAGTGGAAAAGGCATACCTTAGGGAGGTTGGAATTACTGCAAATACGTATGTGTACACATATTCAAAAGAAGGCTCAGGTGAGCACACCCAAAGCAGAACCCAAGGCAACCAATTAACATAAAGAGGGTACAGACAGATGTTCTTCCAAGAAAAACATGAAGGGAAATGCAAGATGATGGCTTGCCAGCTCCCACAAATAAGAAGAGTGAAGGTACCTCTGGCACCAAAGCACCCACACCATCAGCATTCAAAGTTTGTTTTCTAAACAAACAGGGTAGCAAGGTGTATAGTCTACCGGGTCTTACCGGGAGGCCTTAATTCCCACCAATACTGAGGTATTTGTTTAGCATGTCTTCAAATATCTCCCACTTTGCAAGGCACTGCTGCTACTGTCAGAGCTATCAAGCAACAATGGGTGAAAGAAGGGCAGTAGGCCCCAAGCCCTAACTAAATGGTAAGGGTATTGCATAGTCTGAGCTACATTCCCTTGGCAATGGTAGAGCTTAGTTGGAGGGGCAAAACTTCCATGCAGCATGTTAATGTAAAAGTTGCCATTCCAGTTGAATGTTTGTTAGTTAATGCCCTCCCTGATCCAGAAATAGTCACAGCTGTCACTAGAGTGAGAGCACTACAAGAAGCAAGGGAATAAGTGAATGATGTCATAACCCCCAAAGGTATTCCACCAAGAGAGTGTGAAAGGCCAAGCTTACCATCAGCACCCAGTCTATTACTGAATGCCACTGAGGTGCCTACTCCTGTGGGAGATGACAGAGCAGCCACTGAGATGTCTACGGAGGTAACACCGGATTTGGTTAGGTCAAGGGGGCTTCTGGTGTAGAAAAAGAACCTGAGGTGAAGGACTGGGAAGTTTTAGATCTAAAGGGCCTGACAGAAAGAAGCAAATTGTCCTCAGCTGGAGTTGCAGGACAGGTTTACCTTTTCCAGGAAAATAGGGATTGTCCAACTTTGGCAGGTCTGCTGAAGCAGACACGGGGCAGCTGCAGGGTGAGAGCACTGGGGCATGATTTACAAAAGCCTTTTACAATGGTGCAATCCCATTGGAACAAGCTTTGTAATCAGGTTCCTGGTCTGTTTAAAAAAGGTGAAGAGGAGTAGGAAAACAGCCTTAGTGGATTCCAGTCCAGGTAGCAGTCACAAAGCAAGAGCCTGCGCATGTTAAAACACAGTGGGTCCAACAGTTTTAAGGCTGCGTGCGACCAGGAGTGGGTTGTTCTCTCAGGTCCCTGGAGTTTCTTACTGGTGTGGCTCCTGAAATTCTGGTTGATTGCTTAAAGGCGACCCGGATATCTGATAACTTGACCACTCATTTTTACAGACTCAGGTGGATGTAGAAATTAAGGAATTAGCGTGCCCCTTCAACCAATGTTCTGGTATGACAGAAGAGGTAACATAGGCCCCAATGAACTCATTACATGTTGTTAGGTGGTCTTGTGAGAGGAAAGGAAACTTATCTCTGTTGGTATCCCTCCCAGAAAGACATGTATGACAGGGGACACAATTTCATGTCTGTGGATACACAGATACTGCAGGAAGGTCAGCCGACCTCTTCCTGAAAAACAGCTTTTCAGAGCTGGAAAGCTTGTCTGTGTAGGTCACTGGTTTGTGTGTTCTGCCCACTGTGGACAGAGGATTTGTACATTTTGAATTTTAGCAGATTCCGTTGAGTTGAACCCAGAAGAAATTAATCAGCTCACTGTCTACCTTAGCAGGTGGCTGATGGGAGTATGGAGAATCTGGGTCAATGTTCAGAAGAATCAGCATTGTCCAAATCCCTTCAGAAGTTCCAAATGAACAATTACCTTAACCTGGATCTCAATATTCTAGTAGAAATGGCATCAGTATATATTCTCACCTGGAGGATGATCCGGACTCTTAGAAGGGAGTGCTCGATATGTTTTGGCTGGGATGAATTTAATGGATTGACATCTCTGAGAGTGTGACAGACATAGCATTTTTGATTTGTATTAATATGAATGATGCAGATAATTATGTTTCTGAAAGGGAGGAATGCTTATCAGACCCCGTTCAACATGCGCAATGAATAAATTGTAGTGAACACAGGTGCTTTGTTGTAACCAGTCCACTGACATCACAGTGCCAGCTGTTCTGTGGCACAGATCAGGTTCAAATGCCACCTGTGCATCCATGACAGCTGCTGGGACACAAAGTCACTGCAGGCAGAGATAGCAATTTAACTTCTTCACCTCTAATATAATTATTATAATTGCTTGCCTTATTGAGTCGGATGGCAAGTACATCTCTAAACATAAGCCATGCCTAGTGGTAGCATGGTGTATGATAGATTACACTTATTAGCCCCAGTAATATGATATCACATCTGTGTCAGCCCTGTGAGCAGGTATCAGATGTCATAAAGCTGGACTGTATTGACATCTATGCTCAATGTCTCCACAACTTCCTTTTTGAGCAATAACCAGGAAGCTGCCTCTTTTGATTCTCCAGTAGCAAGGTTCAAACTTTCAGCCCAGGGATTAGAAACCACTGCCAGGAGATCTCCTGGATATGGTGCTTCAGAGGGAACACTGACATTACAAAGCCAATCTCACAACCATGTAATGATCACTGGAATGACTTTGAAGCCAGCAGGCATGGGAAACGAGTTAGACTAGTCATAAATGGAAGATAGGCCTGGAGAGCAGATCAACCGTCTTCCTTTCTGTTGGAGCTCTCTCCCTTTTCCCTGTCCCCTCCATTTGACACTAGCAAGGGTGTGTGTGTGTGTGTGTGTGATGTCATGAGGCAAAGGGTACTTGTTACATCAATGGTTTTGGCCCCCTTACAGCAAGTTTACTTTTGACCAATCCCCAATTTGTAAGAGGATTCAATTCAATAATACAGCTAAGTCAATGCCTAGTCTGGGATACTGAATGGAAGCCCTTATTGATATATCTTTACGTCCAGTTCATGAGTTCTGGATGACTACCCCTGTATAACACCCCTCTCTTGGAATCCCCCTGACCCCACTGAGCCAAGAAGTAGTTCTGTTTTGCAAGTTTAAATGGTTTATTTGATAATTTAAACAATATATATATATATATATATCACACTTTATAATAAATTAATAATTGAATATCACACTTAATCTGAGCAGTAATCAATAATGGATAGTCCGGCACTAGCACACTTCTTTATAATCAATGATGAGTGGTTATAGGATGGATACGATAGCAACAATACTTTTATGATTTCAAATGGATGCAATGTGGAATGAAATGCAGTACAGAAAATAACTTGATAGGATTTCAGCAAAAGACAATGTAATCACTTTCTTGGACAATTCACCCCCCCACCTTAATGCAATGTAACGAGATGAATAGAATGGGACTCAGTTCTTAGGAATGCAATCAAATAGAGTTCAGTTCAATTCCCCCCCAGCAGCTTATACAACAGATAGGAGTTTTGAAACACAAACCCAAGTGCTTTGAATATGGTGACAATGCAGTGAGAAATATGCTGAAAATGCTTTTAATTCCCTTCAGGGGGTTCAGGATGAGTGGTATCTAGTTAATATTAGTCCAGGCTCACTCTAGCAATGATTCAGGGATGGTTCTTAAGAGGCAAACGAAATTTAGTAGTTCAGGCAAAAGCAGCTATCTTTTTACAAGTAAAGAAATCGGGCCAAATCGCAAATCGCGGCAAAAATCGTGATTACGGAGAAAGTATAAGGAGTAGGGAGTCGGTTCTAGGCTCGTTGAAATGCTCATTAAAAATTATACACATATACACGGCCTGTCCATACATACTCCAGTAAATTCCCATGTCTCTAGCTTAAACACAGAGTCTGTAGTATCCATAAATAGCGGGGTTTTGCCCCAGAACATCACACAAATTCCCAACGCGTCTTAAAACTTGCACAGAAAATTCACAAGAATTATGGTATCATTTAAATAATTTTGACAAGTCCGCACTGTGAGTTATACATCTTTCTTAGAATCATATTCTGGCCAACAGGGGTGTGTCTTTTCAGGTCACATGGTGTAGAAACCAGTTTATCCAGTTTCTGCCAAGCTCAGAGACCCTGCCCCTCCCAGCTTCTGCCAAGAGGAGGCTGTTTTACGGCCACCCTAATAAACCATCTGCCTGGGCCCAGGACAGGCCTTTGTTCAACTCCCTGTAGCTGCTCCACCCCTAATCTAATCAGAGAGGTGACAACTCCTTTTGGCAAGGGGAAGAGTGGCTGAGCAGGTTTTAACTCATGTGGGGGTAGATGTCAAGCAGAATTCAGTTTCATTAAGCCAGGTATCAGATAAAATGTCATTTTTTTGTTCCCCAGTTTAAGTCAAGACAATTTTTACATATGCAGCTAGAATGCTGATTCTAAGTTCAAAACTATGACATTTCAACAGTGACAAACTATGTGACACTCAAAGTATGTCACTCAGTTAATTTAAACATTTTCGATTTTTGGTAGTTTTAAATCCAGTTTCAGTTAGGCTGCTGCAGACCTGCAGAGCTCAGCCAGTCTTGTTATGAACATTGTTTTGGGGCTCTTCAACTTCCCAGATTTAGTATGCACACATACTTCATTCTGCCAGATGTCCGCTGGTGTTCAGTGAGATTTTTGGATGTGTTGCAATGTTTGAAAATAGGCATTTTGAGCTGGCATTCAGAGAAACAAAAGGTGATTTTAAAGTGCGGTTTTTCCTTTGGCACACATTTCACTCATGGCACCCCGGCCCATCCTGCTCGCACTGGTGGGTGGCAAGTTAGGCAACCATTTTAATGTGCACAAACTGCGTGGTTCTCCTAGATTCTGGCGCACATGTGGGCTTTTTGGCCATCTTGGATTTTCTAAGCCCACAGTACCAAATGTTGCAGCATGATAGCTCAAACGTGGGTCAGGACACCCAACAAAGCCCCCCCACGTGACTGCCCTTTGAATTTGAGTCGATGGGGAGTTGGCTGCACAAGGGTTTTGACCCACGCACTGGTCTGTCCGCATAATCTTCTTCCAATTCTGCAAATGGCACAGTTCAGCATCTTTTCCTCCATCCGGTACTGATCGATCGGTTCTCCTCGCCGGTCCTGATGGGAATATTGGGCGGTACTCTGGGCCCCTCAGATCGTCCTCCCAGTCTCCGGATCGTCCTCCTTGGCCAGTCTCCAGGTTTTCTTTCTCCTAGGACGACAAAGGAAGAGCGGCAATACCTATTCATAGACATTTTTCCCCCACCATTGATATAGTGGGGTGGCATATAAATTTATAGTCAAAACATATGAACATGCACATTTTTTTAAATTAAGAGACAGGAACACATAAACTTGAGAAACACAGAATTTGATAGGCTATATGTAGGATCTTTTAGGTTTGGAATTGAATTACTCTGGAGCGGTACCCTCTGGAATTGCAGAGGACTCCTCCAGTTGCTGCAAAGTGTACCTGGGATGGCAACACTTCAACTGGTTTATGTGGACCCACTTGTCTTCCGCCTCTGCCAAAAAACGCCTTTGGGGATGCAGATCTTGTAGGCCACAGGGGAGATCTTGTCTATAATCTCAAAGGGTCCCTTCCATGTAGGCAAACATTTTCGCTGTTTGGCCTGTTTCCTTTGGAAATTGTATAGATAGACCCGGTCCCCCACCTGATATTCCTTCCTGGAAGTTTTCAGGTCATAGTGGGTCTTCATACTCTCAGCTGATCTTTCTAGATTCCGCTGAGCATAGGCAAAAGCATGTTGAAGGTGTTTCCTTAAATTCTCCACATACTCATGAGTTGTGGAGGCATTTATTAGTGTCTGCTCTTGGGTTCTGTAGAGCAAATGCTGGGGAAGCACCATCTTGCGTCCAGTCATCAACTCAAATGGTGACATTTTGGTTGCAGATGAAGGGGTAGATCTGATGGCCATTAGGACCAGAGGTAATCGGATATCCCAACTTGGCCCAGAATTTGCCACAAACTTCTTTAATATGCTCACAATGGTTCGGTTATATCTCTCTACTGCCCCAGAAGAAGCTGGCCGGTAAGCAATATGTAACTTTCTCTTGACCCCCAGTATCTCTCACATCTTTGTCATCACTTCACTGGTGAAGTGGCTACCTCTGTCTGACTCAATCCTTTGAGGTAGACCAAAACGGGAAAAGATGTGGTTAATCATCAAGGCAGCTGCTGTTTCTGCCTTGCAGTTTGGGGCTGGGAGACATTCCACCCACTTGGTAAACAAGCATGTAACGGTCAACATGTACTTGTTTCCTCTAGACGAGCGAATCACAGGGCCTACAAAGTCGATTTGCAAATCTGACCATGGCAGTGTCATCTCCCTCTTTTGGAGGGGTGCACGGTGCGTGAGGGATGATGGCTGTAATTGTGCACACACAAGACACCCCTTCAAGAATTGGTCAAGGTCCTGCCCCATGTGTGGCCAGTATGCAACCTCTCTTAAGATTTCCAGTGTTGTGTGAAACCCCCTATGACCGGCGGTGGCCGCATCATGGGCGTGACTTAACATCAGGCTTCGGAATGAGGTAGGAACCACCCACTGATCGTGGCCAGCTTTGGATTTCCTTACCAGCAAACCGTCTTGGATTCGGAACATTTTTGGACATTTCATCAACACTCTTAGGTCCTCTTTCCCAATGTAATCGGTATCCGTCAGGGGAAAGTTCTCAGGGTCCTCAAGGTCTTGGTAAAACTTACCAATAATTGGATCCCCCTTCTGAGCTGTAATCAAATCAGCATCAGGCGTCTCCTTACTCCATTGGGCAATTGAAATACCATTGTGAGCATTTGTCTGGGACCTAGTGATAGCAGTGACCTGGATTTCCCCCAACAGGGACTCAATCTCAATTAGATCCCCTTGGATGGCCCCGGTTTTGGCCAGCTGATCAGCTAAGTCATTTCCAGTTTTGTCTGGTCCCTCTACTTTGGAATGACCCTTGATCTTCTTCCAGTAGATGGTCATCCCATTCGAGGTGACCAAATCATCAATGTTTTGAATTAACTTCCCATGTTTTAGGGGTTTGTTATTAGCGCATAACATGCCTCTGGTTTTCCAGTTGACTAGGTGCTCCACGAACCCGTTCCATACATAATCAGAATCTGTGATTATGACCAGTTCGTGGAGTTGATGTTGGACAGCAGTGAGGATGGCTTGATGCACAGCCATCAATTCTGCCACCTGACTACTTCGGGGACCAATTTTGTATCCAGCGGAGGGTTCTGGGGACTCATTCACCCATGCATTCCCTACGCCGGCCACCAGTTCTTTCTCCCCATTGTTGTCAACATGGTAAGAGCATCCATCCACATAGACAGTGGGCATTCCCTCATAGTTGTCCTCTTCAAAGACTTTGTGTGGGGAATTAAGGTATGCCTCCATGTTGTCCTTGATTTTTAGACTTTCGTCCTCGAGACAGTTTTCTCTGGCACAATCATGCAAGTCAGCCAGACCTTGCGCGAGGGGACTCTTCTTGTTTTCCACAGGAAAGCCTTGCATTGACAGAATCCAGGAAATAATTCGGGAATTACTCACATTTCCGGCCCGGATTCTGTCACTTTGGAGATATTGCAGAGGCTGGTGTTGAGTCTCCACTATGATGTGTTCCCCCTGGATAAACGGGCGGTAATTCTTCAATGCCCACACCGTTGCCAGGAGTGCCTTCTCACAATCGTTGAATTTTTCCTCCACAGAGGATAAAGTTTTGCTCGCATATGGGATTACTTTATTGACCTTGTCATGCTTTTGGTATAATACTGCCGTCAAGCACGTATTAGAGAACCCCGTCTCCAGGAAGAACTCCTTTTTTCTGACAGGGTAAGCTAGGCAGGGCGCTTGTGAGAGGCTTCTTTTGAGTTGTCTTACTGCCTCGGCTTTTTCTGGACCCCATTCCCACTTGACCCCCCCCTTCAGGAGATGAATCAGGGGTCTGGTGATCTCTGCGTAGCCCTCAATAAACTTTCTGCTGTAATTAGTCAGTCCAAGGAGGCACCTTAGTTCCCGCAGAGTTGTGGGGTCTTTCAGTTTCTGAAGTGCTTCCACTTTCTTTTCCTGGGGACAGAGACCCTGAGGAGTAATCTCATGCCCCAAGAAATTAACACGGGTTCTACACCACTGTGCTTTCTGAAAGGAAAGTTTTGCTCCGGCGGCCCTCAACTGGGTCAGAACATAACGGATCTCCGCTATGTGTTCCTCCACAGATGAACTTTTGATGAGGACATCATCTACATAAGCCAGGTTACCCCTTGCACCCAGGTCGGGCATGGCCTTGTGTAGGAAAATGTTGAATTCATTGCCGGAGTTGAGGTATCCGAAGGGAGTCCGGGTCCATGTGTACTGCTGGCCCCGAAAGGTAAAAGCCAGCTTGTATTGGTCCTCCCTACTGACAGGCACACTCCAGTATCCATTGGTCAGGTCTATTGCAGTGAATACCTGTGACCCCTGGATCTGGGCCAGCCCTTGGTCAATGTAGGGCAGAGGCCATCGGGAAGTATGGACCCGTTTGTTGAGCTCCCTCAGGTCGGCGCAGAGTCTCCACTGGCCGTTTGGCTTCAATATTCCCAGCACCGGATTATTGAAGGTGCTGTGGACTGGACGGATTATTCCCCGGGACTCAAGGTTCTTAATTATTTCAGTAAGGGACTCCATGGATGCGAGAGGCAAACGATATTGCTTCACAAACACTGGAGTCATGCCAGGGTCCGTGGGGATTGTTGTTGTGTGGATGTCGGTGCGGCCACAGTCATATGAGTCTACCGCAAAGAAATCTTGGAAATCCAAGAAAACTTGTTTCAACTTTTGCTTTTGTTCCAGAGTCACACAGGCATCAGCTAGGTTGACTCTCTCTTCCACCATCTGCCTGAAGCCTGGAAAGACTTCTGGTTTGGTGGAGCTGGGTGGAGAAGTCCCTGGTCAGAGCGCTGATTTGGACTGGAGGCCCCAGGTGGGAAAGGCAGCCTTCATGAACCTGGAAAATCACCTCATCCCTTCTGAACTCACAAGTCACATCCTCCTTACCATAAGGGCAGGAAGTGTACACCAGGAAGTTCCCCCCATGCCGGGTAAACATCCTGTCTGGTGTTGTATTGTCCTCACTGTTGCTGTCAAAACAGTCCTTGGGGATTGGTCCTAACAGTTCATTTCCTAAATCAATGGAAAAATGTCGGTCATCAACCGCCATTCCAATAATGGTGCCTGCGGCTAGAGTAATACTCTTTAAGTCGCTGTTATCCACCTCTATTGGAATGGTGTCATGTTCTATGTTGACTAATGGAGTTGGGTTTACCCCCAACCCTTGCTGTTGAAGAGAAGCATTTAGATGTATATAAGCATCAGGGTTTTGCAAATGTTGTCCTCTTTTAACTTTCACTTCCAGGGAGAATTGTCGGGTCCTTTCTGGGATGGTGACTTCCTCTTTAATCTGAATTTCAACTGCATAAGGTAGCAATTGAGCTGACCTAAATGCTTTTTCTGGATCATCAAAGCCCATGGGATTATCCGCTAATCGGGACCAAGCTTTGAAGTTTATTAGGTCCAAACTAATGGCAAAGCGATTGAGAATGTCACTGCCTAAGTAAAAGGCGGCAGTGACGTCTCGCACGACCCAACAATTATGGACTATGCTCTTGTTGCCAATGGAGATTTTGAGCATACACCTGCTTGGCAGGAGCTGTTTGGAATTAGGTGCTTCCAGGTCCATTTCCCATTTGTCTATCAGTTTGAATGTGGGAATGGCTGGATCTTTTGGGAGTTGGCGGAACATGGCTTCGCTGATGAAGCTCTTACCGTTGTTCACGCACACTCGAGCGAGAACAGAGTCCTTCCCATCATTTAACTGAACAGGGATGAACAACTGCTCTCCAATTTGCTGAATATCAGCCAGGCTCTGAGCTGATTTCACCTCTTTCTGGACTATAGGAGTGGGAGTTTCTGATTGTGGATTAGTAAAGAATTTCAGGGTGTTTCCTTCCAGTGCGGAATACTACCTTAAACTGGAAGGAAGGTTGATTTTCAGAAATAGAGAGGACCCCCCATCACCAGTCTGTTGTCCTACTGCTATTACTGTCACGTCGGGAGTTTGGTTGTTCTGGAAGTGAAATTCTACTTGGTCAGATTTTTGTTCAACCATGTGGCAGGTGCCGTTTAAACTAACATGGTTGACACTCTGTTTTAATTTTATTGGTCGGCTAGTCTCGGTCCAGAGGACCTTGTTTACACAATCTATTAGGGGTGACAACCTTCTCAGGAGGTCATTCCCTAGTAAACAAGGGGTGCCCTGTGGAGTCACTTCTATGACCGGGCGTTTCACCTTGTGTCGCCCAATTTTAATGTCCAAATCTGCAGTCCCCTCGACAGGAATTTCCTTCCTGTCAAAGTTCTGCAGTTGTCCAGGAAGAGAGGTGAGAGGAATTTGGTAATTCTCCCCCCTTCCTGCATTTAGTTCCTCAAAGGCCCTTTTGGACAGAAGGGTAGCTTGGGATCCAGTGTCCACCAGTGCCAAAATTGTACCCTGCCCCTGTACTTGTACCGGAGCATAGTATCTTCCCTCCTTCTCCTCAAAGGGGCACAGATAATGCACATTTTTGGACAACTGGTGGGCTAACTTTCTGGTTTTGGACATTGCTAGCGAAGAGATTTGGGCAGAATTCTGTGGAGAGCCTTGGGAATCTGAAAGAAAAAGTTGGCAACTGGAGATCAGAGCCATTGTGGGTTCCCCTGGTTCCGGTTCTGGGCCGCCTCCCCCTTCTTGGAGGCAGTCACCAGGATGGGTTTGAACCAGGGGATTTTGGTATTGTGGGTTCTGGGATGAGATGATGGGCGGCGGTAGCTCAGTCTCCATATCTCCCCAGTCTGGATTGGAATCCCTTGGGACCCATTTTTCTTTGGGAGGAGTTCCCCCATCTCTGAAGGAGAATGTCCTTTCCCCAGGATCCTCTGAGGATCCCTCGCCCTCAAATTGGAAGATCTGTACCTCCTCCACAAAGTGGGTCTGTTTGGGTCCTTTGTTTCTCTTACCCCCCCTCTGCTCCTTGGGAGGCAGGCTTTCAGGGGTAGGAGATTTTGTTTCCGGTTCCTGGTTTTCCAGGGGCTGTTTACAAGTTGGGAAGGAAGCTTCCTCCAAGGCTTTACACCCCCCTTCCCCTTGTGCCTCCTCCCTGGGAACCGGTCGGTTATCGGGGTGCTGCCCCCGTCACTGTTCTGGAGCACCAGGTCTGCAGTGGCATGCTCATCTGAGGGTTCTGTTGAGCCCTCAGTATGTGACCCAGATCCCGTGCCATATTTTCGACCTGGCGCTCTAACTGGGAAACCCGCTCAGGCTGATACGGGGCTCTATTTTCTCCCCTGGGCTGATCCCGGGAAGGGTAGCTATCCCTTCTCTGGTAGTACCCCTGGTTGGGAAGATTTTGGTACCCCTCCACCCTTGGCCTCCCCTCTCCCGGATTAGGTTGTCTGGGCTCAGGGAATTGGGGAAAGAAGGATGGATGATTTTGGGGCTGGAAATTGGGCGGATACCTGGGGAAAAAGTTCTGCCCAGGATTTGGAGAATTTCTGCCCTCCTGTGGGAAGTTGGGAGGGAAGTTCCCTGGGTTAGGTGCTTGGCCGGATCCCCCCCCTTGTGCTGGAGGAGTCCACACATAACCCAGGATTGGTCGGTTTCCCTTATAGCAGGGACTTACATAGTCAGGGGAGCGGGGGACCCCATTTGTGGGACTACCTCCTCGACTCCCTGTCTGTGACTGGCCCGAGGGCCTTCTGGGCTGTGAATTATTAGGTGCAGGTAGGTTTTTAGGCCCCCCCATCTCCAAATCCAAAACGGGGGTGACCTTTACCTCTGCCACCTTGGCAGCAGCAGGGGGGCTGTTGGTTTTGGGATTTTTCTGGGTATTGCTTTTATTTTCTATGGGCTTCTGCACCTCATAGATCCGGGTAGCCTGTTCAATGACCCAATCTAAAGATCTTTTCTCATGAAAATCTCTCATGAGCTGGGTCATTATATATTTGGGCAAGGCATGGAAAAATGTATTGACAAATTCTCTGCTGTCTGTGCGCACCCTTCTGGTGGTCTGCGAAAAGGCACGTTTCACTTCTTGCACAAATTCTTGTGTGGCCTGATCCTCCCCACATTGCAAATTGTAGGCTGTCTTGTGAGCCTCTTAAGGATTTCTGTGAACAGAAAAATGTTTCAAGATGGCCGCCTTATAGGTGGACCATCTTAAATGATTTTGGTCCTCCAGCCCCTCAAAGAAACTGGAGTATTCTGGTGAGAAGGTCCACTTTACATATTGAATACAGCTTTGGCTGTCCTTCAAATGGAAAGTCTCCATCATTTGCTCATAGAGCTCCAAGTGTTCCCAAACAGAGTACTTGGCGTTCTTATGATAAGGCGTGATGACACTCCTGATTGCCTTAATCTGTTTCAATGGGTCCTTAAGCAAGGCCCTTTTTGCCTTATTGGCCTTTTTGGTTCGGGTAACCCTGGTCCATTCATCCTCTGACTCAGAGGAACTGCTCCCAGAGGTTCCTGTCTGATCTTCCAGGTTTTCCTGGATTCTGCAAGCCTGGGAGTGGCTTGCAGAATATGGGGACCTGGTCTCCTGTGTCCTGTACCGTTCAGAGGAGTCTTCAGGTTCCTCTTTGCTGCCAGGATTTGATGGGTACCCCCCCCCCCACTGACCTAACTGGGCAGAGGTTTTCAGGATGCCCTTAATGGGCCTACTCTCCCGGGGTTCCCCACTAAATTGCACTATGCTTGGGTGCCCATACCCAGATGCCCGCCCATCCATTCCTGGGAGGTACTGGCCTATGAGCCCCATGTTTCTGGCTGGATAGTAATCTGCCATCCCTGTGGCCCGGGGCTCATGTGCGCCAGGGGACATGGGGTGGCAGAGTCCAGGGACTGAGAGAGATAAAGGCCTCTGGTACTAGGGCTCCTGAGGTTATGCTCAGGAGTTTCCCTTTCCCAGTGAACCTGGTGTCTATCCGCCCCTGCTCCCTGTTGCAATGCAAGAGCCTGCGCCTTCAGTTCCTCAGTTAAGGCCTTACTAGACTCTATCAGTCTCTCCTGCATCGCTACCTGTTGTTGGAGCCTATCATTGTGCTGGCAGAGAGCCTCATTCTCTCTCTGCGTTTCCTGATTGGTCCTGGAGCACTGGGCCAGTCTTTGCTGCAGGAGGGTTACCTCCTGAGCTGTGTCCCTATTGGCCTGCTCCTTTCTTGCCAGAGCATCCTCCACCCTCCTGGCGTGCTCTAACAAGTTTTGGTGTTCTTTTTGGAGGTCACCCAGTCCCTGGAGGGCCAGGTGATTTTCTTCCATTTTCCTTTTTAAGTGGCAGACTTCCTGGCCTAAGGTGTCCCTTTCCTGACCAAGAGCTTGATTTTGTGACGCCAGGTCGTCCCTTTGCCTTTGGAAGGCACCAGCTTTCTGGCGCTCCTGATCAAACTCTGCCTGGGTATCCAGGTCTTTCAAGATCAGTTTATTGCTCTCCTCTTTCTCTCTGTCTAGTTGGATTTGCAGGGTGGCTACCTGCTCTGTGCATGCCCTGTTGAAATTGATCTGTTGCTCCAGCTTTTTCTGGCTCTGCAGTAGGGAGTCCAAACTGTCTTGGCGTTCTTTCTGTAAAGCCAGAATTCTGGTCCTGGTCAGCCTTTTCCTGTTGCAGGATATCCATATCCTTCTTTATTTTAATAATGTGCTGTCTACTCTCATGTTCGGACTCCTGGCTTCTGTGCAGCCTCTGCTCAGAAGAGTCCAGATCAGATTGGGCCTTCTGTAATGCCAGCAGTTGCCTACTCACCAGATCTTGGCCTTCAGCACATTTGTCCTGCATGGCTCTCATATGTAAATATAAATATGCCGCTACCCTGGCAATCTTGTGGTGCTCATCCTTAGCCTTAGGGGCCATATATAGTTCACTCAGGGCCACAAGTAGGGGACCCTGATCTCCCCATATATCTGACCCTGTTTCAGTGATCTGGGGTTCGATTGCCTGCAACCAGACCGTCTGGTCCTGATGAGTCCACTCACCTCTCACAAATAGCTTATGTAAGAAGTGCTCTCTGGCTATTTTCATATCTACCAAGGTCGTCATTTTGGAATTTGAGTTCCTTCCTGACTTACAGAAGTTTGTATTTTATTTTTGCAAAACAGACATTTTCCTTAGAGTGTTCCTTTGAGGAGTGCTTTACAGCGTAACACAGCGTGATGATCCGACCAGATATGTGTATCTGGTCAGCTGGCACGCTGTATTAATCTGCACAAGAGATAGATCTAACCCAAACGTCCGGCTCGAGCCCCCAATTTGTAAGAGGATTCAATTCAACACTACAGCTAAGTCAATGCCTAGTCTTAGATACTGAATGGAAACCCTTATTGATATATCTTTACGTCCAGTTCATGAGTTCTGGATGACTACCCCTATATAACACCCCTCTCTTGGAATCCCCCTGACCCCACTGAGCCAAGAAGTAGTTCTGTTTTTCAAGTTTAAACGGTTTATTTGATAATTTAAACAATATATATATATCACACTTTATAATAAATTAATAATTGAATATCACACTTAATCTGAGCAGTAATCAATAATGGATAGTCCGGCACTAGCACACTTCTTTATAATCAATGATGAGTGGTTATAGGATGGATACGATAGCAACAATACTTTTATGGTTTCAAATGGATGCAATGTGGAATGAAATGCAGTACAGAAAATAACTTGATAGGATTTCAGCAAAAGACAATGTAATCACTTTCTTGGACAATTCACCCCCCCTTAATGCAATGTAAGGAGATGAATAGAATGGGACTCAGTTCTTAGGAATGCAATCAAATAGAGTTCAGTTCAATTCCCCCCCAGCAGCTTATACAACAGATAGGAGTTTTGAAACACAAACCCAAGTGCTTTGAATATGGTGACAATGCAGTGAGAAATATGCTGAAAATGCTTTTAATTCCCTTCAGGAGGTTCAGGGTGAGTGGTATCTAGTTAATATTAGTCCAGGCTCACTCTAGCAATGATTCAGGGATGGTTCTTAAGAGGCAAACGAAATTTAGTAGTTCAGGCAAAAGCAGCTATCTTTTTACAAGTAAAGAAATCGGGCCAAATCGCAAATCGCGGCAAAATTTGCGGGTGCGAGAATCGTGATGACGGAGAAAGTATAAGGAGTAGGAAGTCGGTTCTAGGCTCGTTGTAAAGCGGAGATTCTAATCTTTCAGAGGAAAGTTAAACCAAGTTCCTAGCACAAACGGTTCCAGAGATACGGACGATTAAATAAAAGTAGTTTTTCGGATTTGAAATTTTAAAAGTTCAAAGCGACAGGTTACAGGTTGCAGCTAGAAAATGACAGGTGACAGCTTTGCAAACGACAGGTGACAGTTAGGAGGCAGTTCTGGTTAGATTAAAATAGTTTGGATTAGATCATTTTAACTAAGAGATTGGTTCTGCACAGTTCTGCTAGGTACTCACAATATATTTTTGAATTAGGCCTCCCCACGGATCTGGTCAGGTTTTGGACTGGACTCCGGTTCTGGTCTCAGCACTTCACAGTGATCTGGGTCAGCTCTCTGGCTCTGTGAACAGCGGTCTGGGTCAGCTCTGCACTGCTGGTCTAGCCTCTCTGGATTCTGGATACTGCTCTGCTTTCTAGGTACTGCTACAGGTTCTGGAGATTGATGGATTTGAAGTCTGGATCTCTGGATGTGAAGTCGTCGATCAGCATGCTCCGCAGCAAATGGAATTGAATGTCCCTACCTGTCTTCCAGTGGCTCTTTTTATGTCTTTTGAAAGTGGGTGTGTGTGCAGTATCACTAGCCAGCCCCTCTTTCAACTTGTCATTGGCCCAATTCTCCCCTCTCCCATGATTGGGGAAGGAACTGTGAGTCAGAGTGATGCTGTAGGTTTTATGGGTCGGAGGATCCTCCCCTGGTCAGTTTGCCCACAAATCTATATTTGATCAAAATACACATTTCTCAAATACATAGTGGTTTGTCATTGCATGTACATATTACCTATCACATGAGGTAGTCTATATCCCAAATCTGCTCTTCCTGAGGGCTTGCATTCAGAAACGGCAACATTTTCGATTTTAGTGGGTTATGCAACCTTGGTTCTTCATTAAAAATTATACACATATACACGGCCTGTCCATACATACTCCAGTAAATTCCCATGTCTCTAGCTTAAACACAGAGTCTGTAGTATCCATAAATAGCAGGGTTTTGCCCCAGAACATCACACAAATTCCCAACGCGTCTTAAAACGTGCACAGAAAATTCACAAGAATATGGTATCATTTAAATCATTTTGACAAGTCCGCACTGTGAGTTATACATCTTTCTTAGAATCATATTCTGGCCAACAGGTGTGTGTCTTTTCAGGTCACATGGTGTAGAAACCAGTTTATCTAGTTTCTGCCAAGCTCAGAGACCCTGCCCCTCCCAGCTTCTACCAAGAGGAGGCTGTTTTACGGCCACCCTAATAAACCATCTGCCTGGGCCCAGGACAGGCCTTTGTTCAACTCCCTGTAGCTGCTCCACCCCTAATCTAATCAGAGAGGTGACAACTCCGTTTGGCAAGGGGAAGAGTGGCTGAGCAGGTTTTAACTCATGTGGGGGTAGATGTCAAGCAGAATTCGGTTTCATTAAGCCAGGTTTCAGATAAAATGTCATTTTTTTGCTCCCCAGTTTAAGTCAAGACAATTTTTACATATGCAGCTAGAATGCTGATTCTAAGTTCAAAACTATGACATTTCAACAGTGACAAACTATGTGACACTCAAAGTATGTCACTCAGTTAATTTAAACATTTTCGATTTTTGGTAGTTTTAAATCCAGTTTCAGTTAGGCTGCTGCAGACCTGCAGAGCTCAGCCAGTCTTGTTATGAACATTGTTTTGGGGCTCTTCAACTTCCCAGATTTAGTATGCACACATACTTCATTCTGCCAGATGTCCGCTGGTGTTCAGTGAGATTTTTGGATGTGTTGCAATGTTTGAAAATAGGCATTTTGAGCTGGCATTCAGAGAAACAAAAGGTGATTTTAAAGTGCGGTTTTTCCTTTGGCACACATTTCACTCATGGCACCCCGGCCCATCCTGCTCGCACTGGTGGGTGGCGTTAGGCAACCATTTTAATGTGCACAAACTGCGTGGTTCTCCTAGATTCTGGCGCACATGTGGGCTTTTTGGCCATCTTGGATTTTCTAAGCCCACAGCACCAAATGTTGCAGCATGATAGCTCAAACGTGGGTCAGGACACCCAACACCTGTCACATTTTTTCTTTGAAAGGAGAGGAGTGCCCCTATTATTTTATTCATCTTTGAATATCAAGATAACACAGATGCACTTTTAAACTCTATTCGGAGTAAAGTTCATTCTACAGACCTCTGTCCTAGAGGTCAAGACAGAAGGCTTCAAGACAGAGGAGGGCTCTGTCTCATAAGCATTCAAGGGAACAGTGGAGTGCTGTTGGACCAATGCGTCTCTCTACTGATTGCACTGTAACCAGGCTCCTATTCACAGGATGTGAAGAAGTCCCTTTAGGTTCCCGGCAAGCTCCCTGGAGTGAGAGTGCAGATCACATGGAGGAACCATGCACCTGGAGACCCTGAACTGGGCCTCACAGCCACTTAGAAGTCATTGAACAGCACTGGCCTTAATTAAACCGTTTGTGAGCTGCACCAATGTGGATATTGCCTGCCTGTCCAAAGCTTCATTGTGCCATGTATTGTTGCTGCCTGTACGTCATGGCATGTATGAACCAGACTACCAACTCACCACACCAACCTGACAATGAGTCACCACTACAGGAAGTTCCTAGAAGCGTGGCTTGATGCTGTTGCATTCCAAAGCAAGAATAAGATACCGCCAGGTCCACTTTTGGGATCATAGTAACTTTTTAGCTGCTTGTCTCTGTCTTTTTCTTCTAAGACATTCTTAAATATTGACATTGTTTATGTTTGTTATTGAGTGCCTGAACACCACTGCACATCTGGCCAGGGAGCCATTCTACAATACCCTGCATTGCCTGTGTTTTCTGCACAGGGGTATGCTTCTACTAGTGTTTTTAGTCAGTTGATTGCATTTTATTGCTTGATTAAAAGTGTATATTTTTAAAGAACCTTAAATAGACTTTATTTTATTTTTGCAACCATTGTACTTAGGTTTCTTGGGTTGTTACTGGCCTCAGCTCACAGCATTCCTGAAAATATGCCCTGCCCTCAGCCTGTGGTACAACACACAGATAAGGAGGTATAATAAGGAGGTATGTCGATTTGGCTGCACCTTTCATACCTTTAAGAGTGAGATCACTGCTAGTTTAGCAGTAGTGTGGGGCTGAGTAGGTGATTTAGACACTGGGCCTCATCACGAGTTGGGCGGTATCCCGGCCCCGGGCTAATAGCGTTAGTGTCACCCGGTCTGGTGCTATTAGCGCCGGATCAAGGGTTGGGCGGTAATGGGTATTCAACAGTACCCATTAGGTCCTTCGGACCCAATGGGGCATTTTCTGCGCAATTAGCGCTCGCTAATAGCGCTGCGCTAATTGCACTCGAAAATGGGCGTGATGTTGGCGCATTTATCCCCAGCTTTGAGCTGGGGGTAAATGCTGCCAGACCCGTGATTGGGCGGACCCTTAAAGGCAGCAGTAATGGCGTTACCGCCACATTTAAGGGCTACCGCCCAACTCGTGATAAGGCCCACTATGCCTGTACTCCTGCAGAGCAGTAGTCATTGTTTCACAGTTGCTTGTTATTTATTTATTCATGTATTTGTGTTTTGTTATGTGTTGTTTATTCACAGTGGAATATGTGGTTTTATTTGTGTGGCATGTTTATACAAGGGCGATTTTACATGTTATGTTGCATAATGCTAAGATACCAATGGATGGGTGTGTACTAAATTAAAGTGCTTTTATAAAATAGAATCATTGATCAACAAATAAAAGTGCAAACTCTTCCCTCAGACGTGTGTTGTAGTCAGTAAACATGACAGAAAGCACGAAGCGTTGACTCATTGCATCCTTTCATTTGGGTGACCCAATTCTCAACACAATTCCATTATTTTGTGTGATCTTCTTGCTAGCGGCAGTGACACTGGCATTCCCGTCTTCAACAGTAATGCTTTCTAAAAACAATTTTAAATAAATCATAGTCTCTCGCGACTTTCACGAATGATGTCATCAGCCCACATGCGGAATCTTAATATAATTTAAAATGTGTCATAAATAAATATATTAGGGTTGAATTCGTACTGATGTAAGTTTAACCCACACCAGCGAATGCTGCTTTTAGACACATAACAGGCAACAGCGAATGCTCCTTTTAGACACGCTACCAAATGAAGGTTTAGTTCTGGCACAATGAAAACGTAGCATGTGCTGTGCTGGCCACAAATGTCTGTGTAGTATGACAATGTGACAAACCATGCGAAGCTTCCCCGGGACCTGCCCATGCATTGACGCATTGACTTGAAAGTGCTTGGCACACCAAGCCATAAACCAATACAGAAGCTGTTCTATGGCCTCAGTGCAAGTTTGGTGGCATCTCTGCGGTAAATCTGCTGAGAATCCACCAAGTGGAATTACCGTTACTGCCACTTGGTCCAGTGGTATTGTAGCCAGATTACAAGTGGTGGTAGGCAGTGTTAGTCCCCATTAATTAGAGTGCACAGGATTTCATGTGGGATATCGGCAGTATTACCGCCAGTGGACATTTCACAGAAATTGCAGTTTTTTGGCTGAAAAATGGTGGATTTACGTTCAGCTCTTAGCTGGAGGTGTATCCCATAACCACTCCGCCAAACTCGTAGTTCGGCAGTGCAATAATGCAGCGGTAACAAAATGAATGCCGCATTTTTATCACAACTGCCCAATTTATGTTCCTAACGGTCCCCTAAACTATTTGGCAGCCGTGTCAGGCTGCTGTTTTATCATCTCCAGGCCCACATTAGGGCAAGGCAATGCCACTCATTGTGTATTTTGCCCTGCTGTGTACTGTACTACCATGTTCTCCTCCCTCTGGAATAAACTCCTGACCCATCTCCGCCTACATTCATTATGGATGTATGTGCAGTATTCCTATGTCTTTCACTTGTATCTGTTTGACACCCTTTCTATGATCAAATTGCCATCTAGCTGCCCCTTGTTTCCATCTATTCCGTTTTACCCATGCCACTAACCAATAGTTGTTGTCTCTTTTCTGAGTAGCTAAGAACTTTTGTATACCCAATTTTTGGAAAAATAGGGTACATTCGCCAGAACATTTACGAGCCGATTCATGGAATTAATGTGCGCTGAAATTTTCAGCGCAAACATGCAAAAGCGTGCGAATCGCAGTGCCAGTGCGAAAATCGCAGCGAAACCCGCGCACAGCGATTCATGGAAGTCCGTGCGTGAGGAAATTCCAGGATGTGCGCCAAAATTCTGCGTGGTGCACGCTGGCGCACACGTCTCTAAACTGCATGCGCTAAGCGCACAGCGAAATCGCACATAGCGCGGCGCACACAACAAAAGTAGGAGGAACAGGGGGCGTGACACGCGGAATGGGGAACAACTCATGAAAATGTGGGCGTCACGGGGGAAGTACAGGAGGCAAGTGCGCAGAACACCCACACGCACGTTCAAAACACATATTCATGGAATCGAACGGGGCTAACGCGTGCACCAAAAAAGACGCGCTAATCCAGAAACACGTCGCCAGCAGGAAGCAGGCGTACGTGGACCCACGCATCTTAAAAGTGCGCGCAAACAACAAACAAGCACAGACGCCAGGATGAATATACCGTTCCGAGCAGCAGTGGTCGTGGGATACCGTAGGAGGGGGAGGAGGATAGTCAGGCTCAGAATTTTTACACCCAGAACCAGCCTTTTTGGGATGCCTGATGACCAGGTGTATGGGAGGTACAGGTTTCCACCTCACATAATACTCGACCTGGTCAGTGAGGGGAGGATGACCTCACATCACCCACCCTGTGCTCCCAAGCACTCAGCCCCTTGCAGAAGGTCCTCAATGTACTGCACTTCTTGGCCACTGGATCATTTCAACGGACAACTGCTATAGTGGGGGGGTGTCGCAGGCCACGCAGTAACGCTGCCTACACCAGGTCTTGGCCATCATGACTGCACGCCCATCAGTCCGCAGGCACATACCCAGAACACCTGCAGAAAGGCAGGCTGTCGTCCAGGATTTTTACAGGGTGACACACTTCCCCAAAGTGCTAAGTGCCATTGACTGCACCCATTTGGCTCTATGTCCCCCCAGGGCATCAGAGCACATCTACAGAAACCACAAGCACTGGCATTCCATCAACGTCCAGGTAGTGTGTGGTGCGAAGGGAATCATCACCTCAGTATATGCCACCTATCCAGGGTCCACCCACGACAGTTTTGTTTACAAAATTTCGACCCTAAACTGGGACCTAGAAGCTGGGCGGCATGGCGATACATGGCTGCTCGATGAGTATAAATGCCACAGCACATGCATGCATGGCAGATACTGAGCAATGTCACAACCGCACTAATGATACCCATCACCACCTCCCCAGGGGACAGTGCCTACCCTCTGAGCACCCACATGATGACGCCAATTCAGAACCCCACCACGCCACCGGAGGTAAGATACAACACAGCCCACATTGCAACCCGGGGCATAGTGGAGCGCACATTCGGAGTGCTCAAGTCACGCTTTCGCTCCCTTGACCGTTCTGGCGGGCAGCTACTATACGCTCCCCCAGTAGTGTGCAGGATCATAGTGGCAGCATGTGTCCTGCACAACGTTGCAACACGCCGGGGCCTGCCCGTGGACATGGTGGTGCCCCCACATCCCCAAACACAAGCACGCCCGCTGCGCATAGGAGGGGAAAGGGCACGGGGTGAGGCAGCCCGTACACAGCTGGTGGATAATTACTTCACCTAAAATCACACCCCTGTGGAGTGCACACAGCCCTGGCACATACCATCTGACAATCAATGATGATGACATAAGGGACAGTCAACTGTCACAACCATACCAGCCTGAGATTGGTCACCTGGAAGTGTTACATTGTGTGCCCTACCTACACAAACACCACCAATGCTGTGTCATCAAAAGACGCACTTCTATGCTGCAAAAATCATTACCCCTTTGCAAAATACAACATGACAACAGTGCCATGTCACCCAACCCCTCCCCACACCGCCACCCAACACACCATGGCATGTCATGCTATGTGAGAGCAAACAAAGCAATTCCTAAAACATCATACAAGTGTTAAAGTACAGTGTCCTCAATGGAAACTGCCCACACACAATATGCTCCCAGTAATGTAGAACTAACAACACACATGACCAAATACTTAGCAACAATACAATGCAGCCACACAACCTCAAACATAGCATAAACATGACAGTACTAAGTTAACGTAGTGGTAGTCTTACAACCTGATCATGCCAGCACATCGGCCACTTCCAACTGTACAGTGCTGCTGCCACGCAAATGTCCAAGTGCACTGCTTACAACATGAACTCCATCTCCAAAGTAGACGGCCTTGTGAAGACATGATGAATTAACCTGCAAATTAGGCGAAAGACATGGATGCACAAGCAAACAGCAATACACCATGCAGTGTACAATTCAACAACAATATCCACTCGGAATGTATACACAGTATTGACTACAGATTGCCCACACAGCTCATGGGAGACCTACGTCACCGTGTAAGTCAATGTCACTTGGGCACACCCTTTGCAAGCCCATGGAAACGGGAAGCAGGAGGGGTGTGTGTCTCACGAACCCAAGCATCTAACCCAAACTCAGGACAAGTCTGCATGTGCCCAGCCGGAATACAGTGGATTCCCACGGGAGCCACACAAGGCAACACAATTTAAAAAAAAAAAAATAAAAAATCAAAAATAAAAAATAAAAAATCAAAAATGGCTATGTGGGGGTCGGGGGGGGGGGGGTGAGCACCAACACCCACCTGTGTGGATGTTGGAAAAAAAAAACACCTCCATGGGCTCATGGCCTGCACGGCTATGCCAATGTGGGAGAACTGCTGCTGTCGCTATCATCACCCTCTGCTGCTGCCACAGGAGGTGGTGCTGCCACAGGAGCTGGTGGTGCAATGGGAGGCAGCCCACGCAAAGCCCTGGTATGGTCCTCCATGGCAGCAAGCATGCAGGTGTGTAAGGTCTCGTTTTGGAGGTTTATAGTGCAGAGATCCCCATGCAGCACCTGACGTGATGCACGGATCTCCTCCCGAGTTGCCTGCATCTCAGCTGAGAGCAAACGTGTGAGCCGCTCCAGCTGCTGTTCTGTCCTCAAGTTAGTGGAAGCCTCAAGGTCAACAAGAGTCTCCCTGAGGTGATGGAGTTCTACCCTCACAGCTTCCCTGTGGCCTTGGGACTCTATTGATATCGATTGGCGTAGAGTCTCCAGTGCCATCCGTCTGTCCCTGTTGGACGCCAACATGTCCTCCCTGTGTGATTGGCAAATGGAGTCTGTTGCCTGCTGTAGTAGCTCCATCTGCCTTTCAGGGGGGACAATGGAAATGGCCACCCTCTCCATTGCTTTAGCCATCATCTCAACTGATGCTGCCTGTTGGGTTGCCATACCGTAAATGGATTGTTCCCATGCAGTATTGCCTGGTGGCAAACGGCCACTGCGTCGGCGGGCACCAAACCTGTTTAGGGCAAGGCGATCTGCACCTTGCTGTGCCGGCACTGCCTGAGGCTGCAGGACTTCATTCCCCCTCTGATCTGCTGGTCCAGGAACAGGATCAGATGTTGTGGAGTGTGACCCTGCATCCGTAACCGCCAAAGGCGGACTTACCAGCACTGACATCCCCATAGAGGGTTCTACCCCTGGTACAGGTGGGTTGGACAGAACAGAATCCCTGCCAAAAACACTTACCTGCAACGGCACATAGGTCTCATCATCCGAATCAGCATCTGCATAAAGGTCTGGGGAGGTGCACCCAGAGGCACCCCTCGATAGAATGTTCTGCAGCAAGATTGGGTTCTCACCCACCACCACACCACGTCCCCCATTGGCGCCCGGTCGTGCCTGAGATTCCTCCTGGGTCTGCACCATCTCCTCAACCACAACAGCATCAAGTGCGTCATCCCCTGCAAAAACATCAAAGACAAAAAATGGAAACAGGCATTAGTACCATAGCACACAAATAGGCCTGACAAGCTACATAACCAGTACATGATTTACATGATTTACACATGTCTCACATGACTATAACCCTCCCATGCATGCACTGTCACTGAGTTTGAAGGGGACCCAAAAGGCAGACACTGATGACACCTACATGGAAGAGCAACATTTGCTGCATGCTGGATAGCACTGCCATCACACATTGGCTTGTGAGTGGCATGTCCAATACACATACATGACACATGCCATCACACAGATGGCATGTACCATAGCCATGGTAAATTCCACATGTCAGTGAATGAATACTGTCAGCCATCCATGTGAGATGGACATGATGAGATGAAAAATGCTACATAGTGTGACAAAATAGGCATATGCCACACACTGCAACACATCCAGTGTACAAAAATACAGTGATTGCAGGCCGATGTACACATCAATGGGTTGTCACTTCAACATGACAGGAAACAACTATCATGTTCCACATTCAAACAGGCCCCATAAATTCCTGTGATCAGGCCAATACTCAATTAGCCTGAATGGTCAAATCATTCATCTAACAAGGTAACACATGTGGTCCAATGTGGGGTTCACCAATGACAGAAGCATGTCACAAATGTGACAATAGGGCTGAGGAATGCGTAGCCAAAGTGGGAGAATTGAAACAATCAGCCTGAACGAACACTGAAAAATACAAACAATGTTGTTGCAAGACACCACTTCAAGGGCAACTGCCGTAATGTTGATCCAAATTACTAATATGGGCAGAAGGGATACTGTCACACCCAAATCCAAGGCCACTGAATGTTTTGGATGAAGCACATGGGTGATCCATACCACTCAGGCACACACACCCTCACCTGGCACTCAATCAGAACCCGTCACCCAAACAACATACACATGCATTACACACACATGCATTCGCACTCACCGGACAATGCTTCATAATCAGGTAGTCCCCCGACATCTTGGATCTGTTCCCCTGTGACAAAGGCCCCAGCAAAAGACTCATGTTCAGTGAGTGTGTTGTCCTCTTGTGGAGACCCACCGCCAGTCACCAGAGTAGCGGCATAATTTGAGGCCAGCTTGTTCTTTGCTCTGCGTTTCAGGTCATTCCACCGCTTGTAGCAATCATCAGCTGAGTGCCTCACAAATCCAAGGGCACTTATGCGTTCGGCGATGGTCTGCCAGTGTGCCTTACGTTGACCAGGTGTGGTCTTGCAGTCTGCAGTCACCACCATTTCGTGGCTATGTGCCGACACATAGCCCACAAGTGCATCAAGTTCTGTCTCATTGAAGCAAGGCTTCCTTGAGGTACCGGAGTGTGTAGCCGTGTCTGGGGTCTCAGCCTGTCATGCCAGAGCACCCTTCTTCCTCTTCTTTAAAGGTGGAGCAGAGCCAGAGTGGCTTACGCTGCTCTAGTCAATAGGGGCAGAATCACCGGTGGACTGGGTAGTAGGAGTGTGGGAATGCACGATGACCATAGGTCTTGATGCAGGCATTGGTTGCAGGGTAATGTAGGCAGGGGGAACGTCAATTTGATGGACTGGGACTGACACTGTCCTGGCTGGGAGAGTCAGAGCTGGGGCAGATGGAGCTGCAGCTGCAGCCTCCCCACCCTGCATACTTGGGGAAGCAGATGACATAGCTGCCTCAGATCTACGTGGATTGGTGACAACAACTTGCACCTAGACTTGCTGACCTGGAAGTCAGCCAGGGAGTCATCCTGTGCCAGGTCAGGTGCCACAATGGGCTGGTCCAACAGGGGCTGAGCTTGGATGGTGTCAGCCACGTTTCCCTCAACCATGGGAGGGGGGCATCGGTGTCCCTGATTGTTCCTCCACACATGGGGGCATAGGGGCACCCTGCAAATCCTGGCCACGTCCCCTACCGCGCCACCCACGCCCACCTTTTGAGGGTCGGCCACCTTTGCCTCCCTTACCACTTGGCCGCCTCCCAACCATGGCACTGATGTTGTGCGTATGGGATTTGCAGTAAACTATTGTCCTGGGCAATTGGGGGTCAAAGAGGTAGGATACCAGATGGAATTCGTACCCTAGTGCTCTAACAAGGCTGTCCGTGACCCCTGGGGGAAGATGACGGGTCATGCAACGCACAGGCAGCTCAAAATCAAAAATAAATGTGCACGCAACCCCTCGTAGACCATGTGCATGAAAAAATGAACTCGCACTATGCTGTGGCACCCAGAAACACAAAAATAAGCATACGCGTAATACATGCAGCCTACAATGACCTCTGAAGGGGAACGCGACACACGGGGCAAGCACAGTTGCTAAGTACGTGCGTAACTCACCGTCTGCCTGGAAAAAGAACGTGAAAAATACGCGCGTGTGCGTGTTGGCAACACCCCCGCCAAAAGAAAAATTGTACGCTGTCTGAGGAGACAGGACAAAAGGAGAAGTGAACTCTGTTTGAGGAAACAGGCCCAACAAAAAATCATAAAAGAGCTGTCAGAGGTAACAGGGAGTACAAACTAGAAACGCTGTGAAGTAATCGCGTGGGAACCGACAAGAAGTACAGATTTCACCCACTCGCTCTCCCAGAAAAGCACGTACAAGGAAATGACGTCCTACATGGAGCTTTTAAACCGGCCCACACGTACACATCAGAGACTTGTGTACGCAGGCGCTTTCATCCAATTACACGCGATGACACTCTGACGTGCAGTTTTTCCACGTGTGCTCTGTCATCACGTGCTATGAGGGAAACGCCTGCATGCGTAATGTGTGGGGGCCTGCTGGCAGGTGCCCCTGACGGCTGGGGGGTGTGGGTGCAGGGGGACATGTGTGGGACATGTGTGGGGGCCTACTGGCAGGTGCCCCTGACTGCTGGGGGGTGGGAGTGCAGGGGGACATGTGTGGGGGCCTGCTGGCAGGTGCCCCTGACTGGTGGGGGTGCTGGGGGACATGTGTGGGGGCCTGCTGGCAGGTGCCCCTGACTGCTGGGGGGTGAGGGTGCAGGGGGACATGTGTGGGACATGTATGGGGGTCTGCTGGCAGGTGCCCCCAACTGCTGGGGGGTGGGGGTGCTGGGGGACATGTGTGGGACATGTGTGGGGGCCTGCTGGAAGGTGCCCCTGACTGCTGGGGGTGGGGGTGCAGGGGGACATGCGTGGTGGCCTGCTGTCAGGTGCCCCTGACTGCTGGTGGTTGGGGGTGCAAGGGGACATGTGTGGGACATGAGTGGGGGCCTGCTGGCAGGTTCCCCTGACTGCTGGGGGGTGGGGTGCAGGGGGACATGTATGGGGGCCTGCTCGCAGGTGCCCCTGACTGCTGGGGGGTGGGGGTGTTGGGGGACATGTGTGGGGGCCTGCTGGCAGGTGCCCCTGACTGCTGGGGGTGGAGGTGCTGGGGGACATGTGTGGGGGCCTGCTGGCAGGTGCCCTGCACTGCTGGGGGGTGGGGTGCTGGGGGACATGTGTGTGGGCCTGCTGGCAGGTGCCCCTGACTGCTGGGGGGTGGCGGTACAGGGGGACATGTGTGGGACATGTGTGGGGGCCTGCTGGCAGGTGCCCCTGACTGCTGGGGGGTGGGGGTGCAGGGAGACATGTGTGGTACATGAGTGGGGGCCTGCTAGCAGGTGCCCCTGACTGCTGGGAGGTGAGAGTGGAGGGGGACATGTGTGGGACATGAGTGGGGGCCTGCTGGCAGGTGCCCCTCACTGCTGGGGGGTGGGGGTGCTGGGAGACATGAGTTGGTGATCATATTGCAATGTGACATTTGGCCTGGCTGGGGGGCATGCCCATGGTGGATGGGCTGCCTGCGGCACATAACCAGGGGTGCAGGGTAGTCCCCTATGGTGTGGGCTGCCTGCAGGGGCCGTGGAGGGGGTAGAGGGGACACCTGGGAGGACCCACACTGCCAATTCACGTGTAGGACTCCCCGCGCACCCCCAAAATACGCGTTCCCCGCTCTGACAGCAAAATCGCGTGTGAAACTTCCTGCGCACCCCTGAAATACACGTACCCAGGCCAATCGCTTGTGACACTTCCCGCGCACCCCTGAAATACACGTACCCAGCCCAATCGCGTGTGAAACTTCCCGCGCACTCCCGAAATACACATACCCAGGCCAATCGCCAATGAAACTCCCACGCACCCCTGAAATACACGTACCCAGGCCAATCGCGTGTGAAACTTCCTGCGTACCCCTGAAATACATGTACCCAGGCCAATCGCGTGTGAAACTTCCCGCGTACCCCTGAAATACACGTACCCAGGCCAATCACGTGTGAAATGTCCCGCGCACCCCGTAATACACGTACCCCACTTGCACAGGCCCTTTCGCGTGTGAAAGTTCCCGCAAACCCCGTAATACACGTACCCTGCTGAAATCGCGTGTGAAACTTCCCGCAAACCCCAGTAATACACGTACCCCACTCGCACAGGCCCTTTCGCGTGTGAAACTTCACGTGCACCCCAGTAATACACGTTCCCCACTTGGCGTTTGCTGTTTGGCAGCCCTGTAAACTGGTCCAGGGTTAGCGCAGCCCTTTGCGCTGAATTGGGAATTTGGATGGCTTTTCCTTGCGCAAGGGCGTTCTTGGGGGCGTAACTGGCGCTGCTGCAGGGTCGCTGCGCCACTCTGCTCCATGGCTGGTTTTGGAGGCTAAATTCCATGAATACACTGTGCGCGGAAATCGATTTTAGCGCACGCGGCTGGCGCAGACATTCGCACGTGCACACTGTGCGCCAGCCGCGTGCACCACTTTTGTGCGAAATTCTATGAATTACCCTGAAAAGCTGTTGAGGGGACTGTATTGCTGTTCTATTACTCTTACAGCACGTACAGACAACTGTTATCCTCCAGGGATATTCCACCCACCTGGGATATCCATGTTGCAAACACCTCCCATCCTCCCAGCCTTTACCTTTGCACTGTGGGGCAGATACTACCGGCACGAGGCGTATTTCCAGAAGAAAAATACATTTAAAAAAAAATGAAAGTTTGGGCACGAAGAACTCATGATTTATGAACTTTTGTGTCCCAAAAAAAGACACATTGCCACAGTATTTATTATAAGGTTTGACATTGGTGTTATGGATATAGGCAGTGCAGAGTTGAAAATTAACATGTGTAAAGAACTTTTAGAGACTTAGAATTGTTGAATCGTGTAGGCGTTTATGTGAATCTTTTAAAGATCATAACACTTCTTTTTAACAATTATTTTGGCACTGTAAATAAGTTTTCTGTTGTTGTTGAAATGTTGTGATTTAGACATTTGTGTTATGTGGAATGTTTTAGTGTAGGACTAAGACTGACGTTTCTCACCTTGATGAAAGCTATCTGATGTGTAGTAGGTTTTGTTCTATTGCAAGATGTTGTTACCCTTCAGTGAGATGAGTACATTGTTGGTCAGCACCCGGGCAGCCTGTGTTACATTACTGAATTGGGAATCTGACCAGGGTTTACAAATAAAAGGAGGTCTGCCTGTGTTGAGGTATTTGCCTAACATCTGGCCACAGACACAACCGCTGAAGAGACGACTTGCTTCTGTCCTGTGGTACTAGAGCCCTTTCCGCCATGGAAGTTTGAGAGTTTGAGGTGAGGACAGTGAAAATCTTACAGCGTCTGCATTCCTTGGCTCTACAGTTGTTTCGAACCAAAACTCCAATCAACCCTAGCCAGCATCTTTAATGATCAGGAATCATGGGAGTTGCTGTACAAAAGTTCTGGAAAGCCAGGTGTTGTAGATCCTTGGAAAGACTTAACACTCCCTTTGCAGTCCTCGGATAGGCATATCAAGTTATATGTGCCTAGGGGACCAAGTGGAAGAAGTATTTTTAGTACTGATCCTTGGGGTCATATGTTATCTGTTTTTCATTCAGTTTCAGTTCAAAAATTGTATGTAGCCGGGTATGTCTGTGTTGTCACCAGACATTATGTGCGTGTTTGGGACATCCTTAATGAAAGTTGACCCACTTGCTAATTAGCGAACAGAACGGGGTTTCCCAGAATTGAATGATGATTTTTGAAAACTTACCACGTAAGGTAAAATACATTCTGCTTCAGAGCACACTGTCTAGTAACTAAACCAGCATTGTGAAGAGGTAAACACTGACTATTCAACCTTTCCTTTTAATATTACAGACACAGTTATCAGTCCATTATGTAATATAACACATGCTTCACCTTACCTTGTGGTCATACATGGCAAACAAGGGATTCACCTTTTGTATGGGCAACACCCCATGCAAAGAAAAGAATCCCTAAAGTTGTTGTGCATTAGTATTAACAAAGCACGTGTAAGGGCAATCTTTGCTAGAGGGCTGCTATGGATGTACGCCACCCCAGGTGTGCTCCCCTTGCAGAGCACAGCACCCTGCAGTTATTTTGAGAGAAAAGGCAAAGCCGTTTCTATAGACCCCCCCTGACATGCGCCCACTAATGGAGTCCTTGTACCCCTTCCAATTTCTGGGCTAGGTTCTTCACTAGCAGATTTCTTAAAAAATCAGCAGTTCCCAGTTTTGAAATCAAGAATTTCTAAAAGGGCAGAACTGAAAAATATACACCTGGGCCTAAGGCAAGGGTCTGCACCCTATGAAGATATACTTATTTTTCCGAGACCTTTTCTCTAACATTCACATCTGGAGGAGGCCAATCTTTGACCCATTATAGTCAGTTTTATACTTTTAACTAAAAAGCTAACAAACAATTTCAACCAACTGCTCTTTCTCTCGACTCAGAACACAAAGTGATGTGTGCCCACCTCGGCCAAAAAAATAATTACAACTGTATTTTCATGACACACAACTAAAGAAACTGTGTGATAAAGACAACTGTGTTTGTCACTTTTTGACAAGGGTGTGCAGCTTGTTGTGTGATGTGAGAAGAATTTGAAGTGATACAAAAAGAAAACTATCTGCAGGTTTAAAAATCAGGCATTGTGGAAATAAATGAAGCAGCCTGATAAATAAAGGGGGGCTACTTTGTGATTCAATCTGTCGTCTAAGAAGGTTAGCTTGCTACCAGCAGTATGGGTGTGGGTGGGACTTTGAAACCCAATGCACACATTGCAGTGCAAATTAACATTCACGGTTAATAAGAAGGAGTGTCTCAGTATAAATCATAAACATCACTGCATCAAAGTGAGTACCAGTAGATTTACAACATTTGAAATAATGCATGTTAATATTACCCATCTAAATGGTATCTAGTTTAGCAACTAAGTAAGATGAAAGCGATGCCCTGACAGAATTCCAACATTTGCATGCTCTCTCTTCTGTCAAAGAACAGTGAAATGCATGCAAATGAACTGCTTAATATGAACATTCGAAAGCATGATATAGCCAGTAATTCAGAAAAGAATACTATACACTTTTCTCTCCCAACATCATGCACATTCCTGCTACTTAAAATTATTCTTAAACAGAGCTCTCAAATCATGTTCTATTTGACCTCGTATTTACATGTGTGTACATAGTATACATGCAGGTCAACACCTGCGAGAATGCAGAGAATGCAGAAGGCACCATGTCTGAAAGAGATCTTTATTTGGATGTGCGGATATCTGCATCCTGCAGTCAGAGAAGGGAAATACTGCCCAGAAGGTGTGCATGTAATAGTGTGCATGACTCGATTTTCACGGATTGAAGGTACAGACATAGGGCCTCATCACGAGTTGGGTGGCGGATCACGGGTTTGACGGAAGGGTTATTGCCCATTCCGCATTGGGCCCATTCGGGAATTCCTCATTCCCCATTGGGCCCAATGGGGAAAATTCGCACTATAACCGCCGGCGGATTTCCCCGCCGGCGGTAATCGTGCTGAAAATCAGCAAATTTGAGCTGGGGGGGAATCCGCCAAAGCCATGATCTGGCGGACCCTTAAATGCAGCGGTAATAGCGCTACCACTGCATTCAAAGGGTCACCGCCAGACTCGTGATGAGGCCCATTGACGAGAACACTGTATGCTGGGGCTGGAGGGTCTCTTTGGGTTCCTTTTCCTCCTGTACTGTCTGCTTTTCTTTGTGAAATTGTGTCTGACCCTTTGTAGGTTGTGAGCAGAATTAATTTAACTCATGAACAGCAGGAGCAGCTCCCTTCACACCTGCGTACACTTGTGCAAGGGCACAATATTTCTCCTGTTCATCGGGAGCGGACCTTAGTGTATCTGCTCCAAGAAGGGTTGCTGTTGGTACTCTTGTTCAGAGAGGAATTGCCATAGCATTTCGGTGCTGGACTGCCCATGTGGGCGGGACAAAGACTGATATGCAAATGGGTATTTCCCATCTGTGAAAGGTACAGTGAGCAAAAAGCGTGTGCTGCAAACTCATCTCAGAACAGGTTATCATGCCATGTTCTTTCTGGAGAGGAGTGCCTGCTACCTTTTTTCAAATATATGCAAGGAACTTGGGGTTGGTCACCCTGAGTTACCTGGGGGCAACCAGACGTGGACTCCCTGCTCACTGTGCTCAGAGAGGCACAGCTTCACCTCACTGATGAGGCCCAACAAGGCTGAAACATGTGTATGGGGTTGCTGCTGGTACTCTTGTTCAGAGAGGAATTGCCATAGCATTTCCGTGCTGGACTTCCCATGTGGGCGGGACAAAGACTGATATGCAAATGGGTATTTCCCATCTGTGAAAGGTACAGTGAGCAAAAAGCGTGTGCTGCAAACTCTCATCTCAGAACAGGTTATCATGCCATGTTCTTTCTGGAGAGGAGCGCCTGCGACCTTTTTTGAAATATCTGCTCCAAGAAAGGCAACAGCTTTATTTGACCACTGAAATCGAAACATTCTGCTCAGTACTGGTAGGCGCATTAGGGACTATGTGACAATTCAGTTTAGTGCTCTACCAAATGAGGCACTTATTTTTAGTGACTAAGGCAAGTACCAAGATTATATGTAAAGTAAAACAAAAAATCCTGAATCCGTCTATCTCACTGCAACAATTTAGCACTTATGGTTAGATTAGTTACTTTGCGTCAGCCCCCTTTGGAAGCCAGATCAAGAGTGCATGGCATAGGTTTGTAAATAACATGACTTAAATGTGGATCTGGACGTCAAGCATCGGGTTTGTCACTGGAACCCACCGGCCATGTAATGTCACTTCACACTGTACATTATACTGCAGTGGCAACTTCCCACTTGAATTATGCAGTTAGCAACAGTGGCATCATACAACTGTTGACCCCAAATGTATACACAAGAAAATATTTGCTTGACCTTTTCAACCATGCTGGGCCGTTGTATGCTTGTTAAACAGACCTTATTCAACAATGCACGGGCCTGAAACAGGACAGAAAACACAATTTGATAGCAAGTACAAACATTCAACTATTGATGCTGAAGGCACACAACAATAAAATACCAGAAGTGAGAAGTGATTGTATGGTAGCAACACCAAGGTATTGATTTACAAAATGTTTTTTAATGGGATTTTCCCATTTAGAAATGCGTTTGCAAATCAGGCCCTGAGTGTGGTACATTTTATTTTGCACCTCAATCAGCTTTGTGCATGTGCAGCAATTCCCACATCCGTTTTTTGTTAAAATGCTCTTACAGAAATACACATTTTATCCTTTCCCATTGAAAAATGCTTTCGCAAATCAGGCCGTAAGTGTGGTAACTTTTATTGGCCACCTCAATCAGTTTGCACATGTGCAGCAATTCTCCCATCTATGTTTTGTTAAAATATTGTTACAGTAAGAAAAATGTCATTCTTTTGAAGAGGGAGATATGAATGTGGCCCTTGTTGCATCAGTCCCTCCCTTGTCTCGACATCACAGAAATGAAAGTTGTACATCATTCCTGGCCCCCTTCTCCCCATCGCTGATGTACCAGAGATGTGAGAAACGTTACTCACTCAGACAGCAATTTAGACCCTATCCTGATGACGTTGTTGAAGAGATAAGTTTGATGCCGATGGCGCGAGTAGACTGACTGTGACCGTGCAAGAGCTGATGATGTCACGACTGAGACTATGACATAGATGCTTTAGACATGAAGCACATATATGCATTCCTGCATGAAGCTACGCAGACACTTAGATTAAACTATAACTAGACATGAGGAACAAGATTATGACCCACTTAGAGGATGGACACACTTTTGTTATGCAATAACCGCAAGTCGCATAAGCCTACATATAACCCGCTTGCTGACGCTGAATGCAACTAACATGAGAGGCCGTGTAAACCAAGGTGGAAGCCACAGACACATTGGAATAAATGGAAGGTACTGATAAGGCTCGAGAACACAGGTAGAGGCCTGACATTGTGATTTGACAGAGAAGCACAGACCATGCTGTCGGTGCAGCCACTGTGCATATTCTTGCCAAGGACACAGAGGGAGAGAAAGTTTCACATTAGCAGAAGAGATATGATACCTACATGTGTAAAAGCTGAAATCCTCATAGATGTGACCAGGAAAATTAGGTTTGTGGTCCCTGCAGACTTGACCTGAAACTGGAAGTCAAAGCCTATTCATTCGAGCCAAACAGAGACCGATGTTCCCATACAAATGAAGACAGATGATACAAAAGTAATACCAAGTTGAAAGCTTAATCTCAAGGCCTATAGGATTGGAGATGGTAACATTATTTGGTACAGACAGCACCTCTGTGGCTGTTCTCACCACCTTGAATTGTTGCTCATAAGCTGCGTAGGGAAATATTTTTCTCTAATTCTGAATTTCAACAAGGGTAGCTCCACATTTCATCATCCACATTTTAACAAAGGTCTGAATCTTAATTAGGGCCAAGGGTGTGAGACTCATGGTTGAGCCTCAATCTGTGCCTAATAGATGCAAAAAGCACATGCCAGCCAATTTGAATTTGATCCTGCACAACAGATTTTCTCATTTGCACCACACCACACAATGGACTAAATGCAATGAAAGAAAATTAACATACTAATTCTACTAATATTCCAGGACCCAATGCAATTTAGACCATTGCTTATGAGTTCAAATCATTGGTGCAGAGGGGCAAAGTTGCCCATTTCACAAAATGCAAAGATATTTGAACTGTGCAAAGCCAACTGGAAATGTAGTAAATGTGTAATTAGATTGGTTTTACAGTGAATATGTGACAGGGTTGAGATGCAATTTGATTTATTCAAACTGACTCCATTTTTCATTTATAAGAAAGGAGGATGAGCCCTGATGAATGTAACATTTTCTCTTCAGCGCTGCATTTTGAATCTCGGTCAAAGGCACAAAGAAAATCACGTGCTATTTTGATGGGCTGATTTGTCAAGTGGAGGTTCTTTGAATGACACATGAGTTTTAGAAAAAGGCTTGAGGCAGAAAGGGTTGGGCCTTTCACTCACTCATTGGCACAGGGAGCAGACACATGGGCAGAGAGAGTGCTGGTTCCTGGGCCATCTGTCTCTCTCTCCTGGGTTAGCAGTCCTTAGAAGAGTTGGAGATTCGAGCACCCTCATTTGTGGTTGACCCTGAGTGACGCAGCAAGCATAAAAGCTGGGTTAATTCCGAGCTGAGTCAGTGAATATCTAGGTATTATGCAGTAATTGAGGAGCGTGTAGTTTACATGAGAAATGCTAAATGGTTGCGTGATAGAAATATGTCATTCATGATATATATTTTACGTGCATTCCCATTTATGAAGTGAGTTTTTATTAAGGTAATCGGCTCCTAACTGCCAACAATTGTGAGAGAAACATTCAAAGTTTCCTCATGAGACTGTGTGCTGGCCAGCCAGCAGCAAATGTGTAAGTGAAGATCATTATTAGAAAAGCTATTTAATGTGTGTGAGCTCTGTAATGAAATGCATGTGATCCATGTTCAAGTATAAGTCACTGTAAAGTCGTACAGCATAATGCAACCGTTTGGCCATTTTATGAATTTTGATTTTTTATAAAGCCACAAAGGAGAAATCATGATTTGGATTCATAGTCTTATTATGTATCTGAATTATTGTTAGCACATAAACTGAGGTCCAACAGGTGGTAAGCCTATTTTACTGCAGCCGGTGATTCACATTACCACATGTTATAAAACATGAGCTACATTGTTATTTTTGTGAGTTGAGTTTTCATAAGTGCTAGGCGTGCATGTGAGTACAACTATTTAGTCATGAAGTGATCAATGAATTTTGAAACGCTGCCAAAAGGGCATAATGTGGTATTGTATATAAGATACCACAGGAGGGCATGAGTTAATTATTCAGAGTGTACTAAGTACAGTACTTGTTTACCATTAGTGTCCCTCTTAAAATAATGATTAGGCAGTGTTCTGAAGTTAGTATCACCACTAAACGATACCCCAATACATTGACCACAACATATTACCAAAAGCTAATAAAAATACAACTATACCAAAATACCACAGGATACCAAAAATATAGGCCAAAAAGATCTCCAACAACTGGTAACTTTCCAAAGCACCAAGGCTGAGAAGACCCTCACTGGCCAATCCCAACCCACCTTACATGCTATCTCGCAAGACGCAATGGTAGTGCCTAACTAATTTGTATGGCAGAGATGAGGGGTGGAATGTAACTTGCATTTCCAATGCCTCCCTTCTCTCTGCCATACAAATGCCCCAGCAATTGCAATGGCATGAATAGTCATGCCATTGCAAATGCTGGGAATCTCTATAGTGCCTGCTTGCTTCAAGTGCCAGCATAAAACAGGCTGACTCCACAGGGATCCATTTTAAAAGCTGCCTGCCATACTCACATGGCAGGAAGCGTTTACAATTACAATTAAAGGCTGCCTACCATGCAACATGGAAGGCAGTGTTTAATTGACATTTTAAACTCTGCCGAGCATGCAAGGATGGCAGGCAGCATATGCTCATTTGTATTGTGGAGGCCATGTACACCGCCTTTTGCACTGCATATATGCGCTCTGCCATGCAAATGACAAAAAATGTCCCGGCAGGGAGCCAACTACTAGTATGTTTACATGTAACGGCTCCCTGCTGCCAAATTACATAATGAAGAAAAATGGGCTCCTGCGTGTCTCAATATGAGTTTGGCATTAGTGGTAAAACAGTCAGTATTTCCGAATGGTTTCAAAGATCTACCTAATTATGAGTTTTATAGCGAAAATGTTCCACTACGAGAAAATGTACCTTTTTGATATAAAGTTGTACATCCTAATTATAGCTTATGGAATGTGACTGTGCATTATATCTTAATCTCAGCAGGAAGACATGCATTTTGCTTTATAGCAAACACTGGATTTCTGAGCTTGTGTGTGGCAATACAACACCCTACAAATGTCAATTGAAAAACAACATCCCTATCAGAATTCTCAAGCTGGTCTTCAATACCAAAAAGGTTAAACATGCAAGATCACCTTTGCTTGTATACAGAATCAGAGTTTGGTCAGTGTGGGTCTGTACAACTGTGGTTTGGATATCGTGGATATCGTGGGGTATCAATGGGAACATGAGGTGGTTTGCACATATTAACTAAATTCAAAATCTACATTATAGCTGCAAATTTAAACATGAAACAGAAGCGTGGGTCACACATTAACAGTATCCAGTGATAGATTCGAAAATAAGTCTAAAGTTTAAAAACACAAAGGATAAATGAACCAAAAAGAATACACAATAGAGAAAATGATTGAAAAAAAGAAACAGCCAACAATACAAAAAATCAAGCAGTTGAGGTCTGGGGCCTGATTACTTAACAATTGCACCATTGCTTAAATTTGAGAAAATACTTTGATAATATTGAAGGTAGCAAATAGATTTTATCACACTCAATCATATCTAAAAAGATTTGCAGCAGAGCAAAGAAGAATCCAATTGTTTTTGTTCTATGTTTGCGAAATAACGTAAGTGGAAATGTGTTTGACAAATTTGTTTTCATTTTACACAGTTAACACAGTAAATGAAACAGTCTACTTCACGTTTACCATAGTGATGTCATTTTTAAATATAATACTGTTTGTTGATGAACCTGTTATGGTTAAATTACTCAACTCACAGGAAGAGCACTTTTTGGACATGTTATACCTTTGGTGCCGTTTCTTAATGAATCCTCACCAAACTTTGCAAAAATACCTTGGAATGATTTTGCAAAGTTTGGTACAGTTTCATCTGGGGGCAGCAAAGTCATAGGGGGGATGCCAAAACTTTTTAAATCCTCATAGACATAAGGGAAAAAACAAATTTGCTGAGGCCTACAGCCCAAATTGCTGGACGGATTTTCACCAAACTTGGGCGAGGAATGGCAGTTTGGTCCCAAAATCGTGCTTTTGCAAGTTTGGTGTAAATCCGTACATTCGTTTGTAAAAAATAGGTAAAACAAATTAGTGATATCTACGTCCGGTCTGCAAACTAATTTTCTGATTCAGAGTCCATGGACACCTTTGGCCCAATCAGGGTTGTGTTGGTGTTTGCGGACATTAAACATACAAGCTGATTGGATGTTGAAAAATGTGAGGTGCATCATCATTTTTTAAACGGCTGCCATATTGCATCCTCAGACCACAGCCTTTGTCTGCGGACAGCACAGTGAGAAAAAAGTCTGGAAAATACATTTGGTGTTATTTCGTGGCTGAAAGAGCGCTTGGAAAGGGTGGGAGAGTGGAAACAAGTTGATATGGAGCTGTTTTTAAAAGGTGAAACAAATCTGCAGGTGCCGCCGAGCCTACAGTCAATTTTACTGTCTGGGGACACAAATGTGTGTCCGCGGACACCATTAGAATGGGGGGTAGTCCGGGTGAGTCATGTTATTTGAAGTGGTATTGTATGGATTTATCATTTGGTTTAATTCTATTGTTGTGGTTGTAGCCAGTAGCCAGATTCTTAGGGGCATGGCCGTAAACTGGAATCGCTGGTTCTTTGTCTGTGAGAAAAAAAAAACTTTTATAATTTGTTAAACAATATACTTTAGAACCTTTAATTGCATGCAATTATACATATAGATTTACTTTTCTGACCCTCATAAATAGTACATTAGTCTTATTTTTGCAAATATAATCTGTGATGCTCCTAAAATAGGCACCCACCTGATAAAATACCTGCTTTATGCAATATTAGTCTTATTTTTGCAAATATAATCTGTGATGCTCCTAAAATAGGCACCCACCTGATCAATTTCCTGCTTTATGCAGATGATCTCATTCTCTTATCTAAAACCCCAATGGATTACAAAACATGTGGAATGCATTAAATTTGTATGCATCAAAAAACAATTTGGTGATTAACACAACCAAGATGCAAGTACTGGTATGTAAATCAACGATGCAGTCAAAGGTCAACTCTTATCAATGATATTTGGGAAGTGAGAAACTCGAAAAAGTTAATATGTATAAATATCTGGGTGTTTTCTTTTCCAACTCTCTAAGAAAAAATGAGGATGAGACTGGAATCAGGCAGGAATTACTTCCTCTGATTGCCCAGGCGAGGTTACTAATGCATAAATATGCAAAATGTTCCTACTCTCATATAGTATTATTCTACAAACAGAAAGTGATTCCCATTCTTACATACGGGGGTGAAAGCACTCTACCCAAACAGCGCAAGTTCTGGGATGCGCTAGAATCTAAGTTTTGGAAAAAAACTCGGAGTCTTCCAATGTCCATGTCAAATGCAATATTACAGTTTGAATTGGGTTTCACATCTATGTATTCAAAAGATCAATGAAAAAGATGTGCGCTTCTCAGAAAATGCCTGTTAACTATAGGATCATCTAATGTAGTTGGAATATTAGCCTCTTATGTGGCAACCACAAATGACTTCTTTTCCAAAGTATGGATGCAGATTGTTTTAAATATTCTTGCAGATTCCAATATCTCTTTAGATATATTGCTTCATAACCCTGTTAGAGCAAAATCGAAGTTATTCCGAATGGATTGGATTGTCACGATTGAGGAATGCTACCGAATGAAAGACTTTGATATATCCACATTTGGTCACAAGAAATTGGAACCATCACTAGTTATTTACAGAAATACCCATCACCGTATATGCGCAATCAATATCTGTGCTTTAGATGTAGTCTATGGCACACCAGGTCGATCTTGGCATGAAGGAAATTAATACCAGAGAATGAGATTTATTATAGATGGTGTGGGGTACAATCTCAAAAAGAAACCTTGAAGCATTGTGTAATAGAATGTCCGAATCTTATTGACTTGCGTAAAAAATATTTCTCCAGAGTCACCTCTAAACTACTCCCTATGAATCAGCCTGATGCTTGGAAATGGTTATTTTCGACCTCTAACTTGTCGGTACAAATTGCTACTGTTCAATATCTGAATGAATTGTTCAAACCTGAAGATGATTGAATAAGTAAAGTCTATGAAGGAAAATAGAGAACTAAATTAAATGAAAAATGGTTGTACGTATGATGGACACACTGTGATAAGCATATAATTGACAAATGTTATATTAAGGCGATGCTAAAATAATGTAAGAGTATTTAATCATGCAAGATATTGTATAGATATTAACTCTAAGCTGATTCAGAATATATAAAATGTGCTAATAATTTGATTTTATTTTGTAAATATTTGAAAGGTTCAATGAATTGAACTAACCAAATAAAAAAATAAAAAAAAATAGTATGTATGTAGTATGTTTGGTGCAACATTTGTGTGTGGGACACAGTTGTTGTATTAGCATGAAGTATTTATTGGAAACAAATCCAAGGTGGATGAAAAAAAAATGACTCTATTTACGCACAGTTGTGGGCATTTACATGGTTTTAAAGATTATACCCCTTACAGAAAAACATGTGCAGTAGCAAGGATATATTATGTGAGTGTAAGTATGATAGGACATTTGAAGTGTATTGCAATGAAGGATATGGTTAAAGTAGTTAGATACTCATTGGCGTATTCGAACTGTATTGGATTTTAAAAGTACTTTGTACTATGGATGTATTTTGTCAGCATGTTTGACGTGTGCTGTAATTAAGGGTATGTTTAAAGTAGCTAAATACCCATTGGCATATTCTAACTCTATTGGATTTTAAAAGTAATATTTTAGTGCTATGGATGTATAGTGCAAGAAAAATTGTGTTGCCATATTTGAAGTGTATTATAATGAAGGGTATAATTAAAGTAGTCAGATACCCGTTCTAACTGTGTATTAAAACTATACTTTAGTGAGTACATTTTGGTCACAAGAATATTAGGTAGGTATTTGTTAGATTTGCTGGTAACCTTTGTTTTGGAGTAACAGAAGTGTTGTTACATTCATACCAACCTCTTTGTTTTTTGACATATGCAGAATAGTGGCCTGAAGTGGTTGTGGCACCAGCCTGGTAGATCATGCCTGCTGTTGTGAAGGTTTTCTTGCCAAGAGATAATTGACCGTGTTTAAAGCTAGTGACCTTACAGTTATTTGTGGTACCATCCTTTGTACCATAGAAGCATTAGTATGACATATTGGCCATGTCAGTATATGTGTATGCTGGAATGATTGTCTGAGTTGTAAAAAGGGCATAATATGCCATGATTTGCATTCTGCAGAAGCTGGTGAAATGGAATGAATTCATAATTTGGAATGGATGCATAGACAGATCATTCATTAGGGATGTTCTCTTTTGAAACATGGTTCATGTATGTTTCCATGTGTATGAAATCTAGACAATTTCATTTATAGGGAAGTTTTTGGTTCTTGTACTTGCAATAATTACATGAGGAATTTGTGTGGATCGTTCTCTGTGTTTATGGTGAATGTTACCATTCAGGCACAGAAGTCCAATTCTTGCATTATACTCAAGACACTGTAGGTGTTGTCAGGATTATTTGTGGCATTTCTATGAAGGATGAGCATTTGCAAACAGAACTGGTGAGAGCCGTTTAAGTAAATGTTATAAACAATTGGTGTCAATTGGAAGAGAAAATTGATTGCTGCATTTGCATAGCAATTTACTCCAGTTGTGTTGCTAAATTTAAATGGACCAGAGAGTTGTGCCTCTTTATCCTTTGATGGGCCTGCAGTCATTTTCTGAGAAGAGACATTTGTCTCTTTCTCTTTAGATGGACATGCAGTTGATTCTGTAGTAGAGAGCTTGGTGTTGTATTATTTGATGGAGCAGCAGTTGTTATTTGTTTTTTTAGTGGTATTGCAGGGAGATCTGGTTTAGTTTCTGTTTGTATTAGTTTTCTATTTAAAGGTTCTGTTTTTGAGGTACAGGGTACATATATAGATGGTCTGTGTAAAGTGCATGTAGCCTGTTTTATTCCAGGATGCAAGGAAGGTCAGTATTGACTTTGTCTGCATCAAAGTCGACTAGGAATAGACCATTGAGCATATAGACAAGTGAATGTACCACGTAACTCACACCTTCTTTGAAGACTGTGCTGCCAATGTAAATCGATGCATGATCTAGAGTTAGACCTTGTGGTTTTTTAATATTGACAGCATATGCAAAAGATAGAGAGAATTGTTCTCTACGTACATACATGTCTTTGAAAAGAAGGAAACATGCAATTGTGTGGCCTGTTCTTTTCACTTCTGCACATTTGTCAAAGTGGATGTTGATGAACTGAATATTGTTGTCATTTGGATATGTTTGGAATCTAACAACTGTATCAATTGCTCCATTGACTAAACCTTGTTCTATGTTAAGGTTAAATTTTAGAATTACTCTGCAGTTTTGACACAAAGTTAAGAGTTTTTTTTTAATCCAGCTGTGTTGGAGACACTTTTTTCTAAGCTATTTAGTTGTACAGTTGCTTGTTGACACACAGGGAGAGTCATGCCATGCACTCCTAGTTTGTCTGTGGAGTTGATTTGCACTATGGGTTAGATTACTTTTTTCAACATTGTATCATTAAATTGACTGCAGCTTGCAAGGGCTGGCATTAAGCACATGTATTGTATGGTTTGTTGAGTTAATTGTTCCATGACATCAGGGGCAGATCTCCTGTGTCCATATAACTCAGGGATTACTCTATTTTTGAAGATGGATTTGGCATCTTTAGTATGCAGACCAGTTTGAATGCTTTTTAAAATGTGTGCATAGGTAAGATCTGCAAACTGGCACATGTTTTGAGTTAGTTGTCTGTTTCAACAATGTTTCCAGAGTGTTTTAAGACAGTCTGAGTCCTAATGTTTTGAAAATTGGTTGACCTTTTACTGGTGTTAACTGTAGAACGTCTCAGAAAACAATAATGTGTTTTCCTCCAAACAGTTCTTCATAGTCAGTTTTAGGACGAATTGAGATGAATTAAAGACAGCATGTGGTTGGAAACCTTGATTACTTCATCAATCATGAGGACTGAGATTGTTTCAGAACTCTGTGTACTTGATTAGCAGTTTCTGCTGAAAATGAGTAGTATTGTGGGTTTGCTCACTTGCCGATATGCATGCGCGACTTTATACTGACTCTGACTTGGAAGCTTTCTAACACCCTCTAGTGACTAGTCTGATGAGCTATACATAATTCTATTCAGTGGGGTTTGGATTCCAAGGCTCTTCTAGTATGGGGTTCCGACTCAAACCATTTTCATCTGGAGGGTTCTCCTAAGCTGATCTGAGGGGAGCTTACCTTCACCTTGTCTGAGGGGACCTTACCCTCTTCTGGTCTGATGCATCTTGGACACCAAGCAACCTTCCTATTGGAGAGGTGTGGACACCATCATAGTACTGGGGGGTTTGGGTGGCTGTGAGCATGGTAACCTCCTAGTTCTATGGACACTGACACTCTCCTAGATTAAAGAGACCTCCAACTGTGTGAACCTCGGAATGCAGAAAGCACTGACTCGGCAACCTTCATATTGTGGAGTGTTTGGACTCTACTATGTTATTAGTCTGTGTGCATTGCCAAAATCAACCCTCAAACACAGGCAGCAATGGACCACCGACAGAAAATAGACAGGAATGAGTGGGGAATGATAATAAAACACCACTACCAAAGCATGGATTATGCTTGCCCCCCCTAGGTGTACTAAGCTCAATATCTTAGCTGGAGGGCAGGCTCACCACTGTCCTGAAACGAGACAGTCAGAAAAGGGAAGAGAAGAATATACTACCAATGGACTACCGACAGTAAATAGATAGAAAGGAGCTGCTGAATGATAATATACTACCTCTATCATACTACACAGATAATGCTCACCGAATCTGGGGTACTGAGCACAATTTATCTGCTGTAAACCAGCCACGGTATCACCCAGAAACTAGACAATCAGTAAACCAAGAGAAAGAATATACCTACCCAGTATGACAACCTGATACATAATGCTAAACTACAAGGATCATGAAACATACAACCCACTAACCAAAATCTCAAATTTCTGCATACTTAATTCACATAAAAACCCACACAACCACCCCTCTCACAGCAAACTGCACGGACTTCACCACACTGCAACAACAAACAATCAACACATAGATCGCAACAACAGCACGCAAGGACTCGCTTTGATCCTATGTGCACACCCAACCCCAGCGCACAGTGAAAACCAAACTGAAGCTGCCAACAGTACACCACCTCTCACTTTCCTACACCCTCTTCACCCACTAACCCACCCCCTCTACCTTTTGTTTACAGATCCGCCTGAGAGCCTGAAGACCAACTCTGTTGGTGACGATTCGCTATATAAATACCTTTAACTTTAACATTCTAATTTGTTTCGGTGTTCTACCAGGAGGAGAAGTAGTCCGTGTAAAGTTACACCTCGTATGTTGTAGGCAGCTAGACCTGTGGGGGCTGTTACAACAGCTAAAAGGTTGTTGTTTGTTAACATTTGTGATGTAATCGTTAATTACCTGGGTGTTAGTCTTAGCAGTGCACAGCAGTGGCATGAGTTATGGTTACTTAGCTTACCATAGCTTCATGCCTAGAAACACTTGTGTACTGGCGCATTATAAATGACATATATCATATCATATCATAACATAACTGGTGAATGTCTGGGGTTTTCGATTTTACTTGTAACTATAATGTCCCTTTAACACAGTTGTGTCACTGGATATTATCTATATGCAGTGAAACTGGTTCTAAATATCATTTGCTACATATTTTTGTTTGCTCAAGTGAAAATATTTGATAATCTTGCTGTATTTGATTTGCAGTGGAAAACGGGATGTTCCCTGTTTTAATATGAAAACATATTTTTTAAAATATGTGTTATGAGACAATTTTGTTATGAGACAATAGATTGGAAAAAAAGGATGCAAAAGTGTCAACATGGCTCACTGGGGACAATTGAGTTTTCCCCAAGGCATAATCTTAGCAAAAAACATGAAGCCAACAGTGTTGGGATCCTGATCTAGAAGAGGACAGGCAAAGAAGATGTCAGGAGGAGACCATATGAAAAAGTGCCTCAAACATACTTACAACAAGTAAGGTGCACAATGAAAAAATAAGTTCCTACATTGATTTTTAAACATAAAGGCATAGCAATGGATATTTTCATATTTTGGTCTTTCCGACTTTTAATTTTCAAACTAAAATTGTATAATAAAGTGAATAGATCAGTAAACACACTCGCAGAACATGGCTTATGTCACAGCACATCTGCATGTTACCAGTCATATAGCTAAGATAGTGAAGTGCTTCAACCTTCAGATCCCATTTGAGTCCCAGGAAGGCAATCTCAGATTTTCAATCCTCTAATAATAAACTGATAATCAATAGTATAATGGCCTTGGGGGAACAGCATATTGATAGGAATGTACATTTCACACTATAATGTTGTCAGAATCTGTGTATTCCTGATAAACAGCTTCTTATACATCACACATTTCTGTTGCCTTATTGCTCTACCCCCGCAGAATCCTGGTAAATACTATCCTACTAAATTATTCTGTCCCCAGTGTGGGGATCTCTCTGCAGATGCAGTACACGTGTTCTATGATTGCCCATTGCTCAAAGGCTACGTTGGGTTTGTACACTGTTAGCTGAGCTCTGTTTTGCACACATGCGTGCTTACAGATCTGGGAGTGTGATGGTAGGTCAAAAATGTGCTACTGGGGCAACAGTCATTTCCTTTAAGGCAATAATTATAACTCGTATTTTGATTGCCTCAAGTTGGAAAGACTCCCCCCCCCCCCCCCCCGATTAGGAGTTAATTTGTTTAAGGAATTGTGCATTACTTGTTGTAGAAAGTTTACATTTTAAATGTACCTGGTATTCTGTAAATTTAACAGGTGGTGTGGTCCAATGATAGGTTATTTATTTTCAATTTAGAAATACTACAGGCCCGATTCACAGAAAAGTATGCATTGATACTGAAAAGACCCTGTGCCGAAAATGACTCTGCGCAGCCCTACGTGCAAAGTATTTATCGAATCGAAATCGCAAAGCAACCTGACTCAGAAATAAAATTGAGCTGCGTGAGGAATGCCCAAAGCACAGACCCACACAAACCAAAGCCATAGCCATAGACCAACCATTCCACAAATATCTGCGTGCACCTCTGACCCAACATCCAGCACACCAGCGACACAGCCGAGGTCCACCGTACGTCTAAGCTGCACACCAGTTAAACTGCGTAAGGTCCCCTGTAAGTAGAAGCTGTACCCCAGATAAAATGAGTGAAGTCCTCCATAGGTATCGGCTGCACCCCAGCTAAACTGCATGAGGTCCCCCGTATGTAGTGGCTGCACCCCTGCAAATCTGTTACTATGTGTCCCACATTAGTAACAGTTGGACCGCTGCGATTCTACGTGTGGTCCCATGTAAGTAACGGCTGCACCTCTGCGATTTTACGCAAGGTCACACATAAGTAATGGCTGCACTCCTGCGATTCTGTGTGAGGAACCCCGTAAGTAATGGCTGCACCCCTACGATTCTGTGTGAGGTCCCCGTAAGTAACGTCTGCACCCATGAAATTCTGCGCGAGGTCCCCCCTAAGAAACGGCTGCACCCCTGAGATTCTGCGCGATTTTCCCTGTAATTAACGGCTGCAACCCAGCAGTCACCTTCAACACTGCCCTCAGGCAGCCTTTACACCACCCACTATCCCTCCTCACCTCCGACACTACCCCAGGCTGGCCCTGCCACATTACATTCCTACCAGTTCAATCTTGACCAACAACTTACTTTCCTGCCTCCAACATGAAGCACACAGGCCACATATCCTCCCCTAGCCTGAACAAATGGGGCATTGCTGCATAACTCATGTCCGTAGGTCATCACAGCACACCCTGGTACATTACACTCAGTTGCACAGCAACAAGACATCAGAATGTAGCACCAGCTACACTGTGAATGCACCATGTACATGTGATATATTAAAGCAATGTAATGCAATGTGACATATCATTGTCCACATGTGCCATTGCAATGGCTTGAAAGGGCTGTAGGTGACTGACCTAGGAGGACACAAGTCCAAGACATCACTGAAAGGACAGAGTCACATGTAATGTGTGTGTGCATAGTAGCATGTATAAATCAAATAATGAAGGGAGTCAGGTAGGAAGGCCTAGCTGTCAAAGCCCCTGCAAGTAAATCAAGTTGAGCAGGCATGTGTTTGGGCTGATGTGAAGGCTATCTGAGAGTATGTGAGTCAAGGAGCTGGATGATGTGCACAGCAAGACTCAAAAAACTTTCCTGTGAAGATGTATCGTTTGAGTGGCAGATGTGCAGCATGACATGAAAGCATCTTCGGTATGATAGCTGATGTGTGCAGGTGGTTGGCTATGCATTGGGAGGAACTGACCTACCGAATAACGACTGCACAAGTGATGAGAATATCCCACACATCCACAGCGAGGCCCGCAACCCACGTGACACTCACAGAAAAATGCATTCCAAAATCATATTAAACCTAATTCAGCACTTGAAGAAAGGGACAGCAACAACTGTGTGATAAAGAAACTTAAATCTGTATTTAAAATATGTACACTACAAAAATAAAAAAAAAACAACCTTGTGGTGGGGGGAATGTCCAATGATTAAAAATGAACAAAACTCAAAAAAGAAAATCCAATCAAAGAACTGTTTACACAGGCAGCTGGCTCAATTGTCTCTCATTACGCCCTCCAGGGCAGAGTCACATTCCTTGTCCTCAACATGGACTAGGCCTTAGCTCTTGCCTAGATGGCCCCCTAACATCCTCCTGTCCTGCTCCTCAGCATCCCTGCAAGCCTCCGCCAGTATGGCAGCCTGCCTCAAAGTATGTCTCTCCACCACCTCTACCATGACCCTAACAATCCTCACCTCCCTAGCCCGCTGCCTTCTGAACTTCTTTTAGATGCACACCATATTGCAGAGTCTCCTCTGTTCTACCAGGTGTCAGAACTGTCCTGCCTGACTTGCCTCCTCGATGATGAACAGCCCTACAAGTTTTGCCTCTTGGCACTCCTCATCTGCTGCTTCCTGGCTGAGCGTAGGATGTGCACGTTACACATTGGGGGGGGTACAGTGCCAGCACTGTCCTGCGTTGCCAGCTGACCCACTGCTGCCTGTCCCTTTGTTGGTGCCTCTGCAGGTGCAGTGACCACCCCTTCTGTAGTAGGTGGAACTTCGACTCCACTGGCGGCAGGGACGTGCTTGCCACCAGACTGGGCGGTGTGGATGGGATTGGTGTAGAGGGGGCCTTGATGTTAACTTGCAAGGAAGGCTCCGCGCAGGATGACTGGGGAACAGAGGAGTCAGTGGAGGAGGAGGCAGGTGAATGTGCCAGGGCACAGAGACCATGCAAGTGTAGTGCACATGTCAGCTGGTACAAGTAGATGCAAATTGATTGGTGATACTGTGACAGGTCATCACAAGTAGCTGTCACAGCATCATGTATCGTGCCCATCGCCTCACCATACCAGCCAGCATGGTGCACACCAACTCAGGGCTGTTCTCCTCTAGCACAAGAGGGACTCAGTATGGGTGGAGGCATCCACAAAGGTGGGCACTACTGCAGCAGATGGCCAAGGGACAGGAGGTTGGGCTGCTACCTCCACAATACACTTCAAATTCTCCTGTCCCAGGCCCAGGGGTGCAGCCTCAACACCCTCCTGGATGCCCCCCCCCACACCCTGTAGGCTGGTCTTTACTTGCCTCCTCCTCCACCAACACCACCATCTCCTTGGATGACTCCTGAGAGCCTTCTGTTCCTGCACTCTGTCCAAAAGCCACTGAGGATTCCCCCATCACAAAAACATCCCGGGACGTACCGTCAACATCCCCAGCCGATGTTACTTGTACTGCCCGGCCAAATCTCCCTCAGATGAGTGGTCTCATTGTTTGCTGGCTGGGGTGTGTGGTTGGGTCTGGTGGCCCAGTCCCTGTCCCTCTGTTCCACAGTGATGCCTCTAACCTCTTCACAAGCTGCAGCAACTGTGGAAAATGTGACAAAAGACTTTTGCATCAGTTTTCATCTCCAATGCATGTGTGGCATACACAACATTAACATCAACAATCATGCAGCATGTTGTAACCAGGACCTGACAAACACACAATGAACACACACATGAAGGTGCACATGCAAACTGCATGTCAACCACCGCATGAGTCTAGTGTGAAGGATGATTCACAGTCATGACACATGCACATGTGAAACACAGCTCATTGTTGTGTGGCCAGAAACACATCACCAAAAACATGCAACGCCACCATACCAATGACCATCCAACAGAAGTATGACATGCAGCCAGGGGCATGGGAACTACACAAGGGTACCTTCCCACACAAACACAGTCACCAAAATGCATATGTGACAGCACGACCTGCAAGCAAGCAACATGTACCACCACGCATAACTCCAAATCAATTGCTCATGTTGTATGTCCCAGCATACACATATTGCATGTACATATGTACACATGTGCTCCAAATGCAGTGGGAGGAGACATTAAATCCCTATCCTGGAGATGGCAATGAAACAACTTGCCATTCACAGACATCCATGCACATGTGTCACTCTCAGAAGATGTGTGTGCATGGATGCACTTGCAGGTGTGCCACACATGGAGGTGTCCATCATGCACATCCCTGAATTCCCACAGCATAGCATGCCCACATCCGTATTGTCCCAGCACTTGGTCTATGATCTCACGCAGCATGTGTCCGACTCCAACACGTCACTGAGGAAAGGTTGAACCAATACCCATGCATATGCCATTATACAATGTCTGACGTCACATACGCACATCATTGGCATGATTCAGCAAGCTGCTGCATCTCACACCTACACACAACCACCATACAGAACGGGGCATCTGCAAACATGCATGCCACACATACACTGTAGATCATTGCTCCACATGACTACTTACCAGCAGCTTCTTGATGACTTCTCCACGCACAGATCTAGGTGTGAAGGTCTGGATAGAAATTCTCAATAACCCACAGCTCCTCTACCTGGGATAACCGGTGGCAGCCTGCATGGTACACCTCCATGGTGAGCTCCTTGACGAGGGCTGCAACCACCTTGGAATGACTACGGCCTTAAGATCCTCCCAACATTTCCAGACCGTCTTCATCGTATGGTCTGCCACCCCCTTGGCGTTGATTCCAGCCATGTGATGTTGCCCCTGATCTGTTGTCTTTTGTTGTTGCCCAGCTGAATTGCTGGGTTGAAGAGAGCATCATAGGCTCCCAGGACCCTATCCACCAGGATGCCAACTTCAGTGGAGTGGAATTTGGCAGCCCTCTACCTCGCTGATGTGGGGGTGCTGAACTCTTCTGAGGATGTCGATGGCCCACGCATGGCACCCCCGAGCAGGTATGTCTTTGCTGGGTCCTGGGTAGGTGCTGTGTATCTGTGGTGGTATTGGCAGGGAGAGGTATAGAAGCAGTAGCCACAGGCCCAGCACAGGCATATAGGCAAAAGAAGGACAGCTGGCACTCCAAAACAATGATGGTTGCAAGCAGGCCCTCAAACTCAAGCAGGCAGCAGCAGATAAGGCATGAGTGAGACAAAGCAGGGCCGGAGGAGGCAGAATAAGCAGTTTGCATGCAGGAGGAACTCTGGTGTGCATCGCTCATCCATAGGAGCCAAAAACAGAGTAAAGGCCCTTAACTCGTACGTTACGTTCTACGTGCTGGAGGCACACATACGCAGAAAAGTCTATATTGCTCATGTAAAGGACGGCGAATATAAGGCGTGTGATGCACATCACTGGTTGTGTGCACGACGGTATGAGACAGACAAGTATTGCATACCTGTATTTTGGGATGCTATGCAAGTCATTTACTTCAGGTAAGGGGTACCGCATTTTTCTTTTTGGGGGTTGCCTTTGCGAACATGCATGTATTTTTCTCAATTTTGAGGCCTATTGTGTGCCGCGTATGCAATTTATGGTTTTGGGGTGCCTCTTCGTATTGTGTACCACTTTTTTCACCTTTTGGACGCGTTCTGGGTATCACATATGCAGTTTTTGAGTTTAGGGGTGCCTCTGCGTGTCACATACTACTTCTTTTACCATTCAGAATCTTTCTGCGTATTGCTTACGCATTGGGGTGCCTTTCTGTATTGTGTACCACTTTATTCACCTTTGGAAGTATTTCTGGGTATCGCATACACATTTGTGAGTTTAGAGGTTCCACTGCATATCATGTACTGCTTTTTTCACCTTTGCAGGCATTGTGTACGCAATGTTTGGGGTTAGGGGTGCCTCTGCATATTGCATACACATATATTTGCTTTTGGGGTACTGGAAAGGTCCCCAAGAGCGAAAGGTAGTAGACGGGTCAGGGACATGGTGAGGACACATCCTCCCCAGCCCCAGTTGGAAGTGGTGGGTCGCAGCCTACAATTGACCCTGCACCTGCATGATGAAGTTGTTTCAGCCAGACAGGTGAAGCAGCATCACCTAGAGCCACTTGGGTCAAGAAGGGATGCCCTGCAAGAAGAGGATCCAACTCAAGACACTGCACAAGAGACAGGTCCACAGAGGAAGAAGCACTTCACTGATGGGGAGCTCCAGATCCTCGTTGACCATGTAGCCAAACACCACTGTGGGATGTTCATTTGGTGCATGTTAATGACCTCATCAACGCCTTAGGAGTGGAGAGGCGCATTGTTGAACAGGTCCAGAAGCGGTGGAAGGATCTCACATGGAGGAACAAGCATATGCTCAATGCCAACCTGGCCCCAGCACTGGCCACTGGAGGGCGGCCAGCAGAGGTGGAGGAGCTGAATCATATCGAAGAGACAACGAGTCACCTCATCAGTATTGATCAGGTGCAAAGCATGGGAGGTATGGAGAACCAGGAGGACACAACTGGTGAGTGGCATGTTTGTGCATCGTATGTGTGGACAATCATGGTTTACCCACCCATATTTGTTTAGCATTGCAGTTGTCAGCCATCCTTGGGCAATGCTTGTTTGCTACCATGTACACTTATGTCACATGTCCTGTGTTCAGCGATTTCCCTGTCACATCACTGTCTGCTGGCCACCATAGCTGTGCAAGTACTTGCATGCAGGGTTTGAATGTCTGACACGTGCAAATTGCAATACCCCATGACATGTACCCCTGACAGGCACACGTCACCCACAGGGCACACCTCTGTGTCATGCCAAACAATGCCAGATCCACATGTATCGTTGTTAGGGGAAATTCTCAAAATGTGCTAATTTCCCTTATCTTTTGAGACCCCCAGCAACTTCGCTGGATTTCTAGGATTTTATTTGTTTACCTGTAAAAAATGTGAGCCTTTTTTCCCACTCTTTCATGTATTTTGATGTGTGTTTTACTTTTGTGTTCTTTGGTTATGGTGTTTTAAACAAACTCCATGACATCATCTTTTTCTGTGTGTCACACAGCACCTTCAGTGCAGTGACACAGGGGTGTCTTTCAGACTCCCCAAGCTTTAAATTCCTTCTCTGGGACTGACTACTGTCTCCCAGAGCATGTAAAGTTAAATTGACTTTACATTTACTGACCCAGCACACACTATCTTCCTATAGAGTGCTGGAGGGGTTGATTAGCTTCCCCTGAGTCAAAACACTCATGTAACAGTAGAATGTTACCCTTTCCAACTTTAAATGGCTGGTGGCAGTGGTTTAGATCAAGGTACCATGATTTTTCCCGACCGCTAACAACGGTAGATAAAAATCGGGTCAGCCATGTTTTTCAATATGGCGCCCAAGACCTATCTGTAAAAACAGACTCTGGTCATATTTTTCGGCATTTCCTTTAGGAAAGGTCCTTTTTCTGTTTGTCTCTGCATGCCAAAGGTTTGGTCCCTTTGTTCGTTGGCCTTTGGCGGGCTTCAGTGCTGAAGCCCTCCTCTGGCACCTGAGTGTCTGGGAGGGGGACAGGATGTGAGGGAGGTGGCCGAAACTCCCTGTGCTTAGTCTCCTAGGAGACCTGAATGCACTCTGGCGTGATTGGCCAGCTGGCTGTCCGGCAAGGACAGCCACCATGCTGTGTGAGTGACAGCCAGGCAGACAGGAATAGGGGGAAAACTGTTCAAAAGCTGGTCTCTGGGACTTTGAAAGCAGAGTCGACCACTGGAACGAAAGAAACAAAGAGGAGAGGAAGGAAGAGGACTGCTGCAACACCTGGATGACCGGTGAAGCCCTGCTGCAGGTCTGAATTACCCGAAACTCTGACCACAGAGAAGCCCTTCAAAGTTAACTTCTTCCCTTGAGTTTGGTGGGAACAACCAACTCGCAATCCACCTGGACATCGTCCTATTCTGGTCGAATTTTCATCAGAGTGCTGTTGAAAACCGGATAGCCAGAGGGAAGGAAACCAGCTCGTGGACTTTAAGGCACTCACACCTTAAACCGACGTCTTGCTTCAGCTTTTGGCCTCTTCCCTGGGCAGTGCAGGAACCTCTTGACATCCTCCTTCTTGTTCCCACGACTGAAGCTCAGGAACAGCGAGATCTGCTCGAACTGCCAGGAAAAACTGCCTCAGCTACAGCTTTCTTCATTGACAAGGTACTGTGCAAACACGGCCCGGAAATCTTTTTCGGCCATCGAGAAAGTGTGTGAAACTTTCCTCAACTACGAAGGCTTGTCCTTCCCTTAACATTTGTCAAACTTTTCGCCTAGCCAAATCCTTTAAAAATCAGTGGCAAAGACTTAGCCGTTGCTTACCAGAACTGTGCTATCCTATACAAAAGATTCTGAACCATTGACTTTGGCCCAGGCCTATTGAGAGGAATTGCTGGTTGTATTTAACTGAAACCCTTTGCCCATGACTATGAATGTATTTGGGGTGTCTATTCTTATAACCTTGTCTTTTCCCTCCTTTATTAAGTATCTGAAGTGCCATTTTGCTCCCATTTCATTTTGTTCAGTAACCTACCGGTTGGATTTTTGAGGTTTATTAGTATGTGATATTGAGCTGCTTGTGCTAGTGTACTGTGTTCTAACTGACTGAGTAAATAAATGTATATTCTTGTACCAAGAAACCTTGAGTAAGTGTCTATTTGAATAACTGTATTAGTTGGTGCTTTGTGTAACTTGTTCTACTGCTCACTCAACTCTTGAGATAAGTTTGGCTGCTCAGCCACTGCTACCACATAACTGTGTAGTACAGGATTGTATCAAAGGTGAAATTGTACTGACACTTGTAGAGTTAATTGCCTGTAGTGTTCCCCAAGGGTACTGCAGGTGATTCTGCCTAACAATCGTTCATTGCCACAGTTTTATTGCCTGTTGCATTGCCTTTTACATCAAGTACATGAGATATACATCCAGCACACACATCATTTGCTGCAGAGTTTAATGTTTGTAGTGTCGCCTACTCCTACAGGATTCCTTGTCAGGATGCATATCTGAGCTTCCTGCCCTGACACTTCATGGTGTGACCTGCTTGCCGGGGATTCAGTGCCCACAGACCACTGCCCCTTGTAGCAGGCATTGTGAAAAAGCAACTTTGTAATGCAAGGGGCGACACTAGACATACCATGGTAAATAATAGCTGATGGTGGGTCTTCATGGCATGGTTGGCAGTCAGATATACTCCAATAGAAATTACTGTAGACATCCCATGCAAAAGGTTAGGACATGAATAATTCCAATGAGTGTGCTTCTCTGCATTGCATCTCATGTAGGTGCATGGTCGATTTACAAATGTGTTCTTATGGTTCAACATAGGACCACCTGTATCACATGAAAGCCCTGTATGTGTCCATCAGTCGATGCATGACAGACACATGCCTTATTCCTTGCATCATTGTATCCGTCACTTTAATATTTCTATGTGTCCACTAACAACATGCACTGGACCAAGGGTGGGGTGGTGTTGTATGTCAGCAAATGCCATATATCCGTGACTTATAGCTCAAAGTCACAATGTCAGCTGTATGGGTGTCCTGCCATTTTGTGTCTGCCTGTCCTTTGATGCATACGTGCATGTTTGTCAGGACACACATGACCTCAAATGTCAATCTCTGTCCATGTGCAATTGATTATGCAGCAGATATCGAGGAGGGGGAGGAGGTTGAAGAGATGATGGTACGTCAGTCCACCTGTCAAGGCCGTGGTGTAGTGCACCGTGAAAATCTACCTCTGGATAGTACCTACAGCCATTATAAGTCATGCTCCGGCCTCTTCGGACTCTACTGACTCTGCTGATTCAGATGAGGGAGAAGGTGAGAGGCCCAATGGGCCGGTCAGATGGTGCAGTCAGTGATGGGCCCCATGTCTACAGTTACTACAGATGCAAGGCCACCCTCCCATGAGTTGGTGTCAGGTTATGGTGCTGACGACCAACGGAGGGAGGCATACCTGCAGCCATTGACAGGGGCACCACAGCAACAGGCCTGGCCCCTTGCATCCATCTCCTCATGGAGCAGTATCCTTTTGGTTGAGAGTTCATCATGCAGTGCAGTCCTCAAGCTCTCCATCTCATGGTAATGTCATCTACAAGATGACAACATCTAACTCCTGAGGGCCTCTCTATGTGCCCTAGCATCTGCATGCAGGAACTCATGCAGACACCTCAGATCAGCAGGCTTGAGGACTGCATGATCTGCAACCATTGCGCATCCCTGGCCACTGGTAGGATCATGTTCTCGGCCAGTTGATCCATGCCCTCTGTAATCCAACACATTGCCATGCCAGATGGCGGTATACTACACTTGCTGCTCGCGCACTGTCTCTCCAGCCTGCACACATCCACCACAATGTTTATACCTATGTGATTGTGGTATGAACAATGTTTTCTTCTTCCTTGTGCAAACATAATAAACACTAAGGGGGTCATTACGACCTTGGAGGTAACCATGCCGCAATTTGAGGCATGGCTACCTCCATTCCGGGTACCGGGTCTGGGTTCCCTGAATGGGGAAGTACCGGGTCATTCCAACCTTGGAGGGCCCGGTATTTCCCCATTCAGAGAACCCAGACCCGGTCCATCCCATTCCCATTTGAGCCCTCATAGGGTTCAATGGGAATGGGGAGGGTGCTAACAACAGGCCCATTGTTAGCAACCTGGCCTGCTAGCGGGACCCACTAAGGGCGCTGGTTTTACCATGCGCCCTTTGCGGGTCCCGCGAGAAGACTCGTAATAGGGCGGTAAGGGGTTGACGGCTCCGGCACCTTTACCGGAGCCATTAACCCCTTACTGACAACCTCGGAATGAGGCCCTAATTGAAGTTTGTAAAACAATAATTGTTATTCATATTTTTATAAAATGACAAAAAATGGGGTAGCAATACGTACTTTGAAAACAAGTTAATAATAGAAAGTGTGGACAGCGTTTTTCAAAATCTACAAATAATGAGCCCACATAGAAAAAAAAATATTTATAAAATGGCTACTTGCTGCTTAGAAATTGCCTCTGAATGCTTTTTTATCAAAGGGGGGACGTGGGAGGGAAAGATTAGAAGTCGGGATACTTGCAAAGGGCTCATAACAATGCTGCACAGGTGGAAGTTCTTTGAATGAAAGCAGTGTCTCCAGCAACTTGATATAATTTGAGGTGATCATTGTTTTGGAAAAAAAGTTAAAAAATCAGGTAACTGGAAATAGTTGCTTAGTACTGCATAGTATTTTGCTGTTTTTGTTGTTGTTGCAAAGGGACATTGTTATTGAGGGTGTCCGAAATGATGGTTCTATGTGGAAATGGCCCCTGGTAAAAAGTCGGCAGGTAGGAGATTTGTTTTTGCTGCACCCCTAAAAGCATTCCTCCACATATTGTAGGATGAGTATTAATTACTATTCTAACTCCAGTACTAGACTATTTGGGGAAGTGCTTGATGTGTGTGCCCCCAGTGACATTTTCCCAGGCGACTTTATCACTGGATACCGAAATGATGATGGTACGGCTGTTCCTTTGTCTTATGTAAGCCTTCTCTGTTATCCTGCATATTTGCATATTGGCTAAGAAAGATAAAATAATCATTGCATCATAATAATTGCATTGTGTAAATTACCCAAATCCTGTAAACAATGGTTAAGCAAGCCCCAGAACGGTTGTGCCACATGCAACCTGATTTTATACACGCCTTTCAGACAGACATTTGAGCTACGACCACCCAGAAGTAATTATATTGTGGTTATAAAGATTATGCATGAAGAAATTATCCAAATTGTAATGGATGTGTATTTTTTTACTGTCTAATTATCAGGCACTGTGAAGGTTAACCCGGTGCCCTTCCCAGTCTAATTGCTCTAATTATAGTAGTATTATTTAGTTCAAATTCTGATATGAAATGGGAAAGGGTTAATTAGTTCATTACGGAAGTTACCTTCTGAGGTCTCCCGAAAAGAAAAATGACTAGCATTGGCCAAAAAAGAATGACGCACTAATGGTTTAATGTAATGTCCTATTAATTCCCCAGCAGTTTTTAATTAGTCGTATCAACCAAGAAAGCGTAGGATTGTGCCTGGCAGAAGCATTTTCTGATGCAATGAGATGGACCATGAAAAAAGTGAGAAATAGATTGGCTGGTGGTCATTGGTCAAGGACAGAAGTTAGAAACATTGTTGACTCACTTATCCATAAATTGGGCTAACTGCCCATCTGCTAATGAGTGAACAATGCGCTTGTCCACATATGAATGCATCGCGCGCGATCGTGTGTGTGTATGTGTGTGTGTCAGCATGTGAACAAAGGTCATAGTTTAAGTGTGAATTGTAGGGGGTGCACATTGAAGGAAACATTTAGAGTGATACTGAATGTGGTGAGACATGTGAATATGGCAGTAGCGCAGATTACATCCGCTTTCTCTATCAATGCAAGATGAAATGGGGTTGGACCTTCAGAAATACTGCACACAACATTTCTTTACTGCATTCCACCTAACTCACACGCAGGCCTTTCTTTCTGAAGCGATTCCAGGCTGGTGTCTCCGCTACAAGGTGTCCTTTAGTTGGCAGCAGGTTGTGGGGGGAATAATAGTTATCGGTAGGAGTAAAGGAACGTTTATGGGGAATTTTGTAAATGAAACCATAACTCTTTTGGAGTGAGTGTTATCTGAAAAATGGGTGTGGATTGGAATGTGAGGCAGTGTTTATTACTTTTGCAATGTTTATAACTCAACAATGAATACATAAAGTGTTGGGGCTTTGGTTGGAACTGCGCCTGTGTCCTTTTAATATGGTGGAATCGGTGTTAGGAGGGTGGGAGAACATAGCACTCTGTAAGAAAAGACAGCGTGTATTTTAAACCAATTAGGCGCATATAGGTTAAGAAAATTAGTGCAGGTCACGTCACACTCTCCATGGAGCAAGTGGAGCTTTAGCCGGGTTAATGTCCCTTTCCCATATCCCGATGATAAGTCCTCTGACCGTGCACTGGACATTCTCAAGGCGATTCAAAGGTGACTTATGAACAGTGGAGTAACTTTGCTGAAAATGTTGGGGGGGACATGACAACTGAAGGAAAGGGATGGGGTGAAGGGAGGGTAGATGGTGGCTCTGAGGGATTGTATTGGCCAAATAGTTCAAAAGAAATTGGTCGAATGGTAGATTTGACCCAATTCGGTCACCACCATTAGTTTGAAGCTAAAGATACCGAACATGACGAGCAGTGGTTGCAGGGGTGGCTTCCTCAGCACATGTTCGGTATGTTTGGCTTCAGTGATTGCGGGGGTGTCCTACACTTCCTCAGCTTTGGTGGCAGGGAACCCAACAACAAAAAAAGAAGAAAAGGGACGCTGCAGCGTTAAAGCGATGGATCTGACACTGCAGGTTACAGGAGAGGCAGCGGATGGAGAAAAGGTAAGTGGGGGGGTTGATTTGTGAACTGGCGGTTTGAGGGGACTTGGGTTTGTTCTTTTGGACTGAAGTAAATACATATTTGCAGCAAAAATTACCACGGTTAATTCCGCCGTGATATTGTCGGTCAAAAAACCTAAATCCCTGATGAATAATACTAAACTACTACACCTGGAGAGTACATTGCTGACGCTCTGTTATAACTTTCATAAGACTGGTGGTGTATCTTTAAAATTCAATAGCGGCTGATTACGAGAGCGTGTGCACACCAGTGGCATAACAGGTACCCCCGCACCCCCCACTGTGCAGGGGGCCACCACGTCACAGCAATAACATCAGTGCACAGTGTGCATTCAGACTTCGGTCACAGAGGGAGCCGTTGACAGCGTATAACCCAGAGAGACAGTGGTTGGCCTTCTGTCTCAGCTGGGTCTCACAGTGCCGTCAGGATGCTGGACTAGTCCTCTGCACTAGTGCCACTGCTGTACAGCAGTGGACCGCAGCGCTGCTTGGTTGGCAGCAGTCACAGGTGAAGTTAGACAGGCCGGCAAAGTGCACACACACAGTTGCCTAATACCTTCTCTTCCACTGTGTACGTGCAGCTATGGGAAGACCTGCCTCGGCACAAGCTCTTAGAGAAGAGAGTGAGCTGCACCCTGACACCACGCGCCGGCTGACCACAGAGAGAGGGTTTCTTGTCGGACATTCAAATTTGCCGCGGATTATATAAGGCTTCTGTTCGGGAGGTTATGAGTGACTCGGTACTCCGCAAGGTAAGTTATTTTAATTTTAAATTGTGCATGTGTTGTGTAAGTAACTTGTTTGTGCACACACCTTCTGTGTGGCCTGAGGGCATGGCACATTATGGGCCATAAACACGCCTGAGACCATCCACGGACGCAGACCAGACGCACCTCCAAGGAGATGTGTGTCCCCAAGTGGCCAGGTTGCCTGATGCTGCTAGCCATCCGGTATCCCTCCAAACCACCATAGCACTTTCCCCACAGGACTTTTAAGTGCCTTTTAGCCAGTACTTTTTGGCGGGCTGTGGAGTTGTAGAAATTATGGGGTATGGGATTGTGGGGTCGGTAGAACTTGGGGCTTAATGGGCTGACCCCATATGAAAATGTAGTAAAACTGATGAAAGTTCCATCGCAATGGAATGCCATAGATCGAGGTATCTGGAGGCATCATCCCAGCAGTATGCCCGCGCGCATGCACAGGCCTTACTTGGTGTGATGAGCACTGTGTACGAAAGGGCTGCCTCCTGAGTACTGTGTAATCTCTGCCGACTGCGATGCATTCGGAATATGCAAAGAAAAGAATGCATATTCCAAACGCATCCAACAAGAAGCTCTGGAGTCACACACACACCTATTGCCCCTAATGCTTTGTGTTGACAGCCTTTCAAGTGGGGCAACTCATAAGCAATGGCTCATTTAGCAAACAATTGTTTAATACAGTATGTGCCTAAAATTTCATTGTTAAGAACTGAACGTTACGTGGGGAATTTTTCTTCACCAGGCCTGCACAAGTGTCAGTTAGCTGATCAAACCTATGAAAAAGAGAATTAACGTGCCACACAGAAAAGTTGAAAACTATTTTCTTTATTTTCATGTCTCTTTATTTGACACACCAAAACTTTTTTTGTATATCACTTTTAGTTACATATGGCCCATCCCTGTGAAGGTTAACTGTCATTTTCTTGCTTAAGTATTCTAGTAGCTGCTTTGGGACACGGACTAAATGCATCAGTTTAACAACAAAGGTTTTTTCATTTTCTAAACAAGCCAACGACTGCCTAGCACGCACACCAGATGTCACCTCAATACCGCTTGTCACCTTGATTAGGAAACAGAGTTCACAATGCAGACAGTAGTCCATGGCAAATCAATGCAGGCATAGCATATGTGGCAGGGATGATTTGTGCCCTGCCCAAGCCACCACCCTGTTGCTTAATGGCGTCTATGTGGTGCTGCTCCCTTATGTAATAGTACATATACCTGTTGTTTTGTGATGTGCCCAATGTCCATACACTAGCACACTGGAATGTTTTGTGTATGTGGCTCTGACGAGCATGCCATACTGTAACCACACATAAAGCAATCCAAGAAGTTGCCTCAAATTGAACATCCACTAGGCCAAATGCCACACCATCATTTTCACTAGCTGCAGACCAACACTAATAAGAGATGCTAATGCCAGCTCTGTTAGAGCATGGGCCTGCTCTTTTTTGCCAAAAGAAAACCCTGAAGCCTGCGTAATAGTGAGCAGGCAGTGGCTGGGGGACAGTGGACCCTTTTCCATACATTAGAAGCCTTTACCATTCATTAGAAGCTGGTTTTGTTTCAACCTTTCTATGTAGCCTTTCTGTGCATTGTTTATTGGGTCTCTTGTGAGGTATCCTGCCCTGTCTGTAGATATAATTCCCTAAAGATGTTTCCTTGTTGGGGTTGAACATGCTCAAACTGAGACCCACCCTTCCTCCTCTAAAATTCTTCAGAAACAAGAAGCAAAAGAGACTTTGTACCCCATTTGAGTGGCTGATGTTGCAGCCATTCAATACTTGCATCCAAAAACTTAAGCTGTCCAAATGAGCATGTATGGTTCATGGTTACAAACATTTTAATGTTAGGGTGAGTATTGTGAACCATGATGTGAGCACCAAGACATGCATCGGTTATGAATTTAGAGATTCACACATACAATCCTTTTATCACAGACATGTTTATCCAATATAGAGATCTCTGATCACTGTTATAGTCCAGAAATGAACTGTGATTTAATGCAAAGCATGCATGAATCCTCATTGGTGCTATCTGGTCCATTTCCCACTCTCAGAAAGGTATTTTGAAAGAGTACAATAATAGTGTGCCAGAATGTCCATCTTGGCATTACCTACTATCAGAAATAATTAATATGGTTAGTCTAATAATGCCCCTTGCAAAATACAAGTGAGGTGGTACGAATAGAACACCTGCAACACAGGGCCAGTGGTCGGTGGGCCCTCAGACCCCGGTACACTGCTCACACCACAGTGTGCCAGTACTGACAGTTTGAAACTGCATTTAGGCAAGGCCTTCCCTAAAAACAGGTAACAGAAAAAAAACATTTACTCGGGCAGCAACAGCTGTGTTTTCACATTACAATTCTTCTGTAAAGTACTGGAATTGCAATGTAATGAAACCAGCTTCATTTATATTGCAATTATTAATTCATATTGAGCAGGGGTTTTGTCGCACAACAGGTGTGTGTAGTTTGGGAGTGATGTTTTGCCATGGGCACCAAGTTGGCTAGAAACTGCCCTGGATAAGGTGGAGAGGTTTATGCGCACGCATCCCTCGTATAGGAGCCCTTCATCTATTTGCTGGTATTCAGTATTCTCTTCTTATCACCTGCTGCAGGGGAATAGGCAGGTTACGTCTGGCAGACTCGGTGTGAGGTATGGAGCCTTGGGCTAGACTCACAGAGCCTAACGGGGGAGCACGGTTTGCTTGGGAGAAAAAAGGGAACAGCCTTTCAGCTTTGCTGCTTTGTCTACAAAGCAACAGCCTGAATGTAGCATGAGAGCCACTAAGGAATGGCGCAGACTGAAAAGTTATCAGTTGCATGCAAATCCCTTATGTCTGAAAGCACAGCAAGGGATCCGGCGAGGGAGGGGTGATATGAAAGGAAAGTGGGAGTAGAGAAGAAGGAAGTGTTAAAGACATTTTATTACACCAGCAGCACATGCACAGTTCCAATTAAACCTTTAACTCTCAGATAACTTGTTTGAAATAAACCTGTCAAGTACTTTGAGCACACGGTTTGATGATACTGCTTGATAAAGCTAGCTCACAAAGTCAGTAGGAGGATGTGTTTGGAGGGGGCAGGCCGGAAGTAGGTCAGAATGGCCATAGTCGTTATCATGGCCAAGTGTAGTGAATGGGTGGGTAAATAAAAAAACACCTACCAGCTTTGTGTCCCTCATATCTCACCTCTCACCTATGTATTAAAATGCAATCGTTTTGGCTTGTAGATGTCCCTTTGGCACAACTGAATAGTGAAAAATAAAAATGGGGACTCACATTTACATTGCTTTTTACTGCCATACAAATTGGATATTTGCAAAGCGAATTGGTCAGGTTGTGTTACATTTGCAAAACAAGGCTTATTGACTTTACCAATACTTGCTATATATATTGGGTACTGAAGTGAATTCCCAATGCTTCCATGACGGCCCGATTGCATTTCCAAATGTCCAATACTTGATTTGGGATAGTGAATAGATTGTGTTACTGACAAGCAGAAACATGTTTTTTTTATAATATTTGACTTCGATCACTATACTCTGATTTGGGGCTTGTTATCTTTATCACTCTTTATCTATATTTGCTTAGTTTGTATATGTCGTAGGATAACATATGTATTGCATTATATTTTGACTGTGCTATATATTAGATACAATACATTGTACATTAATTGGGAGCAATGTTTACGAAATAAAAGTGAGAATGTTGTACTTTTTTTAATTTATTTTTTATTTGATATGGATAATATCATCATCCTTTCAAATTTCTTTTCCTTTTGCTATGTACAAATGAAGCAATACAAAATTATTTACAGTTTGCACAACAATACAATTTACAAAAATAATTAAAATACATATTTCACTACGAGAGTTGGAACAAGATTGATAAAAGCTCGATAGCATATTAATAAAGTCACTAAATGCAATGCACTGAAAAGTGATCAGCTTAAGATACATAAACTTAACCTTCAGAATAAATTCTGGGAAAGATGGCCTCTAAATAATGAATAATCGCCAATCTCGTTCCCAAGTCTGGGTTATTGGTTATATAGGACCAAATGGTGTCCATTGACATAAAATTATATTTACTCAAGCTGCATTTTGTGAAGTGGGTTATCCTTTGGCTAGTTAGCATTGGACAAAATAAAATGCAATGTTCCAGGGTCTCTCTTTGTGATTTGTCTAGACAAAAGTGACAATGAGACTGATCTTTTGGAATCAGATTTCTTTTTGCCAACAAATCCGCGGTTGGCCACAGGATTAAGTGAAATCTGAGAAACTGGTGTCTAATGTGGGAACTCGGACATTTCAGTAGATAAAGTTCCGTTGAATGCAAAGCTTTAATAGAAAAGACACAAGTGTCAAAATCCTTGTACTTCAAACATAGACTGCGAGTTTTTATCCAGTCATATAAAAAGATTTTTTTTTTTAGCTTGGCTCGGATTCTGTATAATTAAGTCTAGGGTAACGGAAGCGTCGGCTAGAATATGGAAACCACTATTACACCAACTGTTGGTGAAGGCATGATTCTGAGCTAGAAGATGTTGTGCTAAAATGCCGAGAAGTCTGCCAGATGTGAGACCTAATATACATTTTCTAAATAGAGCACACATCCTCCATTCATTGTGTGATTTCAGTGAAGGAATTCCTAATTCGTGCCGTATCAGCAGTAGGGGCGTACACTTTGGCAACTGAAGAATCTGTTTCCAAAAGCGTGCCTCTAGAATTTGCCACCAGCTGGGTTTCATAAGCAGCATGGTTTCCGAACCATAGCACAAGGTGGGAATTACCTTTTGCTGGTAAAAAAGAAGAATATGTTTGAGCGTGAATTTACCTTATTTCTTCTTTAAAACATTTGCCTGGGTAATTAACATACAGAGTTTCAATTGTATGTCCTCTTCCCACTCCTGTGAGGAGATGGAGGCCTGTATGATGACCCCAAGATATTTGTAGAAGGAAACTTGGGACAAAGGGGTGTTTTGTAGGTGCCAACAGTGGCGCTTTGCCTTTGATTTACCATGGGGCTTGCATATCATGGTTTCTGTTTTATGGGTGTTGATTGTGAGATTGTTGATTGAGACATATGTGGCCAAGCAATCCAATAACTTTTGTAGCCCCGAGGGCATCTGTAAAATGATGATCAGATCATCCGCATAAACCGAATGAGTTATGGTGTGGGACCCAAATTTGGGGGAGTCACTATTAGTGGCTCGTAAACTAATTCCAAGATCAAACAGAAAAAAATTGAATATGGAGGATGCAAGAATACATCCCTGCTTGAGGCCCCTCTCAGTCGAAATAATGGATGAGAGTTTTCCTGCCATGGATAATCTGATCTGTACGGTTGTGTTGGTATGGAGCAGCATTACTAGAGTTAGAAGTGAGATGGGACACTAATGGAAAATAAGTTTTTGTTGTAAGATTACTCTATCGATGGAATCAAATGCTGCTTTGAAGTCTATGTATGCTAGGTATAACACTTGGTTCTTGTCCGCATATTTGGATCTAAGAGTATTAGGAGTTAGAAGATTGGGACAAGTTCCAAGGCCGGCAACAAAACCCGTCTGGAAAGGGTCCCTTAGGTTGTTACGAAGGGTCCAGGAATTAAAGTCCCTAAGAACAATTCTAGCAAAGATTTTACCGGGTGTGTCTAATAACGCTATGGACCTATAGCTGGCCTGAAAGGAGCGGTCCCCTTTTTTATAAATAGGGACTATTATTGAGTGTGTCCAGGAGGGAGGTAACGATTGTGTGATGTTGATGGTGGTGAAGATCTTGGGAAGAATCACAGCCCATTGTTCAGGATGAATTTTGAACATATGATTTGAGAGACCATCTGGGCCACAAGCACCGGAGTTGAATTTTTGAAATAAAAAATGTAATATCATCTAGGTTGAAAATTAGATGAAAAGAGCTCCATGTATCGAATGCCACAAGGCTAGGGGAATGAAACGGACATGCATACAAAGCTGTGAAATGCTTAATCCCCTCTAATTCAGATACCGGATTGGATTGCAAAACAACTTGTGGAGGACAAGTAGATTTATTTAGTAGGGACCACACACCAATAGAAGATTTAGTTTGGAAGGAAGAAAGCATGGCTTCCCCGTCATGTTGGTACATCTGGATTTTCAGAGCTTTAATAGCATTTTTGTGCCTCGTCTTAATAGATCTTAAGATAGATGCACGGTCAGCCGCGGGAGCATACATGGCCTGACGTTTCAAGGCCCTCGCGTGAGCTTTTAGTAGTTGTACTTGAGGATTGAAAACGTGAAGTCTAGGGCCTGGAATCATTAGAGCCCCCTAGGGTTTAGAAATTTTGGATTGCTGGAAATATTGTAACGGATTGGAATAATGAATGACATCACACTCGTTCCTAGTTTCCAGGACTCCATTTAGCTCACACAAGGAACTGGGGGACCATAAGAGGCGAGTGCCTCCATTGTTAAGTGTCAAATTTCGATGAGCGTGATTTTCATCGAGTTTGGTACATGAGGACTGAATCGTCCATTTTACAACTAATTGGTTGTGATCACTGTTGTGATTTGGGATCACTTGAAAGTGATCCATGCTGGAAAACATTGAAGCGTTCACAAAAATATAGTCAATTATGGACATACTACATCCTCTCTTCCAAGTGAACTTAGGAGGTGTATCGGTTGGAAAAGCTCCATTGAACATGATTAGATCATAATTATCGACCAGAGCCATCCATTTGGATAATCTAAGTTTGCTGGAGGCACGCGGGGTGAAACAATCTAAATTTAGATCCCCTGCAATGATTATATTGGATACTAGGGGATCGAGGGCCACCAAATTAAGAAGATCGATAAAAGCCTTGAAAAAACAACCATCCGATACACCAGCCACGTTCCAATATACATTGATCAAAGCATAGTGATTTGTGTAACAGGAGAGTCTAATCATTTGAAGATACTGATTTGGGCAGCACCATTCTTGAGCGGCCATACCAAGTCCCATCTGGATTACTGTTAGAAGGTCGGAAGTTGGTCTTCCAGAAATCCCACGTTGAGCTGGATTTAAGAAAACTTGATGGTTGTCCCACAATGGCACTGAAGTCATCCACGTTTCTTGAAGTAGGAGTATATGATGAGACATGAGGTTGTTGTTGTTGTTATTGATCAAGTGTGAAAAGCCTCTAGTGTTCCAACTAACAAGCGATATGATCTGTTCATTGGTTTCAGAGGCTAGCTAATGTGAATGCAGGCCTAAAGAATGGTGAGAAGCACTTGGAGTAAAGGCTTGATTAGTTGGATGTCCATGAAGGGCATACTGAAAGTTGGCTGGTGAGTGGATGGTTTGGTTCAGAGCTAATGTATTTAGGGTGTCGATTGAGAGGACAAAACCCAAAGAAATGAATTCAGCTCTGGCCATCCAAATTAAATTCTGGATGGCTCGCGAGTGAATCCACATTCTAACAGAGTTGGTGTTTTGCTGAGGTGCCAATTCTACCAATATAATGTCAGATGAACCAATATCTTCGAGTGAACGAATGTCCGGGAATATGGCCAGAAGGGAACTTCGGTTCAAGATGTATTGTGGAGAAGGACTGGGTTTGCATGCCAGTAATAGCGAGTAATTGGCTGGTGGTTTGCAACGGGTTTTCGAGGTAAAGGGTTTGAGTGGGAAGGGGGAATATTGGCTTGTTTCACACGAGAAGCAACAGTTGTTTGTCTCGATTTGGTAAGCGACTGTAGCATGCCAATCATTTCCGGGGCCATTTTCACCAGCTGCGCATTTGGGTCTGGGGTGACAGTCGGATCAGAATTAACAACAAGGGGATGGGACACATTGTTTATGGGTCTTTGGGATGGGGCGTCAGGGAGACTGTTGTGCATCATTTTAGGCATATTTGAAGGTGTAGCACTACTAGCAGTTTTGGGAGCAATTGGCCCATATTATATGGAGGACGTGTAGACGTCAACTGCTTTCTTAATCTCGGCCCGATGTACTACATCAAGGTTTGAATTTGAATCGGAACTGGTTCTGTCACTTGGGGCCTCTATCGTTACAACTTTTGCAGTGGGGGATTTATTGATTGTGGGCTCAAGTTGCTGTATGGCAATCTCTACTAGTTGATCTAGAGGAGCATAAGATGTAGGAGGTTGGACAAAGCTGTCTCAGCACTTAACGCTTTTGCTTGTTTCATTGCAAGATATTTATTTGTGACAGATCGTGCAGCATTGCGTATGGTTTGTTTAGGCAAGTTCAAATTTTTGATGAAAGTTTTAGATTTGGCAGTATTGATTTTGTTCTTTCAGGAGACATTTTTCAGACGTTTGACAGCACTGGGATGGTTTTTCTTATCTTTAGAAAAAATAGTGTAAGTTTCTTTCATGGGGGAAGTCTGCTGCACTTGGGGTTTGTACTTGAGTGCAGATGCTCGTCAAGGTATGAGTGGGACGAAAGGCTATGAGTGGAGCATAAATATACAAGTGGAGCAAATTTGTATTGGTGGGGCATATGGTGATGGGAGTGGTCTAAATCGGTGGGCAGGGCATACCAATGTTGGGAGGAGCTTAGGGGGGCTCCCATTGCGAGGTCTCGCAGGGGGGGCCCCCACATTTTGTGTTATGCCACTGGTGCACATGTGTACATCCATGCCGGTAATGGCTGCACCGTCATGCCGTTAAAGACTCCCCAACTCCTCATAGCGGCATCACGAAACCTGCTGATACCGCCTCTGCCCATGAGCAACCCCTAAATAACGGACCCAGCAATACCATCATGTTAATACCGAAGTAACGTCATCGCGTTGGATCGAGAAATGTGCCGGCGGACATCTTAAGAAACAAAATCCATCGCAATCCTCCGAACACAGCACTGGTACGACTGGAGTTGAGAGCAGCCCGAATCACCTGAAAATGTCCAAAGCTACAAGGAAATCCCCCACCCCTGCCTGGCAAGAAGAGGTTCTCTGATGATGAGCTAAACATGTTAGCTGACATGTTGGTTGGCCACGCTGATGAAGTGTTCACAACAGACCTAAGGTGCCCAGCCCAACTGTGCAAAAAAGAAATCTGGGAGGAGGTGGCGAGGAAGGTAACTGCGGTTGGCACCACCACCTGCACTGTGAAGGACGTGAAGAAAAGGTGGGACGACCGACATCTCCACGTCCGAAACATCATGTCGACCAACCGTAGGGAGGGCCTGGCAACAGGCGGCGTGCACCACTCTCCCACAAAACTGAGAAGGTGGGAGGAAACTTGTAGCAGCACCATTAGCATGGTGTTGATTGAGGGAGTTGGAGACCTGGAGTTCAGAGTGCCACAAACCACAGATAACCCAAGCATGACATATCACAACTAATGTGATAGTGAAGTAAGGCAATGCATGGCTCATCATACACACATTAACATATCCATGTCCAGATGGTGGCCCAAACACTTGCACATTGATATGCATGCTGCATGGCAATCCCATAACCAATAGATACCCAACACACATCAAAACATCACGTGTCACACATCACGCAAACCGCAATACAATGGTAGGCCACACAGCACACACCAGTGCTAGAATGTGAGTATCCGACGTATGCCAATATGCCCCCCCCTATTGCAAGCACCCACCCTGTCCGCCACACCTACAAGTATGCAATGCATCAAATGGGAACAACTGAACAACACCAATGTATGCATCATGCACGTACCACCATCACTGATGCCCTGCCTCTCTTGGTCCCCCACAGGCACGGATGCTGACAGTGATGGCCAAGAGGCTGCCACACAGGCTATGACACCCGCCAAGGGATCCAGGCCCAGCCAAGAAGGCACAAGACCATCAACCTCTAGGGCAATATCAACTCCCAGACTGGCACACAGAGCAGCACCACCAATACAGGGCCGGCCACAGGAGACACAAACACCATCCGAGACACCACCTGAAGACACAGCTAAACTGGACTTGTCCACTGTGGTGGAAGCAGAGGCGATGGCACACAGTCTGCTGCCACCAGCTCAATCAGGGAGGTAGCTGCCTCAGCCCCCCATAGCGATGCAGAGGCAGAGGGCCACGTTGAAGACCAATCAGACATGGACGGCAACCTCCATGGGGATGGCACACATATGCCAAGCCCCCAGCCCATCCTCCAGCACACCACACAGGGGACCCCAGTCAGCACCTATCAACACCATTCCGGACGACTGGGGAGTCCACATCTTTGGTCTCCATCAGAGGACACCCCTCCATTGAGCTGCCCCGCAAGTGGCCCGTCCACCTCCACAGACACCTGTGACATGGAGGCCCGCATGACCAGGCTGGAGGCCCACCAGGATCAGATGATTGAGCTGGTCAGGCAGTACGTTGCGGAGGGAGAACTGAGCTGCCGGGAAATCCATGAGACAAATGCTGCACACATTGTGGCTATGAACAAAAACACAATGGTGATACATGAGAGTCTGGCAGCAGTGACACAGGTCCTGGGCAGGATTGCTGATCACCTGCAGCAGCAGCGTTCTGCACCGTCAGATGCACAAGCAGGTATGCACACTTCATCCAGCACACCTGCAAGCTCCGCTGAAATCAGCCCTGTCCGGATGACCAGGCACAGGGCACACCACACAGATATGCAGAGGGAAGGGGTATGGGGTGTTGGGGAGAGGGCATGGGGTGTTGGGGGTGTTGGGGGGAGAGGGTATTTGGTGTTGGGGGTTTTGGGGGAGGGGGTATGGGTTGTTGGGGGTGTTGGGGGGAGGGGGTATGGGGTGCTAGGGGTGTTGAGCAGAGGGGGGAGTTTGTGTGTGAGGTAGAAGGTTCAACCACAAAGATGTTTAATTTTCAATACACCCGTTGATTGCAAAATCATATCATGATTGGACATTGTTCATTTAGTTTGTGTTTATTCAATTCATGACAGTGCACAGTGCCCAACATTCCACACATCCTGTGTCCGTATGTACACAATCCCAGTGCCCAGTGTAGTACTAATACAGAACCATCAGCATCCCTGTGTTTCAGAAGAAATCGTCAATCACTGATTGGCACACAGCATGGCCATCTTGTGCATCGCAAACTGGCAGGGGTGCTGCTTCTCCTCCATCATCATCTTCATCCTCACCCGGTGCATGCAGGTCAATGTCAGGTGACAATGGTACGTTTCTCCAGACGCATATGTTGTGCGGCATGGCACAGACCATGGTGATCTTACCCACCTTCTCAGGCCCGTAAAGGAGTGCTCGACCAGACCTGCTGAGGCAGCAGAACCGTGCCTTAAACAGGCCAAAGGTCTACTCAATCATAGCACGGGTACGGGTATGAGCCTGATTGTAGTCCTCTTCTTGCCTGTTCTGCGGGTTACAAACAGGGGTAAGGAGCCACAGCTTCAAGGGATAGCCAGCATCATCTGAATGGGAACACAATGTGTGAGTCAAAATCTCACATGACACCTGTACTTATCACTCTCATGCCTGCAGCTATTTGGTTTTGACATGCACATGTCCCTGGATGTCTGCACACATGTTCATTTGTCACAATGTGTACTGTACTATGGTCTGCAGGTGTGGATTGCGTTATCCAGACGATGCAGGGTGTTTACTTGCATGTTTTTGCAGATGTACTGTGGTTGCCTACCACTGTATATGACCTCATATAGGTGATGTATAGTACTCTTTATGTATTCCTACTAGCAGCATTGGCACAAGTTTCATCATGATTTGTCATTTATCGGTTGGTATTTCCATGGTGGCATGCAGCATGACTGTGGTTGTGGGTCAGTGACAATCAGTGTGTTCCCTTGGTGGGATTTATTTGTGGGCATTCCTGGGTGCATGCCCTGTGTTGTGCTTTGCTGCACTCATGCTCGTTATGCATACTCACTGCATGTTGCTGGATAGTGTTGCAGAGGGTACGCTCAGATGATGTGCAGTCAACTCATTGAGGGATGTGGCCTGGTTGAAAGTCTGGCATATTGGCATTGGTGTGCAGCATTGATCTTTTGTATGACATTGATGTGTCATGTTCAGGTTGGGATGTTTAGGGCCACGGTGTTTTGCTGTATGGCCATCGTCCTGTCACCACCCCAATGTCACCCAGGTGGAGTATGCATACCCCCAATCTCACCCAGGTGGAGTATTCACCCCCCCCAATCTCACTGAGGTGGAGTATGCATCCCCCCAATCTCACCCAGGTGGAGTATCCATCCCCCCCAATCTTACCAAGGTGGAGTATGCACCCCCCCCACATTACACTGCCATCTGCCTGTTAGGTGATTTACCGAGCAGCCAGGCATCTCGTCCAGCATGTCGCTCCATGTAGCAGGGTAGCGAGGAGTTTCACAGCACCATTGCATCATGAGTAGATCTCTGAAATTGGTCACAACAATGTGTGATCATCTTGCTGGAGTCACATTCCATCTGACATTGATGGAGTGGCATAGTTTACGATTGTGGTACACCACCTCCATGGCATGAGGGACCACCAATTCAACATGGGTGCAGTCGAGGGCATCGATGCAATTGGGCATGCCTGCCAGTGCATGGAAGCCAACTTTAGTGTGAAAGAGCTCCTGGGCAGGCCGTGGTAGGGATATGTAGTTGCTTTTGTGCTTCAGGAAGGCATCCAGCACTTGGTTCAGCATGCATGAAAAGAAAGATTGTGATATGCCATGCAGCTGCCCCACTGTGTGCTGGTAGGGGCCTGTGGCAAGGAAGTGGAGCACAGACATTACCTTCAGTAGACAGGGATGGCAGTGCGGATTTCAATCAGGCTGACAATGTCGTCGTGTATCATGTCCACAATGGTAGTGATGCTGTCCCGGTCCAGGCGGTACAGGGTGTGGATCTGCACAGGGGTTAGGTTGTATGGACTGGCTCTGATGCGAGGGATTGGTGGCTGTCTTTCGTGGTACCACTGGCTGCACTGGTGGAACTTGCTGGGCCTGTCTCACCCTCCTTCTCCTGCTGCGTCTCCTCTGTGGTGCCTGCTGTTGTTATTGCTGGTGTAGCAATGCAGGCATGTCCTCCAGCCCGAAGATTGCAACTGCAAGTGGGATAATTCTGGTGTGGGAAGAGTTGTGGTCTGTGGGTGTGCTCCTTTTGTGCTGGGTTAGACTCCATTGCCTCCACCTGTGGTGATTGTGTGCGCCTGTGGCAGTTGGGAACACAGCAGATTGCTATTTACAGGTGATCCATGATGCCTGTAATACCGACATCGTGCAGACCCTATTTACCGCCTTCGGGATGCCGGTAGGTGCATGCACGCGTGACTTGTGATGTCCTCCTGTTAGCGGCGTCCCGGTATTGCTGCCACGAACGGTGCATGCACGCGCACATGCCGGTAAGGAGGGGCACGGTTCAGGCGGTGGTGGTAATGTCGGGTGGTCGACTCGTAATGGCCCGGACCGGCAGTTGATGCTGCTATTACCATTCCGCCTTCATTTTTGTCTTACTCAAATCTTGTAATGAGGCCATATGGCTTTTAAAACCAAGGAGGATTTGTTAGGGTCACATTAATCTGCATGATGCTATTGTGACTTTGCATGCAGAATGGGGAGAATGAAACTAAAGCCATACTCTCATTGCTCAACATATTTGTATGACAATGTATATAGTGTATGGTTACTTTACTATGAAAGGCTAGTTTATTATGTAATGTGGTTTGCTTCCAATGCATTGCTATACATAATTGTACATTACATGTATTATATAAATGATAAGAGCACATGAAATGCAAAGCAAAACCTTAATAAATGTCTATATCAACTAAGCGTGGAAAGAGGTTCACCATTGCTTAAATTGTCCACATCCCAGTTTCAACAGGTGTGTGATCCTGAGCATATTATTTAATCATAGTGTGCCTTATCAGCAGCTCTGTAAGTGATTCTGATTCACTTCAAAGCTCATGTTAATGTATCATGCTATTATAAAGGAAAAGGCTAATGACTATAGAGTTGCTCCAGATACAACAATAATGCAATTTAGGTATTTTGCACCACAAAGTTATTTTCACTTGGCTTATGTATGGCAACTTATTCTAAAGTCACTTCCATGGTGCCTCCAAATATCAAGGACTGATGATGCACCTTGCAATGTCCTTTTCTGTGAAGTCACTTCTGTTGGTGCAATCATATGCTAATTAGGAAGTTTGCATGTATTTTCCTCTACTCTGCTTTCAAATGCTGCCCAGGCCACGTCTCACGTAACACCGACTTAACCTCTTCGCACTCACGCACCTCCAGGCAGAAACCAGTAAGCTAAATAATCTTCCTAGTTCCTGTCTGTGTGTCACACGAACACAAATCCTGAAAGTGATGCTCTGTGTTGCTTGCCCCCAGAAGTGCTTCCGCTAGCCTGACAGCATTGGTGCCAGGCCCTGCAACTCCCAGTTCATCACCCTGGCTGCTGACTTTGAGTCAAGCTGAAGGACTGAGCCACATAGAGCATCCCAGCCCTGAGTGTATTGCAGCACGGCTGCCAGGTATCTTTGCATTTTAGTTAATGAGTCAGTGCAAGCCTTGCTGAGCACCCCAGCCGGGCGTGTGCTGTCCAATTACATAATTGATGATTGCAGCCCCCTGGCCCTCCCTCCAAAAGATGGGGGGGGGCAAAAAGGCATGCCACAGAAGTTGGGGGGGACAAAACCCGCTGTCCCCCCTATAATTACGCCCATGCTTATGAAGCTAATATGACATGTGTAAGTGCAGGCATTGTGCACAGTTATTTAGGTACACCCAGGTACCATCTAATATTCAGGAGGTATGTGGGACAGAACCGCCCAGAGGTGCATCAGTAGGAAGAAGTAAACTGTTGTTGAAACGTTGCCATATTTGGTCATTACTTTCACATAGAAATCAGGAGTTTATGATGAGCCCTGTTACGAGATAAAATCCTTCTCAGCATTTAGCTGTAATCACACAAGTGCTATGGCTCCTACAAGAAGCAAATAACAAAATTGTGATATTTTATGGAGTGAGAAGTAATCTCATTAACTAGAAGGGTTCCTGCTACAGCTCCTTCATCTCCTGCTACCAATATATAACAGTAAGGCTAAGACTCATTGGCCCTCATTCCAAGTATGTCGGTCCTGAAATAAGGATGCCTCTAGCAATGTATGGGCACCCTTTCTAGACCGCCATACTACGAGAAGGCTGATAGGGGCCAAGGATCCCCGGCAGGTCTGGCCTGTTGGGTTTTCATGCCCCTACCGGCATGTCTCTCACTGAAGCACTGGCACCATGAGAAATGGAAATAGGGATTTACCTTTTCTGCCGCCTGCCCTATTATCCCAGTGGCACCGGGAAGTCAGACAGCAGAAACGGTGTTATGGGGTTGTCGGCCCAGCAACCCGGTGATGAGGCCCATTGAGGCATCTGCAATCAGGGCAATATTACAGAATATAATGATGACTAGCCCCTTCTCCTGATGGGTGCAGTCTCTACTAGGGATTGTGCTTCAATCTGCATTAAGGCGCTTCATTTTCTCACACACACTATCAACTCTCCCTTTCTCTCCCTTCTCCCTCCATCTCTATCTTTCGCACTTCCTCTATGTCTGCCTGTCCCACCCTGTCTGCCCCTCTCCCTATATCTCACTCTGCGTCTCTTTCTATGTGGAGGAAAGGCACAAAGGCAGGTGTGTGTTTTTAAGAGCCATCCCCAGTCATCAGTGACAGCTGCGCGACCAGAGAACTAAACGCAGATCTTCAGAGGTGGAGGGTGTTTTTGTAAAAGCAGCTAATAAAAGCATACATGATTAAATCGTAGTTACATTTTAAACTCGCCCAAATTAAAATGTTACTTCTAATCAACATTCCTACTCTGTAATGTATTCATACTAAGTCCATTTCTTGTACCTTGCTAAGTAAAACAATCAAAACCTACACCAAGTTTCTGAACTCTTTTCTGACAGAAAGTTATAATTCCAGGAAGGCCAGTCTGTTACACTCTTATTGTAATCGTTCACAATACCCCTATGAAAAAAGGGGGAAGGGAACACATTCCACCAGTGAGGTTTCCAGACATAAAATCCAAGAATTTTTATTTGGGAAAAAAAGAATGACATATTTTTTATTTTTATTTGAAAGTGATATGCCTTTGATTTAAAAAAGTTATATATTTGAATTACTAAGTGCACTATGCACACTCGGCCCAGTGTTCATTTCATGTTCACAATCACTGAAACATTACAATGTTTGCAACATTGAACCATATTTATTGATTCTGACAACAGCCTCCATATTTGGACATGGGGATAAAAGGGCTATTAGCTGGTGGTTCAAGGACTGGATTTTATGTTCCCTTTTCACTGCAGAGAACGTTAGGCTGGGCTCGTCGTAAGGATGGTTGTGCATATGATCAGTTGCCAATGCACATTATAATATAAATATAAATATGTAGGATGATGGGTGTGAAATAAAAGGGTTTTAGGATTTGGTGAATGCTCCTTATAAAAGATTGGGGGGCAAGTATAACTGAGTGGGGTTGCAGAATGGTGTACTTACTGTTTGTATGTTTACATGGCAAACTACATTTATTACTGAGCTCACGTGAATTGTGGGATAGGACTTAATGCAGGCGAGAGTTGGTAAGGATTGTATAGTATGAAAGTTGTTAAAGGGTTTTCATAGGGTGACGTTGGAGGTAATAAATGCACTCACGTTACATATAGTATCTTTGGTATATATTGGGGAAGATCGTAAGCATGTCATCATTAACTGGATGAGTGTATCAGTAATGCTGGTTAGCATAGTGCTTGTTGACAGTCGTTTTCCAATAGGCTTGCTTGGCTTAAAGGATATTCTAGAGTTGCAGAGGGGCAGATTTAATTCTTTTGAGAACCTTTTGAATTTTGGATGAGTGATGATTTTCAGAATGCCTTACTTTGTTGGAATTCCAGGCAAGGATATGAATGCCAAAATGATTGACTGGATGATCAGGCCAAAGGGAGTTTATTGTGCTAGGTGATCTATGTGTCCTTGAAAAGGGCTAGTGGAGGGCAGCTCTCAACATTTGATAAAGGATAGAAGTGTGGAGTTGGAGGTTCTGTATGGATAAAATGCATCAACATTTAAATGTTGAGTGCGGTCAGTATGTGTATGCATAAGTTATAAGCACAGATTCAAAGGATTTTGTTCCAATGCATTAAAGGTATAGAGGCTGTTGAAGTGGGAGAAAATAACTGTTAGTTAACATCATAGGAGGTTTTGGAGGGGCATAGTGTTTTTTGCGGATGATAATTATGGCAGTGTCACAGACGGTAGACCTTACTGTATATCAAGTTTGGCCCATTTCTGCCTTATTTGATGCTCTGGTCAGTTGGACTAAGATAGTTTTTTGCTCAAATATGGCTTTCTATGTTTGAACCATAATGGTTCATAGGCCAGTACAACAACATACATCTTACCAAATAAAGTGCCATACTTGGACACACCCTCCCTAATTTTAAGAAATTAATTTATGTTGTTAGACACAAAACTGACACCCCCTAATGCCTTTTCATTGATGGAGATGTTAAGGTCAAAGTTTTAGGTCCCAACATGAGAACGAGGTTCACACTGCGTAAATTGTACTGGGCCATGGTGTTACTGTGCTAGATGCAATGTTGCAACTAAACATTTATTTGTTTATTTATTTCAATTTAGTTAGCATTGAAATGAGTGTTACTTTGTATTTTAGTTGGGAGCTTTGTGCATGTGAGAGAGGAGTTCATTGAAGGGGAAACTAACATATGGGAATTTGGCAGTGGTTTAGATTGCAGACACATTTAGGGCATTGGGACATAGGGGGTTTATTGTGGCCACATGGAGACATCACAGAATACAGCGTTCACATATTTGGAGTATTAGTAGGCTGCAGAATCCCTGTATTCGCAGGAATGGGTTTTTGCCTGGTTTGGAGAGCTGGATGACAGAGGTCATGGAAGGGGGTAGGAAGCAAACTGCATATGGGCAGTTGTAATAACATCCCAAAGGGCTAAAGGCAAGAATGGAATGGGCAACCATTTGTTAGATTCTTATGGCTGGATTGGGTACTTAGATACAAAGGGTAATTTTCCTATGAGCACGAAGGCTTGATTTTTTGAAGACCAGAAAGGTCTGGTTTGTTAAGATAGGCCCAAAGGTATCAATCAGAGAAAAATACTCAATAACTGAGTAACACCAAATGCATGAGAAAACCCAGCTTCATTCCAAAACATATGGCCGCTGGGAGAGCGTACAAAGGACAGTATCAAAATGGCATTAGGAACAACACATTTTTACAGAAGAAGTCATCACAATTGATGTCGCCATTAGTACAATCACAACAAACCTCTATTCTCATACATGATTTGTTAATAGAGTATGAGACATGTAGTTATCTATAAGTGAAGCCCTTTTAATAGCTCTTTCTACAGCTCATAACCCCTCCAGGGGTAACCCCTGTACAAATAATACACTTCCATCTAAAATGCCATTGGTTGGCATTCTACAACACTAATCGATAAGTAGAACCTGATTTCATTGGTCGGACATTTGCTGATCCAACCTTGACACCTTACATGGTGCTAAGTTATGTGAAGGGTAAGGATAGATAGGCAAACACTTAGAATGTACTCTCCTCTATTCCCAGGCCTAAGGTCTTATCTGTCAGCCTCTGTTTGTGACCTTGGATGTTGTCCTTGTGTATGGATGTGCTAAGGAAGTGGCAGGTGCACTATCTAATTGGGTCGGTAATGAATGGTCATTGTTGGGATCATGTGGTTGAAGACCATTTTTCGGAGCTAAAATGCATCTATTTGTCGGATGTTCTACTATTCTTACGAGTGTGTGTGCTTTCCTTTGGCAATCATTCAGCGTGCTGTGTATTCATTCATTATTGGGTCACTTGGCACGGTAACTACTAGCACCTGGCATTCAGGGATATGTGCATTTCTCACTGCAACCAACTACAACTAATTAACTTTAACAATTGTATGCTGTATGCCTGGGAAGCATTATCTGGTGTGGTTTCAGCTTGCAAGTTGAACTCCCCTCAGTGCACTAATCTTGGTATCTGTGGCTCGTCTGATTGTGGTGAGGCCTGGAAACTTGTTTTAAGTGATTTTATGTCAGGCTGCAGTATTTCTAAATTAAGGCCTAGCAGAGTTTGGTCTAAGTAATGGCGGCACTTCTGTTCATTTGCCACTATGTTGTTATCTTCGTGTCTTGCATTATAATGTTCTTCATGTCTACGTTTAAGTGTCCTTCATGTCTACATGTAAGTGTTTTTCGTCCAGCAACTCTCTCTGCCTCTCCATCGCTAAACTACATTCTACTTCTACATGTACTACTTGAAACCGTAGCTGTGTTGCACAATCTACTCTTCTCTTAATGACAACTAAATGATCCTTAGTGTTTTTTCTAATGGCCTATTGAACATTTCTCAGCTAATAATTTCATTCATGATTTGGCGTGGATGGATTGGGAACAGGCGGGGCCATTCTGGGTGTGGCAAATACTGGTGCAACTCTCATCTCTTTTACAAGAGGTTACATGGAGGGATAAATTGAGAGCTGATGGTTTTTGGGCTTTTGCGGAAATACGCACAACCTATGTCGAAGGCTATATGACTTGAGATGGCAGCGCAAATAGGATTACATGAAGGAATACAGTAAAAATAACATGGGATGTTTGTGACTCTGGGAGGATAAGCATTTTACTGCAGCTTCAAAGGATTACTTATTTATTTCTCTCCCTCCCCTTGCCTTGAAGTGTTTAAGGAAAGCCTTGCATAATAATCATCTGGGTGAATGAGATTTGTCAGCGGTTTCAATCCAGCACTCCAACAAAGTCAATGCCTAGTATGGGATGTCCAATGGAAACCCTTATTTATATATTTTTATGTCAAAAGTTCTTTTAATTCTGGATGATGTACCCTTATATAACGCCCCTCTCTTTGAATCCCTCCGGTCTCACTGAACAAAGAAGAAGGTTTGTTTTGCAAATTAAAAGATTTATTTGAAGAATTGAACAATATATAGTTTACACTTTTATGAACATGAACAATATCTGAATATCACACTTATGAATATGAACAATGATCAGCAATGGGTACTATTATAATATCAACGATCTCTTTAATCAATTACGAGTAGGAATAGGAAGAATAATATAGCAGAGAATACTTTGTATGGGTTCAAGAAATTGCAATGATAGGAAGGAATGCAACACAGAAATAAAACTTGATATGACTTCAATCAAAGTCAATGGGATCACTCTTTCCCCCTGTTACTCACTCCCCCCAAAATGTGGTTGAATTGAATGAGAAAAATGCTAAAATGATTTTAATTCGCTAAATGAGATTCAGAACTAGTGAGAGTTGCTAGCAATGATTGTTGAATGGTTAGAAGATGCAAAACGAAATTCAGAAGTTGAAATCAAGAAATAGCTGTTTTTATATGTGGTGAAATTTAGCCAAATGCAAATTTGTGGCAACTCTTCGTGCGAGAAACGCGATTACGGAAAAACTATAAGGAATTGGAATGTCATTTTGGGTTCGTTCCTAGCACATACAGTTCAAAGGTTACAGAGGTTTTAGTAGCGGTCGATCTTTCTCAGGAGTCAAGATTTCTAATGAAATTGCACTTTGAATTATAAACAGGTTGGCTTACACTAACAATTATCACAGGATTAGATGGATGAGAAAGAATTCAGAATGGACAAAGAGATTCTACAATGCAGTCTGTATATGTTGGAATGGGTTGGATGGATTACTTTAAACTAAGAGATGACTATGGGCAGTTCTACGCTAAATACTCACAACTCTGGTTTATAATGGACCCGTCAAAGATCTGGTCAAAGTTTGGACTGGACTTCGCTCGCCACTGGACAGGTCTCAGGTGCTTAGTTCTGCTCTCAACCCTCTGGTCTCTGCGCGGCCTCTTGGACTGGATCTGAGGGGTTCTGGGTTGCAGCTCTGCTGAACTGATCTGGATCTTGGGTTCTAGCATGGGTTCTTGGCCAGGAGCAGCAAAACATCTCAGCCAGGCTGTTGCATGAGTTAAGTTAGGCCCCGTGGAAGTTAGGGTTTAAATCAGGTTTGCAAGTTTTTTAAAGGCCTGCTGAAAAGGGTTCAGCTTTTTGGGTTAGGCCTCTGCTTCTGGGTTCTGGAGTCTGGGTCTAGAGATGGGTTCTAGAGATGGGTTCTTCCTGCAGAGCGCTTCGCTGGTGGATCAGTGATTTGTGAAAGTGTGTGTCTCTGGGTTCTCAACAGTCCCTATTTTCCATTTTCCAAAGGGGTGGGGAGGCTTATTTCCCAATGCCCAACCCTCTAAGGATCTGATAGTTCAGAGAATTCCCCCTCTCCTGATTGGAGAAAGGAACAGTCTGTCATGATGTGTCATCATGTGTCAGAGTGAAACTGTGTTTAGGGTCCAGAAGAAATCCCTCCCCTTTGTTCTTACTTAGAAAAGCTATTTTTCCCAAAAATACACATTTCCAATATGCACAACTTGTTAATAATACATAATTCCATGACAGATTGACTAAGGTACGTTTCTGTCCAAATCTTATCTTCCTACAGGTTTTGGTTCATAAATGACAGTTTTTCACGCTTTTGGGTGGTTACTCAGTGTCAGTTCTGTACCAATTTTTACACATGCATGCACATAACATCTGGGCATATTCCTATAATTTTTCATGTTCCTAACATAATCACAATTGCTAGAATATGAACTTTTTCGTGGTTCAGTCTCTGAATGTCGCACAGATTCCAGATTAGTTTTAAACTGTGAGAGAATTGTTCATGTTAATAATCTCGAAGTTTCATATTTTTGTCAGTTCGGCAGAATATTTTATAAGTCTTTTCCCAAAACATACAGTTACTTTCGTTTCCAATCCACATTTCCAGTCTGGCCCGTCAGAGAGTCACATGGTCTTCTTTCTGCCAGGGCAGTTGGTGTCAGTCAGACCCGAATTAGCATTTTCTATTCAGTTCAAGGAACCCATTGTCTCTTTCCCAGATCAGCAGAGCAACAGGCCAACGTGCCCCTCCTTCCCTTATTAGCATTCAAATGAAATTTCCTGTCCTTTTGGTGGGAAGCATAAAGGTGGTATGTTCTCAGGGGAAGAAAGCCTCTTTGAAGTTTTAGCTGAATCAGGTTACCTTGTGGTCAATTTGACATTGTCCCTTGTGAAACATTACCGTTTCAAATTTAAAATCAGCAAACATATCTTCAAATCCAGTCTTTTTCAACATGAAAATCAATGTGTGGCACCCCATATTGCATTTGATGGAAATCCCTTCTTTGGCATATTTAGCTTTTTAGACACAAGTTTCTCCTGTCAGATTAAGAGATCGCCAGCGTCTGACAGAGGCGGGTAACGATATTGCACCCATTTTTGACAGATTTCTTTCCAACAAGCAATCTTCAATGTGGATTTTCTTCTGATAAGTGTACTTCTGTGGACATTGTGTTCATGTGGATTCTTGAAGTAGAATGATGGTTAACACCCAACAAGGAGGTTGGGTCTTTTGGGTGGTTTGTGAGCCATGATTTTTGCAAATTTGACAACCAGAAAATGGATTTTCACACAGCTCTGTGTTTCTTTTGTAATCAGCCTTGCTCTGTGGGCAGCCAAATGATGGGTTTTGGCAGTGGTCTCCTGTGTTACCACTGACATAGGCGAAAGCGGATGGCGGCCTATTTTTCTGATTTTTACTGCGCATTTCTGGGTGATTTTAGCGAACAGAATGCTTTCAAGTGGCCATTATGATGTTCCTGATGCAAGCAATGTGCAATTATGTTGCAGGGCCTGGACTAGTGGGGAAAAACATCCCACTAGCCCCCCTCTTGCGATTTGGCATTGATCTTCCATCAATGGGAATTCGCAAGACTGGGATGTCAGCCTCATCTCTTCTGATTCTACCAATGGCAAAGTTCATCGTCTTTTCCTCCATCAGGGGTGGATCGATCGGTTCTCCTCGCAAGTCCTGATGTGAGTATTGAGCGATACTCTGGGCCCCTCGGATCTTTCCTCCCGATCCCCGGGTAGTCCTCTTAGGTTAGTCTCCATGGTTTTCAATCCTAGGATGACTAAGCAAAAACATATTCGTAGACATTTCCCCACCACTATTAATATAGTGGGGCGGACACATACAATTGATAATCAGGACACATTTTTATTATTGTATTTTATAGGTTATATATGGAATATTTTAGAGTTGGAATTGTATAGATCGGGAGTGGCCCCCTCTGGGGTGCCAGAAGACTCCTCCAGTTGCTGCAGAGTGTGCCTAGGATGGCAGCACTTTAGTTGGTTAATATGGACCCACTTATCTTCCCCCCCAGCCAAACTACCTTTGGGGATGCAGATTTTGTAGGCGACTGGTGAGATTTTGTCTACAATTTCAAAAGGACCCCTCCAGGTAGGCAAAAATGTGAGTTGTTTGGCCTGGTTCCTTCGAAATTGTATAAGTAGACCCGGTTTCCTACATTGTACTCTTTTCTGGTCGTCTTCAAGTCATAGTGGGTCTTCATGCTGTCGGCTGATCTTTCTAGATTTCGCTGAGCATAGGCAAAAGCATGTTGAAGGTGTTTTCTTAGATTTTCAACATACTCATGAGTTGTGGAGGCATTGATCAATGTCTGCTCTTGGGTTCTGTAGAGCAGATGTTGGGGAAGCACCATCCTGCATCCAGTCATCAGCTCAAATGGTGACATTTTAGTTGCAGATGAAGGGGTAGATCTGATGGCCATTAGGACAAGAGGTAATCGAATATCGAATATCCCAACTTGGCCCAGAATCTGCCACAAACGTTTTTAATATGCTCACAATTGTTTTGTTGTATCTCTCCACTGCACCACTAGAGGCTAGCCGGTAAGCAATGTGTGGCTTCCTTTTAACCCAAAGTATCTCCCACATCTTTGTCATTACTTTGCAGGTGAAATGGCTACCTCTGTCTGACTGGATCCTTTGGGCTAGTCCAAAATGCAAAAAGATGTGGTTGGTCATCAGGGCAGCTGCTGTTTCTGCCTTGCAGTTTGGGTCTGGGAGACATTCCACCCATTTAGTAAAAAAGCATGTCACGGTCAACATGTACTTGTTTCACGGGCCCGATAAATTCGACTTGCAAATCTGACCATGGCAGTGTCATCCCCCTCTTTAGGAGAGGCGCACAGTGTGTGAGGGATGTTGGCTGAAATTGTGCACACACAAGACAACCCTTCAAGTATTGGTCGAGGTCCTGCCCCATGTGTGGCCAGTATGCAACCTCTCTTAAGATTTCAAGTTTTGTATGAAACCCCCTATGACCGGCCGTGGCCGCATCATGGGCATGACTTAACATCAGGCTTCGGAATGAGGTAGGAACCACCCACTGATCATGGCCAGCTAGGGATCTCCTGACCAACAAACCGTCTTGGATTCGGAACATTTTTGGACATTTCATCAACACTCTGAGGTCCTCTTTCCCAATGTAATTGGTATCCGTCAGGGGAAAGTTCTCAGGGTCCTCAATGTGTTGATAAAACTTACCAATTATTGGATCCCCCTTCTGAGCAGTAATTAAATCAGCATCTGGGGTCTCCTTACTCCATTGTGCAGTTGAGAGATCATTGTGAGCATTTGTCTGGGACCTAGTGATAGCAGTGACCTGGATTTCCCTAAACAGGGACTCGATCTCAATTAGATCCCCTTGGATGGCCCGGTTTTGGCCAGCTGATCAGCTAAGTCATTTCCAGTTTTGTCTGGTCCCTCTACTTTGGAATGACCCTTGATCTTTTTCCAGTAGATGTTCATCCCATTCAAGGTGACCAGAACATCAATATTTTGAATGAACTTCCCATGTTTCAATTGTTTGTTATTAGCACATAACATGCCTCTGGTTTTCCAGTTAACCAGGTGCTCCACAAACCTGTTCCGTACATAATCTGAATATGTGACAGTGACCAGTTTGTGGAGTTGATGTTGGACAGCAGTGAGGATGGCTTGATGCACAGACATCAACTCTTCTACTTGACTACTTCGGGGACCAATATTGTAAGCAGCAGAGGGTTCTGGGGTCTCATTCACCCATGCATTCCCTACGCCGGCCACAAGTTCCTTTTCCCCGTTGTTGTCAACATGGTAAGAGCATTCATCCACATAGACAGTGGGCATTTCCTCACACTTGTCTTCTTCAAAGACTTTGTGTGGGGAATTGAGGTATGCCTCCATGTTGTCCTTGATTTTTAGACTCTGGTCCTCGAGACTGTTTTCTCTGGCACAATAATGCACGTCAGCCAGACCTTTGTGCGAGGGGACTCTTCTTGTTTTGGCCATATCTGACCTCCACAGGAAAGCCTTGCATTGACAGAATCCAGGAAGTAATTTGGGAATTACTCACATTTCCGGCCTGGATTCTGTCACTTTGGAGATATTGCAGAGGCTGGTGTGGAGTCTCCACTATGATGTGTTCCCCCTGGATAAACGGGTGGTAATTCTTCTACACCATTGCCAGGAGTGTCTTCTCACAATTGTTGATTTTTTCCTCCTCAGGGGGTAAAGTTTTACTCACATAGGAGATTACTTTATTGACCTTGTCATGCTTTTGGTATAATACTGCAGTCAAGCAGGTATTAGAGAACCCTCTCTCCAAGAAGAACTCCATGTTTCTGACAGGGTAAGCTAGGCAAGGCGCTTGTGAAAGGCTTCTTTTCAGTTGTCTTACTGCCTCGGCTTGTTCTGGACCCCATTCCCACTTGACCCCTCGCTTCAAAAGATGAATCAGGGGTCTTGTGATCTCTGCGTAGCCCTCAATAAACTTCTGCTTTAATTAGTCAGGCAAAGGTGGCTTCTTAGTTCCCGCAGAGTTGTGGGGTCTTTCAATTTCTGGAGTGCTTCCACTTTCTTTTTCTGGGGACAGAGACCCTGAGGAGTAATCTCATGCCCCAAGAAATTGACACGTGTTCTACACCACTGTGCCTTTTGAAAGGAAAGTTTTGCTCCAGCGGCCCTCAACTGTGTCAGAACATAACGGATCTCTGCTATGTGTTCCTCCACAGTTGAGCTTTTGATGAGTACATCATCTACATAGGCCAGGTTACCTCTCTCACCCAGGTTGGGCATGGCCTTATGTAGAAAAATGTTGAATTAATTGCCGGAGTTGATGTACCCGAAGGGAGTCCGGGTCCATGTGTACTTCTGCCCCCCAAAGGTAAAGGCCAGCTTGTATTGGTCCTCCCTACTGACAGGTACAGTCCAGTATCCATTGGTCAGGTCTATTGCAGTGAATACATGTGACCCCTGGATTTGGGCCAGCCCTTGGTCAATGCAGGGAAGAGGCCATCAGGAAGTATGGACCCGTTTGTTGAGCTCCCTAAGGTCGGTGCAGAGTCTCCACTGGCCGTTTGGCTTCAATATCCCCAGCACCGGATTATTGAAGGTGCTGTGGACTGGATGGATTATCCCACGGGACTCAAGGTTCTTAATTATTTCAGTAAGGGACTCCATGGATGCGAGAGGCAAGTGATATTGCTTCACAAACACTGGAATCATACCAGGGTATGTGGGAATTGTTGTTGTGTGGATGTCGGTGCGACTACAGTCATATGAGTCCACCGCAAAGAGATCTTGAAAATCCAAGAAAACTTGTTTCAAATTTTGCTTCTGCTCCAGAGTCTCACCGGCATCAGCTAGGTTGACTCTCTCTTCAACCATCTGCCTGAAGCCTGGAAAGACTTCTGGTTTCGCTATCTCAGTGGCCTCCTCCAGCTTGGTGGAGAAGTCCCTGGTCAAAGTGCTGATTTGGACTGGTGGCTTCAGGTGGGAAAGGCAGCCGTCATGGCACTGGAAAATCTCCTCATCCCTCCTGAAGTCACAAGTCACATCTTCCTTACCATAAGGGCAGGAAGTGTACACCAGGAAGTTCTCCCCATGCCGTGTGAAGATCCTGTCTGGTGTTGTGTTGTCATCACTGTCACTGTCAAAACCTTGGGGATTGGTCCAAACAGTTCATTGCCTAAATCAATGGAAAAATGTCGGTCATCAACCGCCATTCCAATAATGGTGCCTGCGGCTAGAGTGATACTCTTTAAGTCGCTGTTATCCACCTCTATTGGAATGGTGTCATGTTCTATATTGACTAGTGGTGTTGGATTTACCCCCAACCCTTGCTGTTGGAGAGAAGCATTTAGATGAATATAAGCATCAAGGTTTTTCAATTTCTGTCCTCTTTTAACTTTCACTTCCAGGGAGAATTGTCAGGTCCTTTCTGGGATGGTCACTTCCTCTCCAATCTGAATTTCAACTGCATAAGGTAGCAATTGAGCTGACCTAAATGCTTTCTCTGGATCATCAAAGCCCAGGGGATTATCCGCTAATTGGGACCAAGCTTTGAAGTTTATTAAGTCCACACTAATGGCAAAGTGTTTGAGAATGTCACTGCCTAAGTAAAAGGCGGCAGTGACGTCTCGCACAACCTAACAATTATGGACTTTGCTCTTGTTGCTTATGGAGATTTTGAGCATACACCTGCTTGGCAGGAGATGTTTGGAATTGGGTGCGTCCAGATCTATTTCCCATTTGTCTATCAGTTTGAATGTGGGAATGGCTGGATCTTTTGGGAGTTGGCGGAACATGGCTTTGCCTATAAAGATCTTACCGTTGTTCAAACACACTCGGGCGAGAACAGAGTCCTTCCCTTCATTTAACTGAACAGGGATGAACAATTGCTCCCCAATTTGCTGAATATCAGCCAGGCTCTGAGCTGATTTCTCATCTTTCTGGACTATAGGAGTGGGAATGTCTGATTGTGGATTGTTAAAGAATTTTAGAGCGTTTCCGTCCAGTGTGGAATGCCACCTTAAACTGGAAGGAAGGTTGATTTTCAGAAATAGGGAGAACCCCCCATCACCAGTTTGCTGTCCTACTGCTATTACTGTCACGTCTGGAATTTGGTTGTTCTGAAAGTGAAATTCTACTTGGTCAGATTTTTGTTCAACCATGTGGCATGTGCCGTTTAAACTATCATGGTTGACACTCTGTTTTAACTTTATTGGTCAGCTAGTCTGGGTCCAGAGGACCTTGTTTACGCAATCTATAAGGGGTGACAACCTTCGCAGGAGGTCATTCCCTAATAAACAAGGGGTGCCCTCTGGAGTGATGGAGTGACAACTATGACCGGGTGCATCACCTTGTGTCGCCCAATTTTAATGTCCAAATCCGCAGTCCCTTCGATGGGAATTTCCTTCCCATCAAAGTTTTGAAGTTGTCCAGGAAGAGAGGTGTGAGGAATTTGGTAATTCTCCCCCCTTCCTGAATTTAGTTCATCAAAGGCCTTTTTGGACAGAAGGGTAGCTTGGGATCCAGTGTCCACAAGTGCCAAAATTGTACCCTGCCCCTGTATTTGCACCGGGGCATAACATCTTCCCTCCTTCTCCGCAAGGGGGCACAGATAATGCACATTTTTGGACAACTGGTGGGTTCATTTTCTAGTTTTGTACATTGAGAGAGAAGAGATTTGGGCAGAATTCTGTGGGGAGCCTAGGGAATCTGAAAGAAAAAGGTGGCAACTAGAGATGGGAGAAGTTTTGAGTTCCCCTGGTTCTGGTCCGCCCTCCCCCCCCTTTTTGGAGGCAGTCACCAGGATGGGTTTGAACCAGGGGATTTTCATGCTGTTGGTTCTGGGGTTGGAGGATGTGCGGCGCTAGCTCAGTCCCCACATCTACCCAGTCTGGATTTGAATCCTTTGGGACCCATTTTTCCTTGGGAGGAGTTCCCCCATCTCTGAAGGAGAAGATCCTTTTCCCAGGATCCTCTGAGGATCCCTCTCCTTCAAATTGGAAGATCTGTACCTCCTCCACAAAATGGGTCTGTTTGGGTCCTTTGTTTCTCCTACCCCCCTCTGTTCCTGGGATGGCAGACTTTCAGGGGCAGGAGATTTTTGTTCCGGTTCCTTGGTTTCCAGGGGCTTTCTACAAGTGTAGAAGGAAGCTTCCTCCAAGGCTTTACACCCCCCTTCCCCTTGTGCCTCCTCCCTTTAACCGGTGGGTTGTCGGGGTGCTGCCCCCGTCATTGTTCTGGAGCACCAGGTCCAGAGTTTGGGGCATTCTGCACCGTCATGTTCATCTGAGGGTTCTGCTGAGCCCTCAGCATGCGACCCAGATCCTGTGCCATGTTTTGGACCTGGCGCTCTAACTGTGACTCCCGCTCAGGCTGATACAGGGTTCTCATTTCTCCCCTGGGCTGATCCCAGGAAGGGTAGCTATCCTTTCTCTGGTAATACCCCGGTTTGGGAAGATTTGGGTACCCCTCCACCCTTGGCCTCCCCTTTCCCAGATTAGGTTGTCTGGGCTCAGGAAAGTGGGGAACGAAGGATGGATTGTTCTGGGGTTGGAAGTTCTGTGGGTACCTGGGGAAAAAGTTCTGCCCAGGATTTGAGGAATTTCTGCCCTCCTGGGGGAAGTGAGGAGGGAAGTTCCCTGGGCTAGGGGCTGCTTGGTTTTATCCCCCCTTGGGCTGGAGGAGTCCACACATAACCCAGGATGGGTCTGTTCCCCTTGTAGCTGGGATTTACATAGTCAGGGGAGTGAGGGATCCCATTTGTGGGACTACCTCCTTGGCTCCCTCTCTGTGACTGGCCAGAGGCCCTTCTAGGCTTGGAATTATTCTGCTGTGCAGGCGTTTTTTTAGGTCCCCCATCTCAAAATCCAACATGGGGGCAACCTTTACCTCTGCCACCTTAGCAGCAGCAGGCGTGTTGGTTGGTTTGTTTTTTTTTTAGCATTCTTGTTTTCTTTGGGCTTTTGCACCTCATAGATCCGGGTGGCATGTTCAATGACCCAGTCTAGTGATCTTTTCTCATGAAAATATCTCACTAGCTGGGTCATGATGTATTTTGGTAGAGCATGGAAAAAAGTATTGACAAATTCTTTGTTGTCTGTGCTCACTCTTCTGGTAGTCTTTGCAAAGGCACACTTTAACTCCTGCACAAATTCTTGTGGGGCCTGATCCTCCCCACATTGCAAGTTGTAGGCTGCCTTGTGAGCCTCTTGGGGATTTCTCTGAACAGAAAAATGCTTCAAGATGGCCACCCTATATGTGGACCATCTTGAATGATTTTGGTCCTCCAGCCCCGCAAAGAAACTGGAGTGCTCTGGTGAAAAGGTCCATTTCACATTCTGAATGCAGCTACTGCTGTCTTTCAAATGGAAAGTCTCCATCATCTGCTCAAAGAGCTCTAAGTGTTCCCAAACAGAATACTTAGCGTTCCAATAAGGCATGATGACCCTCCTTATTGCCTTCATTTGTTTTAAGGGGTCCTTAAGCAAGACCCTTTTTGCCTTATTGGCCTTCTTGGTTCGGGTAACCCTGGTCCATTCATCCTCTGACTCAGAGGCACTGCTCCGAGAGGTGCCCGTCTGGTCTTCTAGGTTCTCCTGGATTCTGCAAGCCTGGGAATGGCTGGCAGAATGTGGGGACCTAGACTTCTGTGCCCTGGGACGCTCAGAGGAGTCTTCTGATTCCTCCTTGCTCCCAGGATTTGATGGGTACCCCCCCCACTGTCCTAACTGGGCAGAGGTTTTTAGGATGTCCTTAGTGGGCCTACTCTCTCGGAGTTCCCCACTAAATTTCACTGTACCTGGGTACCCATACCCAGATGCCCGCCCATCCATACCTGGGAGGTGCTGGTCTATGAATCCCATACTTCTGACTGAATAGTAATCTGCCATCTCCGTGGCCCTGGGCTCCTGTGCGCCAGTGGACATGGGGGTGGCAGAGTCCAGGGACTGGGAGAGATGAAGTCCTCTGGTACTAGGGTTCCTGAGGTTATATTCAGGTGTTTCCCTTTCCCAGCAAACCTCATCTGTATCAGCCCCTGCTCCCTGTTGCCATGCAAGAACCTGAGCTTTCAGTTCCTCAATCAAGGCCTTACGAGTCTCTATCAGTCTCTCTTGCATGGCTACCTGTCTGTGGAGCCTATAATTGTTCTCACAGAGAGCCTAATCTTCTCTCTGTGCTTCCTGGTTTGTCTTTGAGTACTGGGCCAGTCTTTGCTGCAGGAGGGTTACCTCCTGAGTCCTGTCCCTACTGGTCTGCTCCTTTCTTGCCAGAGCATCTTCCACCCTCCTGGTGTGCTCTAACAATCTATCATACTCTTTTTGGAGGTCACCCAGTCCCTGGAGCGCCAGGTGATTTTCTTCCAGTTTACCTTTTAAGTGACAGACTTCCTGGCCTAAGCTGTCCCTTTCCTGATCAAGAGCCTGCCTCTGTGCCGCCAGGTCGTCCCTCTGCCTTTGAAGGGCACCAGCTTTCTGGCGCTCTTCATCAAACTCTGCCTGGGTATCCAGGTCTTTCAAAATCAATTTATTGCTCTCCTCTTTTTCTCTATCTAATTGGCTTTGCAGGGTGGCTACCTGCTTTGTGCATGCCCTGTTTAAATCTATCTGTTGCTTCAGCTTTTTCTGGCTCTGCAGTAGGGAGTCCAAACTTTCTTGGTACTCCATCTGCAAGGCCAGAATTCTGGTTTCCTGGTCTGCCTTTTCCTGCTGTACGATACCCATGTCCTCTTTTATTTTAACTATATACTGCTTGCTTTCATTTTCTGACCCCTGGCTCCTCTGCAGCCTCTGCTCAGAAGAGTCCAGATCAGATTGGGCCTTTTCTAATGCCATCAGTTGCCTACTTGCCAGATCTTGGCCTTCAGCATATTTGTCCTGTATGGCTCCCATAGATAAATATAGATATGCCGATATCTTGGCAATCTTATTTTGCTCATCCTTGGCTTTAGGGGCCATATACAGTTCACTCAGGGCATCATGTAAGGGACCCTGATCTCTCCAGATATCTAACCCTGTTGCAGTGATCTGTTGTGTGATTGCCTGCAAACACACATTCTGGTCCTGCTCAGTCCATTCACCTCTCACAAATAACTTATGTAAAAGGTGTTCTCTAGCCATCTTAATGTCTACCAATGTCGCCATTTTGGAAATATTAATTTCCTTACTGACTTACAGAAGTTTATTATTTTATTTTTGCAAAACAGACCGTTTCCTTAGAGCGTTCCCTTTTGAGGGGTGCTTTTACAGTGTAACACAGCGTGGTAGCCCAAAAAGGTTTATGTATCCTGTCAGTTAGCACACTGTTTTAAGATGTACAAGTGGTATATCTAATCCAGAAATCCCGCGCACGAGCACCCAATCTGTAAGCGGTTTCAATCCAGCACTCCAACTAAATTAGTGCCTAGTATGGGATGCCCAATGGAAACACTTATTTACATATTGTTATGTCAAAAGTTCTTTTAATTCTGGATGATGTACCCTTATATAACGCCTCTCTCTTTGAATCCCCCCGGTCTTACTGAACCAAGAAGAAGGTTTGTTTTGCAAATTAAAAGATTTATTTGAAGAATTGAGCAATATATAGATTACACTTTTATGAATATGAACAATATCTGAATATCACACTTATGAATATGAACAATGATCAGCAATGGGTAATATTACAATATCAACAATCTCTTTAATCAATTAGGAGTAGGAATACGAAGAATAATATAGCAGAGAATACTTTGTATGGGTTCAAGAAATTGTAATGATAGGAAGGAATGCAACACAGAAATACTTGATATGACTTCAATCAAAGACAATGGGATCACTCTTTCCCCCTGTTACTCACTCCCCCCAAAATGTGGTTGAATAGATGGAATGAGGGCACACAGGTTTCAGGAATAACAATCAACAATTGCAGTTTCAATCTCAACTTCCCCCCAGCAAGCTAAGAGAAAACAGTAATGATTTTAAAACAGGTCAATTGCTTTTAAATGTGGTTGAATTGAATGGGAAAAATGCTAAAAATGATTTTAATTCACTAAATGAGATTCAGAATTAGTGAGAGTTGCTTTGGATTGGTTCAGGTCAACACTAGCAATGATTGTTGAATGGTTAGCAGATGGAAAATGAAATTCAGAAGTTGAAATCAAGAAATAGCTGTTTTTATATGTGGTGAAATTTAGCCAAATGCAAGTTCGCGGCAACTTTTCCGCGTGCGAGAAACTCGGTTAAGGGAAAACTACAAGGAATGTCATTTTGGGTTTGTTTGAAAGCTGAGGATGATAGCTTCTAAATGACATTAAAATGTTGTTCCTAGCACATACGGTTCAAAAGTTACAAAGGTTTTAGTAGAGGTTGAGCTTTCTCAAAAGGAGTCAAGATTTCTAATGAAATTGCGCTTTGAATTACAAACAGGTTGGTTTACACTAACAATTATCACAGGATTAGATGGATGAGAAAGGATTCAGAATGGACAAAAGAGATTTTATAATGCAGTCTGGATAGGTTGGAATGGGTTAGATGGATTACTTTAAACTAAGAGATGAAGATGGACAGTTCTACGCTAAATACTCACAACTCTGGTTTAAAATGGACCCGTCAAAGATCTGGTCAAGGTTTGGACTGGACTTCGTTCGCCACCAGACAGGTCTCAAGCGCTTGGTTCTGCTCTCAGCACTCTGGTCTCGGTGCTGCCTCTTGGACGGGATCTGACGGGTTCTGGGTTACAGCTCTGCTGGACTGATCTGGATATTGGGTTCTTGCACGGGTTCTTGGCCAGGAGCAGCAAAACAGCTCAGTCAGGCTGTTGCATGAGTTAGGTTAGGCCCAGTGGAAGTTAGGGGTTAAATGAGGTTTGCAAGATTTTTAAAGGCCTGCTGAAAGGGTTCAGCTTTTTGGGTTAGGTCTCTGCTTCAGGGTTCTGGAGTCTGGTTCTAGAGATGGGTTCTAGAGATGTCTTGTTCCTGCAGAGCGCTTCGCCGGTGGATCAGTGATGAGTGAAAGTGTGTTTCTCTGGGTCCTCAACAGTCCCTATATATCCATTTTCCAAAGGGGTGGGGAGGCTGATTTCCCAATGCCCAACCCTCTAAGGATCTGATAGGTCAGAGAATTCCCCATCTCCTGATTGGAGAAAGGAACAGTGTGTCATGATGTGTCATCATGTGTCAGAGTGACACTGTGTTCAGGATCCAGAAGAAATCCCTCCCCTTGGTTCTTACTTAGAAATGCAATTTTTCCCAAAAAACACATTTCCAATATGCACAACTTGTTAATAATACATAATTACATGACAGATTGACTAATGTATGTTTCTGTCCAAATCATATCTTCCAATGAGTTTTTGTTCATAAATGACAGTTTTTCGCGCTTTTGGCTGGTTACTCAGTGTCAGTTCTGTACCAATTTTTACACATGCATGCACATACCATCTGGCCATGTTCCTGTAATTTTTCATGTTCATAACATAATCATAATTGCTAGAATATGAACTTTTTTGTGGTTCAGTCCCTGAATGTCGCACAGATTCCAGATTAGTTTTAAACTGTGAATGAATTTTTCATTTGAATAATCTCTATGTTTCATATTTTTGTCAGTTCGGCACAATATTTTATAAGTCTTTTCCCAAAACATACAGTTACTTTAGTTTCCAATCCACATTTCCAGTCTGGCCCACCTCCAAGCTTGGCTGAGTCAGAGAGTCTCATGGTCTTCTTTCTGCCAGGGCAGTTGGTGTCAGTCACACCCGAATTAACATTTTCTATTCAGTTCAAGGAACCCATTGTCTCTTTCCCAGATCAGCAGAGCAACAGGCCAAAGTGCCCCTCCTTCCCTTATTAGCATTCAAATGAAATTTCCTGTGCTTTTGGTGGGAAGCAAAAAGGTGGTATGTTCTCAGGGGAAGAAAGCCTTTTTGAAGTTTTAGCTGAATCAGGTTACCTTGCGGTTAATTTGACATTGTCCCTTGTGAAACATTACAGTTTCAAATTTAAAATCAGCAAACATATCTTCAAATCCAGTCTTTTTCAACATGAAAATCAATGTGTGGCACCCCATATTGCATTTGATGGAAATCCCTTCTTTGGCATATTTAGCTTTTTAGACACAAGTTTCTCCTGTCAGATTTAGAGATCGCTAGCGTCTGACAGAGGCGAGTAACGGTACTGCACCCATTTTTGACAGATTTCTTTCCAGCAAGCAATCTTCAATGTGGATTTTCTTCTGATAAGTGTATTTCTGTGGACATTCTATTTATGTGGATTCTTGAAGTAGAATGATGGTTAACACCCAACAAGGAGGTTGGGTCTTTTGGATGGTTTGTGAGCCATTAGTTTTGCAAATTTGACAACCAAGAAAAACGGATTTCACACAGCTCTGTGTTTCTTTTGCAATCTGCCTTGCTCAGTGGGCAGCCAAATGATGGGTTTTGGCAGTGGTCTCCTGTGTTACCACTGACATAGGCAAAAGTGGATGGCGGCCTAATTTTCAGATTTTTACTGTGCATTTCTGGGTGATTCTAGTGAGCAGAATGCTTTCCAGAGGCCATTCTGATGTTTCTAATGCAAGCAATGCACAGTAATGTTGCAGGGCCAGGACTAGTGGGGAAAAATACCCCACAGTTTCTGTCACATGTCCTGAATAATAAACTGAATAAACTGAGTTATTAAAGTGCTTAAAAGTGTGCTTTTACTGAATTTATTTTGAATGCTCCATGTAAAGTCTGCTACAGTGCATAGAGATCCCTCATGTGTATGTATTTAAATAGAAAACACCCACCTGTACACGTATGATGTTACTAAACACTTAACACACATTCACATCAGCTTTGTAGCTAAAGATCAAAATGTACTCTTAGTTGATTTTCAATTTCTTTTATTTTTTCACATACAATATTTAAAGCTGTATTGTAGCAAACACTACACTTCTAGGGGACTCACTAAGAGTGGAGTGACAAACATAAAGCATTAAGTATTTCTGAATGCTGCATGTTTTACTACCCTGTAGTATTAGAGGTTTTGTTACCAAACCCCATAAAGCCACCTGCTTGGGTGTGGAAATGATTTCCTCTACACAAATGTGTTGACAGACATGGTATTACCCAATGGATTCCAAAGGGAATCAGAAGTGAAGAATACCTGCCGGGTGCTGTGGAATATTTTAATCAGGTTACATCTAGTTTGGGGGATTTTTCAACCCACCCCAAATCAGGAGCGCACAATTTCTATTTATTTAACAAAGTTATTTTTATGAACCTGTGATATGCCTGTTTAACAGTATCGATTCAGCGGTTGCACAGAAGGTCTATTTATTAATGAAATCAAACTAATCAAACCAATTTAAAATGTAAACACATTATTACCACTATCATCCTCTATGAAATGCCAATGGTTATTACAATAATGAATGCTTAATATACTGGTAAATTCAATGGTCAATACTGCATTTAACTTGAACTTGACTCTTGCGATCACCCACATCACATTGTGTATGTTCAGTTTACCCTATGCACACATTCACCATGAGTTGAAAATTGAAGGAGAATTCATGAGAAGGCAGTCTTTTTATACAAAACAAGGCTAAATAAGAACATCCCAGCCTATCTAAATCTCTCTACTTCTTTTGCATTGAAGGTGAACACCTCCCCGTTAATCAATAAACATGTCTGTATATCAAACAGCATTCTAGAAAACTCATTGTAAAGTCAGGCTATTTGACATTCATGCATATAAATTACCTGTAAAAAGAAATATCTACATTTGAACATGTTTGTTTGCTGGATTCCCTTCACTGGTGTATCTATTGCATTATTGTGCAACATATGTACATTTGGCATTTTTCAATTTGATTGTGGCTCCCATTAAAAAGTTTGCCTTTGCACAGAAAAAGAGTCAAGGATCTCCCAATGTAGCCATGATTTGGGTCAATTTTATCAAATCCTAAGTTTTCAAAAACCCTTACACTTCTTAAATATGAAGGATGGACAGTCAATTAACATATCCCCCTTGAGTACCTGAACAAAACATCTATTCCCCTTTAGCGTATACCTCCCTATGTAATTATATTTCCCCTTGACATTAGAGTTACATGTAATTTGTTTTGGCTGTGTCCCAGAGAAGGGGGCACCCTCCCAAGGGCTGGTTTAGCTCTCCCACTCTAGGAACAGTTGGGCGTAAGTCAGTAAGGCGGTCAGATTCTCTCTACAGACTGGTTTCTCTCTTTCTGCATGGGCGTGTCTGTTTCATTATCCACCGAGGAAGGCCTGGGCTTCGATTTAATATAATCCTCTTTCACAATGATCTGCATTTAGCTCAAGATGGGTCCGAAGATCAGCATGTTATTCTAGAATCATTCCTGTTGTTGTCAATTCTTCTTTCTATCCTATTGTTTTAGTCAGTCTCCAATGCAGTCCATCAGTCAGTGATTGTGTTTGGACTTACAGATAAGAAATGTTTCCCTTTGGAGGTGTGTATTGTTTCTCCATTTTGATTGGTTAAGCAACATGATTGGACAGTTTTCCAAAGTGACATCATACTAACCCACCCCTTTCATAATGCATGGACATTATAATGAAGAGGGTAGTCTAACTGGAGTAATTTCTAAACCAAATTCCCTTCCCATTTCATGTGATGTGATCTTGGAGATTTCTACTTTAAATAATTGTGATTTTCTAAAACAATATGTTCCTCACATTACTCTCACAGAGGTGTGTCAAAAGATGTGAGTCTTGTGTTGACACAACATATGATGCATATGTGACAGAATTTTGCTTTTCATTCTCTGATACTTTTATATGAATATTGTATTACCATCTCAAAATATCAGTTTAGCCAGCATGGATGATAGGATATATGAAGGATGATAGGATATATGAATCATTGCTGTGCAATATTTCTGCCAAAAGTATCTACATTAGTCTAATTTGCATAATTAAAGATTTATCAAAAAGGTATCATTTTAAATTCTGCTGATAGAGTTTTTTATTCTGAACATGTTTTTAAAAAACTAAGGTTTTATGAAATGTCTTTCAAAAGACATTCAAGAAAATATGATGCCATATGTAAAATTCAGAGGCAGTTTTTTGCAGGTATTTACCAAAATATTAAATGGCATCAGATGTTCCGGGCCTGAGAGGCTTTAGAGCTGATCGTTTATGACCTAGAGAGGCTTTGTTATCATAACATAACTGTCAGAATTCTATGTGAAATTAGGCTGCTCAATGAAATTTGTTGACACTGTCCCTTGCCCCTAAAGTGATTCTACCATCTGGCCATCACAGATGTCAGACTACAGGTCTCTGTAGGCGTGAAGGGCATCCTGCTTGGAAGACCTAGTTGATGAGCACTTCTGATAATTTGTGCAAAGACCATGGCAGGCCTAGTTCTCAGACTATAGTCCTGTATTGTTAGGGCATTGTTGGTAGGCCCAATGACAAACAGGGTTTTTAACAGGTAGCATTTATTTTCCTACAACATGTTACCAGAACAAAGCAAACATTTGCTCATTTGCTGATCCAGGTGGGGGTGAAAAACTTTACAGTCCAGCTTGAGTTTATACTTTTCTCATGAGAAAGCGATCCACCAGCCATGCTGCTGTTCTGTTGCTGGGGATATTGTCATCTTACTCTCTAGCCCATGTTGCTGTTTTATTCACAAATATAACATTTTGAGTAATTTTTGTATTCCGCCTTTCCACAATGTAATTGTCGCCTTAAGAGGTGGCAACATAATAACATTTTTGCAATTAGCTGCTGTCAAAGATATATACTTCAAGTCTATGTAGGTTTTTATTTTATCATGCTGTTTCTCAGTCCTCCAAAGAAGAAAACAGACACAATGCAGGCCCAAATTTGTTTGTCACTTTTCTATAACGTGCTGTGTTTTTTTTTTTTAATCCCAGATTTGACTATTCTTCCTTTAATAAAGGTTGCTGGAAACTTTCATTTAACTGCAAAGTCATATTTTCTTCACATTGCCTCATTACGAGTTTGCTGATCTGCCTAGCGCAGCGGGCACGGTAGGCAGACTGTTCACAGAAGCGCTGGCACCATTAATAACGGTGCTTGTGCTTCTGAGTCCCCAATCCCATACAGTACTATGGGATTCTATGGGAATGGGGACTACCAATTATCAGCGCCTGACTTCACGGGCCAGCAGACTTGTAATCTCCCAGTGGCAGCAGGAAGTCAGGCATTGATAAAACTTTACTAATCTGGCAGCAACCTGCCAGTAGCACCGGCAGGGTAAATGCCAGATTCGTAATGAGGCCCAATTGTCTTGGACAAAAACATGTTTTTTGTAGCTGGCTACTGACATCACAACATTTCCTTGCATGTGTTCCTATGAAATGCTGTGTGAATTCTGCAGTTCGTATATTTATTTTTAAATGTTATGTTATCATTTGCATCCTTTCCTTTTTTATAGATTTCCCTACATGCCAAATGACATTAAATCATGCAAACCCTGGCTGTTACTGCATCCTTAATGCTTGCAGTAATGTTAATCAAGTTTCGTGGTATTACTGTTAATATGGCACAAAGTCATGGGGCATGTTTTAAAACATGTTTTGTGCTGACAAAGTAACAGAGTGAAAGAGACCAAAACAATTGTAGAGAGTTAATCTCAGCCCATGCAATCCCAGTGCCTATTTCAGGCATTGCAGTGAATCATTGCACCGCTGCATAGACACAAAGACATGCTCCAAACTCTGCAGACAAGAGTGGTCCTCGATTTCTGTGCTGTCACATAGTTTCCCCAGGTCCTTTGAGCCTTTGACTGCATGTATGCCACACTGCAACCCTATAGAAAGACAGAACACATATACCGGAAAAAGGATAATTGGCATTCCAGTAGTGTGCAGGTCATCTGTAATGTAAATGGCTAATGCATGTGAATGACGGTTTCCATGATGCACAAATTACAGCTAAATCCTACTAATTTCCGTATCTATCAAGCTCTGGCATCTGGAACCTCCAGCAACATGTGGCTCCTTCCTAAGTATCATCGATCACACATATACAGCCACACACACAAACAACAATAGGCAAACGATAGACGCACAACAAATGCAAACTAAACAATTTATACCATTTACCTATTGGCAGGGGACAATACCTACCCACTGTTACCATTCCTGTAAATCCAGGAAAGGCCCACTACAATGCACTACACTTTGCCACTAGGTGCATAGTTGAACATACATTCTGAATGCTCAAGTCCCAGTTCCACTCCCTTGATCACCCGAGTGGTGTATTCATATATAGATTGCCATTGGTTTGCAAAATCATACTGGCATCTTGTGACCTGCATAAGATTGCTACATGCTGTGGGGAAAAGGGTGCAAGGAAAGACCACCCGCAACCTTGAGGTGCACATGTTTTTTTGCATGAACCACATTCTGTGTCATTGACACACTACAAACCCACATCCCTGACAGTTTTGAACGGTGAAAGAGGGCGAGTCCTGTCTGCTCAAACATAACACCCTGAGAATGCCTGTCTCAAAGTGACAATGAGTGGGTCCAAACAGAAACAACACACTAAGTCCATGAACGTCAACATGCTGCAAGCATACATAAAGACACCACAGACACCCATAACATATGCCTTACAACATCACTTCTCAGAAACAATGTATGGCCTAGCAGAGGTGTTGTCACTTGCACATATGGCCTTCTGTAAGGCCTGCTTTGCCAATCATGCACAAACAATATTCCCTGATGTTCGTCCTCAGACATCATTCCAACTTGTTTAAAACATTCATTCTGCTTCTCCCTCTCTTTAGTTATTACATATTACAATAGCAGTCAATGGGTGAGGCAGTACTTTCTTGCTGCATGAGACCCACTTGGGGAGCAGATCACACCTTGTACATATGCATATCCCTGAAAGCCCCTCCCTACCTTGGGAAGGACAGCCCTTACTGTCTGGATAAGCAAACATGGCTGTTCATGTCCTGGTTCCATCCTTTAGCTGTGTTGCAAAACTTTGTAGGGACATTGGCCAGAGACTCTTCCCTAGCAAGGAGCCAGAGAGACTACAAAGTCGAAAATTCAGGGTCTTTGACCTGTGCATCCTCTCTCCCTGCAAAATCCCACTTTCAATGCTCTTTGCTCATCGTGAAGACCCTCCTGGAGGCTAGTAACATCACTCTGATACAAATCTCCTGGTGCCTCTTCTAAACCTGAAAAGTTGCGGCCGTTGGAGGCAGAGGGAATTTCATTTTGGCTCGGTTGACAATGGTTTTGGGACTTCGGAAGACTAAAGGGTAGACCACAAGTAGGAAAGAACAGTGAATTAGGTTGCTGACCTGCCTGATGAATGTCTGTCAAATGCCTCCTTGCCCAGCCCAAGACGGTCTCTGTCCCTTCACAGACAGAGACCGTAAGCAGCAACTGAGTGCAGCACCTGCAGCACCTGAGCATGATAGAGTGATGCTTGAGGTGCCCCTCAGACTGCCAATCATCTTACTAAGAAAGGAGTGACTGTTGGGCCATATTTCAAGTAGTCCTTTCTGAAAGCCAAACGTTCCTGACTCATGTTTAGCATGCAGTTTGTGATAATTGAGTGGAGTTTCTGGAGTGGATTGCCTACTCCCCCTCATCTGCCAACTTGTATATGCTTGATTTGAGGCTGTTGATGGGAGTGAAGGGAAAGTAGGTTGTATTGGCTTGTAAGGTCTACTCCACCTGTCCCCTGACTAACCACTGCCCTCATAGATCGTCTACTTCGTTACACTACACACACAAAATGGCTATCACAGGCCTAGCCATTGGCACATCAACAATAAAAAAACATTTCTAAACTCTCCTCTTCAGTCCGATCAATCGGTCCCACTTAAAAAGAAAACCAGGCCCAAAGCACACTAGTCTACCAGATCTCAGTCTCTATGACTAATGTGCTCCCAAGTGACCAAGTGAGTGTGTTCACAAAAACTATAGAATGCACATTTGCACAGACGAATCAGGTACTTCTGACCTACACCCATCAAGACCACAGGAATTGCAACTGCCTCTCCCACTGTCCCACTAATGTCCACCCCCATTGTTCATGTAGAGCCAAGTCCAGTGAGGTAACAAATAGCGGCTGAAGGGGGCTATATAAGACATCTTACAATATTGTCACCACATGCTCATGTGGCATGCTTTGAGGGCAGTGTGGTGTATTTACACAATAATGTGTGCAGCAACTGCACTGATGAGTCAAGGAAAGAGATTGGGCCTCATTACGAGCATGGCGGTAGCCGTGCCTGTATGGCAGGCACGGCTACCGCCATGCCCGCTACCGGCACCGCCTCCCGCAATTGGCCAATAACCGGCCCATTACGAGATGAGTGGGCCAGTAATTGCCCATTCGCGGAAGGTGGTATTGCCTGGCTCCCGATCCCCCATGCTGCCCCATAGGGCAGAATGGGGGTGGGGAGCATGGATGTACTGGCACCGTTAATAACGGTGCCGGCCACATTACGAGTTATGCATGCGGGTGCCGGACATCCTGCCAGGTAAGACATGGCGGGCTGTCAGGAACCCGCAAGCAGAACTCATAATGCGGCGGCCCGGTATGAACAGTGCCGGTGCCTTACTGGCACCGTTCATACCACGGCCGCCAATCTCATAATGAGGCCCATTGTCTCGATGTATATTGCATGTCATGGCATATCATTTACTGTGCATGTATGCTGCATATAGTGCCCTGACATATAGCATACAGCTGGGTTCCGCAAAAACACTCTAGCTATCCCATAGTTCCTATCTTCTTTAACATAGTCCTTGCCTCTTCATCCTGTCTTTAGTTTCAAATGTGAATACAATACAATACACGTTTCTGCATGCAGGATAGTGCCTAAGCTACCAGTACATCTACGACTAAATATGTGTTATCAAACATGTTACTTGTATGGTGGCTCATTGTCATACTACAAGAATAGTAAGGGAACATAGGTCTAGTGGCAAAGTAGTCAAAATGTGGAAGTAAGCTCTGTCTGCTGTCCAACGTGTAGGTCCATGTAACTCCAAAAACACCTATGTGCTTGTGCTGTGCTTCAGTTATATTGACATGATGTGGTTTGATGCTAAAAAAACTGTAGTCTTGAAGGGCATGCCCTTTCACCATCTTCTCACCGTACACCCATGTGGTGCAACATGATGCATAATATTTTCGTGAAGGATGCTGGCTATGGAGTGCTGTGTTTATGAGGTGGGAAATTAGTTATGGCTGGCTTGCATCTTGCAACATTATATTTGGACTCCTAGGCATGTGTATATACATTCTTATTGAAATTAATGTCTCTTTTCCTCTTGTCCAGTGTCTCAAGCAGCTGCCACTAAAGAGTGAATACACTCCAGAGGAGGAGATGGATGTTAGGCAGAATCATATGCAGTACCCTTTGGGAACACCACACACAATTAAGACTATAAGTGACAGTACAAATTCACCTTTGGTACAAGCCTGGACTACACAGTGAAGTGGTAGCGATGGCTGAGCAGCCAGACTTATCTCAAGAGTAAAGTGAACCGTATCAGAAGTTACATCAATTGCTATGGTTCAAACAAACACTAACTCAAGTTTTCTGAGTAAAAGAATATACATTTATTTACACAATCATTTGTAAAACAGATCACTAAATTCAAGCAGCAGAAAATCACAATCTTAATACACTACACACCACCCAATGAATTCTGAACAAGTTAAGCTCAAAATGAAGTGTGAGCAAAATGGCAGTCCAGCAATTTAAAAAGGGAGGGAAACACAAGGTTATTCAAAATCAAGCAGCACCAACAAGTAAGTAGTCAGTGCAATATAGAAAAGGCTTGCTACAATGAGGATTCAAATCAATAGGCTTGGCCCAATGTTAATGGTTCAGAGTCTTTGCAGAGGATCACACAGTTCAGAGTAGTTTGCGGTTAAGTCTTTGCCAAGAGTTTGAAACAAAGTTGGTTGGAAGAAAAGTTACTTAAAAGAGTAGAGAAGGACAAGCCCTCGGATTGGCAAAATATTTAAAACACTTTCACTGCGGTCGGACGGAATGAACGAACGAGCGGGTTTGAACAGTACCTTAATAGAAGAAGAATGCTCTAGCTGAGGCAGAAGTTCCTGGCAGATCGTGCAGGTTTATGGTTCTTGAAGCAACTGCCGGACTGACACAAAGGAGGAAGACTGGAGGGTCCTGCACTACCCAGGGAAGAAACCAGCAGCAGAGCAAAGCGACGAATAAAAGGCGCGCTCCTTAAAACCCAAACAGGGTCCGGTCCTCCTGGCTATCCAGTTCACTGCAGCGATGCACAGCAAATTCGACCAGGGGAGGGAGGCCTTGCATGGTGTTTGGCGAAATGGTTGGTCCCACCAGCTCAAGGGAAGAAGATTCCTTGCAGATCTTCTCTGTCATCGAAGTGTAGGATATTCAGACCCGCAGCAGGGCTTCACCGGGAGGTTCAGTAGTTGCAGTAGTCCTCTTCCTTCAGCTTCTCTTCGGTTCTCTCGATACAGTGGTGACTCTGCCTTCCAAGTCCCAGAGACCTGCTTTTTATGCAGTTTTCCCCCATTCACACAGCCTGGCTGTCAATCACACAGCAGGGTGGCTGTCCTGGCGGGACAGTCCCCTAGCCAATCAAACAGGAGTGCGACTGGGTCTCCAAGGAGACTCTGTGCAGGGGGCCTAAAACCCCTCCCTCACATTCAGCCCATCCAGACTCTCAGGCGCCTAAGGAGGGCTTCTGAGCAGAAGCCCGCCAAAGGACGGCGAACAAAGGAACTAAACCTGGTTTGGCGCGTAGAATAAAACACGAGAAAGACCTTTACAAAAAGAAAAGGCGAATAAACCCAGCCGGAACCACATAAAATTACAAGGTGTCCAGCGGATCAAAGTTCGAGGCTACTAACTTAGCGTAAAACAGTACCAAGGCTATTTTCATAGTCCACGGTAGGGAAAAAATTGTAGATACCACTGCCACCAGCCAAATCTTAAACAAAGGGGACCAGAATAATGTTCTGTGAGAAACAGACAAAAAGGGTTAACTATTAACCCTTTCCAGTACTCTATGGAAGATAGTTTGTACTGGCTCTGTGAATTTAAAAAGACTAAATAAAGTCAATGGCAACTCTATGTGCTCTGGGAGACAGTACTCAGTCCCAGAAAAAGGAGTTTAAAGTGGCAAGTCTGAAAAAGACAACCCTGTGTCACTGCACTAAAGGTGCTGTGTGACGCACAGTAAAAAGATGATGCCTATGGAGTAGGTGAGACTCCACAGTCTATGAACACAAAAATGTAAAACACACAGCAAAAACACATTTAAGAGTGGGAAAAAAGGCTCACACTCTTTCCAGCTGAAAAAGATAAATCCTAGAAATCCAGCAAAGCTGCTGAGGGACTCAGTAGGTAAGGGAAATTAGCCATTCTGGAGAATTCTCCCTAACAATGGATGCAAGAGACATCACCACCAGATAGCACAGTGGACCCCATGCATGCTGCATGTCATCTATCTCCTTGGAGGGGTATGTACCTGTAGGCATGGTGTGCTCTGGTAGCACTGATGCTGAGAGGAGGAGCAGGGTGAGGTTGCTGTGGTGCATACCTCAGCAGCAGAGCAACAGGGAAATCTTTCCCACTGGACTGGGGAGCTACCAAGACTGTAGTCCTCAGTTGGGGTGTCAGGGATGGGTGTGGAGGGGTAGGAGGAATACCTGGAGGGTTTGCCATTGGTATCAGGGGGGGTTTCATAGGGGGTGCATCGGCTGAAAACCTGTGGGGGAGACAGGAGGCTAAGCAGAACACGAGGCATCTGCACATCCTCCTGTCTCAGGCCCATCTGCTGTAGCACTACATACCTTCTCTGACACAACCCCCTAGACAATGGTGGTAGCTATTTTGTGATGCACCAGTGCTCTCTGTGATGCAGTGGTGTCCCCAAAATAGCATGGTGCACTGCTTCAAAGAGAGGTGCTCACACTCTTCACCTATCTGGCAGATACACTGTGCAGGCATGGCCTCTTCGGCCAGACCGTGTGGTGGCCACTGGAGAGTGCAAGCATGGGTTCATCTCTTTCCAGTCTGTGGTCTTTACAGAGAGAGAAACAGCACCAGAGAAGGATTGCTGAGCAGGAGGATTTGTTGCAGCAGACAAGATGGGACTTCGTCATCAAGGCAGCAAATAGGAGGAGGGTAACAGATTTGGTACATCACCCAAGCAAGGCAGGAGACCAGGCTAAGGGTGAGGACACAGGTGGCAGTTGTGTTGCCTGGCTCTGGGAGGTCAGTGTAGATGGACAGTTAGCTTTGGCCTTAGCCTGGGAATTGGTGGAATGGAGGAGGGCATGGACCAGTGATTGGTGTATATGTTTCTGGGCTTTATGTATTATTTGGGATGGTAAGGCATAGGTTTCCTTTGATATTTTCCATTTGCTTTTGTATACATGTTCTTGTTTGTCATATTGTGTGTGCTTTTAATACTTTCCTCTGTTTTCTATTTCAATCATACGTGTTTCTTTGTTATTGTAGCATGTGGTGTACGTGCTGACTTGCTGTTGTATGTGTGTATGTAGTTTCGTGTGCATTCCACCATCTGTTTTGCACATTATCTACATATTCTAGGATATGGAGTATACCTGACACAAGGTCAGAGGCAATACTCTGTGCGTCATTCCAGTAATGGACTTTCTGCAGGACATGTGCCCATGCCTCATGGCACTGTGTAGGTATGCATCAGTGTATCATTGCAACTTTTAGTAGATGTTCATTTAGTAGTGTTTGCAGGTGATGTGTTTACAGTTGTCACATTTTTGAGTGTCTTGCAAATAAATATATTTTGCATCTTTCAATGTTTGGTAGCCATGCAGGCAGTTTATTTCTGTAAGGGGTGGGTTGGTTGAGGAGGTGATGTGGGCTGTGTGAAGGTTGGCCCTTTCTTCGTTTAGATATCATGTGTGTTTCTTTATTATGGTGCTTGATTCTGGAAGGTGCAGTGCACTTATTTGTTCACATGAGGATGTGCACATGGATGGGAACAGTTGGCAGGGGTCATTGCAAGAGTGCGGGGAAGTAACCATGGAGGCATGAACATTATGCTGCAAGGAATGTGCGTGCAACCAGGTGCAGTAGCACAGGCTTACGAAGGTTCTACGTCATATTTGGTGGAGAGTGGGGGGGGGGGTCGTGGATGTAGGTGTTGTGAATGAGCCATTTATTGGGGATGAAGGTTTTGGGGTCATTACTGAGAGTTGGTAGTTTGTTTGTTTGTTTGTTTATTTATTTGGTAATGCGCACCGAACCTTTAGGTAGCTGGGCGCAGCGGAACAAGAATACGTACAGCTTAGTGTGGTGGTGAGTCAGGTGTCGATGGAGTTGCAGGGTCTGTGTTCCTTTCCTTTCCTTCCATCCCATCACGGCACAGTGGCAGTCTGCACGTGTCCGTGCATCCGCACGATTGTAGGGATGAAACTATGCATGTGTTATTAGAGAGGGGGCTTTGGGACTTGACTGAGACAGCCGTGTAGATGGTGAATGCAATGTTGTGGCTGTCCTGTGCTTAACGTGTACACAATTATGTTTGATAAGAGTTGTTAAGAAATGTCAGGCTAAGCAGTCATTTTATGCACAATGGTGCATTATGTATGATTACTTTCTGGTGTGTAATGGTGGTGTCCATAAGCGCCTAGAAGGGCATGAAGGGAATTAATGTGAAAGGAGTGTACATCTTAGGCAGCAGGTGTTCTTAATTTTCCTCGAATGAAGGAATTGTGTTTCATTAAGTGTGCATATTGCTAGTGATTTGTTCTGGATTTATTGCTGTTTGAGGAAGTGGTGCCTCTCATTGTGAAAGACATCTAACATTGCAGTGGGGACAACTCGTGAAAGTTGTTGTAGTTTAAGTGAACTGTGCCACAACAACCTATTGCTGCCATGCCCCTTCCTTTCCAACTCTCAACAGAAGGACAAACCTGCACAGTTCCTGAGAGGGACACAATTTGACGTAGGCTTGCGGGGCCATAAAGCTATGCGACAATAGGTTAATAAAGGGCAGGAAACTGCCAAGTGAAGAAAGGTGCGTATATTTACTGCTCCAGTCCCACTTGGCCAACTTAACACTTGACATCCTAATCAAAGCCTATAAGTTATCTTTCCATTGTGGTCTCCATCCCACTGTGGTAAAGCTTGATAGGCTCAAAGCTGTCAAGGAGACAAAAGTCTCCATAGATGGCAACTGTCCCAGCAGGGTAAGGATGGGACAAATCGGTGACTTCCGGGCCTTTAGCAGTAGCAGGTTTCTTATTTTACATACCATTGATGCCGAAGACATAAGGCCTAAATCTAATCGAATGATTTCAATTTGCACAATGGGACCAAGGCCAAGCATTTTCCTCCAAAGTGTTCCCTCTAGAACATTAAGCCAGGAGAGATCCTTCATAGTGACAGCATCAAGCCCATACAGTAAGGATGTACAAATGCATTGTTTATACAGCGTCAGTATCCCATGAAAGCTAATGCCAGGTGACACCTTCACACATTTGTGTAACATAATTAGTTTTGCCATAGCCTTCATTTTCCTTTCCTCCACCAGTACAGCATAATAGGGCTTGATAGTGAATTCAACACCCAGGAATTTATAATGATCACCTTGCTCTATGATTTTCCCGTTGATAACTAGAGTCGGTGCCTTGACCCGTTTATTGGAGAACAACATGACTGTTTTTTTCATAATTTAATTTTAGGTCGTGTTCGTTAGCAAAATGTAATAATGTCTCCATCGATCTTTTATAGGTCGGCAAAGGTATGATAGAAAAAAATGAGATAATCGGCATACGATAGACAATTTATTGTTTCCCCAATATTGTCGGTGGGTAGTTTTGGGCATTCTCAAGCGTGCATGGTAGTTTGGCTAAATAGATGTTAAAAAGGAGGGGAGCCAATGAGAATCCCTGTTTAACTCCTCGGTTGGATTTAATTGGTGCCGTTACCATGCCCCTACTATCAAGTCTCACCTGTACCAAAGTATTTTCATGTAGACCTATAGTTGCCATCAATAGATCCAACAGGCAACCTAATTGGTTCGTTTTGTACCATAGTTTTCTCCTATTGACTGTGTCAAGGCAGCCCGGAAATCTATCATAACAACATATAATCCAGTCTGCCCCTTACTCTGTGCCCTTCTAATCAGGTAGTCAAGTAAACATGCACAATGGATGTTCCCGAACCTGATCTAAATCCCATTTCAAGATCACTCAGGAGGCTTATTGACTGCACCCAATCGGAGAGTTTATCAAGCAGTAGTTACGCAAAGATGTTTCCTGTTGAATCCAACATTGCCAAAAGTCTAAAATTAGTGGGACATGATTGAGGCACCTTTTTATGGATAGGCACCATTATTGTTCGACGACATGATTCGGGTATCAATCCCTCCTCCACGACCTTCTTAAACAGTAGGTATATAAGGTCTCCCCAATATACTATGTTCTATTTTATTATTAAATTGGGGATTCTCTTTGGGCCGGGTGCTCTAGAGTCTTTTAATGTGGCTAATTTTAGCATAATATCAGCATGAATAAAGTTCAATTCAAACTTCTTCCAGGGCCAAAAAGATCCATCATCTGTATAGTGTGGATCATAGAATGCCTCAGGCACATGTCTAATCTACTCCTGCTCACAGATCTCACCATTAGGAGAATGAGTATTGAAAGAGCTCAGCAGCTTCCACAGTTTTCTGGAATCTTTTACCTTAGATATGCTTACCAGGTATTGCCATTGGGCAGTTTTGCCCAATGAGACCCAGTCACGCACCCACTTGCGGTATCCATTTTTAGCCAGTTGTTTAGTGGCTAGTAGCTCCTCTGTGGTGCTACGGGTCTTCCCAATTATGTGTCACTCCCTTCTAAGGGCCCTCTTAGCTTCACAAATAGCTTTGTCATACCATTACTTTTTAATGGCATGATTTACCAATTTGTGCTGTCCTTTATCAACCTCTCGTTGAGAAGTGTAGTCTTTAAGCCTCTTCTCAGTCTCTGCTGCAGTGGTTAAAGTTCCAAAAACTGGCCAATTGTCTGCTTGTTTAGAAAAGAAAGTAACGCCCGTCTTTAAACTCTTCTCCATCCAACGGATCCTGTTGCCCCCTTGATTAATATCTAATTCACCTGCCACGACAGCTTGGTGAGTCTCATTGGGAAGCTGAACCTTCAAAGTGAGGGTGGCATGATCACTGTAATTTGCTTCCCGAATTTTCTGTTTCCTAACTTCTGAACTGCCACAGAGTTGCAGAGGAAATAGTCAAGCGTCGAGCGCTTTGTTCCCATTATCCATGTTGTTTTACCTGGGACATCCCCCTCTGTTCTTCCATTGTTATGTCATTTTACAGAGCCTGTTCTCTGAATCAGCCTATGTCCTCCTTATGCTCCCACCACATATCTTTCAGGTTCTGTGCTAGCAATCAGGATCTGCTTGGGTTACATGTTGAATTTTGTGGATGGGGTCTGCCTCTGGGCACTTTGACCCCTGGTTCTGCCCACTTCAATGTCTGTTTCTCCAGCTCACAGGGGCAACAGTAGGGGTGAATAGAATACTTGTCAGTTATGTTAATGCACCAGCCTCTGAGTGAGTAGGGGAGTTTCAGCGCAGCCCCTTCATTGAGTGTGATTTTCCAGTGGCCATTGTTCATTGGTCATAGACCATAGTGGGGGTGTTTGTCTAAAGACACAGGCGTGTGACTCATCATTGTATGGGCACTGCTTCCATTGTGTAGTGGGTGTAATAATTTCCTTCCGTTGCAAGTACCCGTCCAATATTTGGATCATTGGTATACTTCATGGAGTGAGTACTGTTACGTGGAGGTAATGCTGTGATTATTTACCGCTACTCTTCATTACGCATAATCACATTGTTGCTCATCACAGTAATGAACTCTCATCTCCATCACATGTGGTAAGTTTGTCCAAGTTACTTTATATTTAGAAGTGGATAATGGGATTGGTCAGGTGCTTTATAATAATAAATAATAATAATAATTTGGTATTTATATAGCGCTACGAACCCTCAGGTATCTGAGCGCTGCTTATTATTACCCACGGTGTGTGGTGCTCATTTATCGACCTCGGAAGGATGAAAGGCTGAGTATGGCCCCGCCGGGATTCAAACCTGCGTTAATAGCAGGCTCTGCACGGATGTCAAAGCGAGCACTCTACTCGCTGTGCCACTTGACCGGCTAATATAACGCCGGCTTTGAGGGGCAGGGGAAAAAATAAGCGGAATTTAAGTTTTTGAAGGCAGAGTGCCTTCATAGAATATATACTGTGAGGAGGATGAGTAGGATTAGGCGCCATAAGGATTACTGGTATGTAATCCGAGCATTCATTGAGGCGTTCTGTATGATTGCGCCACACAATCACTGTAATCGCCTGTTTAGAGATTCCCTTTGTGGTGCAATGTTGCTCCATGGAGAAATCTGGCTCTGCACTGCAGGCGTGTTGTGGGCGTGTAAGGCAAAGGCCCTAGTGTGTTACCTTTGCGCAATTGGATTAAGCGTGGAATTTGTTCCGTGAATCATCTCAGTGCGCTGTAGTTTTGCGCAGAGCCTTTTTAGCGGTGGTGGCAAGGCTTTGCGCTTTTTATGAAAATGCAGGTCCACGATGTCAGTCCTCCATTTGTGGGACATTTTGGTGTGTTGTCCTACTCTCAAAAGATAGGCAAATTTAGGTGATTTCAAGTGTAAAATGTTATTGTATTTTTTTCAAACTCCATTTTAGTTTTCTGGCCTCTCTTAGTTCAGGTGGAATTCAAAGTGCTCTGGGCATTTTACTTGGAACAAGCGTTGTATTGGTTACAAAAGACCACGAGCATTGATAAGCATTTTGGCAAGTTCAGGCGGGGTTTCACTAATTGCCCCTCTTTGATTCCATGTGCCTGCGTGCGTTGCTGTATCTGTTCGGCGTTCTTTCACCTGGCTTTGAAAGATCCCCATTAATTCTTTGGAAAGTCTGTTTTGATCCTGGCGGGATCGTTTCGTTGCTCTCCTGTGCCACTGTTCCCCTTCACCCAACCGCATGCACAGACTCTCCTCGGACACCCGCGGTGAGATAAAACTGTAACAAAAGGCTTTAAAATTATCCGAGATCTGAGCCTGCGCCTTCACATTGCATTGGTTTATGGGGATTTGTGACTGTGACACCACGCTGTTGCCACTAAGAACATTTCCAAGAAAGGACTACAGCGTTAACAAAAAAGGGCAGAGGTCAACTGGCTTGCTCTATCAAGACTAAGCCCCTGTTAGGTCTATACACGTTCTTATCCACATACCTATAGTTTAATTGCATTAGGAAAGAAGCATTTGCAATAGCAATACAAGGGCAGGCCAATGAGGGCACTCAGAAACGTGCATTCATGCAACACCTACACCTCCCCCTCTCTCTCTCTCTGTCTCATTCTCACTTTCTGTCTTTCGATCTCTTTCGTTGCAGTCCCACTACTCGAAAAATCAAATTAATGCCATATATGAGATAATTTGCATTCTTTAGATGCTGTATCCAGAACACAATCATGACACATAATACTGCAGTGCAGATGTGTCTACACAAAGGCATGGATTCCTATTGGAATGCACCCAGGTTGCTGCTGTTCTAGAACATTAATGGAATGATTTTCTTGAATCTTGAATTTATATTACGTTAAAAGGGGAAATCCAATACAAATAAATAAACATTCTCTTTTCTGTTCCCACACTACCAGAAAGTAGCTTTGGCGGTAAACCCGGCAAGGCTAACCCCAAACTCGCATCCGGGTCTGGCACCCCGCGAATGGGCAATTATCGGGTTATTCTGGCCCTTACGGCCTTTCGCGGGCACCGGAACCAGTACATCCCTATTCCCCTTTGAGCCCCATAGGCCCAATGAGAATGGTGCCGAATTACAACGGTGCTGGTGCATCCGACTTGCTGTGCTCGCGGGTGTCTGTCAGCCCGCCAGGTCAGACCTGGCGGGCTGACAGGCACCCGCGAGCTCAGCTCGTAGTATGGCGGTCTGGTAGCAACAGCGCCGGCAGCACTACCAGCGCCGTTGTTACTGTACCGCCATACTTATAATGAGGCCCAATGTGTTCTTGCATTTGCTGGATTTCCAGGAGCCTGGTATGTTGTTCCTGTTCTCCCCAAGCCTGCCTGTCCAACGTCTACTGAACTACCAATTCCAAACCTGCTATTAAGGCCTTTGGTGGGCTGAGCAGTGAGACAAAAGACACAATGCCCTCATTACAAGTTTTGCGGTGCAGGAAAAGTGGGGCTAAAAGTGGCAGTAATTCCACAACTGACACTTTTCCCACACTGCAAAACTACAAGTTTGCCGGTGGGGGTTCACTGACATATCTCCAGCCAAGAGCTGGAGGTAAATCAGGCTCGCAATAGTAAAAAACAGCAAGTATTCCCGAACTGGTACTACTGGTGCCGGCAATACCTGCAATTCCTACCACAGAGTCCTATGGGAATCTATGGTATGGATAATAACCACCGTTGCCGGCACCTGGAATATCCCGGTATTACTGTGATATCAGGCGCAGTAATGATAGGTCTGGTTCCTGGTAAAGCAAAATCATAATGAGAACCTGAGTTTTATCACTGTGTATTCAATATAATATAGTGTTGAATAAACAGTTCACTGACCTAAGGGTATACAGGCTGCAAAATGTGACCGTGACACTCAGGATTGGCAAGAAAGACTTTGCTTAGGCCAAGTCAGGAATTGTGTGTTTGTGGAGGGCTGGCCTCCACAATGCAATCTGTGTGTGTGTGTGGGTGTGTGTGTGTGTGCTTCCCAACATATGTGCATCCTGCTAACTGTAGAGATTGGGCCTAAACTGAGCCAGCTACTTGCTATGCATTAGTTCCCAGCAGGCCTCTCTTGCAAGTGCCAAAGCTACTACATAGGACCTGCAGGTCTAGTAAACTGACTCCCTGGTCCCTGGAGGTGAACCTATGGGAAAGGCCTGGTGGCGTGATCGCTACATGCTCCGGTAAGAATGGTAACATGCAAACAGAAGGCAGAGCCACCTTTCTAGGGGTTTGATTATGCCATAGTACTTTCATTTCTCCCATGAAACACTTTTGTATAGGTGAATAATAAAAAACAAATCAATCAATCAATCAATCAAAACTTGCACCGATATGCCAAGGCCTGAAACATCAAGACCAATAGCGGGTCCAGCAGGCCAAGATGGCCCACTTCACAAGGACCCACTTCTAAGGCTTCTGTCTGAGCTTGCCCGAGCGTGACCAAGCTCGGAAGCGCTGCATCACCAGAGTAGTCTGCATCTGCATGTGAAGACCGGGCTTCTTCAATATGCACCGCTAAGCCCATTTCCGCCGCAGTCACCATCCCCTCGTATTTCCACTCTGGCACACAGAGGGTGCACAACGCTCTACACTCAGCACCTAAGCTCCTCCCCACCAGTACTCACTGCTACACACTCTAAAATAAGATGGAATGTGCCCACACAATTGACTTTGGTGTAACCTGCTAAGTGGTCTCCATGGCACTTCTGAAAATCAATATCCCATGCACCTCTTACAAGCTGCGTTCAGACGTGCGCTATAATCCATGTGCACTACTCAATTGTGACTGTTCCCCCCCAAGTGCATCCAGATGGGCTCTCGCAAGTGCCTTTAACTGCGCCTTACAAATTACCATACACATCAATTTTAGCTTTGTTTTAGCTCGCTTTTTGAAATCATGCAATGGCTGTGTTTTTTCATGCTTTTTAAAAATTATTTTTAGCTGTGTTTTTAGCTTGTCTCTTAAAATCATTTTAAGCAATGTTTTGTGCTTGCATTTTGAAATCACGTTTTAGCTGTGTTGTTAGCTTGCTTTTTAAAAATTATTTTTAGCTGTGTTTTGTGCTCGCATTTTAAAATCAATTTTAGCTGTGATTCTAGCTCGTGCTCTCAAATCAACTTTAGCTGTGTTTTAGCTTGCCTCTTAAAATCATTTTTAGCAGTGTTTTGTGCTCGCATTTTGAAATCAATTTTAACTGTATTTTAGCTCACTTTTTGAAAATCAACTTTATGTTTTGAGCTCGTTTTTAAAATCATCTTTAGCTGTGTTTTTTGCTTGCTTTTTGAAAACCAACTTTAGCTGTGCTCTCACGAACAGATCTAAGAGGTAATTAGCACAACTACTCCAAACATGATCTCGTAATCGAATCCACCTGTACTTGCCTATATAACTGCAATCACCTGACTCTCGACAAAATGCACAAGCCTAAGCCAATGTCATCTAACGCGCATTGATTTTCACCCCTGAGCCTGTCTAGCCCTCACTCTCTGTGATCATGCGTGCACATCTTGCTACAAAGCACACACCTCCACCTGCCCCAATTACTCTATTGCAACCCCCAAAGAGGGACACACCTGCACCCATTCACACCACTTGCCGCCCCACCATGCCTTGCTTTACTGCTGTCTGCCCCCTCCTAGCCATGGGTACTATGAAGTCACACATCTACCCGTTCAACCCATCATTGCATGCCACCTCCAACGCCAAATACACATTCACTGTGAAAATGTCAAATAACCTCCCAAACTCACTTGAAATCCCAACATCTCTCATCCTATTAACGCTCTCCACCTCACCACCAGCCAAGAAGACACAAGTTACAAACCAATCACAAACCCTAGCGAACCATGTACCTCCAACATTCGAAACAGTAGACTAGTGTCTTGTCTATTCACAAGCCATCAGCATATATTAACAGCTACCCCGGAACTCCTTCTTAGGAAAGCTCTCCTCATTGCGAGAATCACCAGTCCTCTGTTCACAGAACCAAGTCAACACTCCCCACATCCAAATATTGCAAGATCAGTGTAAAAACCACACATGCCTGTGAACCCAACAACCGCCGCCACTCACTACTCACATGCTCCCCCACAACAGCTTCAACAGGCAATAACAATCCTGTTAAAACCACATCAGATACGGTTGCTATTTCCACCCTGACACAAAAGCAAACACCACTACACACCTGTCAGGAACCCTTATCAATGCCAGATCCCTCGTTGCCCATGCCCTTATATACCCAACCTCATCACCTCCAACAAACTAGACTCGCTAGTAATCACAGAAACATGGCTGCACCCTGCTGCTGGCCCCTCTCTCTCCCTAGCCATCCCAGATGCCTACACCATCTTCAGTAAAGATAGAACGACAACCAAGGTAGGTGGAGGAACCTTCATTGCTAAAAACTCCCTTCCCATCAGAGAAACCCCAAACCTTACCATCAGCTCTGATGAGCTGCTATACCTTCATCTCGCATTGACGGCCAAAACCGACATTAAGATTGACCTAATTTACAGACCTCCTGGCTCACCCGCTTCCTTCGAGGAGGATATCACATATCTCATCTCTACTAATACCAAGCCCCTCCCCAAAATCATCCTCTTGGGAGACATAAATGTAGGTCTCAATGACCCTTCTGATTACTACGCACATGTCCTAGCAAACACCATTAAATCTCGAGGATCCAAACAAACACCTGGTTTCAAACCCCACACATGACAATGGCTGCATGTTAGACTGGATAGCAAGCCTCAACGGCAACTACAGCATTCTATCCATTGCCACTTGCCCTTGGTCAGACCACAATGTCATCACCTTCAACATCTCTGAGACAGCACCTTTGGAGTACGCACCCCAACCAGCCCTGCCCTTGATCTCGACAAACTCACAGAACTTATCACCAGCCAACATACTACCTCTACTACTTCCATTAACAGATTGCACACAAGTGCACTAAACCCCACTACCATGGTTGAGTGCTACAACCAAACCCTTCTCAAAGCCCTCAATAAAATAGCGCCACTGAGCCTACACAAGCTCAAACCAAGTGCCCACCTCAATACATGGTACACCCCCAGTCTCAAAACCCTACGCTCCAACAAAAGAGCAGCAGGGACTTCCTGGTTAATATTTCCCTCCATCGAGACAAACAGCACTTCACAGCCCTCTCCAGGATGTACAAATAAGCTATCCTTCAAGCAAAAAAGCAACACTTACAACAGGAGAATAAAAGAAGCTGGCTCGGGAACAAGAGAGCTATTCATTATCCTACATGAGCTCGAAACATCAGCTCCCACAGCTACTAATGCCATCAAAGATCTCAGATGGTGTAAGAACATCCAAAATGCACTCCTACACAAAATCTCCCTGCTACAAACCAAAATTACTGCCCAAAAAAATAAACTCCTGCCACTCAACCAGCCCATGGACCTACATTCAGACAGCATCCCCTGCCCCCTCCCTCCACCCCCGGTTCAAATTATCCCTGATCACAGCTCTCAAAACTGCCAAGATCATTAAAGGACTGAAACCTTCCAAATACCAAGTAGACATTTGACTGGCTGGCTACCCTCATAAAGGACTGCCCCGACGAGCTTGCCCCTTCATGATGACACTTATCAACAACTTCTTCTCAACTGGCTCATCCCTGAGAATCTAAAAAAAGCTTTGATATTATCCCTCCTCAAAAAACCCAACTTAGATGCCAACATCCCCAGCAATTACCACCCCTAACAACCGTACCCTTCCTCCTAGAAATATGTGATGGAGCAGCCTATCTGCAAATTCAGAACCACCTCAAAACCCACAATCTCCTTGGTATCTAACAATCAGGCTTCCACACTGGCCACGGTACAGAATCTGCCCTACTAGACTACTTAAAAATCCAAATGGACGAATTCAAAGACCAAGGCAATATGGTCTCAGCAGCCTTTGATTAAGTCAATCATAACATCCTCTGCCAACTCCTCTTTCAGCTGCCCACTTCTGCTTAGATAGAGTCTTTCCTCTCCAACTGCACAATGATAGTATTCTCCGCCTCAAGGCTACTGTGTTTCACCAACCTTGTATCTGTATCACTAAACCGCTTTTTGACCTCCGTGATGCACTGGTTGTCACCTGCACCAACTACGTGGATGACAACCAAATCCTCCTACCCATATCTATAAACTACAATCAAAGATTCCAATGCTCTCAACAAACTATACCTAACCATCCAGGCCTGGATGGCACCACACAGCCTCTACCTTAATGACGAGAAAACTGAACTACTCCTCATTAACACTAAATCTCAGCTAAACTCACTCAATATTGCATACAAATCCTTCTCCAACGGGAACTCCATCACCGTCTCCAAAGAGTTAAAGACCTTAGGAGTATATCTAGACTCCACACTAACATTAACCATACATGTTCATCGGCAGCAGCACACACTGCAAAACTGATCAATGCCTGCAAACTATTCCTGTCTACCGACAGATGCATTACCTTTGCTAGAGCCCTCATAATATCAAGGATTGACTACTGCAACTCCCTCTTTGCAGGCACCAATAGATCATTCAAAATAACGCTGCAAGAGCAGCCATAAACATCTCCAAAAAAGACCACATATCCTCAGCCAGACGTAATATCCAATGGTCCCTATCCGAGAACACATTGCATTCAAAACATTAGCACTGACCCACTAATGCATCTCAAACACTGCACCTACCTACTTGTCCAGAAACTTCCCTAAGGCCCAATCAGCTAGCCCTCCCGAGACGCCTACTCAAATGTACTCGTCACCTCTAGATACAGGCACCAGAATGCAGGGGGAACCAGCTTATCAGTGATCGCTGGCAAACTTTGGAATGTCCTCCCTCTGGCCTCAAGATCAGATGATTCCTATTGGTCTTTTCGCAAGGGACTCAAAACTTAGCTTTTTTCTCAAGACATCCAAAACCCCAAACTAACTTAACACTACTTCGTGCCACCTACAGCTCCACACAAACACAAAGCCGCTTACAATATGGAACTCACCACCATGCCAACAACTCTCATAGTTTACCTGCAGCCTTGTACTAACGACGACTGTAACCTTGTTGTAACCAAGCATTCATGTACTACCTGTGTCAATAATTGTTCTGAACTTTATCGTTATCACTATCTATGATGAATGCAACCTGTTGAAACTAAGTCCACTTGTAACCAGTGTCCAGATGCCCACGGGTTTGGCACGCTTTATAAATGCCAAAATAACTAAACAAATAAATAAATAAATTGCTGATACAACTACTGGCCCAGCACTTCTCTGGACCGGCTTGCATGATTAATGCCCTTGTAAGGGAGAGGGGCATGGTTAATTATTATTATGTTGATATACTGCAAACCTAGCTCGAAAGCAGCTCTGCTATTTTTAATAGGATTAGGCTAACATTAACAGGCAAGCGTGTTGAGGGTCAGATAGCCACTCAGTACTGAGTGGGTGCTGCATTTATTTATTAATCTGCCAAGGTATCCTGCTTCCACAAGCATTTTGTTCTTTAACAAGTGTAAAAAAGAAAGTGCTCGACATAAGAAGAGAGTTGCAGGAATAAGGTCACCAAAGTTGCAGAAAAACATCTTGAAGCATCTTGAAAATTATGGCCCTCCCTACCATGAGTTTATTCTCTTCACAGGCATATTTTCTCTTTGCTTTTCCCAAAAGGGTGTTAAAATACACCCAAAGGTATGAATACGAGAAAAATACTCAATAACGGTGTAACTTTAGGTGCACAAAAGACCCAGCTTTATTCCATAACAACAGCTGCTGGTAGAGCATACAGAGGATAATCTCAAAATGGTGTTAAAAACAAAAAAATGCTAACCGAGGAAATTATCACAATTGATGTCATTTCTACTACAATCACAACAAACCTATAGACTCATACTTGACTGGACGGTAGAGTATATGATATGTATTTATCTATACCTTACCCCCATTATTATTCATCCTTCTACAGCTCCTAATTCCTCCTAAAATAAACCCTCAACAGATGATACATTTTAATCTAATACTCCATTGGTTGGCATTCTACTATACTAGCAGATAAAAAGAACAGACTTTGATTGGTCAGTCGTTTTCTCAGCTGACCTCAATGCCTTACATGTTGTCAAGTTACGTGATGGGCAAGGAGAGCGGGACGACCCACTATGATCCAGTTTAAAGAAGTTACCCCCGTTTGTTTCAAGACATGAGGTCTTATCTACCAACTTTGTTTGTGGCCTTGGCTGTCATCTCTGTGCCTGGATGTGCTAAGGAAGTGGCAGGTGCACCATCTAATTTGGTTGGGAATGAATGTTCATTGTTGGGATCATGTAGTTGAAGCCCATTGCTCGGAGCTCACATTCAACTATTTGTTGGATTTGATGTTATTCTAACGTGTGTGTGCTTTCCTTTGGCAGCCACTTGCGGTGCTGAATATTCATTCATTATAAGACCAGTTGGCACAGCAGCTACTTACGCCTGGCATTCAAGGATATATCTGTTTCTCACTGCCACCAAATAAAAATAATTAACATTATTAACTGCAACTCTGTGACTTGGAAAACATTATCTGGTGCATTTTGAGCTTGATAAGCAGTTCTTCCCTTGGCCCACTCGCCTGGGTGTCTGGGACTTGTCTGAGCCACGTGAGCAACGTGAGGCCTGGAAACTTGTTTTAAATGATTTTATTTCCGGCTGCATATTTCAGAATTGAGGCCTAGCAGAGTTTGGTCCAAGCAATGGCAGCACTTCTGTTCATTCACCACTGTGTTGTTGTTTCTGTGTCTTGCATATTAGTGTTATTCATGTCTATGTGTTCTTCGTGTCTACGTACAAGTGCACTTTGTGTTTTGCAATATCACCTGGAGCGTTCCAAGTGCTGAATGGGATTACTTCAATAAATGATCTCAGGTCCAAATAACCAGACAGAGTCAAGGAATATGGCAAAATTATACTTTGTTATCAGTTCGATAAAGTAGGGAAACCTTGTGAACAGATGGTAGCTCACAGACTCTCAGTGCATTTCAGTTACACAAAAGGTTTTATACCTCGACATATGCCAGCTATGACGTCATCCTACGTGGTTAACAGTAAAAACCTACTGGGGAGGGATTGGTTAGGGGAAACATATACATATAGTTTGTATTAATGTTAGTATCATCATTGGATGCCCCTTATCTGGTAGGCATGACTTGAACTACCTCTAACTGCAAGAAATACAGATAATTACATAATAACAGCAGCAGATAGGCCTCTGCAACAATGTATGGTGCATCATTACATAGACCCTCATGATTAGTTGGCACTCTTTTACCAATGTTGGACATTCGGCTTGCTAGCAGCACATAAACAACAAAACCCAGGTGCAAGGAAACAAAGTCAGGCAACTGCCTTTCTCAGCTAATTAGCTTAACATCTCTCATCAGTTAGGCCCTATGCTGAGGCTTCTTGTTTGTAGTGGACCTTGCTGACTGTTCTCTTCCTCGAAACTTTAAAGGGTGTGAAGGTACATTACTATTTTCACCTGGAGCTTTATGAATATTCCTTGTCTTTTGGTCCTATACCACACGTGAGGAGACCATTATTTTGTCCTTTCTGTCCTTCTTTTTGATGCTCTTTGATACAATTATATTGGGTGCTATTACTTTGCTTGGCCTCTGGAGACTTGGTTGCTCCATTTTGCATGTACTTTCTGCATCTTTAATTGAACAATACTTGGCAATCACAACTGTTCACTCCTTTACTTAATCTAAGAGAAATATGTTCTGTGTATGTAGCTTATCCTGTTCGGCTCCTTTTAATCCTTGCAGTTGCTTCCGCTGTGGCATCATTGATTCTGAGCCAACCAAATATCCTTTGTTCTTGCATGAATCTGTATACCTGTGCTCTGCAGCTTTAGTTTCCTTCTTCATGATTCTTGCTTACTTTTATATGATGCTGAAGTCCAATTTCATGGCTGCTTTATTAGCGTTAAATTTCCTTCTTTAGCAAGCTTCTATGTTGTCTTACCTACCTTGCGTTTCTGCATATACATATAGATTACATCTCTCATGACTTATCTTCCTAGTGTATATGGTTTTCCTTTTCATTTGCATATATGTTTACTTTGTTGCTTCAATTACATCTTTATTCTTTAGATATCCATACATCGAGTTCATTGCATCCATGTATCTTCTCTCTTTAGTGGCATCACTTTCCTTCTGTCCAACTTTACTAAAAGTTATTCTATATCTAGTGATGTCTGCAGGCTCACGTCTACTGCAGCAGTTCGAGGGTACACTCAGTATGGTTGTCTGAGTGTATAACATCTCTCATACCTTCGATATGGTATTGTAATGATGCCAGGTGTCAAACACAGTGCCTTCTTGCTGTTCTTCCAGTATCACAGAGGTGAGGGAGTGGGCACTATAAATGACGTGTACATCGTCCTCTCTATTGTGTCTACGTGCAAGTGTTCTTCGTATCTGAGTGCAAGAGTTCTTCATATCTACATGTGTCATCATTCGATTATTCCCTGCCTGTGTGTGCAGCAAAATGCAATCTACTTATTGCCCTACTTAAGTTGCACAATCTATTCTAAATGGTAACGACATGGCTCTTAGTGTTTTACTTACTGTTCATAGACAACTTCTCAGCTTGTAGCTTTGTGTATACTCAGACATGGCTGAGGGTGGGGGGTGCCCACACCTGGTTCAACCCTTATTTATAGTATTACATTCCCCACTCTGGTCAATTCAATGATCATACCTTCATTTTCCTTCATCCTATCATACCCATTTTAGGGTATCCATATTATACACACCCCCCTCAGGCTGCCATATTCTTCGGGCCCACATGTCATGAAGCAGCACTGCCAATCACCTTCACAGTCGACCCAGTGCTTGGTATAGTTTCCTGTGTCTTGTTGGGGCTCAAATATAGTGCCCTGGGGTGATATTGGTCTTCCAATGATGTGCATTTCACGTGATTCATCTGTTTGGGTGTGGATGTGCACCGTTATCTTTCTTCAATATCACTGTCATCATGTGTTGTTTTACAACAAGAAATTCCCCAGTCCTCCAACATTGTGCTATCATTATTTGCAAGCTGCAGAGACCTGTTAATAATAATATCAAGACTGCTATTAGTATTTTGAACGTATTACCCAGCCAGGTAGGTAACCATGGGAACAGAGATGTAAACCAGTCCTCATCTTCTGTTGCACTAGTTTCCTAGACCATTTTTATGTGCAAATTTTGCAGGGATGTTATTGCTTCTGTCAAGCTCCCATTCTGTTCATTGTATGCAGGTAAAATGTACAGCAACTTCAGCCAGTGCTTGCACACTTGCCTCCCACTTGAACAGTGGTGAGGTTGAGGATATACCTGTTTTGGAGAGTCATCAACATTATTGTTCTCAGTTCTTTCCTAATGCCATTGAACCCCTTTTCAGTGGAATTTATTTTTTGCAGTAACTCCCATCTTGTTATCTGCAACCATTTGGCATGTGCTGCCATTTGCACGCTAGAGGTGAGAAGGGATGAAAAGAACATTGATGCCTTGCTAAACAACCTCTGAGGTGTTAGCCCTGATTTCTGGCACTAATACCACCGTACATGCACTTGTGATACAGCTGTAATTGTGCTTTGTGTTTTCAGTGCAATTGCACAGGCTGTCATGGCGCCAGCTGTAATAGTTCCGGCCGGCTGTAATAGTGCTGGTACATTTTATGTTTGGCGATATTTGCGCTGACTAATTTGGTTACCGGCGGATTTAAGGGCTACTGCCCAACTTCTGATGAGGCACAATATCTGTTGTAGATTGCACAGATGTCTTCTTGGTAACTTTCAAGGTGTTTATAAAGGCATACAAAAGTGTATTTGAATGTCTGACGTGTTCATTCACACCCACTCAGCCTCAATGGCAATGTTTGACATCCTCATTCCCAGTGCAGCCCCCTTGCAAGTGCACTGCCATTGATGCCGGTGTGGGATGGATGTGGATGAGGCGAGCACACTGATCTTTCATGATCCCACTAGATGTTTGGACATGTTGCAGACTTACAAAAATGTCTAACAACTTTTCATATGAATGCATTTTTTAAAAAAAGTGTTTTTATTTATTTTGGAAAAGTGAATGGTAATGGCAAACTACAAATTGTACTGCTGCGGTTGAGGTACTTTCTGTATAAATCCCTGGTATTGTCCGTAGTCACTGGGGAATTTCTCATGAATGGTTCGAACCACACAGGCAGGTTTTACTCATTGAACGTGGAATCCCAGCCTTACATGAATCCACCATGCAAATGCACGATAGGCCACAAGCCTGTACCACCTGTGTAATAGACACCAAAATAATTTACTTGAATCCACCCAATCATTGCATATATTTTGTTTGATCTACCTTCTTAGATGTAAGGCATTTGTGCAAAATACTGACAGTACTTGTACTGTTGTGACAGAACAATTAGAAATGGCAATCCCCCCTCTATCCAGCAAAACAGCTTTGGACTAAGGGAAATATTGTCTTTAACATAAAAGTGAAAAGAACATAATTGTTCTGACATTAAATCTAGTGATGGATACTTTGGTTTGAGAAATGTATTCAATTTACAGAAATAAACATCTTTTGTCACAGATCCATTGAAGTTAAAATTATGTAGGAGAAGGATATAAAACGTTAACCATCTTGGTTGTCAAACATACATCGTATATAGAGCTAACTTTCTTGTTACTTGCATTATGAGGAAAAAATTGTAGCTCGAAGTTCGTGCATAAGTACCATCATCATTTGCAACACAAAACTTGCAAGGCAGGCTACTCTGAAGTCATTCAGCTTGGTCACATAGCGGTTGAGCGTCTTCTTCGGCAATGTAGGCCAAGCATCCAGAGTTTACTCTGCAACAGCAGTTTATCACAGTTGGCATAACCTCACAATGATGGCAGGTACACCATGTGGAAACGTGTTGGATGCGACTGGGTTCAGGCTCCTGTGATTGATCGTCGCGACTTTCATCTGATTCAACATCGTCTCGGCTACTTTCTCTTTCAAGGATTTCGTCTTCTGAATATTTGGGCTTATACATATAGGGCTGAATTGTTGCCCTATTTCCTGAATATTGAAGAAGTACAAAATCAACAGTGAGAAAACGAAAAATGTTTTTGTTCACATAGAGTAACAAAATGAGGTTTTACATTAAAATTAAATGTCCAAGGAAGACAAGAGAAGAAACAGCCATGTTACAAAAACCCATTGTTCAAATACAAGATTAATAGGCACAAACTTTGAAGGTTTGCAAGGACACATGTAAAGAATATGCCATGTTAAAGTAGAATTTAAATATGGTTTGGTAAAGACATTTATACACAATATAATGAATGTTAAAATACAGAGCGATTACTGAGTTAATTCATTGTAGGCTGTATAAGGACCTGTTCTAAGTGTGTCGTACTTGGAAGATAGCTGAACAGAGCAGAATCAAGTCAGGGCGGCTTGAAAATAAATACACTGACACAAAGGAAAAAGAAACTCCAACGCTCTGCAATCAGAAAGGGTTTGTTTATACTTGTTGAGGAAGGAGGTGTCTTGGCACTTCCATTGAGTCACGTCAATAGATTTGGCACAGAAGACGTTCACATGAAACGTGCATCGGCATTGTGAAAAGGGCCATAAGCATCTAGTGATGTCAGCATTAGGGCAGGTGATCTGAATTACTGCCCGGAGTGCACTTGAACTTAGGGTGATAGATTAACAGATCAGATTGGTACAAGATGCCGGTACCCAACCCATCATTTTTTTCGACTGTGTAAAAGTGAGAAAAACAAAAGTAAGATGCATTGGAATTTAAGATTCATCAATGTATGCTCAAAAACACATGTCCAATCAATTGGGCCAATCAAATTTCTGAGCAAACTTTCCCTTTAAGTAACATCATGTGTTAAGTTTGTTGTTCAGTTTGTTTTCTTATTCCAGAAAGAAGTGATACATCTGCGCCAACTCACTTAAGGCGGGCTCTCTGCTGGTTGTTAACACAGCGTTCATTTTTGTTTTGCTATGGTGTAGGACATTTGCTGGAATGTTACTTTATCCAGTTGCTGGTATATGGGTTTTCATAAATCTCCTGAATTGCTATGACGGAAGTAAGATCCAGGAGTGATTTTATGGCATCAAATGAATGTACATTGTTTAAAAGCTGGAACTTGAGCTTTCCCACCCTAGCTGTAACTGCAATCTGCTGTCTTATGTTTTCCTTCAAAGTCGAGGTGCCCTGATATGAATTCCAATTATTTATTGTTATTATTATTATTATTATTATTATTATTATTATTATTATTATTATTATTATTAAGCACATGTCTAGCTTCAGGGCGTCACAGAGCAACTTAGAAATCGTATGGGGAAGAACACAGTGAGGGAAGCGGAGAAGATAATAGCAAGGGGGGGTTAACAACAGGAGAGAGGGAAGGTGGGACATTTGGCAGCAAAAGATGTACAAGGAACCAGGGGAGGACGCAGGGGTTAGCACATCACCCAGTCACAGATTATGTGGGGAGTGGAGAGTGTGTAAACCTAGATGTTACGCAGGAGTCATTATTTGAAGAGGGAGGTCTTGGACTTCTTCCCAAATTGTAGAAGGTAGTGGGCAGGTCTTGTGTTGATGGGGAGTAGGTTCTAGGTTCTGGGGTAGTAGAGAGAGAAGGCCTGTCTACGGATTCTTTCCTTCCTGCACCGGCAAAGTTTAAGACCGCACATGTCCTCAATTCGGGTGGATCATAGGCCTCCTGAGAGTTTCTCAGTGAGGTAGCTTGTGGACCTCAGGGCAACAGCCTTGTATATGTTGCAGCAGGATTTGAAAATGATCTGTGCTTGTAGTGGGAGCTACTGCAGTTCGATGAGGGTTGGGATATGTGGTGGAATTTGCAGAGCCATTTGCTGTGCTGTGCTTCAGCATGCTGCATCATGTAGAACACATCTCAGGGGTGTCAGGGTAGTCACAGGAAAATCTTCAAAATAGGCATTGCCCCCATCCAGGTGGGAGAGGTCCAAGTCATGGACATAAGATTTGAAGTTGTGTTCTGGGGTGACAGGCTTGATTTTCCACAGAAGAAATAGAAAGTACCAAGTCAATTGTGCTTTACTTGCTATGTTCTTTTTGAAGGAGAGGTGTCAGTTGATGACAAACCCAAGGGACTTGATGTAGGTGGCCAGCTGCGATGTGAAGCCCTTGTGGGTCATAGCAGAAAGTCAGTTCTGTATGTCAGGGTGTTCTGTATTGTTGGTCAGGAGTAGCAATTCAGTCCTGGAGGGTTTGAGCTTCAGGAAAGCACTCAGCATCCAGGACTGGATCAATGTGAGTCAGGCCTCGAGCTTGTGGATGTTTTCATTGAAGGATATCTTGGGACAGAGCTGAATGTCATCTGTGCATTGGTGTATGTGGATGTTGTATGGAGCCATGAGGGTCCAGAGTGGTCCCATGTAAAAATTAAACATCACAGGAAGCAGGATGGATCTTTACAGGAATCTCCAGGTGATGGTAGATTTGGTGATCTGGAGGAATACATGCAAACTGGTTGTGGTTAGCAAGGTAGGACCTGAACCAGCTGAGTACAATATTTCTGATTCCCATGCGGTGATGTAGAATGTCAGTGAGTATCTCGTGGTCTACTGCATTGAATGCTGATGAGAGGTCAAGGAGAACAGGACGTAATCATGAAACTCACTGAGGATGTTAAGATCATTGTTGATCACCTTGAGGTTGTTGGCTTCAAGGGGTTGGAGCAATTGTGTGGCTATTGCTTCTCAAGGATTTTACCTTGGAAGGAACAATCAGAAATGGGGCTACAGTTGCTGATGTTCTCAGGGTTTAGTGTTGGTGTCTTGAAAAGTGAGAGGATTCGTCTGATTTTGAGGCTCGAGAGGAAGGTGCTTTGAGTAAGCGAGCTGTTGATGATTGTCAGGTCCGGTAATTATTTCTATACGGTTTCTACTGGATCCAGTTGCTCACATATGGGCTTTTTTTACGTCTCTTGAATTACCATCAAGAAGGTTCTATTAATGAGTTTATTTTGTCAGACAATGTCCATTGTTCTTTCAGCAGGTCTTGGGAGAAAAGCTCATGCATTAAGTTCTCACCTCTGACTTGGAGCAATCCTGCATATTGAAAGTTGGGATGTCAGCAGGGCTGCCCTTTTTTATCCATCCAAGGTTGATAAATTAATCAACATGGAATGTTAAGATGCAGGAGTAATTGGGCATGAGGTGCTGTGTAACAACCTGATATTATACATAATTACTTCATTGTTGTTTATCACTCTATATGATGATATAAACATTGTGAGAAACTGTGTCATACAAATTGTGTGATTATGTACAAATGGTTCGGCAGGCGATCTTTCCAAACAGATCCATTCTTACACTCCGTACCATTATGCCTCAAGCTCATAGAAGTCCATGGATGTCACGTGGGGGTTGCCAGAGGTAGCAGCTGATTCCCCTGACATTCCCATTGATCCCCTTGGCACTGCCCATGCAGCCCATGAATATAAATTTATAAATAACTTGGTGAAAAAGCACTATTTGCCCAAAATAAATAACATTAGTTTTGACAGTTTTAATGAACGCAATCTCATTCAGCTTTTCAAAATTACAACTAAAGCTAGCATCACACATGGTTTCTGCAGTCTTATGAGGTTACTCCTTGCAATAAGGAAACATAACATTTTGACAATAACACTCGCAACCGCATTTTAGAAATTACTGTTTTGTCTGGATATTTTTTGTCTGTGTAATTTCAACATGCGTGTTTCATCTATGTTTTCAGTTTGCTTAAATGTGGCTATTTATTTATGTCGCTTGTGTCATTTGTGTGTACTTAATGGTATGGAGAAAGGGATGGAGTTAGCTCGGCGAGGTATGTGATTGTTGGTTGTAAATTAGTTCATTTCACAGACAGTTATAGGTTTCCATGCGCTGAGTCAGACTTTCATCCCTACAATGTTGATACATGGCTAATGGTTATTTAGAAAACATTTGAAATGTGTTAGTTACAATGCTAAAAAATGAAATATGAAAAGATTTAGTTAGGAAAGAGAACACATCATGCTCCTTTACCTAATATGTTTTGTTAATTCTTTTTTTAAAATGTTCTGTTTGATTTAGAATGTGGTTTGGTGCTCTGCAAATCCACTTTCATTAAACACCATAAACTGATTCTGCTAATGAAAGAAAACAATCAAAAAATGTTAGTAGGTTGATGTGAAGCTCAAACGGCAGAATGTGTGGTCTACCTTGTAAATTTGAGACTCTGAAACAAGGACAGCTGTTCTCAAATCACGGGATCACTTCTTGACCAAATTGTGTGGCCCTGGCCAAATCACATTCCCGATAGCATCCTATTTTCTGCAACTGCTCAAATTGAGATCATGCAAAAGTGATATTGTTTATTTTCCAACCAACAAACTGAACCATTTACCCCTAACTGTGCCATTTTCTCACTCACATGCCATTCCCCTCCCCAACTCCACATCCCCACACCCTATCAATTCTGGTCTTCTTTGACATTGTTGACTATAGGGCCATATGTCTTGAATCTGCCAGAGCTGGGGCATGGGTGGCCCAGTGGTGCAATGCTGTGCCTGAATGAATGAGACACCACTTGACATGTGATGGGGACACCTGGACATGTGAGGCTGTAGCTTACATATGATGAATATAACTGGCACATCAGGTTTTACCTGTCATGCACTAGCACTACCTGGCTAATTTAGGTTGCTCTTTGCTAGTGCTAACAACACTTGGGCCTCTGAGGCTTCACCCATTCGCGTAGTGAGGGCCCCACCACCCCATTCCCTCTGAGTAATGGATTCAGATAAAACATGAGAAGATGTTATTGTTTGTATTGTAAAGATGTTTGTGTGTGTGCATGTAAGATTGTGTATATGTATATTATGGACTAAGTGTGAATGATTGAGTGTCTGACATTTGGGTGGATGGGTGTGCCTATGTGTGAGTTTATGGTGAATGGATGGATGCATGTGTAAATGAGCAAGTGTATGATATATTAATATGTGTGTGATTGTAGTTAGTGCTGTGCTGAGGAGCTGATTTTGGGACTTGGGGACGGGGTGGAAGGAAGAGGGGACATGCGGGGCATATGTATATTATGCAATGTGTGTGAATGAGTGAATGCATGATGTATAGGTGGCTGGGTGTGTGTGAGTGTATGGTGAATGGGTGCACGTGTATATGACCGAGTGAATGGTCTGTGAATATGTGTGCTTGTGTTTAGTACTCAGCTGAGGAACTGATGTTGGTGGTTCGGGAAGAGGCTGAAAGGGGGTTGGAAGGAGAGGGGACATGTGGGGGGACAGGGAGTGCATTAAAGGTAATTTTAATGGGAATCCCTGATAAAGCAGGCTTCATATTTGTTATTTGTGACTAGATTTGCAGTTTTGTGCAGCTATTCTAGTCATTTCTTACTGTGACATGACATTCTGTTACTGGGCTTCTATAATAAAGTAGGCATGATAAGTGAAATTACCTGGCTAGAATGGCATTTGGGTACAGCAAGTCTAGCCATTTCCTACTGTGCATGGCATATACTTCTCAGCATCTAAAAGAGTATTCATTATAAGTGTAATTACATGGCTAGACTAGCAATTTGGGGCTGCCTCCTTGGCCATTTTGAAATCTTTTACTAGCCATCTCTGATAAAGCAAGCATGATAAGTGATATTACTTGGGTAGATTGACATTTGGGTGCAGCCAGTCTAGTATTTTCCTACTGCGGTATTGCATATTTCTCTTTACATCTATGATAAAGTAGGCATGGTAAGTGTTATTAAGTTGTTCGACTGCCATTTTGGTGCAATCTGTGTATGTCTTACTGCGGCATGTCATTTTTTACTGGGCATCATCAAGGCTAAAGACAAACGTACGTGTTTTAATGTATCTGGACTGGCCTACATTGTGCAGTAACTTTGGACATGTTTTCTTATTGTGACATTGCATTTTTAATGGCAAAGTGTTAATTTAATAAAAGCATTAATGCTCCTGTGCACAGTTGGTGACTTGCATCTATTGGATATTTGGATTTTAGTTACCCTACAAAACCAATTGCAAATGCTTGGCATTTTACCTACTTTTTCACAGAAAGTGTGGTGTATAATGCACCATTTTAGCCCATTATTCAAACAGTCATCCCGGGTGGGAAACAGGCACAAATCTCCTTGGGATGGCTTGTGTCCCCTCGCTATGCTCGGTCACTCTGGCATATTTGTGGGAAATATTTATGCTGCTTCAATTAAATAATTAATCAGCCACCACTGACTGAGTGACTGGTGGGTGAATGGGTATGAATGTGTGCATGCAAGGTTGGGGCCCAGGCAATGGGAATTGGAACATTGATGTTTTCTTACATTCTTTACCTGCATTTTTCTGCAAAGTCAACTTGATAAACTGTTATTACATGTAGGGGTATTTGAGGTGGGGGCTTTTGTGCACCAAAACAAGGGAATGTTTCCTTAGCGTTACATGTTTTACTTGTGTTGTGGTAAAAGTCAACCTGAAGAGTATTCTTTCATGCTGGTGTGGGAGTTGGGCAAGCATGTGTGCAGCCAGCAATATCATGTTATTTTCCTGTGGCAAGAGAATTTTACTGGCATTGAGGGCAAAGCCAAAATTAAAATGTTTGAACATGGTGACACTGACATATACTGGCAATACCAGCTTAGACATGCTTTCTTAAGATATCATCCTGGTGTATACTATTAGAGGCCACCACCAAGCGTTCATGTACTACCTGTGTCAATAATTGTTCTGAACTTTATCGTTATCACTATCTATGATGAATGCAACCTGTTGAAACTAAGTCCACTTGTAACCAGTGTCCAGATGCCCACGGGTTTGGCACGCTTTATAAATGCCAAAATAAATAAACAAATAAATAAATAAATTGCTGATACAACTACTGGCCCAGCACTTCTCTGGACCGGCTTGCATGATTAATGCCCTTGTAAGGGAGAGGGGCATGGTTAATTATTATTATGTTGATATACTGCAAACCTAGCTCGAAAGCAGCTCTGCTATTTTTAATAGGATTAGGCTAACATTAACAGGCAAGCGTGTTGAGGGTCAGATAGCCACTCAGTACTGAGTGTGTGCTGCATTTATTTATTAATCTGCCAAGGTATGCTGAATCCACAAGCATTTTGTTCTTTAACAAGTGTAAAAAAGAAAGTGCTCGACATAAGAAGAGAGTTGCAGGAATAAGGTCACCAAAGTTGCAGAAAAACATCTTGAAGCATCTTGAAAATTATGGCCCTCCCTACCATGAGTTTATTCTCTTCACAGGCATATTTTCTCTTTGCTTTTCCCAAAAGGGTGTTAAAATACACCCAAAGGTATGAATACGAGAAAAATACTCAATACCGGTGTAACTTTAGGTGCACAAAAGACCCAGCTTTATTCCATAACAACAGCTGCTGGTAGAGCATACAGAGGATAACCTCAAAATGGTGTTAAAAACAAAAAATGCTGACCGAGGAAATTATCACAATTGATGTCATTGCTACTACAATCACAACAAACCTCTAGACTCATACTTGATTGGACGGTAGAGTATATGATATGTATTTTTCTATACCTTCCCCCCATTATTATTCATCCTTCTACAGCTCCTAATTCCTCCTAAGATAAACCCTCTACAGATGATACATTTTAATCTAATACTCCATTGGTTGGCATTCTACTATACTAGCAGATAAAAAGAACAGACTTCGATTGGTCAGTCGTTTTCTCAGCTGACCTCAATGCCTTACATGTTGTCAAGTTACGTGATGGGCAAGGAGAGCGGGACGACCCACTATGATCCAGTTTAAAGAAGTTACCCCCGTTTGTTTCAAGACATGAGGTCTTATCTACCAACTTTGTTTGTGGCCTTGGCTGTCATCTCTGTGCCTGGATGTGCTAAGGAAGTGGCAGGTGCACCATCTAATTTGGTTGGGAATGAATGTTCATTGTTGGGATCATGTGGTTGAGGCCCATTGTTCGGAGCTCACATTCAACTATTTGTTGGATTTGATGTTATTCTAACGTGTGTGTGCTTTCCTTTGGCAGCCACTTGCGGTGCTGAATATTTATTCATTATAAGACCAGTTGGCACAGCAGCTACTTACGCCTGGCATTCAAGGATATATCTGTTTCTCACTGCTACCAAATAAAAATAATTAACATTATTAACTGCAACTCTGTGACTTGGAAAACATTATCTGGTGCATTTTGAGCTTGATAAGCAGTTCTTCCCTTGGCCCACTCGCCTGGGTGTCTGGGACTTGTCTGAGCCACGTGAGCAACGTGAGGCCTGGAAACTTGTTTTAAATGATTTTATTTCCAGCTGCATATTTCAGAATTGAGGCCTAGCAGAGTTTGGTCCAAGCAATGGCAGCACTTCTGTTCATTTACCACTGTGTTGTTGTTTCTGTGTCTTGCATATTAGTGTTATTCATGTCTATGTGTAAGTGTTCTTCGTGTCTACGTACAAGTGCACTTTGTGTTTTGCAATATCACATGGAGCGTTCCAAGTGCTGAATGGGATTACTTCAATAAATGATCTCAGGTCCAAATAACCAGACAGAGTCAAGGAATATGGCAAAATAATACTTTGTTATCAGTTCGATAAAGTAGGGAAACCTTGTGAACAGATGGTAGCTCACAGACTCTCAGTGCATTTCAGTTACACAAAAGGTTTTATACCTCGACATATGCCAGCTATGACGTCATCCTACGTGGTTAACAGTAAAAACCTACTGGGGAGGGATTGGTTAGGGGAAACATATACATTTAGTTTGTATGAATGTTAGTATCATCATTGGATGCCCCTTATCTGGTAGGCATGACTTTAACTACCTCTAACTGCAAGAAATACAGATAATTACATAATAACAGCAGCAGATAGGCCTGTGCAACAATGTATGGTGCATCATTACATAGACCCTCATGATTAGTTGGCACTCTTTTACCAATGTTGGACATTCGGCTTGCTAGCAGCACATAAACAACAAAACCCAGGTGCAAGGAAACAAAGTCAGGCAACTGCCTTTCTCAGCTAATTAGCCTAACATCTCTCATCAGTTAGGCCCTATGCTGAGGCTTCTTGTTTGTAGTGGACCTTGCTGACTGTTCTCTTCCTCGAAACTTTAAAGGGAGTGAAGGTACATTACTATCTTCACCTGGAGCTTTATGAATATTCCTTGTCTTTTGGTCCTATACCACACGTGAGGAGACCATTATTTTGTCCTTTCTGTCCTTCTTTTTGATGCTCTTTGATACAATTATATTGGGTGCTATTACTTTGCTTGGCCTCTGGAGACTTGGTTGCTCCATTTTGCATGTACTTTCTGCATCTTTAATTGAACAATACTTGGCAATCACAACTGTTCACTCCTTTACTTAATCTAAGAGAAATATGTTCTGTGTATGTAGCTTATCCTGTTCGGCTCCTTTTAATCCTTGCAGTTGCTTCCGCTGTGGCATCATTGATTCTGAGCCAACCAAATATCCTTTGTTCTTGCATGAATCTGTATACCTGTGCTCTGCAGCTTTAGTTTCCTTCTTCATGATTCTTGCTTACTTTTATATGATGCTGAAGTCCAATTTCCTGGCTGCTTTATTAGCGTTAAATTTCCTTCTTTAGCAAGCTTCTATGTTGTCTTACCTACCTTGCGTTTCTGCATATACATATAGATTACATCTCTCATGACTTATCTTCCTAGTGTATATGGTTTTCCTTTTCATTTGCATATATGTTTACTTTGTTGCTTCAATTACATCTTTATTCTTTATATATCCATAAATCGAGTTCATTGCATCCATGTATCTTCTCTCTTTAGTGGCATCACTTTCCTTCTGTCCAACTTTACTAAAAGTTATTCTATATCTAGTGATGTCTGCAGGCTCATGTCTACTGCAGCAGTTCCAGGGTACACTCAGTATGGTTGTCTGAGTGTATAACATCTCTCATAACTTCGATGTGGTATTGTAATGATGCCAGGTGTCAAACACAGTGCCTTCTTACTGTTCTTCCAGTATCACAGAGGTGAGGGAGTGGGCACTATAAATGACGTGTACATCTTCCTCTCTATTGTGTCTACGTGCAAGTGTTCTTCGTATCTGAGTGCAAGAGTTCTTCATATCTACATGTGTCATCATTCGATTATTCCCTGCCTGTGTGTGCAGCAAAATGCAATCTACTTATTGCCCTACTTAAGTTGCACAATCTATTCTAAATGGTAACGACATGGCTCTTACTGTTTTACTTACTGTTCATAGACAACTTCTCAGCTTGTAGCTTTGTGTATACTCAGACATGGCTGAGGGTGGGGGGTGCCGACACCTGGTTCAACCCTTATTTATAGTATTACATTCCCCACTCTGGTCAATTCATTGACCATACCTTCATTTTCCTTCATCCTGTCATACCCATTTTAGGGTATCCATATTATACACACCCCCCTCAGGCTGCCATATTCTTCTGGCCCACATGTCATGAAGCAGCACTGCCAATCACCTTCACAGTCGACCCAGTGCTTGGTATAGTTTCCTGTGTCTTGGAGGGGCTCAAATATAGTGCCCTGGGGTGATATTGGTCTTCCAATGATGTGCATTTCACGTGATTCATCTGTTTGGGTGTGGATGTGCACCGTTATCTTTCTTCAATATCACTGTCATCATGTGTTGTTTTACAACAAAAAATTCCCCAGTCCTCCAACATTGTGCTTTCATTATTTGCAAGCTGCAGAGACCTGTTAATAATAATATCAAGACTGCTATTAGTATTTTGAACGTATTATCCAGCCAGGTAGGTAACCATGGGAACAGAGATGTAAACCAGTCCTCATCTTCTGTTGCCCTAGTTTCCTAGACCATTTTTATGTGCAAATTTTGCAGGGATGTTATTGCTTCTGTCAAGCTCCCATTCTGTTCATCGTATGCAGGTAAAATGTACAGCAACTTCAGCCAGTGCTTGCACACTTGCCTCCCACTTGAACAGTGGTGAGGTCGAGGATATCCCTGTTTTGGAGAGTCATCAACATTATTGTTCTCAGTTCTTTCCTAATGCCATTGAACCCCTTTTCAGTGGAATTTATTTTTTGCAGTAACTCCTATCTTGTTATCTGCAACCATTTGGCATGTGCTGCCATTTGCACGATAGAGGTGAGAAGGGATGAAAAGAACATTGATGCCTTGCTAAACAACCTCTGAGGTGTTAGCCCTGATTTCTGGCACTAATACCACCGTACATGCACTTGTGATACAGCTGTAATTGTGCTTTGTGTTTTCAGTGCAATTACACAGGCTGTCATGGCGCCAGCTGTAATAGCGCCGGCCGGCTGTAATAGTGCTGGTACATTTTATGTTTGGCGATATTTGCGCTGACTAATTTGGTTACCGGCGGATTTAAGGGCTACTGCCCAACTTCTGATGAGGCACAATATCTGTTGTAGATTGCACAGATGTCTTCTTGGTAACTTTCAAGGTGTTTATAAAGGCATACAAAAGTGTATTTGAATGTCTGACGTGTTCATTCACACCCACTCAGCCTCAATGGCAATGTTTGACATCCTCATTCCCAGTGCAGCCCCCTTGCAAGTGCACTGCCATTGATGCCGGTGTGGGATGGATATGGATGAGGCGAGCACACTGATCTTTCATGATCCCACTAGATGTTTGGACATGTTGCAGACTTACAAAAATGTCTAACAACTTTTCATATGAATGCATTTTTTAAAAAAAGTGTTTTTATTTATTTTGGAAAAGTGAATGGTAATGGCAAACTACAAATTGTACTGCTGCGGTTGAGGTACTTTCTGTATAAATCCCTGGTATTGTCCGTAGTCACTGGGGAATTTCTCATGAATGGTTCGAACCACACAGGCAGGTTTTACTCATTGAACGTGGAATCCCAGCCTTACATGAATCCACCATGCAAATGCACGATAGGCCACAAGCCTGTACCACCTGTGTAAGAGACACAGAAATAATTTACTTGAATCCACCCAATCATTGCATATATTTTGTGTGATCTACTTTCTTAGATGTAAGGCATTTGTGCAAAATACTGACAGTACTTGTTATTTCAAATAGGGAACAATTAGAAATGGCAATCCCCCCTCTATCCAGCAAAACAGCTTTGGACTAAGGGAAATATTGTCTTTAACATAAAAGTGAAAAGAACATAATTGTTCTGACATTAAATCTAGTGATGGATACTTTGGTTTGAGAAATGTATTCAATTTACAGAAATAAACATCTTTTGTCACTGATACATTGAAGTTAAAATTATGTAGGAGAAGGATATAAAACGTTAACCATCTCGGTTGTCAAACATACATCATATATAGAGCAAACTTTCTTGTTACTTGCATTATGAGGAAAAAATTGTAGCTCGAAGTTCGTGCATAAGTACCATCATCATTCGCAACACAAAACTTGCAAGGCAGGCTACTCTGAAGTCATTCAGCTTGGTCACATAGCGGTTGAGCGTCTTCTTCGGCAATGTAGGCCAAGCATCCAGAGTTTACTCTGCAACAGCAGTTTATCACAGTTTGCATAACCTCACAATGATGGCAGGTACACCATGTGGAAACGTGTTGGATGCGACTGGGTTCAGGCTCCTGTGATTGATCGTCGCGACTTTCATCTGATTCAACATCGTCTCGGCTTCTTTCTCTTTCAAGGATTTCGTCTTCTGAATATTTGGGTTTGTACATATAGGGCTGAATTGTTGCCCTATTTCCTGAATATTGAAGAAGTACAAAATCAACAGTGAGAAAACGAAAAATGTTTTTGTTCACATAGAGTAACAAAATGAGGATTTACATTAAAATTCAATGTCCAAGGAAGACAAGAGAAGAAACAGCCATGTTACAAAAACCCATCGTTCAAATACAAGATTAATAGGCACAAACTTTGAAGGTTTGCAAGGACACATGTAAAGAATATGCCATGTTAAAGTAGAATTTAAATATGGTTTGGTAAAGACATTTATACACAATATAATGAATGTTAAAATACAGAGCGATTACTGAGTTAATTCATTGTAGGCTGTATAAGGACCTGTTCTAAGTGTGTCGTACTTGGAAGATAGCTGAACAGAGCAGAATCAAGTCAGGGCGGCTCGAAAATAAATACACTGACACAAAGGAAAAAGAAACTCCAACACTCTGCAATCAGAAAGGGTTTGTTTATACTTGTTGAGGAAGGAGGTGTCTTGGCATTTCCATTGAGACACGTCAATAGATTGGGCACAGAAGACGTTCACATGAAACGTGCATCGGCATTGTGAAAAGGGCCATAAGCGTCTAGTGATGTCAGCATTAGGGCAGGTGATCTGAATTACTGCCCCGAGTGCACTTGAACATAGGGTGATAGATTAACAGATCAGATTGGTACAAGATGCCGGTACCCAACCCGTCATTTTTTTCGACTGTGTAAAAGTGAGAAAAACAAAAGTAAGATGCATTGGAATTTAAGATTCATCAATGTATGCTCAAAAACACATGTCCAATCAATTGGGCCAATCAAATTTCTGAGCAAACTTTCCCTTTAAGTAACATCATGTGTTAAGTTTGTTGTTCAGTTTGTTTTCTTATTCCAGAAAGAAGTGATACATCTGCGCCAACTCACTTAAGGCGGGTTCTCTGCTGGTTGTTAACACAGCATTCATTTTTGTTTTGCTATGGTGTAGGACATTTGCTGGAATGTTACTTTATCCAGTTGCTGGTATATGGGTTTTCATAAATCTCCTGAATTGCTATGACGGAAGTAAGATCCAGGAGTGATTTTATGGCATCAAATGAATGTACATTGTTTAAAAGCTGGAACTTGAGCTTTCCCACCCTAGCTGTGACTGCAATCTGCTGTCTTATGTTTTCCTTCAAAGTCGAGGTGCCCTGATATGAATTCCAATTATTTATTGTTATTATTATTATTATTATTATTATTATTATTATTATTATTATTATTATTATTATTATTGAGCACATGTCTAGCTTCAGGGCGTCACAGAGCACTTTAGAAATCGTATGGGGAAGAACACAGTGAGGGAAGCGGAGAAGATAATAGCAAGGGGGGGTTAACAACAGGAGAGAGGGAAGGTGGGACATTTGGCAGCAAAAGATGTACAAGGAACCAGGGGAGGACGCAGGGGTTAGCACATCACCCAGTCACAGATTATGTGGGGAGTGGAGAGTGTGTAAACCTAGATGTTACGCAGGAGTCATTATTTGAAGAGGGGGGTCTTGGACTTCTTCCCAAATTGTAGAAGGTAGTGGGCAGGTCTTGTGTTGATGGGGAGTAGGTTCTAGATTCTGGGGTAGTAGAGAGAGAAGGCCTGTCTACGGATTCTTTCCTTCCTGCACCGGCAAAGTTTAAGACCGCACATGTCCTCAATTCGGGTGGATCATAGGCCTCCTGAGAGTTTCTCAGTGAGGTAGCTTGTGGACCTCAGGGCAACAGCCTTGTATATGTTGCAGCAGGATTTGAAAATGATCCGTGCTTGTAGTGGGAGCTACTGCAGTTCGATGTGGGTTGGGATATGTGGTGGAATTTGCAGAGCCATTTGCTGTGCTGTGCTTCAGCATGCTGCATCATGTAGAACACATCTCAGGGGTGTCAGGGTAGTCACAGGAAAATCTTCAAAATAGGCATTGCCCCCATCCAGGTGGGAGAGGTCCAAGTCATGGACATAAGATTTGAAGTTGTGTTCTGGGGTGACAGGCTTGATTTTCCACAGAAGAAATAGAAAGTACCAAGTCAATTGTGCTTTCCTTGCTATGTTCTTTTTGAAGGAGAGGTGTCAGTTGATGACAAACCCAAGGGACTTGATGTAGGTGGCCAGCTGCGATGTGAAGCCCTTGTGGGTCATAGCAGAAAGTCAGTTCTGTATGTCAGGGTGTTCTGTATTGTTGGTCAGGAGTAGCAATTCAGTCATGGAGGGTTTGAGCTTCAGGAAAGCACTCAGCATCCAGGACTGGATCAATGTGAGTCAGGCCTCGAGCTTGTGGATGTTTTCATTGAAGGATATCTTGGGACAGAGCTGAATGTCATCTGTGCATTGGTGTATGTGGATGTTGTATGGAGCCATGAGGGTCCAGAGTGGTCCCATGTAAAAATTAAACATCACAGGAAACAGGATGGATCTTTACAGGAATCTCCAGGTGATGGTAGATTTGGTGATCTGGAGGAATCCATGCAAACTGGTTGTGGTTAGCAAGGTAGGACCTGAACCAGCTGAGGACAATATTGCTGATTCCCATGCAGTGATGTAGAATGTCAGTGAGTATCTCGTGGTCTACTGCATTGAATGCTGATGAGAGGTCAAGGAGAACAGGACGTAATCATGAAACTCACTGAGGATGTTAAGATCATTGTTGATCACCTTGAGGTTGTTGGCTTCAAGGGGTTGGAGCAATTGTGTGGCTATTGCTTCTCAAGGATTTTACCTTGGAAGGAACAATCAGAAATGGGGCTACAGTTGCTGATGTTCTCAGGGTTCAGTGTTGGTGTCTTGAAAAGTGAGAGGATTCGTCTGATTTTGAGGCTCGAGAGGAAGGTGCTTTGAGTAAGCGAGCTGTTGATGATTGTCAGGTCCGGAAATTATTTCTATACGGTTTCTACTGGATCCAGTTGCTCACATATGGGCTTTTTTTACGTCTCTTGAATTGCTATCAAGAAGGTTCTATTAGTGAGTTTATTTTGTCAGACAAATGTCCATTGTTCTTTCAGCAGGTCTTGGGAGAAAAGCTCATGCATTAAGTTCTCACCTCTGACTTGGAGCAATCCTGCATATTGAAAGTTGGGATGCCAGCAGGGCTGCCCTTTTTTATCCATCCAAGGTTGATAAATTAATCAACATGGAATGTTAAGATGCAGGAGAAATTGGGCATGAGGTGCTGTGTAACAACCTGATATTATACATAATTACTTCATTGTTGTTTATCACTCTATATGATGATATAAACATTGTGAGAAACTGTGTCATACAAATTGTATGATTATGTACAAATGGTTCGGCAGGCGATCTTTCCAAACAGATCCATTCTTACACTCCGTACCATTATGCCTCAGGCTCATAGAAGTCCATGGATGTCATGTGGGGGTTGCCAGAGGTAGCAGCTGATTCCCCTGACATTCCCATTGATCCCCTTGGCACTGCCCATGCAGCCCATGAATATAAATTTATAAATAACTTGGTGAAAAAGCACTATTTGCCCAAAATAAATAACATTAGTTTTGACAGTTTTAATGAACGCAATCTCATTCAGCTTTTCAAAATTACAACTAAAGCTAGCATCACACATGATTCCCGCAGTCTTATGAGGTTACTCCTTGCAATAAGGAAACATAACATTTTGACAATAACACTTGCAACCGCATTTTAGAAATTACTGTTTTGTCTGGATATTTTTTGTCTGTGTAATTTCAACATGCGTGTTTCATCTAGGTTTTCAGTTTGCTTAAATGTGGCTGTTTATTTATGTCGCTTGTGTCATTTGTGTGTACTTAATGGTATGGAGAAAGGGATGGAGATAGCTCGGCGAGGTATGTGATTGTTGGTTGTAAATTAGTTCATTTCACAGACAGTTATAGGTTTCCATGCGCTGAGTCAGACTTTCATCCCTACAATGTTGATACATGGCTAATGGTTATTTAGAAAACATTTGAAATGTGTTAGTTACAATGCTAAAAAATGAAATATGAAAAGATTTAGTTAGGAAAGAGAACACATCATGCTCCTTTACCTAATATGTTTTGTTAATTCTTTTTTTTAATGTTCTGTTTGATTTAGAATGTGGTTTGGTGCTCTGCAAATCCACTTTCATTAAACACCATAAACTGATTCTGCTAATGAAAGAAAACAATCAAAAAATGTTAGTACGTTGATGTGAAGCTCAAACGGTAGAATGTGTGGTCTACCTTGTAAATTTGAGACTCTGAAACAAGGACAGCTGTTCTCAAATCACGGGATCACTTCTTGACCACATTGTGTGGCCCTGGCCAAATCACATTCCCGATAGCATCCTATTTTCTGCAACTGCTCAAATTGAGATCATGCAAAAGTGATATTGTTTATTTTCCAACCAACAAACTGAACCATTTACCCCTAACTGTGCCATTTTCTCACTCACATGCCATTCCCCTCCCCAACTCCACATCCCCACACCCTATCAATTCTGGTCTTCTTTGACATTGTTGACTATAGGGCCATATGTCTTGAATCTGCCAGAGCTGGGGCATGGGTGGCCCAGTGGTGCAAGGCTGTGCCTGAATGAATGAGACAACACTTGACATGTGATGGGAACACCTGGACATGTGAGGCTGTAGCTTACATATGATGAATATAACTGGCACATCAGGTTTTACCTGTCATGCACTAGCACTACCTGGCTAATTTAGGTTGCTCTTTGCTAGTGCTAACAACACTTGGGCCTCTGAGGCTTCACCCATACGCATAGTGAGGGCCCCACCACCCCATTCATGGATTCAGATAAAACATGAGAAGATGTTATTGTTTGTATTGTAAAGATGTTTGTGTGTGTGCATGTAAGATTGTGTATATGTATATTATGGACTAAGTGTGAATGATTGAGTGTCTGACATTTGGGTGGATGGGTGTGCCTATGTGTGAGTTTATGGTGAATGGATGGATGCATGTGTAAATGAGCAAGTGTATGATATGTTAATATGTGTGTGATTGTAGTTAGTGCTGTGCTGAGGAGCTGATTTTGGGACTTGGGGACGGGGTGGAAGGAAGAGGGGACATGCGGGGCATATGTATATTATGCAATGTGTGTGAATGAGTGAATGCATGATGTATAGGTGGCTGGGTGTGTGTGAGTGTATGGTGAATGGGTGCACGTGTATATGACCGAGTGAATGGTCTGTGAATATGTGTGCTTGTGTTTAGTACTCAGCAGAGGAACTGATGTTGGTGGTTCGGGAAGAGGCTGAAAGGGGGTTGGAAGGAGAGGGGACACGTGGGGGGACAGGGAGTGCATTAAAGGTAATTTTAATGGGAATCCCTGATAAAGCAGGCTTCATATTTGTTATTTGTGGCTAGATTTGCAGTTTTGTGCAGCCAGTCTAGTCATTTCTCACTGTGACATGACATTCTGTTACTGGGCTTCTATAATAAAGTAGGCAGGATAAGTGAAATTATCTGGCTAAAATGGCATTTGGGTACAGCAAGTCTAGCCATTTCCTACTGTGCATGGCATATATTTCTCAGCATCTAAAAGAGTATTCATTATAAGTGTAATTACATGGCTAGACTAGCAATTTGGGGCTGCCTCCTTGGCCATTTTGAAATCTTTTACTAGCCATCTCTGATAAAGCAAGCATGATAAGTGATATTACTTGGGTAGATTGACATTTGGGTGCAGCCAGTCTAGTATTTTCCTACTGCGGTATTGCACATTTCTCTTTACATCTATGATAAAGTAGGCATGGTAAGTGTTATTAAGTTGTTTGACTGCCATTTTGGTGCAATCTGTGTATGTCTTACTGCGGCATGTCATTTTTTTACTGGGCATCATCAAGGCTAAAGACAAACGTACGTTTTTTAATGTATCTGGACTGGCCTGCATTGTGCAGTAACTTTGGACATGTTTTCTTATTGTGACATTGCATTTTTAATGGCAAAGTGTTAATTTAATAAAAGCATTAATGCTCCTGTGCACAGTTGGTGACTTGCATCTATTGGATTTTTGGATTTTAGTTACCCTACAAAACCAATTGCAAATGCTTGGCATTTTACCTACTTTTTCACAGGAAGTGTGGTGTATAATACACCATTTTAGCCCATTATTCAAACAGTCATCCCGGGTGGGAAACAGGCACAAATCTCCTTGGGATGGCTTGTGTCCCCTCGCTATGCTCGGTCACTCTGGCATATTTGTGGGAAATATTTATGCGGCTTCAATTAAATAATTAATCAGCCACCACTGACTGAGTGACTGGTGGGTGAATGGGTATGAATGTGTGCATGCAAGGTTGGGGCCCAGGCAATGGGAATTGGAACATTGATGTTTTCTTACATTCTTTACCTGCATTTTTCTGCAAAGTCAACTTGATGAACTGTTATTACATGTAGGGGTATTTGAGGTGGGGGCTTTGTAGTGCAAGGGGGAGGCAGACTAGACTTTTTCTTTGTTGTGGCATGTTTAACTCACATAAGGGGCAAGACCACACTGATGTGTGTGTTTTAAATGGTGGGTGGAGGCTTTTGTGCACCAAAACCAGGGAATGTTTCCTTAGCGTTACATGTTTTACTTGTGTTGTGGTAAAAGTCAACCTGAAGAGTATTCGTTAATGCTGGTTTGGGAGTTGGGCAAGCATGTGTGCAGCCAGCAATATCATGTTATTTTCCTGTGGCAAGAGAATTTTACTGGCATTGAGGGCAAAGCCAAAAAGAAAATGTTTGAACATGGTGACACTGACATATACTGGCAATACCAGCTTAGACATGCTTTCTTAAGATATCATCCTGGTGTATACTATTACAGGCCACCGCACAGAGTTGGCTGGTACATTTGGGTGCCCGGAGCCAGGCACCACCCGCGGCTTGTTTCTACACTAGGTGAAAGATTTAAGGTTTGATTAAAACACATTTATATCTTTCACCTAGTGGAGTTGGGGTGCTTTGTTGCTCAGGTTTGCGGCAGGGCTCAGCATGGCTGTCAGGGGGTTTCCACATTTTGTTCTATGCCACTGGCTTGATCTTGCATATACACACGGCAAATACGCATTTGCCTGGCATAAAATGATATAGGTGAGACCGCATTTAGCATATTATGATTATGACTAGCACTTGAGATTTCAACAGGTCTGAGATGCAAGTAACTGGCCATATGAGGCTTTATTGGCATAAGAAAAAACTGCTACTGGCCTGTGATAGTCCTACTGCTTTATCGCGCTCTGAAACACTTGTGTACGAGCGCGATAGAAATAAAATATCAATCAATCTACTGTGTGTACCCCTCGCATATCATGCAGCACCCAAGACTTATTGAGGCAGCACCATAGTGAATATGCAGTTAGAAATTGAAATGGCTTTTAGTATTATTTGTTGTATGAATCTTACGCTTATTATAGGTATTTCTTACTATAATGTATGGTGTCACTGGGACCTCAGTTAATGTGATATAAATTCCAGTGATATCCCTGGAGAAGTCTTTCAATGATTCTGCAGAGTATTAAAAACGTGTTTCCCTGGCGTGTACAGTCTGTGCAGTGTAGATAATAACTATATGATGACACCCGTCACTCACAGAGGCACACATAAGGAACAGGCTCCACCTTTTTGGTAGGTGCTTAGTAGCAACTGAGCAGTGCTAACAGCACTAGGGAAGTGCCAACTCTGTAAAAAGAGAAACAGTGGTGTATGGATTTTAGTACTAAATTGGGGTTGTCTGTGTTATTTTGCCCGGAGGGGGTGGGTGGCTAGGCTTCCCACAGAGGTTTTGCACATGGCAGTGTTAAATTACACTGATAGAAATGTCCACTTGTTATGTGTGTGTATTTCTTTAAATATATAATTGTCAAAGTGATCACAATTAGCCCCCTCACTTTTTTTTTTAAAGCAAGGCCTAAGACAGGTAGAACATGGCACTCTGTGAAATGTACTACGTCCATGTGTGATGTTGCAATTTACCACCTATAGAGCAAAAAGAAACACATAAAAGCAGTTTGGAATTACAATAGTAATTTGCACTGGCCAGTGTAGTGCATGTGTTTGGCTCTTCTATAGCAGTATGTTTTGTACAAACTGCCTTAAGTGAAGTTCAAGTTGTCTGGTTCTCTAAATTACTGATGCTTATATAGAGGGATATAAGTGTCCAGTGTCGTTTCACAAACACGTTTAATTTGTTAACATACGGGAGCCTTATTAACAAAAATGTGTGTTCATCATGGAAATGGCATAGTGTGGCATTTGTGCTGCTGTTAGCTCTCATTGCTACTAGAGAATGTGCCAGAAGGTTCGTTGTGTAATCCTGAATGTATGACTGCGCCAGCTGCTGCGTGCAGTTTGGAGATGGTATTTATTAATTCCAAGACGGGCATTAACCACGTGACAGGCGAATCTAATGCCTCTGCACATTAAATGAGGCCTTGCCCATGTGAACTACCCAACATAAACTCTGCACCACCAGAGCGCAGATTTGAAGGTGTAATAGAGAGTTCCTTTCTATGGGGGATGTGGTTTTAGACTGCCTTTGGCTATTCTCTCTCACTAGTGCAACAGCCCATGCAGGCTTCACCAGATGCAGGCTCTGGCTGCTCAAACTGAACCCAGAAAACAACCTCATTCAAAACCGTCTTTAAAAAAAACATGAAAGCAGAGATTAAATATTTGCTGACAGGTGAAACCACTGACAATACCATACCATGCCCGCTGCTAACGCTTATCTCCTGGGACAGTCACAGCCACAGACAGTTGGGACAATGGATACACAGATAAACACCAATGTCGATATTTAACAAATATGCTATCTTTGCAAAGTGGAATGAAGCAAACAGTCTTTGCTTGAAAGTTTTTATATACAGTATGGAGTCTAAGGGTGAGTCCATTCTGTCTTTACCCAAATTCCAAATCCCTACATCTACATAAATATCCCTGCAAGAGGCATCTTGCTATCCCTCAACATGACTGGAGATGTCCCTGGGGAGCACTGGTATAACGCCTATCTAGGGTGAGGGACAGACAAGAGGCTGACCCTATCCTCTCTCACTACTTTCCTGCGTTTCTAAAAGTATGTGCACACTCTTGGGAGGTCGATTGTGTGCTTTATTCGTATCGCCTCCAAAGCTGTGTGTCTTATTCAGTACTAGTACTTAATCTTATCCATATAGTATGAGAGAGGATAGGGTCAGCCTCTTGTCTGTCCCCCACATTTTGCTTGAAAGTTACCTTGCCCGGCAAACTTTCAATATGTTTAACAAGACAAAACAAGCATTGGCAATGCCAACAGTGTTAGCTTTAGTGTAGGCAAAGAACAGGTCCTTGCCAGGCACTGGCATAGTGGTAGCAACTGAAAAATGGTGCTAGTTCTTTGGCATCTAATTGCAGTGACTGGAAAATGCTGAGTACTTATACACAAGTCACAACTGTTGGCTTTGTAGATGCGTGTTTTAACAGCACTTCACTGAAGGACATAGTGCTCATAAACAGAGTGGCTGAAGACAGACCTGGTTAAGACATTTGTATTACACCACTAGGGCCTTTACTGCTCAATTTAAGTCATTACGTTTCAAAAAAGACAGATTTGAAGAAAAAAAACACTGGCAGGTGCTTCAGCACAACGTTTGATGGTAAGGTTTGATTAAAGCGATGTGGTTTGGGCGGGAAGGGGCAGGAACTGGGTGGGACCAGTGATAGGAATTACAAGTGCCATGGGCAGTCAATGCGTGGATAAATAAGCAAACAACACGTGCAAGCTTTGTGTCCATTCTCATATGTGCTTTAGCATCACTTAATAGTGATGACTTAAAATGGTTGTGCTTTTGTGCTCCAGGCGCAACAGGGAAGTAGTAAATGCATGTTATACTTGTGAGAGAAGGGACTTTGATACAGTCGAAATGTGATGTGTTTCTTCTAATGTCAAGCCTGTCTGCTCTGCATCTGTCATGTTGCAAAAATCCTTTATATAACATTGACGAGAGGAAAACACGTGTAATTTAATTTCACAATACACAGCGGTAAAAACGGTGCACATATATCTTTTTGTTTTTGTTATCCGCTGGTGTACATTTTAAATAATGTCTAACTGATGATGCAATTTAATAACACACACAGCCTACCCTATGTATGGTAAGTGTGCACGATTTCATCCTATAGTTTATGGAACGGGCTCTTTGTTTAAAGGAAAATGGTTGAAATCAATTGAAGGCACAGTTACGTTAGCACCCTGTGATCAACTGTACGTTTTGCCTCATGTCAACAAAAGCTTCCTGAATATAGACTTTAGAGGCGAGGATGGTGGCCAGGCATCTCCTAAAGTCCTTCTTTCCAGCACTGGCTGTGGATTAGGATTATTCATTTTTTCGGTGTGCGCAGCATGCAATGGGTTGCAGTTTCATCATGGCCTCTAGATGCTGCTGCAAGGCTGTCCACAGGACGGTGCCGTCACTGAAACAGCATAACACCAGCGCTGAAGTCTATGAATGAAGCGCAGATCCCTCCTACATCTCACACACACGGCTCTGCCATACGCTGATTTTTAATTATTATTTTTGGTTATTTATAATGCTTTTAAAATCCAGAGGTTCGGACCCGGGGATCGAACCTGTATTGCTCTGCGTGGTCTTGCTTCTAAAGGAGCACGTTACCACGGGGATATCCTCCAGAGCCCTGATGTTCGTGGCTCTACTGTTTCTATATCTACTAAAGTGAGAGAAAACAAACGTCATATTTATTCGCACCTCTTGGCGGTTGCACGGTCTGGTGAATTCAAGTATTAGTTCTGAGTCTCCACACGATTGTTACAGATATGTGTACTGTATTGCAATTAAAAGAAATGAAGGGGAAACCTGTTCAAATCCGTAGAGGCTCTGAGCAACATAGCCCGCAGTGTGTTGCTTAACAGCCACACAGACGATGATTAGAAAAGGGATTACTTCACTACTTACAATTTACTTAAAGCCCCCTGGCTTAAAGCGTGTGTAGCTGCCATGAACTGCACCCGAGCGTGCAACATTCACTGCACAGCCCCACAGTTCTCATTTCGTGTAGGAACTGCGCATGGGGCTGCTGTAAACACACTATTCAAGGCCCTTTCTGAAACTTGCTGGCTGGCCATGCATGGCTTTTCGCGGTCCTGTGATGTTGGTCATTGTCCCTGGGTTAATTTTAGTGACTAACAATTTATGTCAGTGTTAATAAGCAACAAAAAAACTCTGCAGTTGTTTGGTATTGCAGAGAAAGTGGGAGGAGCAGCGGGGGCAGGGGGAGTCACTACAAATATATTGCCTGTTTTTCTCTACAAATCAAAGGCACCAGATTAAGTTAGACCTTCATCTTGGTGTATATCCCATGCATAAGAACCGTAACTCGTTGGTTTATTTTAGCATTTGCCTAATTATGTAACTTAGTTTTGTAGAGGAGGAGCCAGGTACCCCCACCTCAACCATTCCGCCCCTATTGCCTGTATGTTGGAAACCAGACAAAGTAATCTTGAGGCTAGCTTTATAGTGAATAGATTGCAGCAAGCGCCTATATATATATATATATATATATATATATAAATATATATATATATTCAGTAAACAAAACGTTGTTAAAGGGACGTTATGGTTAAGTTGCGCTACTAAAAACCTATGAAATTCAGTAAAAAAACTTTGTTAAAGGGACGTTATGGTTCCAAGTAAAACCAAAAAACCCCTAAAATTCGGCAGTTATGGTAAACTAAGCAACCATAACTCGTGCCACCACTGTGCACTGCTAAGACCAACACCCAGGACATCAAAGATGACATCACAAATGTCATTGATGACATCACTGATGACATTACATGTGCATTTACTTTTCATGAAATGTCTGTACAAGGGATTCTTATTATAATGTTGAGAAAAAAGTGTCAATGATCATTGGAGTAAATATCATGAGCTAATACGTTTTTTTACTGAATTTCATAGGTTTTTAGTAGCGCAACTTAACCATAACGTCCCTTTAACAAAGTTTTTTTTACTGAATTTCATAGGTTTTTAATAGCACAACTTAACCATAATATCACTGACTTTATATACATGTAACATAGAACATACTCAACCCCAGCTAGTGATTTCGATGTCCGTGGACTGTGTGAATGTCTGCGGACGGACGCGGACAACAGCAATACTACCCAAAAACTATCTTAAATTGTTATATCATGCCATATGAACACTTCATAAATTCAAAAACCAGCACACAAACACATTATATGTACTAATAAATAAGAAGTGGAACCTATATATCTAACACATCAACCATTCATTTAAATACAATATGTTCAAAAATGGAATATACCAAAAGAAGAAAAATAGACTTCCAACATGATTACCTCACCGAAACTCCACAACTAAGAGCAACATCAGATGTACAGACCAGTAAGAACACACCTTACCAGAAGCTAGTAAGTGTACTTCATTTTACTCATATATTTGTAAACTTTCTGCATTAGATACAAAAAAAGTGATATCAATTTTTTTTTTTTCTCACAGAAATGTCTAGTACTCTGAAGTGGCTATAGGAGCATTTCCCTCATGAGGAAATGCCTGAAGATAGTGAACCTAATGGTAGACACTTTTCTGTATAAACCAATTAATAAATATTATTTTATATATATTTAACATATACATTTTTTTGTACAGACCATACAAACATTGAAATTAGTAAACAAAAAGAATTATTAGATAAGACTCTCCAGCACATGGAACAAAAAATGGACATACTCATGGAAAATGTCAACAATTAAAAAAACTGTGTGGAGGATCACTTGAAAGAAAAAACTGGGTACCATTGTCCCACGTGTACCTGTCCCCCCTCACCATATCCCACTCAATTATTCCCAAATCCTCTCCATGAACAAAAACGTTTTGATGAGACTTCCATCCCTTCTTCACTTCATATGAATCCTCTTGAAACCCCCAATTCTCCTGTTTTTGTTTCAGTTTCTGCCTCACCTTCTCTGTCATAAATTTAACATCCATATAAAATAAAGTAAAATTATTATATTGGTCCTAATTCATTTCTTGTCTTTTTTTAAAAAGCAGTTCAGGTGTCCGCGACCAGCGAAAGTGTCCAGAATGTCTGTAAAGAAACAAAAATGGGGGCATCCTAAGGACACTATATCTGACCGTACTGTCCGCATGCAAGTTTAAACTGTTCTAAGAACACACCTGTTGTTCGGGATGTCTGCAATCAAACTACCACATGCAGTGTCCTGAAATGTTCGTAAATAAACAAAATGGGGGTGTCCTGAGGACGCTAGACCTGTCCGTATTGTTCGCAGGCGAGTTGAAACTGTTCTAAGAACACAGGCAGTATCCTGAAATGTTCGTAAATAAACAAAATGGGGGTCTCCTGAGGACACTATACCTGTCCGTATTGTTCCGAGGCAAGCTGAAACTGTTCTAGGAACACACGTGGTGTCCTGAAATGTTCGTAAATAACCGAAAAGGGGGTGTCCTGAGGACGCTATGGCTGTCCGTATTATTCAGAGGCAAACTGAAACTGTCCTAAGAACAAACGCTGTGTCCTGAAATGTTCGTAAATAAACAAAATGAGGGTGCCTTGAGGACGCTAGACCTGTTCGTGCTGTTCGTAAGCAGGTTCAAACTGTTCTAAGAACACATCAAGTGTCCCGGGATGTTCGCAAATAAAATGGGGGTGTCCTGAGGATTCTATGCCATTCCGTATTGTTCGCAAGTGAGTTGAAACTGTTCTAAGAACAAATGCCTGTTCGTAACTGTTCGTTTCGCTTGTGACACACTTTTAATTAGTTTCAGGACCCGAACAGTGTCCGTAGAACACCAACGTGCATGCGCAAAACAGTTTCAGTGCATTTGGTGTCCTGCGGACACCCGCTCCCTTCGCGGACATGTTTGCGAAGCTATCATATAACCGCGCCCATGCTGAGCGTGTGTTCTGGCTGCGGACACTGTTCGTGTCCCCGAACAATTTAAAAGGACCTTTTCAAGCAATCCACAATATTTTTCAATAATAAAGCACCATAGCACAAGTCCCAGACAGGAATCCTGAGTTTCTACATACTTTTTGGGACTTTTTGAACCTTTTTTTGGTGTTCGATCTGTCTGCGGACAGCGCGTGTGTCCGCGAACCGCGCACAAGCACCTCTATAAAAGGCCACACCCTAGAGCTCATTCTCATTGTGTTTCTGGCTATCTTACAGAACACAGTGCATTTTGCTGCCAACTTTCCAGATTTTCATCTGAAACCTGATGGCATCCATGGCTGCAGTACTGCCACCTGGTGCTACATCTGCCTCAGCACCACCCCCACCCCTCCACCACCATCACCTCCCCAAGGGCCTGAAGAGGGGAACAGGAGTGAGGATGCAGAGGAGCAAAAGAGGATGACAAGAATGAGGTAGTGGAAGTCCCTACTACCAGCACTCGGCATGAGTCTTGGGTGTGGCGGTTATTTACCGTTCATGGTAATGTACCTAAGGCGCGTGCGAACCAAGTCACCTGCAACGAGTGCAAAATGGTACTCAGTCGCGGGAGGCTTGGTTCATACAGCTTTGGGACAACTACTATGAAGCGACACCTAAGGTCATTCCACACTGGGGCCATTCGCAAGGTTGCACCTTGCGAGGAGCGTAGTAGGCTGACTTCCTCTACTACATTCTCCGTTTCCGATCCTGTCACCACAAGGAACACTCCTTTGGGACAGCGTATTCCTCAAGTTGCCTCACAGGCCATACGCAATGCTGATGACCCTTACCTTTCGAGGGTCACAGTTGTGTGCATGTACTGCAAAGCAGTACTCTGTAGGGGGGAGAGACTTCAAAGTGCTTTTGAGACTCTGCTCTCAGAGCACAAGAAGATCTGCTCACTACCCAAGTAAGACCCACCCTACATCTTCCTCTCTCCACCCGCCCTTTCTTATCCCCGTGGTTGGTGTCCTCCCCTTACCCTCCTTTTCCCTCCTCTCCTAGTGTGTAGTGTGTAAAAAATAAAAAATATATATAAAACAACAAAAATAAAAAATAAAAGGCTCTTTTCAGAGCCGGCCTTTCACATTTTAAAAATAAAAGTGTAAAATAAATGAAGCAGTGCCTTGTGTATTTTTTAGAAGTCCGCGAACAGTCCGCGAACATCTAAAATTTTGGGGTGCTGCCCTATCATAACCATTGCACTTTTGTCTGGGAGGAAGTGGTGGCTCTGAAAAGAGCCTTTTGGTGGTGTTTGTTTGTGTTTGAAAAACTTGAAATGGTCAACACCTACTACAAAATGGATGCTGTAATTCCAAAAAAGGTTGCAATGCATTTTGTACATTTCCCAGAAAAATATGATTGCCAGCATAAGTAAGATGGACTCCATCTCTACGAAAAATGTATGTGCTACGAAACATAACATTTTCATTGTGAAAAGAGGACATTGCAACATCTCTTAGAAAGGCACAAACAGCCTTATTGACATTGCGCCTTGCTTTCTCCATTTGTGGACCAAACGAAGAAGAACACAGCCACATTTGTCTCTGCGCAATCCAAGAAAAAATTACTTGAGAATTTGGAAACATGTCCATGACCTTCCCAAGTCCTTCTTTCATTGCAAATTGCAAAGAAATTCCAGACACATGTCCTAAACTGTTCCCTCCACAATGAATTACAATTATGTCTGGATGATGCTCTGTCTGCAAAGTAGCACAGAGAGGTAGCAGGTCCAACCACTTCATTCCACGTACTCCATGCCAGTGCACTTCCACTTGTGGGAATTCAAGATCTACACCTACTCCACAGCTTTCTGCATGCACCTTCAACCAATGTATCCACGAGTCTCCCAAAATCCAAACAATCGGTTTTCTGAAACACACAGCCATAGCTATCTGTTCTTCTCTCAGGAAAAAGAGTATCTGACAAACTCTCTCCTGGCACAACACACCCACTAAACTTTACTGACCAATCCCTTGCTCTACTCATTCTCATTTGAATGCCTCCCCACACCAAAATCCCTGTATGTAACACGCGATGTCCGCGGACTGGCGCCATGTCCGCGGACATATCGGAACATGGACAGCCCTTCTACCATTTCCACTTCACTCTCTGTGCCATTCTCTCATTGGATATAGCTAACCAGTCACACAACCATCCACCAGTCACATCCAAGACCTCTACAAGTGTCATATCATTGGAAAGCACCTTCTACAAGAAATACTGTACAAGTCTCCAAGATTTCTACTTGCAGCTGGATGCATATCAATATGCATGAACACAAACTACAGGTAAGCATATTTTCTGTATAGTACATGTACAATTCTTATAAATTCATATAAACAGATTAACTGACTTTTAACTTGTATAACCTATGAAATGAACTTAATGTCATTTTTCCAATCTGCTATAATCAACTGTCACTTCCAAACCTATCTACTATTTAATTTCTTTTTACACACACATTTGCAAACCATGTTCAACTAACATATTTAAAGTAAAATATATAGAGTGCACATAGTCAAACAAAATTGCATGCATACACTATGTTCAAATCTCAAACAACAATACTTGAACAAAAACATAAACATCAATGTCTAAATTAACATCAGTGTTATAAACACACAAAATTACTAATTGCAGTTAAGACCACTCTCCTGAAAAGCAGCAGCAGAATTTGCAATACAAACAACAACTAAGAAGAAACCTGCTCATTCAACAAAAAAGTGAGTTAAATACCACTATAATATTTTTACTATAACTCAAACACATTGGGGGGTTAATTCATGCTATTTCTGTGCCTAAAAACAGAGATTGTGCACCATTCTGTCGACAAATCCCCATTTGTTAAACAGAGATTTACAGGCAGAATGGTGCACAATCTCTGTTTTAACTCAGCCCCTAGAATGTAATATTATAGAATAAACAACTGTTTTAATTCTATACAATTAGATTTATTATTTGTACTTCTCCTCACCACTAGCTTACTTTCTACTGTCATCAGAACCCCAATTTAATAGCAAATACATTCAAGAATACCCATTCCAACTAGTTATAGTTGCCCAATGCACAATCACACACCATCACATCCATTTTTATCATCATACTCAGACACTCATGCACACAGCAGACATACATTGCAGAAAACCCCAACCCATACCTTCTTTATTTTTTTCAACAGACCCTAAAGAATGCCTACCAAAAATCAAGTCCATAGAAAGCAACGCCGAAGTAGAGCAAATGAAAATAGAAGTGTCCAAAATAAGCATCCATCTCTAGCAGAATTTGTAAAACAAAGTTCAAACAAAACAGGTAAAACAGTCATTTAGCGAAACAAAACAAGCTTCAAGTACAGAAACTTTGTCTCCTCTATCAAAATGTAGAACGAAACAGAAAAAGATTAAAAAGAATTAATCTAGCACTACTGCTAAAACTGTTCCTATAAATCTTGATATAGTGCCAAGAAAGCATACCAAAAAAAGTATTTTAGCAAAAATGTCCCGCCACAGAGTCCTTCAAAATCTTATAAAAACAGGAGACAAATCATGCACAACCCTTAAAACCTACCGTAGAAAATTAATCTTAGAAGCTTTGATAGACAGTGCAATCCTTCTCAAAATAAAGTTATTTATTTTAGTGTTAAACAAAATGAAACCACTAACAAAACTAATGACTAAATTACATAAAAGACTTCGCAATAAACGAAATGTCAGCAAAAATAACGTCTTAAATAAATGTGGAGGTGAGTGGAGTCACACTACAAGCACAGAACCATATTCTAATGAAGAAGCATACAAACAAAAGCAAACAAATACAATTGCCATACATAGCAGTGGACGAGGTTATGAAAAAAATAATAATACCATAATGGAACAAGAAATACTGCTTACAAAAATATCCCCAGAAAACTTAGAATTACCTCTTAATTCAACTGAACCAGAAAGTCCAGTATACAAATGGCCATGCACGTGTAACATTCCCAAAAAATCTTTCAAGTCTTTACGCCAATTCCTCAATCAGTATGTGAAACGCAAAGACAAAATCAAAATGAAACTACTGCAAAATATGGATATCTGTCCAGTGCGCAAGTACACAGGACCACAAGGACATTCATTGGCCTGCATTTCAGGACCTACTTGCAAAACCACCTTCCATCATATCAAAATGATATCAACACATCATTCAACTATAAGAAATCTAATCTATAAACTGTACTATGCTAAAAGTCCTGCTTTAGCACTAGCCAATTTAAATAACATGCTTCTACATGGTACAGCAAAAGACCTACTTGAAGAAATCGACTATATCCAGAAAAAATATTTTGGAAGTGAAAGCCACTTACAGAATGAAATAGCTTTACAACAAATTAACAACAATTCTACGCATGGCAACCTTCTACTACACACATACAAAAAAGAAATACTGAAATTTAAAAGTACATCTGCTGAAGTACCAAACCATGTGTGTGTATGTTGCCGCAGAACTTTTTATAAAAGTAACACAAAAACAGTAGACCTAACATACAAAATAGAAGACAATGAAGATTTTAAATTGTTTGAATGAGCTCTCTACCCTATAGCAGAAAATAAATATGAAATAAGTGACCCCTTAATACTTTGCAGTTACTGCACTATACAACTTGACAAGAACCAAACTCCTTCACGTGCAATCACAAATAATTTAGAATTATTCCCACTACCAAAACCCCTACAACTACTCAATTTATATGAGAGCATCATAATTCAAACAGTGCACCCCTTTCAAGCAATAATACGCCTTCAACCAAAAACAGCAAAATTACCTCCCTCTGAATTGGTGAAGGTATTTGTGGCAAAGTAGTGCATTTACCATTAGATCTAAAACAAAATGTGCACACTCTGGGAGTCCAACGTCCAATGGAGCAATCTTTGGTAAATGATAATTTATCTTAGTAAATGGTGTACCTACAAAAGACAAAAAAATGGCAACAACTGGTAGACTTACATAAAGTTAGACAAGCCTTGCAATATCTAAAAGACATTAATGAATGCTACAAAGAAATTAATATTGAAGAAAACTTGAAGGAAACCACTGAAATAATTCAAGAGTCACGAGAAACTGGTCAATTTGAGCTTCTAGATCCTGCTACAGTATCCAGTACTTTGGACCATAATACAATTCATCCATTGTACTCTAATGACACCATAGAAGATGCACTAGAAATGTACCAAATGCGACAAACAAAAGGATCACCAATCAGCATATGGGAAAAAAGTATAGAAGCACGTGCTTTTCCTCTACTCTTTCCTACTGGCAAAGGTGGAAGGTACGATGATAGACCTATTCAAATAACAGCATCAGAATACCGCTCATTACGGATGTATTCTGAAGATCCCAGATTTAGACAAAATGTGGAATACTTATTCCACCTACTCTTTGAAGGTGAACTAGCAACTCTATGTTACGGAGTTGCACACACATTAAAATCAGGAACCCACTTTCAAAATATGTCAGCTACGCAATTAATACAAAAAGTGCAAGAAAAAGATGAGGTTTTACAACCAAGTATTGCAAATCTATTAGCAAACATGCGTGGTACTAAAGAGTACTGGTTCCGATGTCATGGAGATGTAGGTTGTATGATAAGAAACCTTGGCCCACCCACTTGGTTAGTTACATTAAGTTGTGCAGAATATGCATGGGAAGATTTACATGATGTCCTACTCATATGAAACAAAAACAAAACAAACATAGATATAGTAACTCCTGGAGAACGTTGTTCTCTAGATCCTGTTAATGTTTCAAGTTATTTTCACCATCGCTTCATTGCTTTGCTACACTTTATTTGTAATAAAACTGTTCCTCCCCTCAGAGAAGTGCAACACTTCTTTTTGAGAAAAGAATACCAAGCCAGAGGAGCACCACATATCCACATGTTTTTATGGATTAAAGATGCTCCTAAATTTGGTCAAGACAATGATGCCACTGTGTTACAGTTTATCGAAAAATATGTCACTTGTGAAATTCCATCGGAAGCAACAAATAGTGTTCTTCATGCACAAATTTTACAATTTCAAAAAACACAAATGTGGCAAATATTGTCGTCGCAAATACAAAAACAAAGGGAAATACTACACCAAATGCTGCTTTGGTTTCCCTAGGCCAGTTACAAAAACAGTTCAAGTAAACAACTTTGGGGGTAATTCATAGAATTTAGCGCACAAGTGGCGCACGGGGCTGGCGCACAGTGTGCGCGAGCGAATCTCTGCACCAGCCGCGTGCGCTAAAATCCATTTCCGCGCACAGCGTATTCATGGATTTCAGCTACCAAAACCAGCCGTGGCGCACAGTGGCGCAGCGACTCTGCAGCAGTGCCAGTTACGCCCCCAAGAACGCCCCTCGCGCAGGGAAAAGCCATCAAAATCCCCAATCCATTGCAAAGGACTGCGCTAACCCTGTACCAGCACGGCAAGCGGGGTACGTGTATTACTGGGGTTCGCGGGAAGTTTCACGCGCGATTGGCCCTGTGCGAGCGGGGTACGTGTATTACAGGGGTGCGCAGGAAGTTTCACACGCGATTTCAGCAGGGTACGTGTATTTCAGGGGTGCGCGGGAAGTTTCACACGCGATTTCAGCAGGGTACGTGTATTACTGGGGTTCGCGGGAAGTTTCACACGCGATTGGCCCTGTGCGAGCGGGGTACGTGTATATCATGGGTGCGCGGGAAGTTTCACATGCAATTTCAGCAGGGTACGTGTATTTCAGGGGTGCGCGGGAAGTTTCACACACGATTTCAGCAGGGTACGTGTATTACTGGGGTTCGCAGGAAGTTTCACACGCGATTGGCCCTGTGCGAGCGGGGTACATGTATTATAGGGGTGCGCGGGAAGTTTCACACGCGATTTCACCAGGGTACGTGTTTTTCAGGGGTGCGCAGGAAGTTTGACACGCGATTTCAGCAGGGTACGTGTATTTCAGGGGTGCGCGGGAAGTTTCACATGCGATTTCAGCAGGGTACGTGTATTTCAGGGGTGCGTGGGAAGTTTCACATGCGATTTCAGCAGGGTACGTGTATTTCAGGGGTGCGCAGGAAGTTTCACATGCGATTTCAGCAGGGTACGTGTATTTCAGGGGTGCGCGGGAAGTTTCACACGCAATTTCAGCAGGGTACGTGTATTACTGGGGTTCACGGGAAGTTTCACACGCGATTGGCCCTGTGCGAGCGGGGTACGTGTATATCATGGGTGCGCGGGAAGTTTCACACGCGATTTCAGCAGGGTACGTGTATTTCAAGGGTGCGCGGGAAGTTTCACACACGATTTCAGCAGGGTACGTGTATTACTGGGGTTCGCAGGAAGTTTCACACGCGATTGGCCCTGTGCGAGCGGGGTACATGTATTATAGGGGTGCGCGGGAAGTTTCACACGCGATTTCAGCAGGGTATGTGTTTTTCAGGGGTGCGCAGGAAGTTTGACACGCGATTTCAGCAGGGTAGGTGTATTTCAGGGGTGCGCAGGAAGTTTCACATGCGATTTCAGCAGGGTACGTGTATTTCAGGGGTGCGTGGGAAGTTTCACATGCGATTTCAGCAGGGTAAGTGTATTTCAGGGGTGCGCGGGAAGTTTCACATGCAATTTCAGCAGGTTATGTGTATTTCGGGGGTGCCGGGGAGTCCTACACGTGATTTGGCAGTGTGGGTCCTCCCAGGTGTTCCCTGTACACCCTCCACGGCCACTGCAGGCAGCCCACACCACAGGGGACTACCCTGCACCCCTGGTGTTGTCCTGCAGGCAGCCCACCCAACATGGGCATGCCCCCTAGCAAAGGCACATGTCTCCTTGCACTACTGATCACCAACTCATGTCCCCTTGCACCCCCACCCCCCAGCAGTGTGGGGCACCTGCCAGAAGGCCCCCACTCATGTCCCACTCATGTCCCCCTGCACCACCACCCCCAGCAGTGTGGGGCACCTGCCAGCAGGCCCCCACTCATGTCCCACTCATGTCCCCTTGCGCCCCCACCCCCCAGCAGTGTGGGGCACCTGCCAGCAGGACCCCACTCATGACCCACTCATGTCCCCTTGCATCCCCACCCCCCAGCAGTGTGGGGCACCTGCCAGCAGGCCCCCACTCATGTCCCACTCATGTCCCCTTGCAGCCCCACCCCAGCAGTGTGGGGCACCTGCCAGCAGGCCCCCACTCATGTCCCACTCATGTCCCCTTGCACCCCCACCCCCCAGCAGTGTGGGGCACCTGCCAGCAGGCCCCCACTCATGTCCCACTCATGTCCCCCTGCACCCCCACCCCCCAGCAGTGTGGGGCACCTGCCAGCAGGCCCCCACACATGTCCCCCAAACACCATGCCATGACTATACAGACCCATGGCCCTAATGCCAACCCAAATCCCACCCCTCCACCCCCCAGTGCAAACACCCAAGGAACCACTGCACCCACTCCCTAGTAAATCACCCATTGCATGATAGTCTGAAAAGAACCAGCATGCCCATCAGCAAATGTCCTACAGAGCCACACAGTTGCAACACATGACTGTGCCAATGCTCATGGAGACATGCACCAAAATCATCACTGTACACCACACTAATAATGTTGAATAAAGAAATGTATTAAAAAGTATAACAAATGTCAAAATGAAAAGCACACATGCAAATGAATAAATAATATTTGAAATAAGAAAAAGAAAGTCAAATCCAAGCAAGAAAAGAAATCCAAAAGATGAAAAAATATAAGTGGTGCATCCCCAAAGTCCATAGAACGAAATCCAAAGATGGAAAGCATAAAAAAACATTACTCCATGTGAATATGACTAAAAGAAAGTATATACATGTCCTGAAAATTGAAAACGAAAGTCTGAAGGGTCCATTATCCCAAAAGCAAATGAAACCTACCAAGAACCCTATCTAAAATACAACTATATACAAAAAGTGGAGCAAACTCTGTGGACTCCAAATCATAATAATAAAGAAATGAAACCTAAACCTAAATAACTATATACAAAGGCGGCGGGCTAGTCTGACGGCTCATTGGTTGATGTCATGGGCTAGGGCATCATCGAACTCCTGTTCAATGGCTTGGAGGCGGGCATGTTCCCTGGCCCTGAGGTCTCGCAGGGTTATGCGGTGTCCAGCTCCAACTCCCTGTGAATACCCTCGAGGCACACAGCCTGCCTCAGCGCCCTCCGCATGGAGTTCTCCGCCCTGACCATTGTGAGCCGTTCCTCCTCCACCCGCCGCCGCTCCGCACCTATCTGCTGGCCCAACCGCTCCCACACGGAAGACACTCCCATTCCAGGGTTCTCCTGCCCTCCGGCCGATGCCTGCCCCCCTGATGTTGATGGCCCCGAGCCATGATGCCTCCCACGTCGAGCCTGTCGCTGCCTCTGACGCAACTGCCTCTGCCAGCATGACGGCATCCAGGCTGATGGAATCCACCGACGCCGTCGTGCACATGCCCTGCCCGATGATGCCATCACATCCTCCATCTGCTGGGGTCCAGTTGCTGGTGTGTCCACCCCTGCTGGACCTCCGACTCCCGACTGTGGCAGGGATGGGATCCCCACCGAGTTGGCTGGGTTGGTCAGGGCAGGTCCACAGGGGGCCCTGGTGGCATCTGGGCCGGAAGACAGCATGCATGGAGAACGAATGACGCATAGCCTCCACAGAGGAGGAGAGGGTCGCCAGAGTGGCCGACACATGTACAAAACCCCCAACCATGGCCGCTCCCAACTGGGCCACGTTGGCACGGTGCTCTTTGTGATGATGTGCGTGCTCCCCCCGGGAAGCACGCACGTCATCACGAATGACACCCGTGCGCAACGCGACACCAATCAGGACCTTCTCCATACGGCCAGGGGTCCCCTCGTCCGCAGGTGGAGGGGAGTCAGATGACATGGACATCCCCCCTACCTGCGGAGCGGCCTGGGATGGGGCATCCCTGCTGGTGCATGGTGGTACAGTCACAGCGTCAGGGACAGTGACATGCACAGGCCCCTCCACGGCGACCTGTGCTGCCTCCTGCCCCTGCCCCTGGACTGCAAAACTTGCACCAGCAGGGTTGCCCCCACCAGGCCCCATGTGCGGCTCAGTAGCGGCCTCCTCCTCCTCTGTGGAATTCACCAACCTGGATGGCTCCACACCGTCTTCCGCCGTTGCAAGCCCCTGTGGGGGCTCACCCACCCCTTCCGCTGCAGCCGTGGGGGCATCCCCGCCGCTTTGCTCCACAGCGCCGTCTCCGCCCTCTTCTTCACTTGCCGCTGTGTAGAGGGAGACATAGAACACAAGCATCAGGGTACTTTACAATGGTCCCCTAGACAGGAAGCAATAGCAGATGTGTGGCACTGTCAAAGATCACTTCCATCATGTCCCTCTACAACACATGGGTCAGTGCAGGCAAAACACATGCAGTAACAGGCATGGCGCATGCTATGGACATTAGCATACATGTCCAAGGGACTCTTGAAACATACAATGTTGTTTTGGAACTCACATGCATCATAGGTCATGCCTATCACATGCACACACTTCACCGTAGTTTCATCCATCTGGCCTCGTACACCCCAGACACAGTGGATGCAAGGATAACTAGGCTGCATCAGTGAATCTGAACATTGTCACAGACATGTGTCATGCATCCATGGCATTCACAAGTCACAGACACGCAGGTCAGACACACAGACATGGACACCATACATGTACATGGCATCAGCACCCATCCCTCACCCCACCCATGTCCAGGAACAGAGACTGGCATGCTCTCATGTGTCCATTCCGCATAGGGCTCCCCATGTTGCATTTAAACACATGCACCAACCGTGTGGTTCACACATTACTGGCCTCACATGCATGACCATGATTTCCCTGCACACACACATGTGTACATGGCCTATGTAACACATACAGGCAAGTATCAGACAACCAGCACACTGCAACATGCCCTGTCTCACACAGCAATGCTTGGCCACTTACCGCTGGACTCTAGACGGGTCTGCCTCTCAAGGATCTGGGCATGGAGCGCTGGGCGTACACGTTCCAGGACCCTCATCTGGATAGTACTCATGCTGCCCCGGCCCCCCTCCACGAAGCGCCATGCCTTTATGAGGGTCCTGGACCTCAAGTCCTCCCAGTGCTTCTTGACTTGCTTGATGTTGTGGGTTACCACCCCCTCCGCGTTGATGGCAACTACAAAGTCGTCCCAGATCCTGTCCCGTCCTTCCTTGTCGGCGCGTGATGATCCGAAGAGGGCATCATAATGCCCCAGGACAAGCTCCACCAGGACACCAACTTCCTTCTGACTGAAGCTGGTGGCCCTCTGCCCATCTGGCTGGGGGTCGCCAGTGGTCTCAGATGGTGTTTGCCCCGACATTGCGACCCCCGAGGCAGGCGTGGGTGGGCAACTGGGTCCTGGGGCTGGGCTGTGGAGCGATGGTATCCCAGTCGGGAGTCTTCTGTTCCAGCAGGGGTGAGCACTGCAACTGGACCCCTGCAGATGGCTGATGTGCAGGCACCAAATGGCAGGGCACGAGGGCAGCAGGCAGTCAGGCAGCAGCAGATGGCAGGAGGGAGCGTGCTCGGGGCTCTGGGGGGCAGTGATTTGGCCTTTTGGGCAGGAGCGTGGTCTTCCATGTGTTTTTGCATGGCCAGCTTGATACGGAGTGATTTGGCACGTGAAAAAATTGCACGTCAGCGTGTAATTCGAGGAAAGGCCCTTAGCGCGTAAGCGCGTCTGTGATGTATCGCGCACAGGCGTTGCCCTGGCAGGGCTTGAAGATCCCACGTGGATTTCCATTGCTCTGTACGTGCTTTCTGTGAGGTGCGGTGCGTGTGTTTTCCAGGCGTTGGGGTTCACACGCTATTACTTCACAGCGGGTGGGTGTTGGCTACACGTTCTTCTACACGCAGACGGTGAGTGGTAACCCGCTCGCCCAAGGCCTATCGCGTGTGAAACTTCCCGCGCACCCCCGAAATACACGTACCCCGCTCAATCGCGTGTGAAACTTCCTGCACACCCCCGAAATACACGTACCCCGCTCAATCGCGTGTGAAACTTCCCACGCACCCCTGAAATACACGTACCCTGCTCAATCGCATGTGAAACTTCCCACGCACCCCCGAAATACACGTACCCCGCTCAATCACGCGTAAAACTACCCGCGCACCCCCGAAATACACGTACCCCGCTCAATCGCATGTGAAACTTCCCGCGCACCCCCGAAATACACGTACCCCGCTCAATCGCGTGTGAAACTTCCCGTGCACCCCCGAAAATACACGTACCCCGCTCAATTGCGTGTGAAACTTCCCACGCACCCCCGAAATACACATGCCCCGCTCGCACAGGCCCAATCGCAGTATGGGACATTCATCATTGCTGTATATTGCCACTTTTGTAATGCGCAGGGACGCTACCGCCTGCCTTCGTGTGGCGGACGTGTTTCGGCTTGTGCGTGTCTTTGGCTGTGCGCGGCTTTGCCCTATTCGATTACATAAATACGTGTGGTTTGAGTGCGTGTGGGCGTTCCGTCTGCTTCCCTGCAGTGCATCCCCAGTTACGCCCTTATTTTCGCGCGTTGTTCCCCAATCTGCGCGTTACGCCCCGTGTTCCGCCCACTTTCTGGTGTATGCGCCTTGGTTGTGCGCTTTCACTGTGCGCATCGCGCACGCCGTTCGGGATGTTGCAGTGACGTGTGCGCCATGCACGGGTTTGGCGCACATCCCGAGGAAAACACGTGCAGGGACTTCAATGAATCGCGCTTGCGCCTGCTTGCGCAAAGATTTTCGGCGCAAGTTTGTTCCATGAAACGGCCCCTTTATGTCTTCAGTTAGACATAGTGTTAAAGATAAATCACCTAAGAACACATATTACATAAAAAGAACAGAAGAAGAAAAATATATCAATGATTACAATGCAATCATTGCCCACTTATGGGATGCAAACATAGATGTGCAGTACCTTGCAGACAATTCCACTGCAGTTGCACGATATGTTACAGCATACTTAACCAAAGCAGAAAAAACAGTGCTCCAAGTTCTCTGGAATGAAATGTCATCAGACAAAACACTGTCTCAGAAATTATACAGCTTTGGCATAAAAATGCTCTCCCATAGAGAATGTGGCTCCTATGAAGCAGCAGATTGTTTAACCAGTACTGCTTTGTATGGAAAATCTGAAAATATAGTCTGGCTAAGTCTTGGTCCTGCTAAATCTAGAAAAAGAGTTTTGAAATCATATGATGACATAGAAACAATAGCCAAACATGATCCCAACAGCCAAGACATTTTAAAAAACAATTTGCTGGACGCATACTACCCAAACAGAAGTACCACTTTGGAAACCATGTGTCTATACCGCATAGCCCAAAACTTCACATACTAAAATAATATAAAACCCGATGAAAAAAAAGGTAGATACAGAGTGTCAAATTGTGAAGGCAGCTTAGTAAAACTAACCAAACCAAATTTAATTAATCATATCAAATTGTCATTAAAGACTCCTCAACATAAAGAACTATATTACATGTCCCTGCTACAACTGTTTAAACCATGGAGAAAGAAGAAGAAATACTAGATAACTATGACTCCTGCGAAGATGCTTTCAAAGCAAATGCAAGCACTATAACTGATGTAAACTTTACACACTACAAAACAATGTTGCACAATAAACAGCACCACGAAGAAGAACTCCAGGCCCAACTAGATAAGGACACTCCTGACAGTAGTCCACCTTCTGTAACAGGAAGCCAAGAACCACTGGGACAGCCACTAATAGCAAATGAGGCAGAATTAGCTATGACGGAAGTAGAAAAGACCATGTGTCAGTATGAAGATAAAGAAGAATTAACTATACTACAATCAAAACTAAACAATGAGCAACGTAGTATTTTTGAAGAAGTAACAAAAGAAACTGCACATGGTGTACAACATGAAAATAAAGAATGCACCTGCCAAAATTACAAACCTATACTACTGTACGTCAGTGGTAAAGCTGGTTCTGGCAAAACATTCTTATTCAAAATCATCAGCAAATTCCTTCAACAATTGACAAACAACAAACTGTCAGCTGTTGTCACAGCCCCCACAGGTTTAGCTGCCTACAACATAGGCGGTGTCACTTTACACAGATTACTACTCCTGCCAGTAGAACACCAAAACAAATGAGACTATTACACACTTTCCACAGAAGCTGCAATGGAATTACGCAGAGTATTAAACAAATGAAAATGCTACTAATAGATGAAGTGAGCATGGTATCCAACCTAATGGTGGCTTTGATTCACCTCAGATTACAAGAAGTACTCAAAACAGATTACGAAGAGCTCTTTGGAGGAAAACACATTATTGTTTTCGGAGATCTTCTTCAATTAACACCAGTAAAAGGTGAGCCTATTTTTAAAACATTAGGACACAAACTCTGCCGTAAAACTGTTGGCAGCATAGGAAATGTCAACCTTTGCCAACATTTCCAATACAGAGAATTAACAGAAAACATGCGGCAATCTGCAGATATCACTTATGCCAACATCTTAAAAAGTATTAGAGTTGGTATACTATCTCAAGAAGCACAAGCAATATTGAAAACCCGGCACATTCATGCACTTTATGTCGATAATGCATGTGCTACTGATGTTATGGAACAATTAGCGCACAAAAATGTCAATTGTATGGCCTTAATGCCAACTCTTGCAAGCTGTTTCAAATTCAATGAAACAATGTTAAATAAAGAAATGCAACCAATAATGGAAATTAGCGCCACAGACAAACTAGACGTACATGGTATGCCACTACCCATGTGTGAGCAAGCCACAACAACACTAAATAGTTTAGAAAATTCAATCTCCAACACAGCTGGGTTGGAAAATATATTAAAATTATCCTTAAATTGCAGAGTAATGCTTAAACATAATCTTGATGTAGACCAAGGACTAGTTAATGGAGCACTGGGTACAGTTGTTGGCTTTCAAACATACCCAGGTGACAACAAAATTCAGTTTGTCAATATTCTCTTTGACAAACTTTCAGAAGTAAAAAGGATAGGACGCTCAACAGCTCGATTCCTTCTCTTCAAAGACATGCATGTACGCAGAGAACAATTTTCTCTAACTCTTGCATACGCAGACACCATTCATAAATCACAAGGTCTTACCCTAGACAAAGCATTGATAGACATTGGTAACACAGTCTTTAAAGAAGGCATGAGCTACGTAGCACTATTACGCTTACGTACACTTGACGGTCTATTTCTAATCAACTTTGATGCAAGTAAAGTAAATGCTGATCTTCCTTGCATTTTAAAATACAATAGACTTTGTTCACTATACTACAAAAAGTAAAACGTTGTAAAAGAAAACTAAATCAAACAGAAATGCAACAGGATGTCACTGCAAATCCTCCAAAGAGAGTAAAAGAAACTAATACTTCATCAAGTACCACAAGCAAAAAAGAACCAATTAGGGAAAGTAAACCAGGTACTTCGTCAAGGAAGGAAGACAAACTCAAAAAAAGGACTGAACTACCTGGTCCATTTAAACTCTCAAATATAATTGGTGTATGTTGCTACGTAAATGTAGCAATTAATATTCTATTTCAATTACCACCAATTGTTGACAACATTTACTTACACAGTACAGACCAATTGTGTTTGCAAATGTTAGTACTTCATAGAAATGCAACAAACAATCCTGACAACACATATAGTGTTTATGGAATAAGACAAGAATTGGACTACTGTGCTGGAATGGTGAAATTCACTATAAACCCACAGGAAGAGCCACAAGAATTTCTAATGTACTCACTACAAGTACTGGAAAACAAAACCATACCTATAAATGAAATCTTCCATACATGCACTCTCCGCAACAATATGACACAAGAACAAATTCCCAATGAACGCTTCGCATATATATCAATACAAAATGCAAACCATGGTAGATTATGTTCTACCTGCAATTCGGATAATCGCTCCACCTTACTAATACAAACACATAGTAAATGCGTAATACTAATGCTTCTAGGTTACAATGCAGATGGTACCAAAAACAACTGCAAGCTGACTGGATTCACACATGGTCAAGTATCACTTGGTAAGAAAACCTTCACAACAATAGGTATAATCTACCACACAGGAGCCACAACCAATTCAGGTCACTACACTGCATATATAAAAAAGAAATGTGGATGGTTCGAATGTAATGATAGTACCATTACTCTAAAGTAGAGATTACCAGCAAATCTTACAAACGCTTATTTAATCTTCTTAAAAGCAACATTTATTAACTAAACTGTACTTCAACATTAACTAAACTTCTATTAAAAAACTATAAACTGTTACAATACTCCAACAGCTATATAACTTCCCCAAGATTCTACAACAACTAAACAGACAAATGAATACTACTAAATGATATCAAAAAATAGATAGTTAGAATACGACAACTGGTATCTAACTGCCCCAAGATTATACAATAACCAAACAGATAAATCAATACAACTTCATTATAAAAAAACTATACACAGTTAGAATATGCCACTAGGTATCTAATTGCCCCAAGATTCTACAACAACTAAACAGATAAATGAATACCACAAAATTATTAAAAGAAATAGACAGTTAGAATACGCCAACTGGTATCTAACTGCCCCAAAACTTTACAATATCCAAACAGATAAATCAATACCACTTCATTATAACAAAAAATAGACATTTACAATATGTCAACAGGTATCTAACTGCTCCAAAAATCTGCAACAACCCAATATATAGAGCATTAGCCAGAAACAACAAGTGAACACTGAAAACAAACAAACAAATAGACTGTAGCATAACAAAAAAAGGTTTTTTTAATTCAACATGGATTTTTTTTTCTCCCACAGACCCAATGATTTTAGCAACAAACACAGAAACTGAGCAAATTGCACAGTACACTGATTTGTAATCTACTAAATATGAGGGTAAAAAAAAAATGTTGATTATTCAATGTTATAAGTCGTTACAAAATACCAATACACAGAAATGAACAAGAAATACATGTACTCCAGTTACTAAACCAAACAGTAAGTATATTATAATAAGTACAACCATCGCAGCAAAACACACCCATAGTGACTTATAACTTCGGTGCTTATAAATTTGGTCTTGTCCATGCACCCAAGACTATAGGCCTGCCCACAACCACCACAGCATATCACACCCATAGTGGCTTATAACTTCGTTGCTTATAAATTTGTTCTTGGATCCCAAAGTTATAAGCCACTATGGGTGTGATATGCTGCGTTGGTTGTGGCCAGGGCATAGAGTCTTGGGTGCATGGCCATATGGCCATGCTCCCAAGACTCTATGCCCTGGCATATCACACCCATAGAGTCAAACATTTTAACTATGCCATATGGGCACTTTTAATGTCTGCGGACACGATGAGTTATCTTAGAACAGTTTCAACTTGCCTACGAACAGTACGACAGGCATAGCGTCCTTAGGACACCCCCATTTTGTTTATTTACGAGCATCCCAGGACACATGATGTGTTCTTAGAACACTTTCAACTTGCCAGCAAACAATACGGACAGTGTCCTCAGGACACCCCCATTTCGTCCATTTACGAACATTTCAGGACACTGCATGTGTTCTTAGAACAGTTTCAACTTGCCTGCGAACAAAACGGACAGGCATACCGTCCTCAGAACACTCCCATTTTGTTTATTTACGAACATCCCAGGACACTTGATGTGTTCTTAGAACAATTTCAACTTGCCTACGAACAGTACGGACAGGTATAGCGTACTCAGGACACCCCCATTTTGTTTATTTATGAACATCCCAGGACACATGATGTGTTATTAGAAAAATTTCAACTTGCCAGTAAACAATACAGACAGCGTCCTCAGGACACACCCATTTCGTTTAATTACGAACATTTCAGGACACCGCAAGCGTTCTTAGAACAGTTTCAGCTTGCTTGCGAACAATACGGACAGATGTAGCGTCCTCAGAACACCCCCATTTTGTTTATTTACAAACATCCCTGGACACTTCCTATGCTTGCGAACAATACAGACAGATGTAGCGTCCTCAGGACACCCCCATTTTGTTTATTGACGAACATCCACCGTCCTCAGGAAACCCCCATTTTGTTTATTGATGAACATCCCAGGACACATAATGTGTTCTTAGAACAGTTTCAACTTGCCTGTGAACAAAACGGACAGGCACACCGTCCTCTGGACACACCCATTTCGTTTATTTTTGAACATTTCAGGACAACCCGTGTGTTCTTAGAACAGTTTCAACTTGCCTGCGAACCATACGTATAGGCGTAGTGTTCTCATGACACCCCCATTTCATTTATTTAGAACATTTCAGGACATCCGTGTTGTCCGCGGACAAAGCAAACACAACAGGGGGGTCTACCACCTAAATAAATACAACATTTAACCCATCTCTTACTCCCCGACCCTCCCCAAACTGTCTTACACACCAACACACTCTACTAAATAGTATTTTTCCACCAAGTTTCACCGCGCTGTCCGCGGACGTCCGTGAATCCAAGATGGTGGGCGTTCCTGAAAATCTGACGCGCTTCATCGTCCAATCAGCGAACATGTTGCATGTCCGCGGACATGACGCAAGCCGGTTGGCCAATCAGGACACTGTCCACGGAACAAACAGGGAAGTGTGTCCGCGGACCGAACATAGATATCACACATTTTTTGTGACCTACTTTTTGGTCAATTAAAAAAAAAAACTACTGGATGGATTTTCACCAAATTTGCGAAAGCACGTTTTCGGGACCAAGCCGCTGCTACTGGTCCAAATTTGGTGAAAATCCATCCAGCGGTTTGGGCTGTAGGCGTGAGCAAAGTTTTTTCCCCATTCAGTCTATGGGAAAAAAAGAAGTTTTGGGACCCCCCCTTATAACTTTGACCCCCCTGGACCAAACCTCACCAAACTTTGCAAATAAATTCAGAGTGACACATATGCTTTTTTTTTGCAAAGTTTGGTGAGGATTCGTCCAGGGAGAGCGAAGTTATAAGCCATCCAAAAAGGGCTCTTCTTATGGAAAGAGCAACTTAACCATAACTACACAGCCACTACCGTGGCTGTGTAATGCATATGGACAAGTAAAGGATGGATGTTTCCACTACGCATTATAGCAGTACTGGACTTTAGCAAGAAGGCAGAGAAAGCCTAATTTCCAGAGTGTCACAGTTAAAAAACAAATTGAATTACAAAGTGAATCTCAGCAGGCAAGGCTGGATGAGCCAAGAAACCAAGGTCTTATCAAACTGGAGTAAACTGAAATTGGATACAAATCGTGTGAAAGAACAGAACTCCTGTTCAGAAGGCATGAACAAAACAAGGAAGACGTCAGAGGTCTATTAAAAAATAGTATTAGAATGCACTAGAAGCTCGATTCCATGGTCTCCAGTCACATGGAAGGATGAAGTTGGACGAATGAGATGGTCACAGGTAGAGTCTGGGTGTGGTCAAGGGCAGGATATGCTGGTGTTACTACAGTTCACACTGCTCACGATGGAGCACCATTCAATAACTGTAGAGCGGCAGTCTGGAAAGTGCTTAGAGTACTGGATCCGGACATGTCTGATGTGGGAGTTATAATGCTGAAAAAGATGAAAGACGGGGATGATCTGCTTGTTTACATTCCAAATTTTCAAGAGCAGTTGAGCTTGGAGACACACAAATCTTGGGGAAAATCTATACCTGTGTTTTATCATATATTGTGCCAAGGGCTACCAGACCCTGTACAGAAGCAGCTCAATAAGTTAGTGTGTATAGAATCCAAACCGTGGTCGGAGGTTCAGCTGACCATTGCACATTATTGTAGACTCTTGCAGGAAAAGTATTGCAAGAAAGACGATGCTCGCAAAAGTGAAGAGGCAAAGTTAGTACGGAAGAAATTGTCCAAATATGCCATTGAAGGGGCAATGTTGACTAGTGTAGACGGATCAAATTCACAGCAGACCTCGAATGTGCCACAGGTAAATAACCAAAGGCAGTTTGATCAGGGCAATAATGGATTAGCTCCACGAATAAAGGGAGGATTTTGAGGAAGAGGTTTTCAAAATAATCAAGGGAATTGGCAGAATAATCAGGGAAGCTTCCAGAATAATCAAGGTGGTTTTCAAAATATGCAGAATGGGCAGATTAGGAGACCTCCTACATGTTGGATATGTGGCATGACAAGGCACTTTGCTCGTATGTGTAGAATTCAAGGGTTCATGCAAAATGGCCAATATTTGAGAGGGTGGGTGTCAAACCCGCCTGCATATTCAAAGCAGAGTGGAGATGGTTTGCTCAAAATTAAATGATACAGCAGCAACAAGCGTAGAGAGTGCAGTAAGGTTTGCAAACACAGCAGGTAGCAGTCAGTCCACCACAAGGGCAGTCGCAGCATTCGCCCATGCAGATTCAGCAGAGTACAAGCACAGGACAGCTAATGACTCCTAGAGTAGGGGGTGTCATTGTGGATGGAGGGAATCCTTTTACAGGTAACGGAATGAGGCTGTACCCGCAATGGGACAGCTCACTGGGAGACCTGATGTGTTCAATACTATCCGTGATGCCGAATCCTCACGAGGAACCAAGGATAGACGTCAGTATAGGAGGCAAATCTTTTTCGTTTTTAGTAGACACAGGTGCAACGCGCTCATGTATACGAGGGGGAACGTTTTTGATGTCTGGAAATGCCATGAATACTCAAGGTTTTACAGGAGCTACAAGTAGAGTTCCTTTCACTGAAAGATTACCAGTCTCTATAGGAGAGTGTGACATGTTGGTACCATTGCTATATTCAAGGCAGAAACCTGTCAACATATTGGGTTGAGATCTAATTACAAAGTTGAACATGGCAATTTTGTTTACTGATGAAGGCATAGAGTTTGTTCAACACCAGGAATGCATTATTTAAACATGAGTGAATTTATTATGACATTTGCAGGACAAATGGCCATGCGGGCGATGCCTTTGCAACCATAGGTTTTTCATTATGGAGTACTCATTCTGTTGACCTGGCTACCAGGCCTAGTAGGCAGAACTATGAGAATGCCTGATGAATTTTTATTTAGACCAAAAATACATATGCTTGAAGAAAAGGGACAAGTTTTTCCCGTAGTGCTGCAAGCAGCCACAGTGCGAGGTGAAATGGCTTTGCTTGATGGGAATGATGACGAGGGCAGACGATGGTGTGCAGTAATTGCCATCGCGGAAGGTTACACATTGACTGACGTCACTGATGAGGATTTATTTGGAGATCATCCATTTGATGACAAAGTAATATTTGACATGAGCATTACTTATTGAGTGAGAGCAATGAAACAAGAAGTTCCTCAGAAAATTATGTTGGCATAGAAACGCCCTGAGTATTATGATAATGATATGGCAAAAGTCCCATTTTCATTATGGACCACAGGCCTCTATGACGTAGGCCTGTTGAAGGGAGTCGGAGAAGTACAGATTAAATTGAAACCAAGAGCAATTATACCTTGAGCATGACAGTATTCTATGTGTCGAGAGGCAGATCAAGGTATTTTTAAGACAATTTCCACCATGATGGATCAGGGTATCTTAGTTAAGTCAGAGTCACCTGTAATACAGCAATTTATCCTGTGAAAAATGGGAAAGGGGGGTCATGGAGACTAATTCAAGATCTAAGACCGATGAACCAGATTGTACAGGCCGAGTTCCCTCTAGTTCCTAATCCTGCTACAAACTTATGTAATATACCTGTTGAAGCACAATATTTCACTGTGATAGATTTGAAAAATGTATTTTTCTCGATCCCATTGCACAAAGACTCGCAGGATCTGACATCATTTAAATTCAGACAGACTAAGTTAAAAAGCACAAGCTTACCTCAAGGGTATTTTGAGTCTCCATCGATTTTCAATAGAGTCCTTCAGATGGACTTAAGCAATATTGATTTAGAAAGTGTTGAGTTGTAATACGTAGGTGACATTTTAGTTTGCAGCACTTCAGAGGAAGAGTGCAGACGCGATTCTGTCCTGCTGATGATTACACTTGCTGACAAAGGATATAAGGTTGACAAAGAGAAGTTAGAATATTGTCAATGAGAGGTGTTGTACATAGGCCAATTGATTTCACATGAATAAAAGAAGGTTACTCCTGAGAGAGCTGAGGCTATTTTGAAAACCACAAAGCCACACGACAAAAAACATGCAGAGATTTCTGGGATTGTGTAATTATGTCAGAGCATGGGTCTTTGACTACAGTTCATATATAAGTCCTTTATTACAGGCTTTAAAGAAAACACATGTACGTAGTAAAAGATTGTGTGGACTGAGGAAATGGAAGAAGGGTTTGATGAGTTGATAAAAGCAATTTGCAGAGCTTCAGTTTTAGGGATTCCTAATTATGCTGAGGAATTCTTTTTGTTTTCGCACACGGATGGCACTGTTATGACAGCAGTCTTTACGCAGAGAACCACGTTGGGGTACAAGCCCCGTGTATATTACAGTGGGATTTTAGACCCAGTAATGAGAGGTCATTTTGCGTGCAAACAATCTTTGGAAGCCGCTGCGTTCGCTATAGAGAAAGCTGCAAGCATAGTTATGGGATGCTCTATGATGTTATTTGTTGAACATGCACTGTTTGCCATTTTAGGGATCCCAAAAGGCATGTTGACTCCTCAAAGGGCTTCTGCCTATGGCATAGTCTTATTGAACCAGGGATCAAAATAGTTTAATGCAGAAAAGTGAATTCTGCCATGTTTTAAGCCGAACCACTGGCAGAGGATGAGCATGTGCAAGACTGTTCGAACTATAAAGAGTTCTATGATGAAATCCCTAGGATAAAAGAAAATGCTTTAGCAGGAGGAGAAATTGTTTTTATTGACGGTTCTTCAAGAATCGATCAGAATGATGGACAGAGATACACATTTGCCGCTGTAGTAAAGCACACAGGCAATTGGGAGTTTCAGAAGATGCTAATTGCTCCACTACCATCTCATTATTCAGCACAGGCTGCAGTGTTAGTGGTGCTGATTGTCACGCTAGAGAATCATGCAACAGTGTACAGCGACTCTGCCTATGTGATGTCAACGGTGCATGCAGGGATAGCATGTTGGAAAAGGAGGGGATACCTCCGAGAGTATGGACCACCAGTACAGGATTCCGCTGCAACTATTGCAGAGGATTGGTTTGTACCAAATTTGTTAGAGCATGTTGCGTTCTATGTAGTGAACTGCATCGTGCATCAAAATTTCATGGCTGGGCATACACTGCGCACAGTTAGGGGAGTTATTCTGAGACCCACTGGCCCCTTTAAGCATTTGCATACCGACTACGTCAACATGCTGCAAGCATGTAATGGCTATAGATACATGATTGTAGATGTTTGTTCCTTTTTTTCACGATGGATTGAGGCTGGTCCATGTAAACACCCAGACTCTACCTGTGCAGCAACATTTTTAGTGTGAGAATTTTTTCCTAGATGGGGATTATGTGAAGTAATGAGGTCAGACAATGGCCTACATTTTGTTAATCAAACATTTGGGCAGATCAGCTTGTTGCTTGGTATAAAGCACAAGCGTTCTTCAGCCTATCCTCCACAAGCAAATGGGATCTGTGAAAGTTTCAACAGCTTGCTTAAAGAAAGGATAGCCAAGTTGAAGCTTACTTTGGAGAAAGGGTGGTTGCATTGCCTACCACTGGCATTATATGCATTGAGGAACCAACCAGGTTCGGACCACAATCTCACCCCCCATGAGATAGTGACAGGGAGACGGATGAGGACACCCCTCACACCTCCATCCAGAGTTAGAAGTGATGCTCAGCCAACAGCAGAACTGTTAGGAATGGAGTAGATGATTATCTTATGTCTATGACTTCAAGTATCTCTGTCATTTCAGGTCAGCTATGGGGAAAAGGGTGTTGGGCAGTACAGAACACAGAAGGAGATGCTTCAACAAGTGGTGTTCAAGAATTATGTCTTCCCAAACTATGCCTTGGATATGCAGTCCTAATCCGCAATTTCACGAGGAAGTGGCACAAGCCCATATTTTAATGGCCCTTTCATTGTGGAAGACGTCACACCGTCTGCAGTCATAATGCAAGGTAGATGCGCTTGTACTTTTTTAGCTGATGTAAAAATCTATGCTGGAGAGACCCCTCTGCCCCCACTCCCTTTGGAAGCAAGCATTGGGGCAGAACCTCAGCAAATGCAGACAAGGTCTATGATGAGGAAGAAGGATGCAGAGGCTGTCGAGTAAAAGAAAAGATTTAATTGGACTGTGGCTTAGTTCGGGACTCTCTTTCTGCACTTATGAAAGAGTTAAGGAAAGTTAATTCCAACACTCTGTGCAGTCATTTCAGCGTTAAGGAAAGATCCTTTGTTCTTAAAGCCACAGGAGCTTGTTGGCTTTAGACTGAGGCATGCTTAAGCCTTGATAATAAGAAAAATATGCCAAGTCGTGGGCTCATTTTCGACATTTGGAAGAGGGTGCAGTACACTAATACATTTCTCACTGAGTTCCTGTTTGGATTTGCCCAAGGTGATTCCCAATGACAACATTTCACAGATTATATTCAGAAAGTTTCTCTTTATATTGCGCACATACCCTGCAATTGTGGGGAGAACTACTAGTGTTTATGTTTTTCTGTAAGATTCTAAGAATGGCCCAATCATAAGGAGGTTGCTCACAGCAATCATCGAGCAAGTTCTGCATATACCAGAATATAGTGGGGAAAGGACAAATGCCCCTATCAGCTGATGACACACACAGACTGGTCAGTTTGGTCTTCTATCGCCTGATTTAAGAATACCCGCATCTTTTTAGAAGACATACTGATGTGCGGACATTCCTAAGGGATCTGAGAAACAATGCAGCACTAAACAAAATCTTGAGAGGTATCATATCACAAGTGAGTACCTATTCCGAGAGAACTCCGAGATCAGAGTGAAACTTTCCTGTGAGGGACAGATCAAGGGGTTGCTGGTCAGACAGAACTTTTGTTTCATGCTAAAAGAAATTCATCATGTCATCTGGTCTAAGACAGGTTCGAGGAATCGACTGGGAACTGGTGTATGTTGTTGATTTTATCTAGACTTACTGAAGTTAGTTTTCTTCTTGCTGGAGAGGTATCCACATTTCATCTGGTTAAAGACTGGTTCCAGGGATATATTCAGAGTTTGTTTTTGGTATCCAGTAAAGTCGGCAGCTGATCGAGGATAAGTTGCTAAGTCAGGATAGCAGCTTCCAGAAGTACTGCATAATGCTGCTGTATTAAAGTTACTTTTTCTTTCGGTAGGCAATAAAGATGTGAAGTGTTATTAGTTACATCATAATGCCAGAAGCAGAGAGATGTCCAGGTTGTCTGCAAAGTAGATGCTGCAAAATGTCCTATTTGTGTATTATTTACGCTTACATTTTGTTCATAATCATACTGCTTTCACTCACAGTACACATATTATACTACATTGATGTACATGGAGCTAAGACTCTTGTGAATCTTCCTGAGCAGAAGGAAGGTAGAATTGGGGCAACTACTAGGCAGCCAAGACCCTATATAGTTATTCCTGTTCCAAAGAAAGATGACAAATTGCCTGAATTTGAGATAAATGTCACTAACAATCATTCACATGCAAGACGTGTCTTAGAGACTCTTTATGTAAGCAAGAGACAGGTGTGGCAAGACAGGCAAGAGAAATGGTATGTTGAAAGGATGAAACTTTCTTAACTTTCTCCTACTCGGGGTGCACTGATAGGTGTTCCTATAATTTATCCAGCTAGAAGGAGTTATGCAAACACTTTTCATGACATGATTATGGAAGGTCACATGAGAATAATGAGGCCTAAGAAAAGCGCCAAATAGGATGATTTCAAACTAAATGATTATCTGGACAGTACAGCTCACCTAGGAAATAACATATGGGATCAACATATGAATGAAGTGGGAAGAAGAACCTTGAAGGAGGAATGCTTTGTGTGTGCACTCCTGCCTTACAGTATGGGAACATCCAAGATCTTCATAGCTATTGAAATAGATGTCCAGACAGCTCATTGTCTTTCGTACCTAGCACTTTGCAAAACAAGAGGCCAGTTCATGGGCCGAGATGCCAACCTCAAATGGGCCACTCAAAGGACAGATCCGGATGAAGATGACTACAAACAAGATACAAAGACAAGAAATAGAGCCCATACTAAGAATCATGTGATCAGATACGAGAAGCCTGGAGTGAAAGGAGCTGGAATCAGATGGGAGGTAAACAAAAGACTTGAGAGTCTAGGAAAATCTGCATAAGAAATGTGTAGATGGTAGAACAGAGGCCAAATGCAGATCTGGGGATCATTGTTATCACCAGACAGATGGGAAGAAGGAGAGGTAATCAGCAGAGCCTGGGTGGTCATTGGTTGTCACAAGCCTGTTATTGACATCGTACAGAATGGATGCAAGCCACTATGGCCAAGACTTGCTAGGCTACTGACTTGGGTCGAAGACAGAGGAGGACCCTTGCAGATAGTGACTCTGGAAAGTACAAAGCTGTGCTTCAGAAATAATGGCACAAGAAAAGTTTGAGAGAATCAGAATTATGGTCAAATCTTTGATGTACCAGGAATGATACATGAAATGGCAGTGATCATTGATCATTATTGGGCTTGTGGATCCAGAGCGTACATGAAGCTACCCAACGATTGGGAAGGACGATGCTCATTAGAGAATGTTCATGTTCCAGCATTAGTGATTCCAAAAAGTGACTTACGCCTTGACAGTTTTCCAAAAGCAGATGCTCGCCTGAGGATCTGTGGAGCTGATGAAGAGGATGAAGAGAGAGAACTCTTTTTCAGCAAAATCCAAAGAAGCTTTTGATGCTATTCCACATGAGCACAGGTTGTTCAGCCAGACCTCATCAGTATTCACCTTCATTTTCATGCCGAGAATCCAGGTTGGAGCAAATATAAAATGGCTGCAGAATACTAGATGGGAATTGTTACAGACGATCAACACAACTATAAAGGGATTTAATGAAATCAGAGAAGAGAAGAGAGCCATAAAACTGATGACTCTTCAGAACAGATATGTCTAAGATATGATCACAGCTATGGATGGAGGTGGATGATTGGAGAATCATGTTGCACATTTATACCTTCTCATGATGACGAGAATGGAACCTTGACAGAGGCCATAGACATGGCCAGATGATAGACGAAGTTGAAGACATTGCTGATGACAGCTGGTTTGGATTGCTCTTTTCGTGGGTTCCACAATGAAAGGCAGACATTTTCAAGTTCCTTGGAGCCCTGATAGTGATATTTCTGTGTGATCATGTTGATAATCTCACAATGTAAAAAGAGAGCGAAGAAAGCCATAGGGATGAAGATCATGATCCATGTCGAACCAGGATGGAAAGCCAAAGACCTGACAGATGAAGAAATCAGAGACTTTGTGAAGGCCAGTATTCATGCACCTGAGGGGACGAACTTCTTGTATCCAAAGAATCATAAGAAGTATGTAGGAAGATGGATCTATTGCAGTCCAAATGGACAATGCATACTTATGACATGGAACAAGGATGAGCATGTGCAATCAGAAGGATGCATGAAGGGTGTCATAAAGATATGGATCCCAAAGAAGCTTATCTTCAGACCTAAATGCCTGGATGTGAAAGATGATGAGAGAGTGGTTGATGAATCGCCCAGAGGGGGGTGTGTAGAGGAGGAGCCAAGCCTACCTCAACCGTTCCGCCACTATTGCCTGTATGTTGGAAACCAGAGTATGTCACATACGCAGAGAAGTTGAAACGACAATGGCCAATGAAAACTCCCTATGTTAGGTCGCGCAGTACGTATCATGCCAACCAATAGCTTATTGTACAGGTGACACGTAGTCAATATTATCATTTTAGAGGTGGTCTGAGGTGGAGCCATCAAATATGTAATAACAAATTAGAAGACTAACCCCTATATAATGTATACATAGTCGATTCCATTAACCAATCCCTCCACCCCATAGCTTTTGTAACCAAGATTGTAGTATGACGTCAGTAGTGATGTATTTGTTATACATAAATCGTTGTTTTGTTTGAAAACCTCTGAGAGATGCGACTCAATTACTTGTTGTCTCTACTTTATGTTGGATTGTTAATAAAGCAGGTTTTGCCTTTCACTTGGACTATTTCTGTTATTGAGTGCAGGATTTCCCAGCCACTTCTTTCTGCTCAAACTGGGGTTTCCCAGACAACTTTATCAAATTCATGGCTGTAAATTGACACAGAATGCTATTCTGCAAGCAAGGAATTAAAAGTTTTTCACAGCATTAAGTGCTGCATTGAGAGCTGGACATAACAACTAAAGATAATAACTGATTAACGAATAGCTGTGATGTCATTTCTTTTTTTTACAGGTTAATGGTGATGTCACAGCTAGCCTGTAGTAAGAACTTTATTTCCAGTTTTTATACAGATATTGCAGGCTGCCATTTATTATATATACAGAACACGCTCTGTTATCCAGCATTTCATTAACTAGAACACTCTATTACTCGGCACCAGTTGTTGCCATTAATGGTATTGCGTTGGTTGATAAAATGCTGAATTGCAAAGTACGTAGGCCGCATAGCCAATACCAGGGATAGCAGAGAGACAGAAAGAGAGGAGAAAGATGAGACACTCTATTATCCAGCATTATTACTCTGTTTCATAGCTCTCTGCCACCCAGAATTTTGACATTCGGTTACCCACCATATTTGTTAATCTGAACTCCTTGTGTCCCCATTGCCCATTGGTGATGAATAACAACGTACTTACCTTATAAGCAAGAGTTGTACTCTAAGGAAGTTATTACATAAGTCACTCAGTAAAGTAGATCTGTAGCTTTACAAATTTTTCAAGGAATTCATTTGGAAAAAACGAAAGTTTAGCACATACTTACAAGCTGCTTGAAGTAAATATAGAGTTATGGTGTGTTATTTCATGTTTTGTTATTTTACTAGCCTTTTGTACCGTGCACAAACCAGATTGTTGTTTGTGGAGAGAAAAGAAAACAGGGAAATTAGAAGTGGGAAAGGTAAGAGAGTGAAGTCAAGAGACAAATCAGACAGATGTAGGTTCAAGTAATCATGGAACTGCAAAAGAGAGTTGTATGATAATGATCAACAGGATGCCTGCCAAGTTTGTATCCATTGTCTGCAGGCCAAGTAGCCAGAAGCGCGACACACAAACGGTTGCGTACTGAAGAACCTCATGCAGTATGTGGGGCTTCTGGGTATGCATCATGCAGATCACGAACAAAGAAGGCAGAGGCCACAGCAGGTAGGTGGAGGGTTTAGGGATCTGTAGCAGATGGATGTGCAGGTGGGTGGTGGGGGGATGGATCCCCGAAAAATACTGGGAAAGGAGCCAGGAAAAAAAGACTTGCCTTGAATGGGCGGCCTTCATTTTCTGGAGTCTACAAAGTCAGTCTTTTGTCCCAGGTCTTCGGACCCCGATCCACAGTGTTAAGGCAATTTCACCAAAACAAATTTGACCTGGTGAGGAAGGAAGCCTGTCCATTATTGCCATGCAAACATGCCCACTGGTAGATACGAGCACAATTCAGTAGTGGCATATGTTTGAATCATATGACAGATGTGTGATGACCTTCAGATGTGGCAAAGAGCTGTGGAAACTACTATACCAGTGAGAGAAATTGCCATCTGGCAAGGGTTTGAAAGCCCTGGCTTTTTTTATTTGTATTCATTAATACAATGATGCAGATAATTCCATCTCTGAATGGGTAATCTGCTGATTCCCCTTTCATGACCTCCATGCCAAAAGCATAGTGTGTATCTGTACCCAGCTGCATCAGTCTCCTGAACTGCAGCACCTGATTTATCAGTGGCACAGGAAGGTTCATCAGAGTTGCCTATCTGACAGCTGCAGTGAAAGCCAAGTCTCAGCAGTGCAGGAGCTGCATTTAAGACATCTACCCTGTACCAAAATGAAGACAATCATAAGTAGCCCATGATGGTGACAGGGTAATCTCTGAATATAAGCTAAACCATAAGTTAAGGTATGGTGCATGGCACTGCCTATGATGATTGCAGCCACATCCCAATTGATATCACACTTGTCAGCTCCTGTGAGCGAGGTCAGTTATGGAAGGTAATGTACATTGTTGCAGAAAGGCTGGCCCTGCCAACTGACAGGACAGGGACCTGAATGGTGGGGCCTCTTCTTCAATCTCTTTGGGAGGGTAGGTAGCACCCTTCGTCAGAGACAACCACTCTACTGTAAGTGGTCCTGGGCCAAGGCATCAAAGTAGCACACCCATTCACTGGGAGTAGCCTCACACCAGGGTGCTGCATTTCTAAAGGCTTTTGATCCTAGGTAGAAGGGAAGGGGACATGGTTAAGGTAGACAGAGGAACTCCCTACAGTGGAGAAAGGCTTCCACCATCTTTTTTATTTCTACCTCTATATCTCCCTCCTGTCCCCTGCCTTTCCTCTAAAGCAAATCACTGTTGGTGTGATGTCAGAAGGACAAAGTCCACTTCGTTCAAGTGCAGGGATTAGACCCCTAAATCAGGCTAGCTTTAGTCCCGTCACCTATGACTTTTGCCTTTGAAAGAAGGGGTGTCTTACCACTGCTGCAGATCATCATTTGGACTCCAACCATCAGTGAGGTGAAGACTGAGTATCCAAGGCATATGGAAGTTCTGTTCCCTACCCGATCCCCAGGGCACTGCTGTTGTAACAAGACCTGCCTCTCTGCCAGCCATACTGCTGCCTGGACCTACACTTGGTTAAGGACCCCTGAAGGTGTGCACCAGCCTTCTTTGCTAGAAGCTAGAGAACAAGTACTGAACTTGTCCTTGAGACCCCTGAGTGGGACTTGCAGCATCCAGAGAACAAAGACAGCTCAGAGCCCTCTGCTTCCTTGCATTGAACCGGTTAAACTGCTGTCGCTCCGGGTTCACTGCATTTCAAACTAGACAGACCCTCCAGGGCTCAATTTGGCACTCACCAAGCTTTTCAAATGCAATCTGTTCATTTGGACAAGTGTGCCGTCACACCACAATAGCTGAGCACATTGTTGCCTCAGCTCGAAATACAAGCCCTTTTGTTGCATATGCCACTTCCGAACTGCTGCTCTTTGTGCCACCATCATCACCAGACAAACCGATACTGGTGGATCTTTTTATCCCCAATCGTCAGACACCACATCAAATCACTCAAACTGAACCTGCACATCCAGTTGCCAGCTTCTTCACTTTCTCCTCGACCATCAAACTGACCCAACTGTGTCCAGTAACCAGTTTAGACTGTTGAACTGACTATGGTGGCCCTCAACATCTGCCCATCTCCCTGCAGCGCCTCCAAACAGCAACAAGCCCCGTTTGACCCCTGCTCGACAACTCTCCCTGGCTAGAACACCATGAACGCTGCACTTGAACAGACTCGAACTGCACAAACAGCACTGAATAACCAGGTTCACCATATTGGAACCATCTATATGGTACTATTGACCCAAAACTGCCCCCTTGGTCCATGCACCTTTTTCCAAAGACATATCCTTTTACAAAGAACATTATGCTCGCTAATATTGCCTTCTCATCCCTATATTTTCACCCAGAGTGTTACATTCTCTCAATTCTTGCATCGGTACCACATTGTTACATCGCCAGGCTTTTTTTCACCGTTTTTTGGCAAAGATCTTTGGCCAAAAAACTCATCAAAAAATATGGCTGAGTGGGAAAGGGGGTACAAGGGGTAGGAGGATGTGGAGAATAGGGACTAGATGAAAGGGGGAAAAGAAATTGGATGAGTTTTTTTGGCTTAAAATATTCAGCAGAAAACTCCACAGATAAAAAAAACTGTCAATCTAAGAACATAGAACCCTTGCATCTCCTCTGTCCTTTCCACAGTGGTGGGGTGGCTTATAGTCATTCTATCAAATGCAATACCATTGAATGCCATACCATAGAAACAAATTTATTAAAGAAAAGCATCAGATGCCCCCCAACCTCCCTTTTTTAACCTTTAAAACCCATTATAAATTCACTAAACCCTTTACCTTTAAAAAGATGCATTTGATGCTTTTTTTCCGATGCATTTTTTTCTATGGTATGGCATTTGATGGTATTGCATTCGATGCAATGACCAGATACCGGAGGTGTGGTTTCATACAGGTTTTCTCTTTAGTTTTCTTGCAGATGGTGTGCTCAATTAAACTATATATTTTTCAAGACCCTTGATTGGACATTCCCTTTCTTTTCTTTCTTTTGAGCTTTGGTAATTTGCTGTTTGGGTCACTACTGAATCACATTCATACCCCTCTTAAGAGTATAGCCTACCCTCAGCCCATGTTGCCACAGAAGGCAAAGGAGGTATATCTCTTAACTGTGTCTCTTTTACCTTTATAATGGTGTTGGCTCTTGGTTTGTAGAAGTGTGATAGATGAGCGGGCACTTGAGCCTCTCTACTCATCCTTGTACTCCTCCAGGACAGAAGTCAATACATCACAACTATATAATTGTTATTGATGTCCTAATGCAGGCTTAGAGTAGTCTGGTAGTGCTGGACCAGCTGGCAGAAGCATCAGAGCCGGGGGGAGGCTGTGTGCAGAATGAATGCAAGCGGACATAATAAGGAGTGGGTTAAAGTCGAAACTGTAGATACTTCCACCAATTCTGGGCCAAACCAGGATGGCCACAGTAGGAGAGGTAAACAAGCCTGTAAGTACATTTGGAGTAGGAGACTGAAGGATCTTCTTGACACAATTATATTTGTTTATGTTTTCTTTAGGAAAATATTATAATAAAAGTGAGGTATCAGTTCCACATACAGGAGTCAGGATACAATATGTCTGGAAGTGATAGTATTGAGCATTGAGAGTCAAACTATAAATCCCACTCTTGTTTGGTGGTAAATCATTCATGGATCAGATATTGTCAAACTGGGCAGGCATGTAGGAGGCAAATTGATGCATTGATGTAGCAAAGATAGCATTCTCTGGATCTGGCTAATTACCTCCATTGGAATGAATTATCACAAAGCGGTCACAGCATTTACTCAGTGGGAAATAGTCCTGCCATGTCTTCCCACTTTAAGCAGGTGATTCATCTGAATGTTAAGACTCTTTGATGAAACATTGGCTGAACAAAACAGAACAAGAGAGAGATACATCTGAATAAAGCATGAATAAAGCATGTTCCGTAGCAATCCACAAGATTTACAGAGTCTCATGTTATGCTAGCAATCTAAATATGACAACAAAACAGCAGATGTTGCACAGAACATAACCTCAAAATAATCCTTCAAACATATGATATTCTGTATGAGTAACTAAAAAAGTATGTTTAGCAGAAATTCAAATGAAGAGTAAAGTGAGAGCAAAATGTTCATCCACTGGAATCCATTAATGCTCATATCTTGGCTTTCTCTGATCATTGTTTAGGTTCTACCTCTTTGCATCACCCTGCCCACTCGTTTTCGCCAATTGCATCCTCATCTTTTTTCTTTTCTTCACCCCAACCTACGTAATGTAGATAGTGGTATCAATGTCATCTTTGGACATCAATGATATTCTTAATAACATCTACACGGTTGTCTTCTCCTCTCTTGATCTAATTTCTCCCCTTTCTGCATTTACTCCAAAAGGCAGGCCTCCTCATCCTTGGTTTTCTCTTCTGGTTAAATCTCTTAGATTCCAAGAACACAAAGTGTTGCTTGCTCACAAATAATACCAGTTCTAATTACGACATTTTCACCTCATCTCTTGTGTTTTATACATCTACTTTGAAACAAGCTAAGATTAATTATTTTCAATCACACATTCATCTGCATGCTGATCCTCCTAGAATTATGTTTTCCAATGTTAATAAAATCTTAGCTCCTCCTCCAGGTGACCCTTCTTCATCGTCTTCATCGTCTTCTCTTTCTCCCAATAATTTTGCTTCATTCATCATGTCAAAAATAATGGACAATATAAGGTTGCCTTTGTCTAATACCTCTGCTTATTCTGATGACTCCTCTTCTATGCCTTCTGTCCCTCTCATGGACTATCTTTCAACTCATACTATTCCATCCTTTTCCTCTTTCTCCCCTCTCAGTGAGGCTGGTGCCACTCCTATCATTTCTCAATTACACACTACGGCCAATCCTTCTGACCATCTTCCTGCGACTTCCGTGAAACACATTTTCTTTAATCTATTTCTGTCCTCTGGAGTGTTTCCTTCGTCTTTTAAAATGGCAAATGTCATTCCACATCTTAAAATAAACATCTCTTTCTGCTTCTGATTCCGCTTGACCTCAGTGCAACTTTTGACACTGTGGATCTCTCTTCTTTAATGTTTACGCTCTCCTCCTTTGGGTTCACAGGTTCTGTTCTAAAATGATGTTGATGTTATTTTGCAAATCGTTTCTTTTCTGTCTTATGTAAGGCTCTGTGTTCTCACTCTTTCCCTCTTTTACACGCAATCCCCCAAGGGCCTGTCTTGGTGCTGTTCGCTATCCACACTTTATACCTCTTCTCTGTCTTCTCTTATTACATACTTCATTTTTCTGGTGCACTTGTGTGCTAATGACACTCAGATTATTTTATCTATTCTTTCTTTCACTTATTCTATTCCCACCCCATTATCTTCCTCTCTTGCGGCCATCTCTTCTTGAATGTCTTCTTGTTTTCTTTATTTAAACACTAAGAAAAACAGTATCTTAATTTTTTCAATCTTCTTCCAAAATCTCCCCTCCATCGTAGATCCTATTCCCTCCTCTGTTTCTTCCTTTATCATCTCAGCCACGAAATCTTAGGGTCTTATTTGACCCTTCTTTTTTTCAGATTCATATTTCTTCTGTTGGTCATTCTTGTCATTTTCATTTATTTGATTTTACAAAATTCATCCTCTGCTTACTTTTTCTCTGCAAAAACGTTACTTAAAACCTTGGTTACATCTCATTGTACTATTTTTTATCACTTTATGTTGGTCTTTCTAAATGTGCTCTTCTGCCATTACGGTTGCTTCTTCATTATTTTCCTTATCCCTCTGTCTTCCCACATTTCTCCGTTTTTGGCTCACCTAAAGTAGTGGCTACCAGATCAGCAGCACCGTAAATTCCATTTTCTTTGTTTGGTCTTTAAATCTATTCACGTGCTGGATCCTTCTTTTTCAAGTGCTCTGATTTCAATTCATCATTCATTGCGTAATCTTCGTTCTGCCTCTCAGTTTCTTCTTTCTATTCCCTCTCCTCCTTGCGCTGCTTCTCATTTTCGTTCTTTTCAATTACTTGCTCCCAAACTGTGGAACTCTCTACCGCTGGACATCCACTCTTGTTCTAATCTTCTACAATTTAAAACATGCTTAAAAATGCATCTTCATCTTTCCTTCACTGAAAAATATATTGTACTCCTTCAGTGATTCATGTTTCTGTCATTTTTCGATTTGAAGAACCATTATTAATTAAGCATCTTTGGATAAAAGCGCTATATAAATGCAATAAATAAATAAATACATAAACTATAAATTGAAGCAAAACCCAGTAATAGAGCCCTACTTTCTGGCATAAACTCCTTGTTTTTAGGGTCAGTTAAGGCTCCCAGCAGTAGAGGCCAAATGAAACATCAAATAGGCAATCCCTTGACCTCATGTGTCTTGTTCTGCTCTGTCTCATTGACTACCCTTGTGGCTCCTCGCCCTCCCTGTGTTTCGTCTTACT